>NW_027071903.1:33736739-34336739 GCF_038088225.1 Cyrtonyx montezumae | reverse complement strand
AACGTTAACAAATTTAAACTGCTACTTTAAAAGAGCATGAAACTCATCCCATTATTTGATTTTGCTGCTGTATTCTCAGTCTGGTTTGGAGATAACTCAATAACATTTTCCAATCAACTTCAAGTTAAATGCAAAATCTTTGTTCAACTGAATCATTTCTAACTCAGAAACAGCCAGAAATAGCCTCCTTCAAATGCACTGCACCTGGAGGAAATTTTCTGCCTCATACAATGGCAGTGTTCTGTGCCACTGCTAAAATAATGTACTATGATGTCATATCAGAACATGCACTATTTTACATCTGAAACTCAGAGGAAACCTCTCTCAATTCACTTCCACGCAGAAGCTTGGAAGTCTGTTTTTCAGCCTGCATTGAAGTCTGCTTTTTACATGAATTCCCAGTCTGTGATTGGAAGTTTCTCCAAAAAGCAGTATATATTCCTGCACTGCTTCTGTCTCCACATACTCCTGGCAGGGCTATGGCAGCTCACGTCCCATACACGTGTACTCCCAGGCATCACAGAGTCCTTTGCAAAGGAGTTTCTGTCCCAGTCTGCTCTGGTGATTTTGCTGCTTCATTGGCTTACTCTGACATGCTGGAAGGAGAGCACTCAGGGCAAAAGGTAACAAAGGCTTCAGTGAAATTAAGACACGATAAATGTGTTTCACCATTCTGAGAAGTCAGAAACTTACTTCCTAGTCATTTTCTAATAATTTATCTCCAGCTTTGCAAGACCTGCTCTGCATATCTGACAGCAGGACTTGTAACTGTGTAGTGGTACATGTAATTCCATGTACGTTGTTCTCTTTTCTTTCAGTCTTTTCATGCCATTCCTTCTCTGTTCGTTACTAAGCTTGGATATCTCTTCCCAATTTTTTTGCTGTTTGAATACCCTCAATAGCATTTCAGTAGTGTTGTGGGACCAATATTTTAATTTGTTTTGTAACATATGAATGTCTCCTTTTACTGTGCAGCAGCTTAAATGATCAGATGAATTAGAGTCCCCCCCCCAGTGTGAGTACCCTTGCTCTTTCATTTGAGTGAGTGAAATGCCTGTAAGGCAGTGCTAGGGTGAAAGAAACAAAGGCGGGCATTAATACATCTGCTCTATTTATGAACTAGCTGGAGCCATAGTTTATTGACCATTCAAATTGCTTTTGGTGTAAGATTTCAGGTGGAAACATTTCATTACTGAAAAATCTTGCTCTTCCTTGAATTTATTTTTTTCCCCCAACGCTTCCATTTCATTAGAAATTTTATCTGAATAGTCATATGCACTCAGCATAAGACAGAAGGTCTCTTCTTACTGTGGCCAAGTTCGTATGCATAATTCCTTTTAATACACCTGTACATCAAGAAGGAAATATACCACTTGGAACTCTCAAAGCCCATGCTTGAATATTAAAAAATAAAATTGTTATTGTAGTAGATGTATGTTTGATTTTAAAATCCTTTTAATTTCACAAATTAAAGTTAAAATATTTTAAATGATTATCATAAGGAGTCAGCTATTATAATTGTATACATATAATTTGCATATAGTATTACTAGTGTAAAATTCTGTAAAGAATCATTTCCTGACAAGTTATGTAATAAAAACATATCTGTCATACTGTGACTTAGCATTTATCTGTTCTTAAAAATTTGACTCTGGTCAGGCTCACCTTGGTGCATGCGGGCTGAGTTGTAGTTAATGATCTGATGAGAAAACATGTGATAAGTATTCATTTTGTAAGGGCTTTTTTTATAAGTCGAGGGTAGTATTAAACATAACAGTATGAACCTATCCTGATCACCGCTACAATAAGAAGAAAATATAAAGCAAAGTTGAGGACTCTTTCATATTCATACATTTCCCATAAACGCTTTCATCTCTGAACTGACAGAATAAATATTCTCTGACCATTTTAAGAGTCTCGATGATGTTCTGCCTTGTTAGCAGTGTTCTCCAATAGGAATGAAGGAATTTGTGCTTTAGACTTGAGATTAGGAATAGCAGTAAGATCTTCCAGGTACGAGGTACGTAAAGTGTTAGTTCTTTGGAGAAATGAGCTTTGTGATATTTTTTATCTTTTCTAGCATCTTTTGAATACCAAAGAAACTTGTAGATAAATTCAGCTTATACAAATGCATTTGCACCTTGTTTTTAATGTTTCGCATCTTAAATTGCATGATTCTTTGCTCTGAGCCTCTACCAATTCAGTACATCAGCACTGGGCCAAAACTCTTTTGTTCCAACTGGAATCTGAATAGATTTAAACGTGGCATGAAATTTCTGACTTTGTGTACCTCTCTTGTTGTTTTTCCATGCTATTCCTCTGCTGTGTAGCATCAGTGTAAGGTAAATTTATCTGATGAAGCATGAAACTATGTGTATCTATTGTTAGCCACTATCTAAATGTTCTTAATACCATTCAACTTTTGAAATGAACAAATAGAAATAATGAATAGAGGTTCACTTCTTATAAGGAAGATTTCTTTTTCTAATATACTACAAACGTCTGGTGGATTTTTTCAGTTGGTCCATTCAGTTCTGTGCTCATCTGTATTTAAATCTTCTCATGTTTTTGCAATGAAACTTTTAAAAATAATGATGCAAACTAACTGCTTTGTGATATATTGAACATCACTGTTACAGTGATTGAAATTTCTTAGTTTGCTAGGAATGTTTCATAACCATTTGCCTTAGTAAAACTCAGCCAACAGAAGAAAACAATGGCAGCACCAATTTGAGGTGCTGTGATTGATTTAATTTGCAATGAATTACAAACCCAAGTCATGGTAGATATGATCAGTTATTATTGTCTGCTTGGTGAGGACGAGTTTGAGTTAGATGTCACTATGTGCCCTTATAAAAACGTCCCTCCCCACCTTTCCTGTAGGCCTTCAGGTGTTGGGAGGTTGCTATAAGGCCTTCTTGAATCCTTCTCTTGTCTAGGCTGAACAGCCCCAGCACAGCCTGTCCTTGTAGGGGAGGTGCCCCAGCCCTCTGATCATCTTTGTGGCCCTCCTCTGGACTTGCTCCAACAACTCTATGTCCTTCTTTATTTGGGGGCTCCAGAACTGGATGCAGCATTCCAGGTGGGGTCTCCTGAGCTGGAAGAAGGTAGATTTAGACTAGATATCAAGAAAAATTTCTTTACTGTGAGGGAGGTGAGACACTAGAACAGATTGCCTGGAGGTTGTGACTGTCCCCTCCCTGGACGCATTCAAAGCCAGGCTGGGCAGGACTTTGAGCAGCCTGGTCTAGAGGAAGGTGTCCCTGCCTGTAGCACGGGGTTGGAGGTAGGTGATCTTCAAGGTCCCTTCCAACCCAAACCATTCTGTGTTCTCCGATCAAGTTTCCAATTCTTGTTGCAAACTATGAATGATGTTTGTGAAGTTACTTCTTTTGAGAGGGGGTTAAAAGAATATCAAAGCAGAGTGAAGGAGACAAAGTTTCAGCAAAGGTTTTGATGGTCGCTGTTGATGTTTTTTAGATTTTGTTTTTAGCTGGGAATTTTTTTGTCTTATTTTCACCATTTGCAAAAAAAAAAATTTCAGTTCGCAGTTTGCATACACAAATAAATCAATAGCAAATACACATGAAATGAGTCTTGGATTGTGAGCCCTGCCAAATCTGGTGTAAAACCAGGAACATGCTGCTGGGGTGCAGCAGGAGCATGCTAGGTTTTAGACACATTTACATTTTTTTAACATTTGTCCCTTTTGTAGTTAGGAACTGATGACCTTTAAGGCATGCTTTTCTTAAGCAGCAGAATATTGTTACAAATGTAAAATTGTCCATGATGACCTTGTTAAATAGATCAAAGTGTGAATATTACTCAAACGTATATCACAGAACTGTGCTGTGATCTTGAAACTGTTGATTTTGCTCTATGTTACTGAAAGCTGCTACTTTGAAGTTGCTAATTGCATTAGGTTAATATTTATAGCGTTCTATGTTAGTGTCTTTATCACTGTGTGGGAACAGCACACACAATAAGTGTTTTTGAAGAGAGCCCTCAAGTGCTTTCTAACATTTACAGGCAAAGGTATATGAAGAATGTAACACCTAGTGTTGTATGGACTTAGGTCAGAGCAACCCTATCCTGTTATTTTCAGCTGATAGCCTTATGTTGTTTTGAATTAAAGATGCCTCTTCTGACAGTAATCATTGTAATATGTTTGGTATGTACTAAGAAGGCCAGGTAGACACGACCTGGCTGAGTCAGTCCTTTACTTCTCCTGCTCTTGATAGAATGTCATTCAATATCAGATCTTTATTCAGTTCACTGCACAACAGAGATTGCACTGTGTTGTTTCTAAGCATCTTTTTTTCCTTGGGCAAATGTATCACGTTCTGTAGAGCTGGCAAGAGCTCCTGTTTAGCCACCTCTCTTGCTACCCTCTGCTGGTTTCCAGTCTGTCAAAGATATATCATTGTTCTGTTTCTTTTTAACACTGGACACCACCTAGGAATGCCTTTGATAAGAACAAAAGAATAACCAAAGCAATGTGGATGTGGTATCAGGAGGAAATGAAGCCTGCTATATGAATCTCTGAGACTGGATTAAGACTTCATGTCCCTTGAGTTTTTTTTCAGTGAAGCAAGGATAGAGGAAAGGGGTTTAGTGGATCATCATTTACATTGTGGGAAAACTTAAACTGAGGTAGCAGCTCAGAGAAGAGCCACTGAGAATCTAAGTGGGGGATTTTTGTTCTGTGTCCTTCAGCAGATATTCTCAGCCTTTGGAGTGTCATGTTCTGAAGTTGCTCCAAGATCAGTCTGGGTTCTGCAGTTTGAGTCACTATAACAGGAGCACCAGTGCTAAGCATGGGGGCTCTCCTGGGATGGATTTTTGGTAATTCTTCATAATGTGTGGATCTACAGCAAAGCACTTAAATATGAGTTTATTTCTAATTAGACCCATTAGGAAAATTATTTTTTATGGGAAGCATGTTGTAACGTAAGTGGACTCCTGAACTGTGATACATACAGTATGTAATTTTAGATAGATCTTTGTAAGTTGAGCCATCTGAAATGCATATAGAAGTCTCAAGACCATGGAGAAGAAATATTTGCAGAAAGCGTAGCTTAAAAAATCAGTGTCTGAATTCTTTGCAGATTTTGTCACAGAGTGGTGGCAGCTGCATCACCACACTGCTAGCCAGAATCGGTTTATCTTTTGTTTCACACACAACATTCGAAAAAAAACTCCCTTTGGTTTGTGTAAACGTGGTATGATACAGAGCATCTTTCTGCAGAATCTGTATTTCTTCTATTTAAATGTGTTCCACATTTTGTGTTGTGTTCTCTGAAAGGAACCTGGAGAAATCTACTACACTTCTCCACGTGCCTGGCCACAAGGTACGAGCACTCTGGGCCTTTCCAATAGTAAATGCTGGGCCTCTGCTGAGGAAGGAGGCAAGTTATGACTGAGATGGCTCAATATTTGGTGTGTAATATGGTTGTTCATTTCTTCAGTGTCCAAGAACTACATGTTATCAGCCCTGTTCTATGGCTGATGACAGTTTTCATGATCAAAATATAATGGAAACTCTGTTAGATGGTTATTAATATCTTACCCATAATTGTTTCTCTTTAAAATATTACTGCTTTGCTTTTTCAGGACTGCTGTTCGGGGATGACCTTGTCTTCCTTCTTTTTCACTTTGCCTATACACATCAATTTTATCTTCTTGCTGTATAACTGTAAATCCTCAGTACTGCTTGCAGACAAGAACAGATGATTCAGTACTATCCAGTGCATTAATGTACAATCAAGCAGAACTTAAAATACAAAGGAAGCCTTGTTGATTCTGTCATCCAAAGGCACACAGCAGGCAGTTGAGAGATGGTACCAAGCATTTACTTCACAAATGATTAGCTTTTGATCTTGAAAATCTTTGTATATTTGCTTTCATGTAATTCTTACTGGACATCTCAGGCTGCCACACCATCACTGAGTTACTCTCTGTGCAGTAACATCTTCTTTAAACGTTCTCTGTTTAGAAAGGTAAGCAGAGTCTTCCTGGGAGATTATGAAGAGGCTCAGAGACACAAGTGCACCCTGAGTTTGCTACTCTTTCAGTCAGTGTTTTAAGCTGCAGTTCTGCAGAAACTACTTTCTCCTTTCATGTGCTTTGTGGTGTCACCTTCAAACCATCCATAACTGGCATGTACATTAAAAAAAAAAAAAGCTTGCCAGATAGAAGCTCTTCATAAGAAGAAAAGTAATCACTTATACATTGGAAACTTGTTCTTTGAGAAGGGGAACCTGAGGGTTATAGGGGAATCTGACTTGCTCAAGTTCATGCAGCATCAAGCGATGAGTGGGGCCACTTGGCTACTGGTATCAGTTAACATCAGTTAACTGCTTTATTAAAATAATGATTTAAAAGTGAGCATGATGTAAGTATTTTTTATTCATTTTTTTCCTTTATCTCTTTGTGGTGCTATGGTATCTTATGTTTTATTGAGATCACTGGGCTGCAGTGGAAGCATGTGTTCTTATCATTTCCTGTCACAGGAATGTGCTGCCTGCCAGTGGAAGGTGCTATGTTGATCTGACTACAGGAGCTAGTTCAATAGTGCAGTACAACTTTAATTCCTTTTGGTTGTTTGCACTTTTTTGACTGGTTATATTATCTTTCAAGAGTTAACCTTTGTGCCTCATTAGTATTGTTATTCTTACATCATCTTCTCATAAGCATTTTAATATTTAAATTTCTGGTGTCAGTTAGAGAAACTGCACACAACCTTTCTTTCCCTCTCACTATTCCATGAAGATTTGACAGATCCAGAATCTCAGCAGTTCTTAAATCCTTACTTAAAAGCCCTATTTACCTCTACCATAGTCCTTCCAATGAGCTGTTGCATGGCACCACTAAGGCTGGCAGCCAACTGTGCATGAGTAGTTTCATGGTAATAGCAGTCAACACCTACCTTTGTTGCTGTACAGCTCGCACTACGGCGGTCAGAGCAGTGACTGCTGCATTGTTGTTGCTGCTTGTTATTGTGTCTCACACAGTGATGCACTGAGCCGTGCTCAGTGTGATTTCCAATCATAATAGTTAGCAATAATAATGAGGGCAGGTTATGTGGGGAATATTTCAGGCTGTGTATGTGAAATGAAAGAGTACTGTATTGGAATAGCAACGTCACAGCGCTTTGGTTAAACTTTGTTTTTGTCATGCTCCTGTTGTAGTTGCTTTTCTTTTTTTTCCTTTTTAAGTGTGGACTTATTTAAAAAACAAAACTAACAGCAGATGTCACTTAACATCCTGGCCTAAATGATATTTTTCTTCCCTGACAAAACTTCTCTTATTCCGTTTCCTCTGAATATTGTATTATACAAAGCATGATGCTTGTGCTTTAATGTGGAAATCCTAGTGTCAAGGATCAATAAAGTTAATTAGTAGTGATTAATGGGAGAATTTTAATTACTAGATTGTAGCTATTAAAATTGCAAGCAGTCACGTAGCTGTCAAAGATGTTAACTGTTCAGTCTGCAGTGTCAGTTCAGATTGTTGCTCTGTGTCTGGTTTGCTTAGTTTTATCATAATGCTGATTAAATACCCAGACTAGAAATATTAATGAAAGAATTAAGTTGTGAATCACCATATCTGCAAAAATATCTCATGTATCTTTTTAGATTGCTTAATTACTGCCACAGTTCTTCAGCTCTGTTTAATGGGGGATCAGTCTGGAGCAGTACAATTAACTTCATTAGACTTATTAAAATTAACACAATACGATTGAAATAAAAAACCTGCCCATTGCATTTCATTTGCTGATTTCTTATGCTGCTGTGCCTCAGATTCTTCCTACTATTCATTGGATAACTCAATGTAGTAAACAAGCAGTGAGTGAAGGTGACTTCTTTTCCAATAGCAGAAAATAATGGAGCAGATCAGTGCACTTGTTTTTACGCAAGGATGTGATATGCTTTATAACGTCAACAATTAATGCTTATTTTTTCATTTTCTTTTTAAGTATCTGCATAGCTTTGGTGATGCAGTGGGTATCTTTGAGTTAATGTAACTATAGCTAAGTTTTAATAATGTTGAAGGGCTATAAAATGCAACCCTTCCCTTTCATCATCATGCCATAAAAGAAGAGGAATGCACAATTCCAAAGAAAACCCTTTTCTTTTTGCATGACATAACCCCTTTCATATTTGAAAGTGTAGTGCCAGAAGTTGAATTGCTTGCTATTTAATCTTTACTAGAAGCAGTGCTATTTAGCCTTTGGCTCTCTTTAGTAGGGTAGGAACTGGAGAACAGAAACAAACAAAAATACATGAATGTCTTTCTAGTACATTAGCTATTAATGGGCTCCTGTTCAGGCCAAGCTTTTACCCAATAGCACAGAGGTTTTTATATACCAACAGAAGCCTTTTGGTCTTTGTGGTATTATTCCTTCCTGCTTTTAAACAAAACAAGGAATAAAGCTTGTGTTCAGTTGACGAAATGTAAACTGACTGTGTCTTAAAAGACAAACAAACAAAACCCTCATATCCTCTCACTGGATTGTGCAGTTAAGCTTTCCAAACTGAGCAGGGATTACCAAACATTATTTTAAGAATCTGAAAAATTACCAAATACTCTCACGATTTATATATATAGTTTTTCTGGTTGCTGTAGTTAAAGCACTTGCCTGATATTTTTCAGCCAAGATATTTGGGTAGAATGGCATATTTGTCCTCTGTTAACGAAACCTTAGCATATCAGCCATTGAAGATGGGTGGCCAGATGACTCAATCTAAAATTAAGTATTTGTTTATGAAGAGCCTAACTCAATGTGATCAAGTCACAGCTGGAGAATGTACATTCTAATGTGAAAAATACAGTTTATTATTCTGGCTTAAATTATTTGGCAAAGTAATCTGAACATTAAGAAATCAACATGCTTCCATTATTTGCTGTCTTTCTATCTCTCTAGCTAATGCATGTGTCTAAACTCCCACCTCTTAGGAGAAGAGCTGTCATTCCCACAATCTGGATAAGTGGTGAAATCCCCAGCCAGATTTTCCCATCAGACAGAGTAAAAAGGAAAAGAAAGGTATGAGATGAGATTTTTAGACATCTCTCATCCTTGCCCCCTTCCTTATTAAAAAAAAAAAAAAAAAAAAAAAAGTAACAAGAGAAAATTTATATGGAAATATTTTAAATTATATTAAGATCAAAGGAAATACAGATTTGGAAGTAAGTGTTTATGCAATTTATGTTTCTTGCACGCTGACTTTCCATGCTACCAATCTGATTGATTTTAATATCTAGATCTTTGAAACAAAACTGAGATTATGTTGTGTCTACGTGGAAAACATCAGCACAATCTCTCTGTTCCAGGGTTCTGACTGGACTGGCCATCCTACTTCAAGGCTGGTTTTAGACATCTGTTTTTTCCTTTAGATTTCATATAACCTCTGAATGCATTGTTCTCTAATTTTTGATTTTTTTCATTTACCTTGTTTGATAGCAGTCTTGAAATGCTTGTTAACTGGAAGCTTTACTTCACTTCATTTGTTTTCATCTCCTGATCATACCTTCATCTTAAAGATTTTTCTGTTTTGGAATGAACATAACCTGTCAGGCTGCTTTCCTGTCAGTGGTTCAACCAAATGGTGCAATGAGTTTGCCTTCTTTTTGCCATCTCACACTGCCATGAGAGTCTTGGCTCCCATGGGGAAGGTGAGTACAGGCTCAGTTTTTGAGCATGAGTTTTCTTCCTTCCAAGTATGAGCTGTGACATCTCTCTGGCCGGTAAAGGAGAGGAGAGCTTTGCTTTTGGGAACCTTCTCTTTCTATCTGTCTTAAGTCACGAGAATTCTAAGGATTCCCAGGATCTTTTGCTTGGCAACTTACTCTTTAATATGGCTTGCACTGAAAAATTGCTGTAATTTTCAAGTGCTTAGCACTTTCTAAATGTTAAACATCTATCTGTAAGTTATTTCTCACTTCAAGTATCCTCAGCCAGCAAATTGTGCTTAAATTTCCATTCTGGAGTGATTTGAAAAATATAAATATCAGCAGTCTTTAAGTGAAGGCCATGATCTGCTGTAATAGCTACCTGCTTCTAATTCATACCCACAAGATTGGAGAGAACTTTGCACAGGACTGGAAATAAAGAAAGTGACATAAGCCTGGAAAATGCTCTACCCATGTCATTCCATAAATCAGCCTTGCTAACAAAGGATAATGAAATGATACAACTCAAGGACATCTATTAAGAGATTAGAAACTGGTCAACTTTAGGGTAACCTTAACTGTATGTCCAGGGTAGTAGCTAGAATTGTTTCCCTTAACTGTATAATAGCTAGAACATATCTTAGATTCTTATCTAGGCAAAAAGGAAAGGATGGGGAAAAAAGTCATGATATTCTTTGTGGATGCTGCTTTGTATACAGATAATGCTGTAGCCAGTAGGATGGAAAGGACATCAGGTCATCTCATCTGTCTTTCTGCCCACAGTATGCTTAACTGGATGTAAATAAGCCATTTCTGATAAATGTTGCAGTATTGTGTAACAGTTGAAGTTGGAAGGGCACTCATGAAATCACCTTTTCCAGATCCCATGCACAAATTGGGGTCATTCACAGCAGGTTTCTCAGGACCTTGCCTGATGAGGTGTTGAATACATCCAAGGACAGAGACACCACAGTCTCTCTGGACAATATGCTCAAGCTTTCAATCACTCTTACATTAAAAATGTTTTTTCTTAGTTTTAAATGAAATTTCTCATATTTCAGTTGGTCTGTTGCCATTTGCCCTGTTGCTAGTCACAGCACAGTCTGTCTCAGTCTTCCTTACATCTCCCCTTCACCACGTATTTATACATGTTGATGAAATCCTCAGTCTTCTCTTCCCAGACTCAGCAGCTCCTGCTCTCTCAGCCTCCACCTGTTTGTTGGATGCTTCAAATCCCTGATCAACTTTGTGACCCTTAGCTGAATTCACTTCAATAACTCACAGATGATATTATAACCACAGATGATAAGGAAAAGGCTGAGGTTCTCAATGCCTTCTTCACATCTGTCTTTAATAGACAGGACAGTTATCCAAATGGTACTTGCCCTGACCTGGAAGTCCGGGACGGGGTGCATAATGCACCCCCTGTGATTCAAGCAGAGACGGTCAGAGATCTTCTCCTCCATCTGAACTGCCACAAGTCCATGGGGCCAGATGGGATCCACCCAAGGGTGCTGAGGGAGCTAGCAGAGGTGATTGCCGAGCCACTTTCTGCCATCTATCAGCATTCCTGGTTATCTGGAGAGGTCCCACAAGATTGGAGGCTTGCCGATGTGACTCCCATCTTCAAGAAAGGCCGTAAGGAAGACCCGGGGAACTACAGGCCTGTCAGCCTGACCTCGGTATCAGGGAAAGTTATGGAACAGATGATATTGAGGGAGATCACACGACACGTGCATGGCAATAAAGGGATCAGACCCAGCCAGCACGGGTTCACCAGGGGCAGGTCGTGCTTGTCCAACCTCATCTCCTTCTATGACTGGGTGACCAGACAGGTAGATGAGGGAAAGGCTGTTGATGTAGTCTACCTGGACTTCAGCAAGGCCTTTGACACGGTCTCCCACAGTATTCTCCTAAGGAAACTGGCAGCCCGCGGTGTGGACAGGTTCACTCTTCTCTGGGTGGAGAACTGGCTGGAGGGCCGTGCCCAGAGGGTAGTGGTTAATGGAGTTAAGTCCAGCTGGCGTCCTGTAACGAGTGGTGTCCCCCAAGGGTCAGTTTTGGGGCCCATCTTGTTTAATATCTTTATTGATGACCTAGATGAGGGAATTGAGTGTACCCTCAGTAAGTTTGCAGATGACACAAAGCTGGGAGGATGTGTCAAACTGCCTGAGGGTAGGGAGGCCCTTCAGAGGGATTTGGATAGGCTGAACAGCTGGGCTGAGCAAAATGGGATGAGGTTCAATAAGACCAAGTGCCGGGTCCTGCACTTTGGCCACAATAACCCCATGCAATGCTATAGGCTTGGGGCAGAATGGCTTGAAGAATGTAGAGAGGAAAAGGACCTGGGGGTGTTGGTTGATGCTCGGCTCAACATGAGCCGGCAGTGTGCCCAGGTGGCTAAGAAGGCCAACAGCATCCTGGCCTGTATTAGAAATAGTGTAGCCAGCAGGAGCAGGGAGGTGATCATCCCCCTGTACTCAGCTCTGGTACGGCCGCACCTCGAGTACTGTGTTCAGTTTTGGGCCCCTCACTACAAGAAGGACACTGAGGCCCTGGAGCGTGTTCAGAGAAGGGCAACAAAACTGGTGAGGGGCCTGGAGCACAAGTCTTATGAGGAGCGGCTGAGGGAGCTGGGATTGTTTAGTCTGGAGAAGAGGAGGCTCAGAGGAGACCTTATTGCACTCTACCACTTCCTGAAGGGGGGTTGTGGTGAGGAGGGGGTAGGCCTCTTCTCCCTGATAAGTAGTGACAGGACGAGAGGGAATGGCCACAAGTTGCGCCAGGGAAGATTTAGATTAGACCTCAGGAAGCATTTCTTTTCTGAAAGAGTGGTCAGGCACTGGAATGGCCTGCCTAGAGAGGTGGTTGAGGCACCATCCCTAGCGCTGTTCAAGAAGCGTCTAGATGAGGTGCTAAAGGACTTAATTTAGTAGTTGGGTAGAGATAGTGATAGGAGGATGGTTGGACTAGATGATCTTATAGGTCCTTTCCAACCTTATGAACTTATGAACTTATGAACTCCTTATCTTTCCTATACAAGGGAGCCCAGAACTGAGCAGAACACTCCAGATGTGGCCTCACCAGTACTGAATAGAAGGGAAGGATCGCTCCTTCCACCATCTGGTGGTATTTACCCTGAAACAGACCAGGATGCTGTTGGCTATCCTTTCTGCAAGGGCACGCTTCTGGCTTGTGTGCAATATGTTGTCCACCAGAGCATGCAGGTCTTTTTCAGCAAAGCTGATTACCCATTTTTTCCAGCATGTCACAGTCCCTCTGAATGGAAGCAAAAACATCTTGTGTATCAACTGCTTCTCGCCAGTTTTTATCATCAGCAGAACTTGCTGAAGGTGCTGTCTGCCCCAGCACATTTCCCAGCGTTGAGTCTAAAGTGCTGTAAAAAGTAGTGATCTGGAGGAAGTATGTTTTTAAAACAGATACTTTAATAAGAGAATTTGATGTCATCAGCTTGCAATGCTGAACACACATGGCCTGTGAAACTACATCAGTGCCTGAAGGGAAGACTCCTTCACAAACTTACTCCACACTGAATAACAGAGGCAGTAATGTTTGTGTATGGGTGTGTCCATCCTCCAGGCTTTAATTGATGGCACTTAATTCTTGCTGCGTTAGATCTTGTCTGAATCTGTTCTGTAAATATTGTAATAAATAAAGGAGATATTTTTAAACCAATCAATTTTGATGTAATTATGATGTTTGTGTTTACTACTCAGCAGTCAGAACAGTGAATTCCATACAGCTTTTGTTTTCTTTAAATACCAGCATCTTGAAATAGATTTTTCTGAGCAACAAAAACAATTTATTTCTGCATGGGGGAAACTTTCTTCAGTCCTTTTTGGGTTCTGAGGGTTCTGAGGACACCACTCTCCACAGTGGATGTAACAGCAGAGAGTATTGCCCAGGTGTAAAAGGCACAAACATCTTTTTCTTCCTCCTTAAGAAAAAATATCTTTGTTGCTTCTTGAAACTCTCCTAATACTACCAGAAAGAAGAAAAAGTTTTGGCACCAATGTTGTGCGTGTGTGTCTAGGAGCACAGCATGACAAACTTAATTGCCACGCTTAGAGTCTGGAGCAAACTTTGTTCTGTAAGTGCTTTGGTTTTAAGCTTGTAAAAGATCTAGCATGTAAGTTGCTGCACAGAACTCATGGAACACAGAATGCGAATTTGTGACCTAACATTGAGCTCTGCCTGCATGAAGGATTACCTGAAGCACATCTCTGCAGTGGCTGAAATGCAGATTTACTGCAGCTGCTGTCTGCATCTTGTCCTGCAAAATGAATCAATCAGTGGGCCTTATTTCCTCTGTGATTCTTTGACCTTTTCCCGTACATGGAGGGAATGTGAAATCTGTTTCAGCAGTGACCATGGAGAGAACAGCTTCCTTATTTTTGTCTGGTATGTCTTAGGCAGGCAGAAAGACATGCGCGTGCACTTTGTGTCTTAAGAGGATCAGCAGTCATGTACAGGTAGTCACATAGTTCACTTTCATAATAATAAATCACCACCCCAGGGTATTTCAAGCCTCTTGAACAATAGCTACGTCCCAAGTAAAATGTCATGCTCACAAGTACTGAGCACTTTGTGCATGTCTGTGATGTGAAAAAGAGTTTTCTGATCTGCTGGAACAGGTCTTGGAAAACAAAAAGTAATTGCAAGCAAAAATGGTATTTGCACTAGTCCTAACAAAAGCCTCACTACTAAGTTTCCTATCAATGTGACACTTCTCTGTTTCAATAGAATCCCACACCCCTCTCCATTAAAGATGTCATGTTGTCTTTTTCTTTTTTCCTCCCTACTTGTAAGTGCTGGAAACATGAGATTTTGTTGTGGAGGGGACCAACACTTCATTAAAAAACAAGTCATGCTTTGATTAAGTTTTGAAATGGGCATTATTAGGCTAATGTCTTTTCAATCATTAATCCTGCACTGTCTTCTCTGCTTTTTACTGCTAGTTCCTATGTATGTGTGACTGTGTCTCAAGGCAGTTAGCCAAACTTGCTAAGAAAGTTACAGGTTGTAAGTTAGTTGGCAGTGAATTCTGCTGACACAAGTAGACAGACTGAAAAGCTATGAAATGCTAGGTTTGGGTTGGGGTTTGTTGTTGTTTTAACCTACTATATTGAGTTTAAGCAAGTACTGTGGGTCCTCTGTTGTCTGAGTTGCTGGCTGGAGTGTTCCCTAAAAGAAGTGAAAGAAGCCATAAAGGAAACTGAGGGAAAAAAAAGAATAAAAGAGTAATAAACTCAAAATAGTGAAATCTGACATTATGATAATAATTTTTTTTTTGCAAATTCCATATGGAGGTCCACTCAGTGGTCTTTCTTTATCTATTTAATATTTTCAGTTAAAAGATTAGTGAGTTCTGATACAGCTAGAGTTTGAATTGTTCAGGTTTAAAATATGATAGCTCATTTTGCTGTTTAGTAAAGGTGGATAAAGCAGACAGACAATGCAATCAAAGGAATTCATTTCCTGAACAAGGGCACGTGCTTCCCATGCTCTGGATTATTGAGTAGTGTACAAGCAGAGACCTAATTCCACTAATAAACTGTCAGTGGAGCTCATGCTGTGTTGGCCATTCAAGCATGCTGATGCCTTGCTAGAGACCTCAGATGAGAGAATGGAGGAAATAGGGGAGGATTCATTTCAGGCTGTGGTGTTTTAGTGGGAAGTAAAATTTATTTAAAAAAAAAATCATGTGCTTTGTGTTAGTCCCAGGGCTTTAAATCATTTATTTTATCCTACTAGAGGAAGTTAGAATACATACTTAATGCCAAATTCATTTCAGCCCCAAGATTTAAGTTGCTGGAGTTGTCACTTCCCCTCTTTTAAGGGCTGGATGAATGCTTTGAAGCACTGAAGGGACAGAAAGGCTTTTTCAATAGAGAAAAGTATCATCCTTCCTTTTGCTGAATACCTCTTAGTAAAGAGTTAATAATGACCACAGTATTATCCTTCTTCCCTGGGTTGCAACTGGGACATGTATTATGCTGGGAGATTAAACTATTTTTATGTTGTACATGAAACTCATTGAGAATGACTGTCAGTCTTCCCTGTGTGAAGGTCTTCATGTACTTTCCAGAATATAGTGGAATCTGGCATTTGTTGTGGGTCAGTTTGGATAATCTGTTTAAGGACAAGATCTCAGTGCAGCTTTCATCAGCTGACTAATGTTTTCTTCTTATTTCAGGCCATGGAGAGATTTTTCAAGTTCTAATTAAGGTTGTTGACTGCATTACTTTCCTTAACTCTAGGATACTGTTTCTGTTGTGCAGAACAGAATTGTTTAATGATCTTTATGTGTTAACATGAAGCTCAAGTTTAGCCAATGGCTTAAGGTAGGTTTACTTTTGTAAAAAGAAGCCCTCAGTTTTAAGTGTAATTCTGCCTCTTCAGACTTCAGCGTGAATATGTTTTTCCACAATGTGGCATTTGTTCTGTGGAAATGCTGAGGAACCTTTCTCCACCATGCTGATGGTTGGACAAGTTAATGCCCTATAACTTCAGTTATTATGTGGCCATGTGGCTGCATTAGACACTTGGATATTACTGGACAGTTAGTTTCAAACACATGCTAGTTCTTCATCAGTGATAAAAATGGTTGAATGAACCTTTCTATTAGACAGTTCCTAATCATTAAGGCTTTGTTTTGCCAACCAAGTTAATGTTCAAATGATATTAATATAAAAATCACACCACTTGTTTGCAGTAAGCATCTGTTACTTGTCATGTCAAGTACCTCCTGGCCGTTTATTTTGATTCTCTTCTTAGTAAAATGCACATCCTTCACAGTTTGTTGCTTAGTCTGTTTTGTTTTTTCTTTTCTATACAGTACAATACTTTTCTGAATTACATGGCAGATTACTTGAGGTATAAAAGACATCTGTCCACATAGACTTGAAAAGAGGCAAGGCTGCACCTCACAGAAGCTAAACAACATTATTATTAAATTACAATGTCTCTGCCACAGAAATACAGATTTATGATAAAACAGCATTCAGCCTTCTCTTCTGTAAAGTAATCCATTTAAATAGATCACTCATCTTGAACAGTACTTATTGAAAGATTTCAACCTTAGTTCATACATCATCTTTAATATATTCTTACCTAAACTCTGCCATACTTGGGCAGATTGAGATGTGGAAAATTCAAATTCAAGTTGCTTTCTAATCAAGGTCTGTAGGTCTATCTTGGATTCATCGCCCACCTGTATGCCTGATGACAGATGAGCTGTCTGAAGAGCATGATGATAGTAGCAGAAGAGAATAACCGGGATGCACATGCATTTGTGCAAGGGGAAGAAAGCAGGGGCCCGTGCCCAGGTTTTGAAACATCTCTCCTCATAGTGGCCAGAACAGTAACTGAGAAGCTCACCAAAAATTGAAGGAATTAATTTCAATGTTCAGAGCAAGTCTGAAAAAATCAAATATTTTGAGCAGATTTCAGAAGAAGGAAGTTCTCTTAAGGAAAGATGTATGACTCTATGATTGAAAACTAGACTGTCAGATATCCAATCTATTCACAGCATGGTAGGAACAAAGAGTTACAATAGAAGTTAATGAGTCTGTGCTTACTGACAGTTGGCACAGTGTTTTGGATAACAAGTTTTATATGAATGAGGGACCTGTGTTGTAATACTTGATGCAAAGTACAGTCTTGACACTTTGAAGGTACGTAACGAAGATGTGTATGCAGAAGAAAGGTTGATTTCAGGTTCCTGCTTCATCCTTTGAAGGTCAGGGTGGCTTTCTCCAGGAATATTTTAAAACAGATTTTGCTAACAGTGATGAACAGGGTGACAAAATCCCCCCACTGGATAATCATTTATGGATCAGATAATGATTTTCTCCTGTCCTATAATGACATTTCTCCACTCAAGGGAGTCCAGGAAATTCTGTCAAGTACTGCTGATGCACCCAATATGTCTGCCAGTGTTGCCTTATTTATAAGCAAATGAAGGAACTGGATAAGTATTGTCTTCATTCAAAGTAACTCGTGTGAAAGTTCCTTGGCACCTTTGTTTACAGCGAAAATGACTTAAGCAGCAACGTGCACTGTGAAAAGAAGCAATTTAATACCAGAATTCTGCTGTTGTCAGTAGTTTCACATTATAGACAATATTAAAAATCTATTTCCACGTAGTGATTTTTTTCTTAATATCAATTTTGCTATTTGTTTCTTCGGGGGAATTTTTAAAAAAAGGGTTATATACCATTTGAAGATACCACATGAGTTGATTTTGTAACACTGCCGTTCTATTAATAATTTGTAATGAATTTTTAATGTTGAAAACCTCTAAAAAAGAATGCAGAAAGTTTTTCTGAGAAAGTTTTTGATCCCGTGCTTCGTTTACAAAGTATTGCAATTTGAATGTGTATTTTCTTACTGCATTTTAGAGTGCAATAATAAATGGAATTGTAACTTTGTCAGTCAAACAAGCTTAAATAGAGTGTCTTCATGCAACATGCTCTGGAATTTCGTTTTCAAATAAACTCAGTGTGTCATTGATGTCCAGAGAAGATCAATAGAATGGAAATTGCTTGCAGTTTCCCCTAAAGTGCTGCAATGTTTTATTGCTCTCACATTTTCAGTCTATAGCCTTTTCCCTGCCAGAAAGGGTACAAGTCCACGCCAAGCACACATAGTACAAGGAAACAGAAAGATGATAGATGCAGATGATGGTCAGTTCATATTCCTTTTTCTTTCTTTTTCTGTATTTTACATCCCACTCTGGTGAAGTTCTGAAGTTCTTTATCTCTGCAGTGAATAATAATTTCTCTAAGGGTGTTCAGTGTCTGAAAGATTTGTATTTTAACTCTGTAAGTATTGTTTAACCAATATTATTGATTTAGAGAAGTAGGTTTGAATGTGTGTACTGAGATGGACACATCTTCCTCAAGAGGTTATAATATCATCCAGACCCGTGCAGTGCATGACTGCAGCCTCATTGCTGCATGCTCCCAGCCACAGAGAGCAAGGCAGTGTCAGACATCTCCCTGCATGGGCTGCTGGGAGAAGGCAGGCATAGGGCTGAAGGGTGGGAGAAATGGCCTTTTAATGCTGGGCTTGGAACAAGATTTGTTGACTTTTCTGCTGGATTCAGAGCTTCTCTAAGTTGAAAAATAGAACCAAGAAGCCCCTAAATAGTAGGTGTGTATTTCTCACCTAGTAATGATGCCAAGTGCACCCTGAAGCCAGTCTTTGGCATAAGCTTGACTAGTGAAATGTAGCAGAAGTAGCAGCAGAAGGCTGTGCTGCTGCACAGGAGTGGGATGTAGTGGGCAGCAGCTGGCCACTTTTGTTACTTGATTTCACACTAATGGGAGTTACTTGCATGCATCAAACACAGATTAGTCTTCTCAAATTAAGTTACCATCTCTCCTGCTTTCCCTCCCTCAGGTTATACTCCATATGCTGTACAGTATTGTGTTTGATTTGAACCTACACAAACTCAGTGAAGCAATCTCTGTGATGCTTAGTTCAACAGTGGTTTGTTTATCTGTGGCTTGCTGTCTGCTCTAAAGCAAGCAGATTGGACTTCCAGTGTTGTTTCTCTCACCATATACACAGGATGCTGATGATTTAACAGGAGGCAAACTAAATGCAGTTTGAGATGGGCCTGGATGCTATTAATTGATAGCTACTGTCCACTGAAACCTAGATGCATACTTATTACTATGGCAATTACTGTTACTTAAGCAGGGAAGCCTACTATCTCTTATATTTAGTCTAAATTAATTTGAAGTTAGTCTAAGTCACTGCCAAGATTTGAATTCACTAGAGTTTTTCCTAAACAGAGTGAAAATTAAGAAAAACATACAGAAGCTCTTTTTTTCCCGAGGTCTATATTTATCACTTATTTTGCTGTTTTCCCTGTTGCCTTTGCTGTAACTGAGATCCAAGCTCTTTCACCTGCCAGCTGAAGTGACTTATTCAATGAACAGATTTCTGGGCTTTTATCTATTCCTTATTTTTAATCTGACATTTATATATGTTTTATATTGATAAGATGCTGACTTCCCCTTCCATGTTAATAAAATCAAACTGGGGGTGGTGTATGTCTGTGTGCTTTTCTGTTTGTTCAACACTGGGGCTATCTCTGTTGTAACATGGGGAATAGATTCATGTTAGTGTGTCAAAGGAAGGAGAGACCCACTGGAACCCTACTGTGGGCCTTCACAGCCCTGTGTCCAACCATTATTTTGTTTCATTGCAGAATAGCAGTAGAGAGGAAACTTCTATTGCCTATTTAGGGTCACTTTTTTCTGCCTTTCTAAGAACATGAAAAATGCAGCTGGACAGTGATGTTTGATAGATTGGCGATTGCATCTCTTTGGAACGAAAAGATATTGCAGTTGGGCTTCCCAGTATATTGTCTAGCAGTGCAGACAGATTTGGAGCCTTTAGTTTCACTCTTTGCAGGCTCTTTGAGTACTATCAAAGTACACGCTGTAGCAATGTCATTCTTATATATGTGGAAAAAAGCATTATCAGATAATTAGACTGTGTCATGGAGATGTAATAAAAATCCTTAAGAAATTAATTAATGCACATGTACAATAGCTACTTTAAACCACAACACTTTAGCCATTTAAAATTAGGTTCTTTTTAAATAGCAAAAGCAATTAGTCTGCTCTGACTGATTTCTTGCCAAATTTTTTAATGTAAGACTTTTGATTTATGAGAGTAAAAAAAATTAACAAGGGGAAGGGGAAAATTCCATTGCGGCTTTTCTTAGTAGGAAAAGTCTCAAGCTCAGTAGGCTGCTTTTTCTGTGCTGCAGTTATCTCTTGCTTCCTACAGTCTTGAGGTAAAGCTTTGAAACATTTTATGTGTTATCTTCACAAGTATTAGCTTACTGATGCAATAATGTTTACTAATATCTGCTATGTTCAGATGGAAGACTTGGATGGTATTTTTATGTCAAATCTTTTCCTCCTGAAGGAGAGATTATTCAAACTGAAAAATCCGCGTTCTGTTGGGTGCCATCTTGGCTTTTGAAATAAAATTCCCCTTTAAGTCTGCAGCCCTGAAACTTTTACTTTAAGAAAAATAAGCCAGAATATCAGCTGTGAAAGCAAAGCAGTAAGTGCACTGTATCACAGAATTGGCCACAACCTTCAGAGCTTACATGGAATTTCTGCTCTTGGTCGGATTGTGCTCAGCTGTCATGCTGCACGCCTGACAAAACTGATTCACTGTTCTAGTAAAGAGCTCATACTTCGGTATGCATTTAGGAACTGACTGAATTGCATCTCATGTTTGCAGTCGGACAGTATTTATAATGTCTTTGTAGCTACAAGTAAGTAAGAAAATCTCCTGCATCAGTTCCTGCCTCTAAAAAGACAGATAATGCATTGAGATGTTGAGGAGCTGAAGAGAAGCGTGATCATCCGTCTTGCAGAATTTTAAGCATTCGTAATGCATCAGAACTTTGATGGCAGGGACTACCTGCTCTCAGTGTGGCTCATTCCCTTGCAAGTGTGCTCCTGTTGGCTCCTGCTGTGGACTGCTAGGACCTTTTAAGGTAGCTCTCTCTGTGGACTCTCTTATTGCCTGGTTTCTTCAGTAGAGAACACATTTACTTGGCTTCCCACCTCCCTTCCTCCACTACCCAGAACAAGATTAGGACTTCACATCTAAGTGTTTTTGGTAGAAAGGAACAAACTATTGAGCAAATGACACAGAAGAAGAATCGCTATGCATATTAAACAGCAAGTGCTTGCTGACAGCATGCAGTATGTAAAAAGAGAATCTGCACAAAATGAAATTCAAACTTTACTGGAATTTAACCATTATCTATAACACATGTTGTAGGATTTACAGGTACTACATTGCCTCTTAGAGAGTGATGTTCCAGAAAAAAAGTTTCCTTTTTCAAGAAAAAATGCAGTCAGCGTTGTGAAATCTGTGCTTTTCTTTCAGTATCAAGGTTTTCTCAGTGTTTCCTTCTGTAATGACATATGACAAGCTGAATGCTGAGGTGCTTGTGTCTGCTCAGCACTGCTGGACTTACATTGTAAACATACCACACCAAAAATATGTATTTTTAAGTTTATTAGTAGAGCTTCTTTCACAAGTGTGTAGTCAGGAAGCACACAGATGCACACGTCTCTTGGTAGGCAGGGCAGCTGGCACATTTTTAGCTATAGGTGGAGTTTAACCACAAGCTATTCAGAAAAAGGAAAAGATCTTATTAAGATAAGGAAATATCTAGTCTTTAGTTCAGTCCCCTGGAATTTATACAGTCTTTGGAAAATATGTTTTATTAGTTATTTGCTAATACTTTGTGTCAACGCTGTGCTTAGTAGTGAACTGCTGAGTTTTTCAGTGCTCTGCCAGGAGCTTTTCTATGGAGATGAACACGGAGTCCCTGTGCACTGCAAGACTGAGGTACAAGTAGGTGATATGACAGAAGAAGGAGAAAATAGCATGTTCCAGGAAAACAGAATGTGTCTAGCTGTCTGTGAGGTTAATGAGTTGAACAGGCTGATTGTGCAAGGCAGCGAGCAGTGGTGCTAGATCTAGGAAAAGGGAAATGGGCAGTAACAGGAAAAAAGGAGAGAGAGAGAAGCCAGGGAAGCTGTTCCAGTTTGGAGTAGGTAGGAAGGAGCAGATGATCTGAGGAGTTTGATCTTTGTTATATTAGAAAAAAACAGATATTTACATCACAGTGTAGCATAATTACAATGACTTTGTAGATTGCAGTGTTATCCATCTGTTATTGGTGAAGTCTCCTGTGTGTCACTTGTGTAAAAGAGCGGCTTATTCAGCAAGAGAACTTGACCTGAAATCAATGGACCAGACTTAAGATTGTAAATTAAACAGCTTTTGACTAGCACCTAAGATTCTGTACTGCATAAATAAGAATTCAGCTAGTGGCTATTTTACAAACATTGTAAAAGTGAGGCGCTGACAAACAAGACAAATGCAGTGGTCATTTTTCTTATCACTCAGTGGCATTCAGAATGTGTTTTTGTTATGGTCCCAGGCAGACGTCCTGACATGTTTTAGTTGGGCATTCATGTTGTTTGTTACAAATAGTAATATCATTTGGTTCAGCATGCTAAAAGATAAATAAAAAAAACAGTGCATTTGGTACGTGAGGTTGAGGCAAAACTGAGGGAGGGTACTGATATATTTGCTGCAGTGAATTCTGACAGAAAATTTACAGATTGAGTCTTGAGAGTTGCTTAGTGCTCAGAATGTCTCAGTTCCATTGATTTTCCCAGGAACTCAGTACCTTGCAAGACAGCTGTAAATAACTTCTAGCAATCTTCAAGCCATCAGCTGGGGTTTGTTTGAAGCCCTCCGTTTTGTTTTTGTATTTGTTTTTTGTTTTTGTTTAACATGAGAAAAGAATACTGAAGACCAACCCAGTGACTGAAGCACTTGGTTTGAGTGGGGTGGATCAGATATCAAAGCTCTGTTTCAGATCAGTGGCTTGTACTTGGCTTTACCCTTTCCCAAATGTGAGCCTGGATCTTTGGGCTTTGAGGAGGTCTTCCTCTTCATCTCAGATGATGGATAATTACATTCACACCAAGTGTAGCACCTCTATTTTTACCTTTTTTCTCTTTCTGATTTCTTGAAATGCATTTCATTTTCTAGATATTACTTAAATAAAATGCATTAAAAACAAAAAATCTGTTTCTTCCTAATATAACATGGATACAGATAAATAGGAGGCACCCAATGTAGGTGAAAAAAGTCTCTTGTTTTAGGAATTATTTGTCACAGTCTGAGCTCTCAAGGCACAGTGCCAAACCTGCCTTTTCTGCAGGCATCTGGTAGGTCAATGAACTGGGTTATAAAGAGTTATCATATAGTGATTACTTAGATGGCTTGTGGTAATATTATAATGGCAGTTCAATTAATATGATAAGATCTTAATTGGTTGTGTAGAATATTGTCTTTTAATCTATGCAAAGTGCCAAGAGTATAGGAGAGGTGCTTATAAATCTGACTGAAACCACAGTGCCTATGTCTCTATCTTGTTTAGCTCCAGCCTTTAGGCTGCTGGAGGGAGAAGAATATTGCCCTTGCTTTCCACTCACACTGGTGATATTAGTGGAAATTGCGCCTGCAGAAAGGATGTAAATAGATCCTGTATTTAGAAACAGAAACCCTGGCTCCTACACAGAGAACAGAGATGCCTGAGCAGCAAAGGAGCAATGCAGACCAGTTCCAGACCTGAGAACTGAGCACAAAGGCTCTACAAAGGGATAAGGGAGCATCCAGCCCAACTGTGTACAAATCCATCTCAGTGGTATGCACAAGTGAGGTGCACGTGCTTGCAGATTAATTAGGCTTTAACTAGTCATGTACAAGATGCACATACCCAATTTGCATGGCAAATTACAGCATTGCTGCAGGCTATCCATGCTCCCTTTTGGCACACAGTCCCTAAATTCTACATTTGAAATTGGGCCCTCTGGGTTAGGGAGCAGGGAGTCTTCTGGGGGAAGCTGTAGTGTTTTGGGGGTTGTGCTTAAATGGAGGTCTCACTTTCACAGAAAAAAATTAAATGTACTATGGTGCAGGATATTGATCTAAAGGGAAATATGGTCCACGTTGAACCAGTAAGCCTTGTTTTCTTCCAGTTATTTAGTGAGAAGCGATATGTTTAATTGCTGGGCTAAGAAAAAGTCATATATCCTCATCTGTGTGAAAGTGGTGTTATTAGAGGAAAATTACATTAAATAACATTCAGTCACTTACTTTAGTATGTAATTATTTCTCTTTAAGTTTGCATCATCTGAATGCAGTGGGGCATGGTAACGTATTATCCTGAGGACTGTCAAACTGATCTATGGCTTTTCAGTTTGTATGTATTAATATATCTGTTGATATTGCCATGTTGAATGCTCAGTATTGTAGAATTGCAAAAGAAGACTGGGTGTTGAAAAACAGGAATTAAAATGGAGGTGATATTTATCTCACCTAAAGTTTTAAAGTATGTTTGTGTGAACAATCTTTTCCTTGCTATTGCATCTTGCCTTGGTCTTAAAATTGTAAACAGGTATATTGGAATACTTTCTGAAGCATCTGAAACGTATTAGCTTTGTGTTTTGGTTCTGGCAGTTTTATACAAGCAGACTTAGTGGGGCGAGAAGAAGGGTACCAATACAAAGAAGCAAAAGTTTTTGATGTGGTGTAATGCTTCAGTTTCTTGACTACGAAAGTAAAACAGTTACTGATTAAGAGCCAAAATCAAGTCTGTCATTAAAGAAATTAGTTTCATGGTTCTGGTTCAGTCTGGGGAAGATGTGATATATTCAGCAGCCATTTGTGCCATCACAGTAGGTATTACTTGTCCTTCTGAGTAACTCTCTTTTGCAGAAAAAAAAAAACCCTGACATTAAGCCAATGCAGACACTTTACTATTCTTCATCCTCAGCATTCAGGTTATTCATTTCCCACGTTGTATGGGGCCTAAGAATAAACAGAAAAGTGTAGTTTTCAGAGAGAGGAGATTTACTTAATCGTCTAGAGCACATGTTCCTCCACCTGGAGAAACATTCTGTCTTTATTCTGCTTTTCCACCTCTGTCTTTTTATTAGGAGAGAGGACTGCTGCATCTTTAATGCACTACTTTATAACCTTTTATGTAGAAAGATTAACAAAAAGAAACCACACTTAATTTAAGATGACAACTTAGGTTTGCCTCTGGATTCTTTTTTGGCAGAAGTTCTCTTAGTAAATTACATTTGACAACCTGAAATAAATTCAAACCAAGATTTATGCCTGCATTTGCTCACAGGGCTGTGGTTCATCAGTTTATGTGGTTAAAATGCTATGAAAAGTAACAACTAATTTAAAAATTTATTTTTAGACAACCTACATGGGCTACCAGTGCTAAAACTTTCTTTAGGAAAAATCAGGTTCCTGAACATGCAGAGGTAATTTTTCAGTTGATGATAGAGTTAGCAATAGATGTTTGTGCAAGAAAAAAGAAAGCAACATTACCAAATAAGAAGAAATGAGTCATAATGATACATTTTCACTTACAGCTTAACACAAAAAGAACGGTTTTACAAACATAACCAAGGACATGGCATCTTTGAAAGTTCTCCCAAAGGAGAAGTCAATGTTAGCCGAGATTGCCAGAATTTACTTTAGCTATTACTATGGATGAATAATTATGCTCAATTCAGCCAGTGATATGGGTTCACAGCAGGTTAATTGGTAATAATGGGTTTCATTCCAAACAGTGAGGAATGATATTTCAACAAAAAAAGTGTTCTCACTGAGAGCTGAAGATGTCCTTGCTTGCAGTGCTTCACATTCACAATAACAGAGACAGATCAGTGTTCTTGTTTCTGTAGCACTGAGCTGCCCTCAGTTGCTCATGGCTATTGAAAGGAGATGCAACAAGCTGAGGAAGCATCCTCCTTTTCTTTTTGAATTTTAAATTATTTTACTCCCTGATTGAAAATTACATTCCTTGGGTCTAGGAAAGGAGAACAGCGCAATCCTGTTAAAATCACCAGTGCAGACTTTTCTCTCTGTTACGTAGGTGTAAATAGAATTAGTCATTTCAAGGAAGGCATGTTGATCTGACACGGGAATTTCCTCTGAGTGCATTTGTGCCTACTGCACAATGCAAGAGTTCTCCATCCCTCCTTGAGTGCTGTGCACTGCATCATGTAAATAATGATTATGGCTATCTGTTGTTTCCAGTACACCAAAAATGAGGGATATTACAGTGTAAGACAAGAGAAGATACAAACACAAGTTATTCTGGATAAGCCTACACAGCTGGATTATGTCCTAAGCCAGCTCCCTTTCTTTGAGTGCTGTATCAAATTCTTCTTCCATTCAGCTTCTAGGGACCTGTATGATTTCCTGTCTCAAGTTCTTGTTTCTTACTGCTAACCTGATTTAGTGTCTGTGTTTGGTGTACCATTAAGCTCTCCAGGCTGCAGTGAGAAAATGTCAAATGAAAACCAAAGAAAGCAAAAAAAATTAGTTCTTCCATTACTTTTATTGAAAAAAGGGAGGGTGGGGGGGAAAGTGGGGAGGAAGATCTGTGTACCTGTCCAGAAGCATCAAAATCCAGTTCTGTTAGATCTGCATGCAAGTTATTCAATACAAGGAGAGGTTGGAAGTACGTTGATGGGGCACTTTCAAGGCTGAAGTATCTGAGCCTTTATTTTTGACTCTGGCCTGAAAGATTTTAGTGTAGAAATTCCCCAGGTGGGAAAAAAGTTGTTAGAGCACTTGGATTCTTCCTCTTTCCTTTTGGTGAGACACTATGACACCCCTTGAAATCAGTTAAGCTACAGTACGTGGTGTGTATATGTGCATGAGCACTGAACTGTGCTTCTAAATGTTCTGCTCTCAGCCTCCTGAAGTTTGGAATCAACGGGAACATTAGAATGCACTCTGTCAGTGGTGCCATAAATCGTGTGCTCCTGATTGGGTCCCCCAGCTCTAATGAGTCAGGTTTTCTCAGCTCCAGTCCTCGGGCTTTCCTTCTATAACATTTACTGTCATTTCCTGAGCACAGTATCCAAAGAATGAAAGCAGATGCAAATGTCAGAATTCATTACGCGTAGACATTACAAGAGAATGTATCAATATTCCAACTGATGTTTTAAATGGGAAAATTAGCAGATGTCAGCCTATGTTTGTGCATACCTATACAGTCCCTGGTGCTGCAGATAATCAGCTTGACTTGGATTCCTATTGTACTTCTAAATATACATTTTAGGTAATAGGAAATCATTATCTGATTGGAATTTTTATGGACAATATGCACCTCTTCTCTGCTGAGTTTTCTAGTGTTTAGTCTTAATAATTGTGCTGTTTTTATAGACAACTTCCATCCACATTTTAGATTTTCTTGTCAAGATATTCCCATTAATATTCCACACTGATATTTTCTTAATATTTTTTCAAAGTTTCTTCTCAGTTTGTGTGTGATCCTTCTCCTTCCTTGCTGCTCATGCTCTTCAAGCAGAAAGAGGCCTTAGGTTGGTGCTTGGAGGAAGGCTGAAGGCCGTACTGACAGACAGGTCACCCACCTTTAATGGTGACACACATCCCTGAAATGCTGACCAGCACTTGTCTGTTCCATTCCCAAAGGGCAAGGCTGCTGACTGCTTTGCCTACTATTAATTACTACCACCTGGAATCTCACCTTGGACTTTATGAAACATTATGCAGTGTTTTGTCTGAAAGATTGCCTCAGATACAAATTGCAGGTAATTATCTATATCCATCATTCCTTACTGTGCTTCACTAGACATGAAATGGTTGTGCACTGGCATCCTGACTTTTCTGTTTCACTTCCCTTTCTTCCTATTGGTGTCATTGTAAGGGCGTTTTGCCTCCAAGGTCTGCAAGGGCAGGTGGCATGGAGTCCCGGGTACTGGAATATCAGCATATTAGAACAACACTGCTGCGTTCCCCCCAAGAATAATAAAATACACAATGTATGTCTTGGGTAAAATAACCTTTTGCTTCAGGCTTTATGACTCCTGGGAGCTATATGTTACCCCGAGGAAATATTTTACTGCTTTTGTTCCCTGAGTCTGCCACTAGAGTGATATATATAATACACTCTCCATGCGAAAAATGAGGTGACCTATACATCATACATTCAGATTCAGGAGGCTGATTCTGATTTCACTAAAAAAAAAAAAAAAAAGCTTTCTTCCAGTCAGTGAGGTTATTCCAGTCTGAATTTGGTGAAAATAATGTATTAGACCATGAGCCTGTTCTGCAAGTACAGCAGCAGAGGTTTTTCAAGTGCATTGCTCACAGTCTAGTCCCTTGGATTCATCAAATCCATGTTATTATGCCAAAGCTTTAAAACAATCCAAGAAATCTCCTCACATTCTTAGACAAGCAAGGAGGATATCATGTGATGTTCTGAGTTAGGAGTGGATCTAATGCTTTTCAAGTCCAATTAAGATCACTTTGTTCTTGTCATTTGAATGGATTTTCAGCAACATTTATTTAAAAAACAAATGGATTTTTCAGAGAAAATTCAGAAATACTGCTTCTATAGCAGCTATACCATTTATTGGTACAAAATCAACCTGTTGATTTTTATTATGCTTTAAGTGGTGGTCATGATTTTTATTGATATCCCACAGTAAAATTAGTAATAACGTTTTTTATATTTTCATGACTGTAACTTCAGCTAAATGAGGATACAGATCTGAAGTGACATCACAGTAATTTAGCAGTAGTACAAATATCTATATTTTGGCTAATGCAACTCTTATATTCACCTTTAATTTCTCGAACTGATCCGTGTGCTAGTGTGCAGGAGTGCATGGAAGCACCTACAGAACTATCATCCATCACAGTTTATAAAAACTTTGAGTTATCTGTGGGTTGTCTCATGCCTGCAGTAAGGACATATTTCACTCTTGCCATTTTCTGCCGAGGAAACCGTGTCTTTCTCTGAGAGCAGCAGGAATTTTACTTCAGTTAGTGTGTGCCGTTACCTCCTTGTCCTCTTGTCCCCTCAGCGTAAGTTTACAGCGCAGTCTTATCTCCAAGGGAAGCATGAACAATTTGTTGTCTCACATTAATGCATGTCTTTGAAACATTTCTCAACAGAATAGGTCACTGAACAGAAAAGATGCAGTTGCAGTTGTGAGCCTTTCCATTCTGAGGAAACAATCCCACGTGAATGAGTTTATTTGTCATCTTCCCCATAAACAAATGGCCCAATTGAACAATTGCATTGATGCAAACTGGAAGGAACCGGTTAAATCATGCTTATACTTAGGTATATGCATTACTCATGTATAGGTGTATGTAATGTTTCTACAACACTGTATGAACAATGAGTGTAAATAGGACAGCCCAGACCAGCAATCAAATTTAGATATCTGCCACTGGAATCAAGTAGAAGCTGAATAGCAGATATGTAGAGAACAAAGTAGAACATGGGACTGCTTTACTTCTGCAGGCTTTTTCAATGGGCGTTCAGGTGTGTCCTGTGGTCTTCTGGCAAAAATCAATACTGAAGTTCATGCAGTGCTGTTTGAAAATTTGTACCGTGACTTGTATAGCAACTAGTTCAGTAAGCAACTTTGGACCTGTGTGAGTATATGTGTGGTAGTGATTTAAAGCCATGGGTTCCATTTTTAGAAGTTAGTGGACAGAAAGTGATTGGTAAATCGGGTTATATAAAGCAGAAGGTTTGCAGTTTGTTTACTGCAAAACTTGCCTTGGTCTTGATTTAAAAGCCACCAGCCTTCCTAGATCCTTGCACGATCTGCATCAGCCGTTCACGTGGAGCAGGCATTTGACCTAACAGTGTGAGCAGAATATTTCCGCGATGCGATGCCGTTCACCAGAAAACAGCTTTGGCTTTTTAGAAAACCAGAGCTCCCTGTGGCAGTGGTTTGGGCAGTGGCTGCAGGGCACATAGTTCACATGGTGAAGCATATGAAAAAGTGCTTCTGGGTCTCTCTATCCTCAGATGTGATTCTAAGAGGAATCATTTTAAGAGGGTAGAAGATGTTCAGTAGTTTCTAAAACAAATGATATTTTATACATTGTTTACACTGAATTATCTGTTCCTATCATTAGTCATCACTATTAGTCATCAGTTGCATTTGTTTTTCTGGAACCAGTTGAACAAACAAACATGAAAGCCAAACTGTTCTAACACAAAACAAATACATGTTCAATATCTGTTGAAAAAAAAAATAGTATTAAGAAACATGGACCTATAAGAATTAAGTTGAACATTTTTGCATTTCTCACACTGGAGACATGAAAATCATATCTGGTACAATTTCAGCATCTGGCAGTGTTTTGCTGTGTTACATCTTACGTGCATTTTCATCTCTGTAACTTTACATCATATCTCTTTATTTGAAGAATCAGATTTAGATAAACCAATAATTACTTTATTAAATGCAATGTGCAGTCCTCTTGCACAGGAATCCTGCTTTTACCCAAAGGTCTTTGAACTTGATACCTCTTCCCATTAAAAAAGTAAACAAAACTTTAACCTTCCCTTCAGAAATTCATCAGAAAGGTCAGTGCTCTGTTCCCTCCTATTTCCCAGGCTCAGCTGGGAGCTGATTAAAGCTGCCAGCTATGACTTGTCAGCTATGTCAGAGACAACTATATAAACTCTTTGTTATTCACTTTGCTGTGTATTATAAATGTATTTATCTTCTGCTGTCAGGCATTAGCTGGACAGGTGCTAGAGGAGCAGTGAAGCAGTAGCATTAAACGCTCTAACAATGTCATTACTTAGTAACTTACACCAAAAACATGAGCAGAATATTCAGAAACTTTCTGTAGTTTTTCCTTGTGTAAGTGACTGGAGTGGCGGTCAAGGAAAAAAAATATTTGTTATTCCAGGAGGCTCCAGCAAGTGTATGCCTGTAGAAAATCGGAATCTACAACTCTGGCTGTTTGTCATTCTGTCTCCTTGGGGCAGCATTTTGGGTCTGTTTCTGATAAACGGTGCGCTTGATAAGAAAATAGGACAACCTTGTGTAATAAAGAGGCTCTTAGGACTATGTAGATTACGTTTTGATTCAAAGGAAGGATAGAGTGTCACAGTGAGAAGCACAGAACTGCTTTGGGAAGAGCTGGTGTTGCTGGGCCTTCCAATACCAGAAAGGTAAATTCCACACAGCAGAGTCCTGCTCAGGGAGGAAATGTAGCAGCAAATTGGGCAGGTTGGTGGCATAAGGCTGTTAATCCCTGTTTTTTCCCCACTCAAATAGATAAGGGAGAACCTGCATGCAAAAATGGACTGACTCTAACTAGAACTGGTAGGATGTCGAATACCTGCAGCGAAGCAAGGAGATCTCACGTGTTTGCATTCTATTCATTGAACACAATCCTGGCATTGTGGTTGTTTGCCCTTTAAATTTGGTACAGGAGTCTTTCATGACATGCAGATACATAGGGGTACAGATAAAGTGAAAAAATATACATAGAGAGAAGAAAGAAAGAAAGAACAACAAAAGAAACTATCCACAGAGGATGTGATCCGCAAAATGCAACAGCATCATGAAAATGGCAGTGTCTACGTATTTAAAGATGGTGGTTGTAGAAATAATGATTTTGCAAGAAAGAACCCTAATTTATATGAGGTTTGTACCTTGGAAGTACATACCACTGAGAAGCACATAGAAAGAAAACAAAAGAAAATGAATTAGCCATCCTGTTAGAGAGCTACCAGGCAACTTACATAGATTGAATTCTGCACTGTGAATGGAGGTATCACACTGAAAACAGCAGAAGTTGGTGTGGAGATGTGGTCAGAGAGATGAAAGATGGCTGATAATAAATAGAAACGAATGTGAGCTATTGATAATGTTTTCTTAATCAGAAGATGCCAATAAGTGAATCTGTCTCCAGAGCATGCCTACTGTTTTTGGAAAGGGTCAGAAGGAGAAAGTGACTGTTCCTTTTGAACTGACAATATCTGGAAGGGAACTGACTCCATTTCAAGTTTATTTTCTTGATTTAGATGAGGGTTTTGATCTTCTCCCCGCAGTGTTGGGGCTACCACACAATATATAATACTATAAAACAGGTATGTAGGAAAACATGTGCTATTATTTCTCTTCTAAAAAGTAGTAATTTATTCCAGTAGAGAATGGAAAATTTTTGAAATACTGAGAAAGAACTGTCTCAGAGAATTGAAACTATGCCTTGCTTTTCTGTAATTGTGATGAGTTTCAAAATGTGATATTGATATGATCCGGAACAGAATAAAGGGCAGAGTGTGGCCTAAGCAAAGCAGGAAAGGAGAAAGTGCCAGAAGGACATTTTTAGAATTTTTCCATCCATTAATTTAATTTTCATACTTCGCAATCTCATATATTCTAGATGTAACACTTGTTTCTTTCCTTTTATTTCTCAAAGGCCATAGATAAACAGCACCATTTCAGGATTTTCATAAGTGCATCTGCCAAATTCTACTTTTAGTCTTGACTGGAATATTATTTCAGACTGCAATAAATTGAAATCAGTGTTGATATACAGTACTTCCTCAGAGACATTATTGTATTCTGCTTTCATCGTTGGAAGACGTGGCTTTTAGTTACGCTCAGTGTCACATGCAACATAAATTTAATGGTTTTAACAAATTCCCTTGTGGACATTTTCATCACTAAATCTGATGTTTACAAGAATGAACATGTTGTTCTGTTTAAAGACCGTCTGGTGGAAGAAGTGGGAATCAGGCTGAAGAAAGGCAAACAGAGGTTTTCTTCCAGGTCATGTCTGAGTGATAGTGTTAATGTGTACATGCTTGTAGAAGACTTTAGTTTCCAGTTATAATCAATACTTGACATATTTTTCCCATGATTAAATTAAAGCTGGGAAAGTCAGATTTCCCTTAGGAGAAAACAAGTGGCAAAACAGTTCATTGGTGATCTGCATCTAATCCAAATAAGTGCTACAATTACCTCCGCTCCCATTCATTATCTTTCCCCGTTTCCTCCTGCTGGCCTACTGCCTAATAACTTTTTGGCTTACCACCCACATCTGAAAGAGAAATAGTTCATACGTGTGGGCTTGCTATCTTCAGTACTCTACAGGATTCCTTATTAGTAAGATGAAAGAAAAGAGTAATGCTGCCACTCCTATAGCTGTACTTAGTGTAATATTTTGCAAACAAATCAAGACGCGCATTATCCTTCGGGTTCTTGGTCAGAACCCACTTGCTGCACGGGTACGGCGTGTGTTTTCCAAATCAGTAATGAGAAAGCTTTGGCTCTCTGGAAGAGTATTTTTTATTAGGCATTGGATTGGCAGTTGATGCTTTTTTTGCCTTAATAAAAGTACACTTGTGGTTGCAAGTATTCAAGTATTTTTGCTGGAGCTGGGGTTTCATTCTTTTGTGTGTGCTCCTTATGGGACGTGGAGAGCTGTCTCCACTGCATACCACAGCTTTGTAGTGAGATACCAGCTGCTTGCTGCCTACTTTTCTCCCTTCTTGTCTGCCTGTTACTGGGCCCTGAAGAGCTGGTGGTGTTAAAGACAGTTCTGTAAGGACAGTTTCATGAAAATGCAGTTAGGAACCAAAATAGCTTGAAGAAAGACTTGAAGTAGAAAAGTGTGACTAAGAATTAGGGAGTGTTTTATGCCAGTTAGTGCCAGTTAAAGAGTATTTTCCAGAAAATTATAGTCCAACCTTGTCTTCCCTAAAACAGCAGTTTGCTTAGATTTTGGAAGAGCCTTCGTAGATTCATAGTCATGGAAACATAGAAACACTGAGGTTGGAAAAGGCCTGCAAGATCACCCAGTCCAACTTTCCCCCACCCCCACTATTTCCCCACTAAACCATGTCCCTCAGTACATCTAAACATTGCTTGAACACCTCCAGGGTGGCTCAAGCACCTCACTGGGCAGCCCATTCCAGTGCCTGACTGCTCTTTTGAGAAGGATTTTTTCTTAATATCCAACCTGAACCTCCCCTGGCACAACTCGAGCCCATTCTGTCTCATCTTATTGCTAGTTAAACAGGAGAAGAGGTCTACCCCCCCTTGTCACAACCTTCCTTCAGGTACTTGTACATGGCAATGAGGTCTCTCCTGAGCCTCCTCTCCAGACTAAACAATCCCAGTTCCCTGAGCCACTCCCCTTAAGTCTTGTGCTCCAGACCCCTCACAGCTTCGTTGCCCTTCTCTGGACACACTCCAGGACTTTCCACTCAATGTCTTTTCTTGCAGCGAGGAGCCCAAAACTCCTGTTTTGGGAGCCCAAAAAGTGAATTTCATAAAATACTGTGTTCTTAGAGTTGCAGTGTGAGCTGCTGGCTGTAGTCCTGTTTCTTTGTTTCTAGGGTACAAGTCAGCAATGGCCCTTCCAATAATGATTTCTACATCCTAAAATCCTAAATCTTTTCCCACGTGGCTTAATAGAATAGAAGGCATTGGAAATAAATGATTCTTTTACTCCTCAGATTTGATTTGATCTTTCTCAAACCACGGAAATACTTAAACTGGTTTGAATCTGGAAAATTAGTATATTAAATAAGCTGTCTGTATTTAATTTTGAATTCAAACGTTGTGCACTGATATTGAACTATGAAGAACCTTTCAAAATGCCTAACAAGTAGGGATGCTGAGCCAGTTGTTCCCATGGAATGTAGAAGATGAGAAAGTTGACATCTCTGCTACCTTCCTGAGATGGCTGGTAGAAGTCTTTAAAGGTTCTTTTCATATGCAAAGCTGGAAATTATGGTAGCAATAAATTAAAATTAATAACTCCATCTTTATGACATTGTCAGAAGCAGTCTAATGTTACACTATGAAGCCTATAGTTATTTACAACCCAGATGTTTAAAGAAAATGAACCAGCTTTTTTTCTTTTTTTCTTTTTTTGTTTCTTTTGAAGAAACTGCTGTTTCCTCATTGAGTCTCCGCCTCGACAATATGTTTGGCTCTTTAAGACAAACATTGTTTATGACATATCTCAGAACTGATGTTGATTCAGAGTAGAACAGATAGAAACTGGGAATAGCTCAGTTGCAAAAATAAGCAATAGTTCAGGTGTTAAACTACTGATGTGGAAAATTGCTCTGACAGTTTTGATGTTCTGACTGGTAGTAAGACTTAAGCTATTGCTTACTTCAGAAGAGTCAATTGGTGCCCTGTTTTCTAGCACATGCTAGCCTATAGGGTGATGCCTGTGTTGTGGTCCCTGATACTCTGTGCTGTGTGTACACATACTGAAACAGCACATCACAAATGGAACCAGAACTGTGAAATTTTACACAACCTGGTTCTTGTGCACAAGTTATTTTCTGTTGTTTTTACTAATACACCTTATACTGAAGCAAACTGCAAATAATAAGATTTTACTAAATTAGAAGCAGATAATAATAGGGAGCAGATTTATCAGTCTTGCTTTCACTACTCACTCGATTATGAGCATCTAATTACTTGTGAAGAAACACACACTCTTTTTGCCTGTAATTATTCTGAATTGTGAATGTAGAACCCAGAGATTCCATTTCTGTTTCCTAGTTATAAAAATTTGGTGATAAAAGGCTTCTTACTGTGATTAAGAATAATCTAGTAACTTGAATATAGAGTCCATGTTTTGGATTTGGACTGTGCTTCGTTGTACACTGGATGACTGTATTGGACTCCCAAAAACTGCAGTGAGGCTCAGCTCACTTGTTATGCAATTTACATCTAGGAAAGCTATGAGGCACCAAAGTTCTTGGCTGTTCTTTCTTTGTTACAGCACTTCCTCTTATTTCAATCTAGAGTCTAATGAGCTTCTCGGTACCAAGATGAATGGGAATGTAATACCAGAAAAACCAGATGATCATGTGGACTGGAGCAGCAGCATGAAATGTCATAAAACAAATGCAAAGGCATACACTCAGAGACTAACAGTGTGAATATTTGTTACAAGGTACAGGTTCATTATTTGGACTTGACAGAGGAAAGAGGGATCTGGTTTTATGTACTGGTTGTTGATGTCTGTGAGCTGCTAATACAAAGTGCAGTACTGTTCTAGGACTTGTTCAGTAAGTTATTTTAGCACGGATAGAAAGATGCCTGTACCATTGTGCAATGTTCTATATTGCTGCTGTCACCTTTATGCAAAATGAAATGAAATTGAACTTGAGCAAATGCGGAGAAGGCCACTAAGGTAATTAAGGCAAGGATAAACCTATCACATGCAAATGGAGATTAAAGAATCTGCCCTTTATCCCTTGATTCCTGTTGCCACTCCTTTTTATTTATTTGTTTGTTTGTTTGATTGTTTATTTTTGAAAATGGGCACAGTGGGTCATTTAAAAACATTATTTTACCATTCTCTCTCTGAAAAACTTGTTACTGCTAGTACCAAAAACAGTGACAAAATAATGGTCTGCTCATGCAACAATGGAACAGCTGAAATTAAGAGAAAGATATTTATGTGGCTCAAAACATGTGTGGTTAATGTATCGTTTTCCAGGGCAGCAGTAGAAATCCCTTTCTCCTTATTCCTCTTTGTCATTTATGTGGTTTTTTTTCTGTAATTATCATAATTATTAGTTGAACTAAAGAACCAGTGTTATTGAATGACTTTTCCTGTTCTGTGCTCCTGTAGTTGAATTTCACGTGGCAAAGAGTCATGATGGAAGGGGTCATGAGGGAACTGACAAAATAAAATTTGGCAGAAAAAAATAGAAACCTCTCTCATGTGCAAAGTTGTTTATTCATGAACATCATAAACCCCATCATCTTTATGAGCCCACTCACAGTGCCAAAAATGGCAACACGAGGAGAAATGTGTCCAAGAACAAGCATCAGATGGGAGGCTGTGTGATGTCATAGAATCATTATGTCACTCAATGCCAATTGATTTCTAGGGCTGATTGCAAGCAATCATTAATCACTTTGTATTGAACAGCATGCCAGCTCCATCACATCTGGGGCAAGTACAAGTGGCACCTATTTTGCCAACATCCTGCCCTCAGCACTTTTTGCCCTTCATGTTTCAAACTAAATGAAACTGTGAGAGATGTAGCAAGATTTTTCCTTCGTGTGTCTCTTAGTTCAGCCAGGGATTGAGATGGGTGAGATGGGTGAGTCCGCCAGCGTGCCTGCATGGTCAGTGTTCCCTGCTTGAGCTGACAGGAGTATGCCACTGGAGAGCAGGGCATGTTCGAGGTGGAACTAATGGAGCTGCTCTAAGAAAACATACAATTTCAGAATATGATTATGCTATTCTGTGTACTTCTTAGAGAGAAAAGTAAAACAATGTGAGGCGTGTTTATTTTTTACGCATCTGTCAAAAATGACAAAGTTGTTGCAGTTGAGATGTGTACTCAGATTCTGGAAACATTTATTCTCTTTCTCTCTGTAACTTCAGGCATTAGAATAGTCTCACAGGACTTAGGGAGTTCATTTACTATACATAGCTAATATTAAGCAAGAGCATTACTATCAAATCCAAAACATACTGGGAAATGAGAGCTAACTGACATGACATTAACTATAGTAGCTGGCCTGTGCTGTTAATACTAATGTGTTTATTCTACCTTTCTTTTCTACTTTAGGAAAAGACATATCAAACAATGTTCTCCGTGAGTTTCACAGTATCTCACAATAGTGAAAAATTACCCTTCATGCTTCTCCATGTGCCTGACAATCATGAAAAATTACTTGGACGTCTTACATCAAATTGTAATATTTTTAAATATAAATGTTCCTCAGTACTTGGGGTTCAGACAGTCGAAGTGATTGGTGGCAAAAAGTCTCATTCCTGTGAGATTATAAAATAGTTTTGTCTTCTGTAACTGTTTTTCTCTAAGGACTGTAGTAACTCTTTTGAAATCCCTGCTTAATCTCTGCAGGTTCCATTATTTACTTTGTCAGTAGCTTCAGTCAGGATGGTTTGCTGTCCATCATTCATTGTCAAAAGAAAAGTGAATTTCCTAAAATACTCTGTTGGTGCTGTCCCACAGCTGAGGGAGAGTTTACCTGTGCTTTGGTCCTCATTAAAATGGGACAGAACTCCTTAGAAAACTGGGTCAAGTGTTGTGCACATACCAGCTAAGGAAGTACTTCTGCAATGCAGGTTGAAGTATTGCCAAAGCTCACTTGTAATCCTGGTGTCTTTTTAGAGTTTCCTAAACAGTAATCACTGATGTAAACATATATTACAGATAGTGCATATTTCATTTTTTATGGTGCATAATCAGATAATTCTCCAAAGAACTTTTTATCATGTCTTCTCCTTAATTAGCATTAAATGTCATTAGCAGTCAGCTATGCTTGATCAAAGACAGAAAAGTTGTAGCAAGATTATGAGAAATAACATGCCATTTACTAATTATATTATTGATTTTATGGTCTGAACAATCCTAACCATGTGTGATACAAACCGGACCCAGCGGCGCCTGCTGGGGGTACTTTGAACATGAAAAGTCCTTGGTCTGAGCGTCCTGCTTGCAAAGACCACTTTTGGGCCTGACTTTGCATCTGTTTCCAAAGGTGATATTTTAATGGACTTTGAAATCTGAAAAAATGCATTCTGTGTGTGACTCCACATGAAAGAGATTGGGGATTTTTTTTACTCCTGATTTTAATCCTTCTGAAAAGATTTTAGATCTGTAGGTGGATACATCGGAACAGTGGAAATAATATGGCATCGTTGATTTTAATTAGTAGGCCAGCTTTATACACAGTTTCCCATAGCTCCCAATAACTTTTTATTTTTTATTTTTTAATGAGTTGTTGTAACTTTCTTCGAAGTTAATCACAGTCAGACTCTCCAAATTTTAATTTCTTGTGAGTGCAACTTTTTTTTTTCTTTTTCAGTCACCAAGTGTGTGTGGTTAGACCAAGTGCAGGTTTGAAAAACAGGAACAGCCTCAGATGAGAATATAGTGCTGCCACAAAAAAGTGAAAAGGAATTTAGATCAGTAGCATAATTTTGAAATGTTACTCTTAACTTCTTCAGAACATGAGAAGTTTCTGGAGTATGTGTCTGTGTATATAATTAACCCTTCCAGTTGCATGAAATTTCAGTTCACTCTTAATTCGTGCTAATAAGGTGATATCTTACCAGTAAATATTTTGTATGAATTGTAAAGTGTGAACATCCTTTAGAGATGAAGTGATCTCTGTATTTCCAGCTGGCCTTTTTGTTCTTTGTTTCATTTGGAATGCAATGAAGAGAGTATTGTGACCAAATCCTTCTAATGAGGATTACAGACAGATGTAATACTCTGCCAGTTTGTTTTTTAAGTGTCTGGGAAAAAAAAAAAGAGAATTTTTTTACTATCATTTTTTTTTAAATCAACTTCAAATTCTCAAAGCAACTTTAATATAATTATAAGAATTCTTACTGCTCTGGTTCCCTCCTACTCATTCCTACTCCCACCTGATGTTTGACTTGTTGGCTTGCAAATCAATAGAAACAGTCTGAAAAATGAATAATTGGCCTGGTGGGTGGGATCCAAGTTGAGACAAACAACACAACCAAGCAAAACCTATCGCGTGCCCAAGTCTTGCTGGTGTCTGTTATCTAGCTGGGCATATGAGGGTCTTTTTCCTCCGTAGGCCAGACTACTCAAGTCACTGAAAAGAACTAAAATTCAGTTAACCATTATGTTTTGCATGTTTGTAATCTTTTCTGAATGGCTGTTAGTAATGGTGGGTTTACCAGGGAGGGAAGGAGCCAAGGACAGGTTGAAAGGTAAGTGCTGCCTTACTCTGTTCTGCTCCTTTCCTTTGTCCCTCTGATATCTGAGAGTTGGTCTCTTGATTCTTGCTCTTATGCTTGGGTTGCAAGACTCGATTTTTCCTTTCACATCACTTCAAAGAGATTCTTTTCGAAATGTGTATTGAAGGAAGAATGCTGTAAGATAGAACAAGATAAATAAATTCCAAGGTAGAGAACAGAAGGCCTAAAGTCTAGACAAATTTTTTTGTCTTGCAACCCACTCTCCAAGAGGGTTTCAGAACCAGACAGCAAGAACTAGCCAGAAAAGGGAAGTGTTTTAGGGAAATTCAAGCTCTGTACATTACATTTTGGTGTGGAATAGAGCACAATCTATTTTCCAATCCGTTTATGCATGTGGCAGAAAATTGAAAGGATCTTACAAGGTGTATTATCAACACAGTCCCGAAGAATCAATGAAAGGAGCAACTCATGATTTATTTGAACAATCCAGAGTGTAAACCAACAATTAATTATTTATTGAGATATTTTGGTGCTTTATTCATCTTGTGGCTAGCTGTTGTTTAATTGAACAGTGATTATTATGTCCCAGGGAGTTTAATACACACTTTGTATGTCATAGATATAGCAATATTAAATCGTGTGAAGCTTTGGTTTAGGAAAAGCTAAGCTATGGTTTAACTACTCCATATTTGAAGGAGGGAACAATGCCATGTCAGCAATACCATGGAAAGGAAACAATGTTTGTGACAAGAGACAGGAGGGAGAGGAAAAGGTGGTTAGAATGGGCAGCTGAATAAAATTCTAATGAGTGGCAAGAAGGTTCAACCACCAATCTTGTTTCCACTAAAGCTTAAACATTTCTATGTAAAAAAAGAAAAGAAAAAGAGTGGAAGATGAGGAACTCACTTCAGGTTCCCCCTGCTATTTGGTTGCATGCCTGCTTTTACCAGTAGAGAACTTCCGTTGGGTTTTTGTAGAAGGATTCATGTAAGTGATACTTGTTCATACTTGTTCACCTTAAGCTTGAATTACATTGTATAAGCAATTCTTAAGGTCCTATTGTTGTGCATTTACAGAGGGGTTAATATAGCATTCATAGAAAAGTGTTCTCCTTAACCAAATGAGTGCTGTGCATCTGAGAGCAAGCCATAGAAGGGGCTCAGTAAGAGAATGTAGCAGATGGTACATGTATGATGTTGATGAGGCAAGAGTAGAAAGAGAAAACTGTGCTTGTCTTAACTCATAGAAAAAAAAAAAGCTAATTAGTATGGCTGTAAAATGATAGAAGTTACGCCCTAAAATAAGCCCATAAATTTTCACTCTTGTATAATTTTCTTCAACCTTTTTTTTCTCAAAGTAGTTAAGAAAGTGCCAAATTTATGCAGAGGCGAAAGAGGCAGCAGGGCTGGTTCCATGCAGCAGTTATTCCGATCTATTTTGGTCCACAGTGATTTTTCTAGCTATTTTTTTCTGCCAGAAGGAAAATACTATCTCTAACCTGAGTAACTGCAGTACCATCTGCATCTGATGACTGTGCTGGTAGGTCCAAATTCTCTCCAGGTACTTCTTGGCACAGTTAACTCGGTGGATTTTAGCCATCTACACCAGTAGAGACTTTTGTAGTTATATTTGCTTTGCCTAAGATAGTCCTCTGCAGCCCCTCAGTTTTTTGTGCTCTGCCTGGTGGATTAATGAATGTTCCTCTTTCAGTTTTATGACAGATACTTTGCACAGTGCCCTTGTTACTGTAAGCCAGGTGCTCTTATCCTTAATGAACAATTTCCTGGAAAAAAAAAAAGAAATAAACAATAGATAAAGTGGGTCATGGAGGCAGCAGAGTCAAGAGCTTTGCATAGTGATGTAAAATTGAATAAGACTAAAGTCACATTCTCATTTATCTCTCCAGTTATTACTCTAACAGTCAGAGTATTCCAACTTCTGTGATGGTTCCTGGAAAGGTAAGGATGTTTTGGGGAATGTCTTCATCTGCCGTGGAGCTTTGGGCTAAACAGACCAAGAAGATAAAGACTTGGATATTGGAAAGAGAGCATTTGCAGATGCTGCTGTTGCCCGTCTCGACATGCGAGACTTGTCTTGGCAAAGGTGCAGTTGGGAACTGCTGTGTGGCTCAATGAAGACTTGACAGTGTCCATCTTGAAGGTCTGCAGTCATTGGTGGGCGGTCAGCAGCTGCATGTCTAAGTCCAGACTGCAAAGATATTTTGCTTCTTGAAGTGCCTGATCTGAGACCTTAGTTAGATGTCATGGGAGGGGGCTCAGTGTATGCCTGGCGTGGAGTCAGGACTGCTAGGCCATAAACCTGAACTTACATTTTAATATGCATCTTGGGCTTACTTTCCAGGCATACTGGGAGATCAGCTTTAGGCACTTGGAGAAGGTGCCTTGCTAACGTGTCCAGCTGCAGAGTGGTTATGAAGCAATAACTGCAGCTTGCCTCCTTGTAGTGGTGACCAGTGGTAATTACAAGGCCCCTGTTCACAAACCGTGACCACACTATATCAGCAATATGCCATGCAGGAGGGCAGATCTGTTCAGCCTGCTGGATGCCTAGACCTAAATGCTTGTAGCTATTTCTAAGCACTTAAATCATCAAACTGTTCTCAGATAAACAGATATGTGCATGCTCTGCAAATCAGAGAAATTACACAGACTCCTAACTTCAAGCTTCAGCATGATTGAATCAAATACCGTTCCTTCAGTACTGATAGTGTTCCAGATGTGCCCTGTAAGAGGCACAGAGAAGTACAAAAGACTATTGCAGCTTCTGAGAAAACCTCTCCTATTTCAAGAAAAACTGGCAAGTTTTAAGTAGCCACTCTAATTTTTAAGCCATTAGAAATCTGAAAATTGATTTAATGTTCATCTTATATTTAGTGGATTTTGATAGAAAAAGTTATATTCTCTGTGGGCCAGTCAATATTTTTAATAGCTATGAAGTTAAAAAACTTTAGATTAAGATTTCAAGAGGCTCAGAGGAAAATTGTGTGAAGGAAGAGAACATCTGAGTGCTGTTGTAACAGAAAATGCCACAGAGAATAAAGTACTGGGAAAACCCAAAGGAGAACAGATGAAGATATATACTGTTGGACCAGTGGGGTTAGTAAAGGTATAAATGAAGAGGAGACAAGCATTACTTCCTTACTGTCTTATGAAGAAACTGAAGATAAAAGCTTTGCCCTGCCTGCAGCATTTCTTGAAAATACATGTTTAGTTTCAGTGTTCATTTTATTCCAGTGTTCGGTTTCATTTTATTTGGATTGTTACTGTCAGAGTTCAAGGTGTTCGCCAACTTTAAAGCCAGATTGGAAAAACTGTGTCTGGATTCTCAGTGCAGCTCCAAGGCTTGCAAATCAACCTTCTCTCATAAATACTGCACTGTTTCTGGAAAAGAAGAGATGGGCCTTTAAATGAAATACGAGATGTAGCACTGGGATGTGATAGTACTGCTGTAGATCACCAGCCATCAATCAGTGTTACTTAATGCATCCCTGGCTCAGCTGTTCGCTGTACTTGGGACTTTTTTGCTGTTTGTTTCATTTTATTTTCCTCCGAGATAAATGAAGACAAAAGGAAGGGACCAATTGCTCTTGACAAATAGAAATAATTCTCTAAAATATGACCACAAAGGATATCCTATGTTTTCAAACCACTTTTTATTTTGACTTTCACAGCACTTTCCCAGAATCATACTTAATTTATTTCATTGCATATATGTTGAACATCCTTATGTTTCTTTTTTTTTTGTTACTCTTATGAACTTCACGTGCATTCTTTAAGCTTTATAAGAAAATTCTGTCAGAAGCAATGTTTTTTTAGAGAAATACTACTAAAGTATTATTCCTCATCTGGGCATGCATATAACAGATTGCTTCATTTATCCTCAGCGTTCTCAGGGCACGAGGCCTTTGTTGCTCTAGTTGCCTAAGGAAGCATATGTTGTGGTATTTGGCATGCTGAACAGGGATGAGGTGGGTGGCTAAATGTAAGTGAGCCAACCTGAGTTCTCAGGAGAGCAGCTGTTAGATGTGTCAGCTTACTTTCCTCTTTCTCCTCAGAAATAATGTGTGTTAAGGAATACCCGAAATATGCATGTCATAGTGAATATAAACACACTGTAAAATCACTGGAGAATGCAACACCCCACATCATTTCAGCACCTTTAAATTCCACTGTGCAAAAAGATGAGGATCTGTGTGGGGGACACTGCAGCACGGAGTGGCTTTCCTGGCTCTGTCCTTAGGAAACAGCCACACATTGAGATCAGGTTAGGAGGGTTAAGAAGACAAATGTGTGAAGTGGTTTTTTTTCTGCCTACTGTTGTTTACCATATTTTAACTGAGGAGGCCCAGAGATGCCTGCCCCAGGATTTCTTCTTTCTTGCAGAAGGAATTTTCCTGTTGAAATACTGCAGGATACCTAAAATTTGCCTTTGAAGCCTGCTGGTTTCCTTTTGGCAGAAAGTGCTGGTAGAATATCAGCCATCTCCCAGTCCTGTCTGACTGGCAGCGCTTGGACAGGGCTTAGGCTCTAGAAGGGATGCTGACATTTCAGTGGTCTTGAGTCTGGCAACGAATAAAAGGGACAAATGTTCGAAGGGCCAGCTTCCAAATTTACACTGCTTGTTGAGTACAAGTACGAAATCATGGGCAGAAAATCTCAGACAATTTTTTTCCTAGCTGACCTTTCTGAAAAGGAGCCAGCAATTATCTGGATGTGCACACTAATCCAGCAGTGTTTTTAGGTGTTGCTAATATAATATTTTCATTGTATTTCTGCTGGACTATTGATTATCAGTTATGTAAGAGAGAGAAATTTCATGTTTTAATGAGTAATAGCTTTTGGTGCTTGGGCTTTGCACAAGTGTGCGTGTATATTGAATTTATGTAAATAGTGATAGAATAGAATGTCTGAATTTGTGTGTTGATGTTGATGTCATCCAGCAGACAGATAATGTCAACTGTGTAGCTACACACCTCATCACCTCAGTGTGTAATCGTTTTCCAGTTTCTAGCATGCTTTTTCTTCTAGCACCTGGAAGGTTGGTCAGTTCTCTTCTGTTTTCTTTGAGAACTCAGATGCCCTACATTTCATCTCAGGTTTTGGAGTATTTAGTTCAGAGCTTAAGTGCCTCTGAAGGCTTGGAGCCTACTGCATGCTGAAAGCACTGGATGCTGAATGCAGAGTTTGGGTGTCTAGCCAACTTTGCTCACCCAGAGTCATGCCTGCAGTCTTTAGCAGTGTGATTTGAACTCGATCTTCCATATCCTAAATGCATACACCAGCCTCTTCTTTATAAATGTATTTCATCCGCCATAGCTAAACTAATTGCCTGGGTTGCTTCCCTAGTGACACAGCTTTGGTACTTTGACCCACTTTTCCTCTGAGAGCACTGAAGGAACAATCCTGAGCTTCCAAAAATTAAGTCTGGTAGATCAAGAAGAGCTCACTTCATTATTTATTCCTGCTTTGCTCTCTAGCCAAGCTCCCAGTGACTCTGGTGGAGGTCAGCACTGAAGCAGACCTCAGACTTTGTAAGATGTCCGTGTAACTGTAGTAATGTTTACTGTAGCAGTTAAAACTCATGCTGATACACCTCAAAGTTCAGAAATTTAAAACATCTTAAGAAACCTTTATGCTCAGTTACTGTTAAAATCAACCCCCTACCCAGTTTTGTAAAACTGAGATGCTGTGATTCAAAGAATAGAAGGGAGAGTCATCAGGGCACTCTATCAATTAAGGAGCCTGGTGTGTTTAACCAATCCATAAAAGAAAGGCTCTAAATTTAGAGCCTGCTTTTGGAAATTGAAGTGGTTCCCTTATTTGTACTGAGCAGCTTTTTCTTCACTGCACAGTGTAGCGTGGTGGGCTGAGGAGAGAGGACTCAGATTACAGCTCTTCTAACTTTCCCTTAATAATTTTACTATAAAGAGCTGAAACCCCTAAATTTGCTTATATTCTTAGTAATTAAAGAATATACTATTAGTTGTTTAATTTGTTTCCATGCCTGTGTTCAGTTTAAAGTCTACTGTGAATTTTTGTTCAGCAGCAGAGGAGCATGGTTAACCTTCATAGAGAGGGTAGAATGTGCTGAAATGTTAAGGTTCCTACTTACACTTACTGTCACTACCTTTATGCCTAAAAGGACAAAGTTGTGACAGGCCTGTATTTATTGTATGATCTTAAGTGGAAGATCCTGGCTTTTCACATCTGGTCTGTGTCTAGCTTGTACCATTGCTAGGCACAGGAGGCTGTGAAAACAACAGCAGCTGTGCTGTCCTGCTCAGTTCTGTTCCTCCCCATGTCAGTGTCACTTCCAGGTGATAGGAGACTTGAGTCTGAAAATGGTATCAGAGATGGGAATGGTATTGACTTCTGTTACCTACCCCAGGAATTTCCAGCTATTGAACTGCCTTCTTGAAATTACAAGTAGAGGTACACTCAGACCTTTAAGGGGACGGTGCATAAGGAAAACATGGGGAAGCAAAGTGTATGAGTAACAGTGTGGTTTTTGTAGCACAAATTATAGGGCCATTGTTTTGCACTGCCTGTAAGAGATAATACCTTGTTCCTGATACAGTGACTCCTAGAGGCTCACATAGACCTGCTAACTGAGATGTCATCTGTTAACCCAGGCAGATTCTTATCTGCTGTTTTCCTGCATTAATCACATAAGATGTCATTAAAGGGAACGCAGCAATCGCAGTGTGTAGGCTGTTTTTTCTGCCAGTTCAGCCACTTCAATGCCTCTGTGCTTGGATGATGAGAAAAATCACATTGCTGGGGCTTTCACTTTGAGTACCTGATCCTTCCTGGAAGCGTTTATCTTCTTAAAACAGCTTCAAATAGTAATTAACAACAAAACAAGACATCAGCCTATCATTGGCAATATTTTTGTTGGTCGTGGCGATGATTTTTAGAGGTGATTAGTGGTTTTGAGTGGCTTAGTTCTTGACTGAATGTTATAACAGCCTGTTTCCTAGCATACATGCTGAACACTTCATATTATTCATCCCTTACATGATATCTTAAGTTATTAATCATAAGTGGAGACATCCAAAAATTCCTGATCAGTTTTGAAACTCATGGCCCCATTTAGCTTTCATAACAGCTTGTTTCTAACAAAATTTGATGTAGAGCCAAATGAAGTGTGTGTTTAAATGATCCCTTGCCTAAACTATCATGAAAATTTCAGATGGGATGAGAAGGAGGAATGCCGCAGAGGGCAGCTTGCTGGAAGCTTGCTACTAGTTAGAGACAAAAATAGTGTAATCAGCAAACTCTCAGTCACTTTAATGCTTCTTCAGTGAAATCCAACCTCTTGTTGTCTGCCTCAACTATTCTCTTGCATTTTCCTTAATAGCTCACAGAAAAATGCTAGCATACATTTTAATTTTGATACACCTAAGTTTTCCTATTTGGTAGAAATTATAATTGAGAACAGAACTAGGGAAGCTCTTGATAAATATGAAGAGTCAACATGCCTTTATAATGGCTTCTTAAACTGTTACAGCTCTTTGAAGTAAATAAATGTGCATCAGGAAAATCCGGACAGACTTCTAGAAGGCTTTGAAAGGTTTATCATCAAAACTTCTGAAAGGAGTGGAACTTCTCTGTTGGTACATGGAAGAGAAAAAGACCATATGTAAATAAGATGTTGTTTTTGTGATTGGAAATGATTGGAAGCAAAGTCTGGAAGTCAATCATTTTTAACAGAGAAGAAGCTGTCAAATGAAATTGAGGTGGCAGGCAGAAAAGCAAGGACATATTTCATACAGAACATGGCTAAGACCAGGGATTTCACAGGATGTTGTTGACACTAACATTTAATATAGATGTATTGAAATTTTCATTTTAGCAAGTTGAAATGATTAGACAAATGATTGGATGAGAATCCGTCAGAGGTTATTAAACACAACGATGCCACTTGTGGCTGAGGAAGCCAACAAAGCTGCAAACTGCAGGAGACTAGAAGAGTGCAAAGGGGAACCATTTCTATCTGTTTTCCATCTTCTTTGCTCTTTCCTGAACACTTGCTATTGGCTGAAAGCAGGATAGTGGCCTTCGCTGTGATGCAGAGCGGTTATTGTATGATATGGAAATATTTACAATGCTTTATCTCATTTTGTCATAATTTGTTTTCAGTCCTCCAAACGTACCTTCTTTGACCCTGTTTTCTTTTTTATTCTTATTGATTCCTCAGAGTGCCAAGCAACCTCTGAAGAGCTTTCTTCTGCTGTGCTGTTAATGTGATGTGTGTCTTCATGCACTAGTAGTCTGAAAAAATAGGATCCATTAGGAATTGTTAGCACTTTGAGGTAAGACTTCTTAACATGGCTCTTTGTTAAGTGCATTGTATTATTGTGTTAACTGACTGTATAAACATTTAGACATGTGAAGTATGATCTTCACAAGAAGAATGGAAATTCTGTTTGAATTTCAAGTCCAAGTCACGTTATGAAATACTTTATGACAGAAATGTCAAAATGAAATGTTTCATTACTGTTGCCCCTGAACAGGAAATACTCTAATTGTTGTTTTTAGGTAAATTTTCTCATTTCAACCAGAAAAGCAAAGGAGAAAATTAATCTGCATTCTTTTTATTTATTATTTTTTATTTTTAACTTGGCCTCTTAAACTAGTCCCCTTTCACAAGAACATTACCAAAGCCAGGACCTAGATAGAGTTTTAAAGGATGTCTGTTTCACCCAGCGAAGATTCCTTCTGATATTACTTTCTTTGCATTTAGGTCACAGTCCTGTGAGGTACCATCATCCTCTGCTTGTGTTACATAAGCAGTGAAAGCATAACAACCTGGTTTTGCCCATATTCTCATGCACTTAATACAAATTAAATGAACATCCCCATCTTCTAGGTTCTTTGCAAACTCCAGCACAGGTTCTTGTAAAACAAACAGAGAGATAAATAAATCACAGGTTTGCAACCTACTGTTTTGCTCTATAGCTAGTAGTGGGTTAAAAGGGAGAATGAGTTTCCTTTCTTTTGTGGTGCAGCCAGTGACTTGTGTCAATATTGTATCTGAAGTACTGAAATTCATTTAACAAGAAGCTAGGCATGTGAAAATGGTTTAATGAGTAACAGATACCTAATCTAATCAGTTATAATTAACAGAGACTGAGACACTCATGAAAAATCACCAGATTATATTTTGGATATAAAGACATTTTTTCTTTCCAAATTGTACCTAACTGACTTTTTTCACTCCTGGAAATAATAAGCAGACCTACAGAGACAAGAAGTTGAAGTCCTTTTAAGGACTGCACGGAGGACCTGTGTGTCATTTAATTTCTTGTTCAACTCAGGAGGCTTCCTGTCCTCAAGAGAGTGGCAGTGGCAGAGTCTGGAAATGCTCATATAATTTGGCTATAACTTTAATGAAGCTGCAGGCATTGTCCCTATGCAATGCTGATGCTGCCTCCTTGGGGATTACATTCCAAACCTTAAATGCAGTGCAGGAGTGTAGTGTATATTACACTGAGCAATAAAAGCTGAAACAAAATGAGATGACATGTCATTACTGGATTCTTTTTTGATGTTAGTTTTTAGAATGTGTCTTCCTATTTTTAGAGTTTTATTCGGAAACTTGTAATAGCAACCATTCCATTTTGGTTTAAGGTATTTTCTATTAAAAGTGATCAAAGTGAAATATTTCATTTGAGTTAGATAAAACAGACACTTGAGATAAATGAGGTTCTGCTGTATTTTGAGAGCTGGATGTTTCTGATATATGATCTGACTTACAGGGTTAGGAAATTCATTGCATAAAGCAGTTTGTCTATAAACAGATAATAAAATAGCATTATCATTAAAAGTTTGGAAAACGATTTAGAACGCCTTTCAAATACATTCAAAACACATACTCACTCCTGAGTGTTAGTAATAACTCCTAGGATATTTGATTTGAAAACTGAACTGATACATTATTTACTTAAGAACAAGTTAAGATCTCTGACAATTATAAAATTAAAATGCTGCTTTAGTTAAATGAGGAAAAGCTCACTCTTTTTTGATAGAAGGCAGGTTGTCCTGCCTTTAGGCTGGGGATAAACTGAGGCCCCTGTTGTTCTTAAGCAGTTAACAAAATGAGCACAAAACTCGCTTTTGATTGAGAAAAACTCTTAAGGACCACATTTCCTTAAGCAGCTTAGCCTGGCTCTTCCTTTGGCCACTACTGCTAGTTGGAGGCACTCTTTCTATTAGTCTTATTTGTTCAGTGTTGCCATGTATCAAAAGTGTAAAGAATGAACAAAGGGGGTAAATTGAAACCAGTAAATACAATGCACAGTAGAGCTTGTCCTCTGTAATTTGGTGTTATTCAGGTGGTAGCTAACGCCGTGTGTTCAAAGGTGACTTTTTGAGACAATTTTGTTAAAGCACTATCATTTTGTTGAGCCTAATACTTGATAGCTCACATATATTAGTACATGTTGCTTTAAAAGAAACTTCAATCATACTTTCAAACAAGTTCTAAACTCTCAGTTTTTGAACATAGGATTTGTTAGACTTTTGTCCCGTGAGCACCTGCAAGTAAGCTGTTCAGGACACTTCTCCATGGAGAATTAGTGTCTAGGACAAGTGTAGTGAAAGTCTCTTTGATGGACAGAAAGATATATATCATGTCCTTGTCAGCCTTCCTGATTTCCAGAGTAAGCTTTTGCACTGATGTTGTGAAGCTTTGAAACAGCTTGCAGGAAGAGAACGGTCCCCCTCACTCACAGGCTTAAATTTAATTCATGAGGAACTTTAACATTAAATCACATTAATTAACATTAATATGACTTACATGGCTTAAGACTATATTTGGGTTTAACAGAGCTCTAGGAATAATTTGAAAGATGAGCTATTACTCCCATTGGGAACTTGACTTCAAATTCACTAGAGGCAGTGGGTGTCCTTGAACTAGCTAAGAAGGCTTCGAATCAGAAGATGATTTCATATAAGGCTTCCTGGCTATTCCCCTGCTGTTCATTCTGCTTTGTGATGACTTCTTTATGCTGGGCTGTATATCAGTGCCATTCAGAGCAAACCCCTTGACATCCCTTTTGCTGTTCTGGACCATGAAGCAATGAGCCATGTGTTTTTTACACGATCATATGAAGATTCAATCTATTTTTAGGTCAATTTTGTTGCCAGGAATAAGACTAATTTATGGGACTTTTGATTTGAATGGTGGTTATATGATGATGTAAATGCCTGAAATGGATATTCAAAAGTATTTTTTACTGATTTAACAGACTAACATCAGTTAATCTGCTACATGCAGTTACAGTTAAAAGCAGCTTCTTATTTCCTATTTGTTTTGTTTTTGACTGATGTCACTGGGGACCTCTAGGCATGCACCACTACTTTGAGTTCAAAGGCCCAGATGAGAATAAGAAGGTTGACTTGTCTACATTTAATAGATGAACTGAAACATGATGAAAAGACCACACCTAATGACTTTTATGCTCAGCTTCAACACAAATATTTTTATTTCATGTTTAATGTTTTGTATAATGTGACCCAGTACATTGACCTCTGCCATTCTAAATATTCTTCCATCTAAAAGTTGAAAAGTGAATTGATTTTTCCTTCAGTCATGTAATAAGCATAGGTCTCAGCTCTAGCTCACTGTATTAACTCATGTAAAACCACATTTAAATAAATCAAAGGAGCATTCGGGTATTCTTCCATTTGCCTGTAGGTTGATGGGAGAATAGATTGTTTTAATACCTCAGACATTTATTTTGTCAGTACAAATAGACAGCCATAAAAAATAGCAGTATCAGAGATGTTGTTTGGAAGAGCCATCTGTGATATCAATATCTTGGGTAGCTTCATCATCAAATCACGTAGGATTTGGATTTGCACAAAAGCAAGAATGAAATAGCCTAGAAAGATGTTTTCTCAGTATTCTCTCTAATGACCATACTTTCTTTTCTTTATTTAGGTACAACAATGATGGCTCAATTGCTTTTCTGGTGGATTCTAAAAGGGCTTTTTCTGTCTTTTCTGCTCAAAACTGCTCTGTCCCTAAACCCAGACGATCCAAATGTTTGTAGTCACTGGGAAAGGTAATCTAAAACATGCCAGTGTTTCAGTTGACTAAACACCTCAGATGTGTATACTTAAGTCAAAATAAGAGCTCAGTACTTCTCTGCCTCACGTAAGCATGTGGGTCTGTGTGACAGAAACAGCAATTCTGAGTTCCTCTGTGGATTTCCACCATCCTAAAGGAACTGGTTCCATAGCTAGAGTATATCCCTGTATTACCTATCTGCTTGGCTGTACTTTGCTCCTCCATAGCTTCAGCTACAGGACTGCACTGGCATTTTTTTATGTATCTAGAAGAGACCTAGTGAAACGATGACCTTCTTCTGTCTCGCTTCTTTTCTGATTGCTGCTGAGCAAAACTGTTACAGGTTTCAACAAAGTTTTAAGCCCTTCCTGTTGCAACATGCAGGCTTATACAGTATGTCCTGAACTTTGTGACTTTATCTGCCAAATTCATGCCAGTATCAAAGAGTACTTTCATGAAAGCACCAAGAATTAAAGGCTCTGGTAATTCTGTTCTCTCTATTGTTATAGTGTCCTTGTCCTAAAAGTGGATCTGTGTAAGATAGTTCTTACAAGTACTCAGAAACCCACTGGCTTTGATAGGGTTGCGTTCATGCAGGGTCTGTTTGAAGAGGCTGAAGTTGCTGTGCTCTTAAGTTCAATTTGCTTTATTTTCTATTCTGTTCTGTGGTTTAGTACTACCTGGTTGTGAATTACTGTACACTTTGGCAAAATAAACCCCTTAATGAGCAAAAATGGAAGCATACTTTAATGGCTCTATGTTTTGTTTTTAGACACCTTAACTAGAGAATTAACTGTTTGTAGGTAATGGAGCTGCAAAGCAAAGGCTATACATGTTAAGGAACGGGATTTTTGCAGTCTGTATTGTGAGGAGAAGTGCATTCAGAGCACAGGAATAAAATATTGATTTTGTCTGAAGAAAGTCAGCAACCTGGAGACCCAATCAAGGAGAAACAAAAATTAAATACCAAAATTGATTGGTTGTACTGACCAAGATGACTTTGTAACTTAGATGTTAATAAATCAAAGGGAAAAGATTGTTAGCGCAATAGTGGGATAACAAAGAAAGGATCATAAAACAATGATCAAGATTTTTGATTGTTACTGTTTTACATTAATAACAAACAATGTGAATATTTTACATTTTGGCATTAGTATTTGTAAACAGCTCTGGTGTCAAAATGAACACATTGTGACAAAAGACAAAAGCAACATCTAGTTGAATTTTGTCTAGAAAGGGCATGACAAGCAGGGCAGTAATAGCCCAGTCAGTGATTTCAAGCCAGTCAGACCCTCCAAGCAAATATTCTGGCATTCCCTTTAGGGTGCAGTCTCACAGGGCTTAATCACATCAGCAGTCCCATTGATGGGAAGGAGATCGCTTGGATGATTAAGACAATCAATACAGTGAATGACTTGGAAGGTCTGATTCTTGGGTCTTGACCCTGCCTAGAATGATTTTAGTGTGATTCTCTAATGATCTGATAAAGCAGAGCTTGTTTTCAGATAGGAGCCTGAGATTATGAGTCTCTTAGGCAGTGTACACACTTACTGTAGAGCAATACAATATTCTAAAATGACTGAGAAGAACAATTTGAATAGATTTGCTTTCCCAAGTCATGTGCCAGTCCTGGAAATGTTAAATGTAATCGTAGTAATGAATATAGTACCTGGTGCAACTGAGACATTTTAAAAGCACGACGCTTTTCTCTTTTAAAATGTGTACTATATAGTTAACCAGATGCTCTTTTCATCTTTTAAAACAAAAGTGAACTTGAATAACATTTGTTTTTTTTTTCCAAAAGGGAGTTGTTTATTCCTCAGACTGAAATCTCTATGCCTAGCTCAGTTATAGAGCCCAAGTTAGAAGAACTTAAAAAACTTTAAGTAAGAACTGTGGTTTAAGGAAACCCTTCTCCAGTTTTGGATAAGGCCTGAAATTTCTAAGACCATTGATTCAATTATTTCTCATACTGGAATTAGATGAGTAGCATATTCAGGGAACTGAAGCTTTTCATGTTGCAATGAACAGTCTTTCTCTTCCTTTCTTTGCTTCTAGCTATGCTGTGACAGTACAGGAATCCTATGCTCATCCTTTTGATCAGATCTATTATACAAGATGTACTGACATACTGAACTGGTTCAAGTGCACTAGACACAGGTAAGAGCTTATCCCCAGATATTTTAATTCTGGCTTTTCATCTTTTCACAAGGCTTCTTATTTTCTCAAGTTTTTATGGTATTTTATAACAGATATGTACTGAAAGTTGTATTTTGGTGCAATAAGCAGGCTTTTTGGCATTCCACAACACTGTGTGATGTAGAGAGATTTTTGCACGAGATTTGAGGGAGGTCAGTGGTTTTTTGGGGAGCCATTCACTGCACCATATGACTGGAAAAAGCTATTATATGACCAAACTACAACTGTCCTTTCCAAGTGATCATTGCATGTATACGGTAGAAAATAAACACAGCTCCTAAATCTTGAGGAATTAGGCAGACTCATTTACACTGCTTGATGTGATTTTGGTGTCATGATGTCACCTCTGGGTTTTGAAGATGTGTTATATGACTGAGATTCACCTGGCAAGAAGTATGTTCAGAGACAAGCTAGCACAATAGTATGTGTCGTTCTCAGGCTTCATTGCTAATGCTGTGAATAACTCTAGAAAAGCTACAGAAAGCTTCACACCTTTTGGTATCTGTGCACTGCAGATTCTGGTAGGGGAAACATGCTTTAAATACTGAATTGGGTTTACAATGTCCTTTTTTCAGGGCACAGATGCCTTGGAAGGGTTAGAAAGTAGAAAAAGTCATTTGGGGCTTAAATGCATATTTTGTATAATAGGAGCAGTTTTCCTTGTGGTTATTTCTTGTGCAGCATGCTGATGCTGTGGTCTCTGTAGGAAATTCTGATTATTCCAACCTGAGCAGTTCTATGATTTTGTGATGATAGCTGACCTTGCTCATATGCAGAAATGAATTGTTTATTGTTGAAGAAACTCCTTGCCCTTAATTTGGTACTGGCACAATGTTTTAAGATAGCAGTGATTGACTGTTGTGAGTACTGTGTTTATAATACGACCTATATTTCAAGTTCCAAAACAAGTATCGATCCTTTTTTTATTGTGGCTTTTAATATTGAAAGCTCTCATGCATTTTAAAATAATTATTGAATGCTATCCTTAGTATAATTTAACACAAATATTATTCCAACAGCAGGCATTGATTTTCAATATTGTCAAATGGCTTTCTGTCTTGCAATTTAGAATAAGTTATAAAACGGCGTATCGAAGAGGACTGAGAACTATGTACCGGCGGAGATCTCAGTGCTGTCCCGGATATTATGAAAGTGGAGACTACTGTATACGTATGTACTTAGATTTGATTCAGATGTGTCAGTTAGAAGTAGTGTTTTGGAGGCAATGTAGACAAATGAAAGATGTTTTGCAATAGTTATACTGGGGGCTGATTTTCACAGCTGCTCAGGACATTCAGGTCTCGCTGATTTCAGACAGCACTGCAGGTAGAGGATATTTCCACTGCGTGCTTTTCAAGCACCTTAGTAAAGTTTTTGGGGAAATCATTGGGGATAAAGTTAATATTAAATTCCTGAGTGCTTTCTTGATTCACACCTTACTTTGGGGAGTAATTTATCTGAGTATGCAGAGTGTTAACGGATTAGCGAAACTGCGAACGCCCTCAGGAATGAACTGTGGCATAGTTTAAGAGGCATAAAGTTAGCACCTCTTAACTTTGGCAGTTCTTACTTCAGGTAAGAGCAGTTAAAACTCACGATACTTCCTGTGGTTCCTGAGAATAATTTTACTCTGTACAGAGGTTCACAAAAATCAGAAAAGCATTGTTCTGGTTACATTGCACAAGCAAATAAAAACCTCGGAGTCTGTTAGGTCAATATGAGAGTGACAAGGAATGCCACTTGTTTCCATTGTTACAGCTTCCTGAGTGCTTGGACAGGGTGTATCTCTTGTCTCCATCATGTTAGAAAGGGATTATGACACAAGACAAATGCAAGTTTTTGATAGATATCAGAATACAAGTTTTGTAGACAGATTTAAGCAGATTGCTGCAAAAGTAATGCCTCCTATTTATTTCCATGGAAACTATGGCAGATACCTATATTGTACTCATATGGTAGTATTTAAGCACCTCAAAAACATGAACAGGCCTTAATGTCATTTTGAATTACCATTATGGCAATCAATTAATGAAAAGGGGTTTTGAACTGTGCAAAATTATCCATTCTTGGTAATTCACAGGGCCTTGGAATTACTGGTATTTTACAGATAGAGGAATAATTCGGTCTTTCAAAGTGCAGAGTACTGTGACTCAACTCCTATAAAACATTTAAAGGAGCCCAAAGTCTTTGCTAAAATTCCCCCTCCACTAAATATGCACTTACCTTTAAATTTCCCAAGTGTCTGTATCATTTCAGCAGCTATTGCACATACTGTTATTACCAGCTTGAACCTTGCATCTCAGAATCCTGCCTGGCACAGAACATATTTATTTTTACTTTTCTCTCTGCAATCTATTGATTTTTATTTTTTTTTAATTGCCATACTGTCTGCAGCAACAGTAAAAATCTACAGACCTTCTGAGAAGGCTCACAGGATATTAAAAATCATTTTAAAATGTTTTTTTCCTCAGGAATAGTACTCAGAGAATTCTCTTACTGCTCATGCCTGGCACATACTGTACACCAAAGGTTTGCTAATGCAGAACAGACAGCAGTTTTCTGATCAGATGAGGAATTTTGTGTTTGACTGCAGATAATACCTACATTCTCTCTGTTATTCACATGCACAAGAGTCACTACATTTCATTATCTTCATGTTTATATAGACAGAGTTCATGTCAGGGACCTTTTCTATTTATTCTCCTTCCTGGGAGATCTGATCAGCCTGTGCACCTGAGAGGGAAATGAAGGAAGTTCTCCATCATGACTGGTAGTTGGTGCTTGGTCTTGTTGTTTTAGTATCACAAGAAGCCACATTACAAAAACCCCACCAAGACTCTGGCCCTGCAGCCATGAGTCTGAAGGCACGACAGTGTTCAGCTTTTTCCCATCACGTCCCTTTGTTTCAAGCACATCACATATTTGTCCTGTTAGTTTTGGTGGGTTTTTTTTCATGGTGTGGTCCTGTTCCAACAAGCAAATTCTCCCATTCATCATTCTTTGCAGTCAGCAGTGAATTTCATTTTCATTCTTTGTGGCTCCTCTCTGCTTTTGCCTCTTTCCTAAATTTTCTGTTCCCTTTTCTTTCTTTAAACTGGTATGTTTTGCTCTTTCCTGATAAGGAGGTCTAGCACCCTTGTCCTACATTCCCCTAGACGTGGTCAGTGCTTGCTCTTTTGATGGCAGCTGTGCAGAGAGGTCAGGAGACATTATCAGAATCTTCCCAGTTGGCTGTGCAGTTATGGAGCAGCATGGTTTGGAGATGAGTGTACTTCCAGTAATGGCTGGTAAAAAAGAAGGGAACCTTCAGCCCTGCAGAGAAAGTTCTCCTTGCACAGTCAGCCCTTTAAAATCTATTCCATTAACAATTGTGGAAGCCACTACAACATGAGGAAGAGAGAATACATCCCGCAGTGAGTCTGATGATCAAAAGAAAGTTTTGATTAAAAAACAGTGTGTAGATTAAAGTCTAATTGGTTCTTCTTTCATTAATATCAGCCCTTATTTCTTGCAGAAGTTAAATAGCTTTGTAATTAACAATGACATGTTTAGACTATTGAAGGCTGGGTGTAAATCTCTATTAATGACTCTTTCTTGGATTTTAAAGCAGGCTTTCAGCTACAGTTTTGTTCTTTTCCCTTCTCATTTACCATTTTTTAAAGGAATGTCAGTGATATATTTTTTTTCTTTGTCCTCCTGTTGGGACTTTCTTAATGGGTTAGGTCTAATATAATTTAGATCAGATATAAAGAAGAAATTATTCACTCCAAGAGTAGTAAGGCGCTGGTACAGGCTGCCCAGAGAAGTTGTGGACTCTTCATCCCTGGAGGAGTTCAAGACCGTGTTGGATGGGGCCTTGGGGAGCTTGGTGTAGCAATAGGTGTGCCTGCCCATGGCAGAAGGGTTGGACTAGCTGATCCCTAAAGGCCTCTTCCAACCCACTCCATTCTGAGATTCTATGATTAACAAATTCCATCCTCCTTAGTTCTTGCTTTACCATTCTTCCCTTGATGTCTGTCCCTTTTTTTGTATCTTCATGTGCTACTGCCTAATGTGGAATTTGGGCAAGAGATGAAATCATTAAAATTTTTGACTGGTAAGCTGTAGCCTGTTTGTTACTACTTAGGCTAAAAAGTTTTGCAGTATGAAATTGTCTTCCCTGTGCCTACAAAAGTCCTGGAATATTTTTGTATTGTAATGGTATTCAAAAAATATCACCTGAAAAATGCTGCTAATAAACATCTGCATTTTTCCATTGGTACCTTAGGAATGCTTGCTACTGTTCTGGTAGTTTTGCAGAACAATTCCATATCTTTGAATGTGCTTGTACATGACACAGCTTTTCACTGAACTGCCCCTGAAAACAAACGGCATGCACTGGGCAGTAAATCAGAGTAACTGTGATTTACTATACTTTGTTTGCTAAGGTAAGCTTTTGGCAGAGCAAATGCATAAAATCTTTTTTAAAGCTGCCACAGAGTTCAACTACCCTTCAAGGTTTTTGTACAGATATTTTAAAATTATACTGTCTCAATTAGAATCTGTGATAAAATATCTCTGAATACTTTCCTGCTCAAAGAATGAAAACAAAACCACAAAAAAGCACTGCAGGAATATCACGTGGCTCCTTCATGATTTTGCTCTTTGAGTAGATCACAACCGACTACTTCCCTTTAAGAATATGTCAGGTGGAAAGATCCCCTCTGTACTAAGTGGATACCTTTCTTGTCTGAGAGACCAGTGCTTTTTTCAGTCTACCAGTTTAATCTTATTCTTGCACTGCAGATTATATAAAGGAGAAGTTTATGCTAGGTAACAAAGGGTCAGAGACCCGAGAATCAGGAAAAAAGAAAGACAAGAGCTCAAGCAGCATCCACTTATCTCTGATTTTTGGACAGGAAAGAAAAAAGCAACTATGAAGTTGAAAGTTGAGAATTTACCATTTTTTTAAACAGATTGATGAATTTTTACTTTAAATACTTTTCTTTTTCATTCCCAGGCCTTACACTTTCCTTCTAGTACATAAATCTACGTGATGTGACAGGATTTAATAAAGACAAGATTAGTGATTTAACAGTCTTACTTGCTGCCATTTACCTGTCATTCGAAGCTGACAGTATTCAGTCGAGTTATAAATTGACCATTTCATGGTTCTTTCCTTTCTTGACCAAGGTGTTATTGATCTCAGATTGTTTCTCAACATTCAGGTTTCCACACTGCAACTGCCACAACAGTCATTGAGGGCTCTTTGACTTTGGCAAGTCTTTGTGTAGAGAAATTCTCGGTCTCGCCGGTTGAATCTCAGTTTCTCACCTACTGTGCTAGTTCACCCAGACCAGAGGTTTGGGGTGTTGTTATATTTGCGTGTGGTTATTGGGCCGTCATTCCAGCTACTTTGTGTCTGACACATTTCCTAAATTTCAGAAACAAATGAAGAGTGTTGCTTTAATATCTGATGAGTGAAATTATGCAAATATGGGACCTGATTCCTTTCAAATAACGTTTCGTAATTTCTGTCTGCAATGCACAGTGTATGCTTTGTATCACAGCAACGCGGAGATCCGCGTTCACTCAGGATTCAAATCATATTTACAAGGTTGTGTGTCTAGTGCAGTTTTTGTAATCTCTGAAAAGGCTGCCTTGTTGGAGCCATATGGCCACGCTGTTAAACATCTGTACCATGGAAGTAACAATTCCAGAGCTTCCTGCCATCTGGATGAATTACAATACTTGCAATTCAATGCATAAGCTGCAACAACACACCGGCACTGCAGTCAAGTGTGCTTAGGCTGAAAGGAAAAATAATAGCTTATGTGATCAGTGCAAAAGTTGTACACTGGTATAAAATGTTGAATCAGCATCTTAAGCTTCCTGAATATTCATAATGTTTGCGTGTAAGTCAGATTTGTTGGTTATTGTCACTTTACGAGACAGTAGCTCAGTAACAGTTTGGAAGAAATGTGCCCTCCCCACTCTTATCCTGACTTTCACTTTTAAATTCCTTTTGGCCAGCAGTCCTGTAACTTGAAAATTTATTATTTGAAATCTGCTGGACTTAGGAAATGTATTTTTCTTATCTTTTTAGACACACATTAAAGCTGGTGCTTGTGCTTTCTGTAAAAGCCTTACTGTTACATTATTCAAGTACGGCATTCTGTACATCAATAATGCAACACAAATTAAGGGCAAATGATATAGCGGTACATAGGTACTTTGTATCAGGGGATGTCCTCTCTTTCTCTTTCTGATTTGAAGTTCATGAATGCAGGAAAATGGTGTGGAAGGCCATTCTACGAAGTGTCATTAATTATAAAATTGAAATGACAGTAGGAGACACTTCGAAATTCTTTATTTATATGCATTTGAGAAGATTCCATATGTCCTTTTCCAGAGAAGAATATGGGGAAAATGATTTGCACCTTGTGTTCCTGTCTGAGCAGAAATTTGCACAGGAAATAAGAGATTCAGCATCAGGTCATGGTAGTAGTACCAACAGGATCAGCAGTCTTAGCACCGTGTGGTGGCTGGGAGGAATCCCTGTTTGCTGTTGAAGCAGGTGGGTTGATTAGAAAGCAACAGAAGGAGCATGCAGCAGAGCTGTCTGCGCTCAGCATGTGCTGCCATACTGCAGACCTTGGGGCTATATAACATGGCTCAATATTCCATTTTTATAGAACATATCTTTGCAAACATTAGAGGCCGTTGCTTATTCATTCTGAACATCCTGGGAGACTGGTGTATGTGAAGTGGAAGAGGGAGACTCGCTGTATTAGTAGATCTGTTCATCTTGTGGTGTAGAGACAGTGGGTTACTGTTCAGCCTAAGGAAAACAGGAAGACCTATTTGATGGGAAGGTGAAAAAATCAATTCTCATCTCGCATCCATCATTTTGTGTTTGCAGTCAGCTTCTGGATGCTGATGGATTTGCAAAGATGCTGGTGGAGCTTAGTAATGAAATAAGGGCAGGACTTCTGGAAGAAGTGCAGTAGAAGCAGGAGAAACAAAATGTTCATGCAGGGAAATGAGAACAGCATAAAGGAAAGTATGCTGAAGCTATATAACGTCTCAAGGGGCTTAATAAATATGAGAGGAAAAATTATGCAGGCATTATACTTAGAAAAAGATCCAGACTGTTGCTAGAGTAGCAGCAGAAAAGCTTTTCTGGCTGCCATGGGCAATCTCAGTTTGACTGGTATAAAAGGATGCAGGGCATATACAGAAGGAGGCACTGGATCCAGAGTACTCAATACTATTCATGCTAATGGATTAGATGCCTGGAAGCTTCAACAGGATCAGAAAGGGAGACATAAGAATCACAGATATGAATTCATTGTTGAATTCAAAGAAAAAAACTATGCAGCTTAAGGTTTTGTACTTCCATTTGCCCACTTTTAGCAAAGGCAGGTTGGGCCCCAGCTGCTGTAAATTCAGCACAGATCCACTGTGTGGAAGTGGACGTCCTCAGTTACTTCAGTGTTTCTATGCGCTTTCAAAGTCCCTTCCTCCTTCTGCTTTAATGCACTTCAAAGTTGTTAATGTTAATTTGCACTCACCTAGAATGGTGTGGATGGCACTGGTTTGAATCCATGGGATGGTTTTGCTGGTGGTTGTACTATCTCTTGCAAAAACTACAAAACCTGCTACAAAACCTATGGTAGCAGCCCTGTAGTTTCCTCTGTCTGCAATCCTCCCTTTCCTGTCCTGTCCCAGGGTCTGTAACACAACAGTTCTAAAAGCCTGGGACGCTGCTAGTCAAGTGCAGGGAGAGCTCTGGGGTAAGATCCCTGTTGACTGAAGAAAAGGGCCACCATAACATAGGCCAGGTCCAGTTACCAGTCACTCATTTTCCTCATTTCTAGGGGAAATCTTATATAGGCATCTTATAAGACTGAAACTCTATATGAGGATTTATCAATATCACTACAAGAATGTCTGAAATGCATACAGTAGAATAATAGCATAGTACAGATGTACTGTAATTAATGAAACACACTCATCAATATGATCCTCATGAAATTGCCCTGTGGGTTTTTTTGGTCTTTCTACCTCTTGATTTTAACAGTGACAGGAAACTACTTTCAAAGCTGCTGTGAACCACTCTTTTCAAATACTTTTCATTTCAGAACCTTGAAGAGGATGAGCCGGTGCTGGCAGTTGTCTGGGCTGGCAGAGGGTTTGTGGCTTTGCTCCTGCCACCCTCTGTTCTCTCAGCCATTTATAGCAGCTAGGGATGCCCTAAATATGTCAGCCTATGCAGGCAGGAGGAAGTGTTTGGCTAGCTGGGTGCAGTTACTTATAGTTCATCTATTCCCCATCTCCTGTGCTACAGGAATGAGGCTGGCAGGAAGCACTTGGTGAAGTTTGGACCAAGAACTGCATGTTAGACCTATGTGTTCTGCTTTCATCATCTTCCTGCACATAACATGTACATCTCTCTCATGTGAACTTTTGGAGTCTATCTGTAGCTATTGTTTCTTTTTAGCATCATTTCTGACTACTGTTAACACCTCAACGGCAAGGAATGTCAGCTGTCACTGTTGAATTAATAACATCTGCAGACAGAGTTGTGCTTTTGTATGGATGCACATGGGTGTGCTAATTCTTTCTTTAACTTCATACAGCAAAGCAACTTCCTGAAAGATTTGCATGAGGAATTTTAGTGAAGTGAGTGAATAATGAAGAAAATGAGCATGAATTCTATATAGGGAAATGAATAAGTGTGTAGATGTGAAAGAGCTGCTGGTGAACTCAGGATGCCCAAAGTGCATATAGATGGTGGTTTTCAGTTTGCAGTACAGTCAGTTAACAAGTCAGTGTTTGGTTCTGGTTCGATAGATCTCACCAAAATAAGATGATTATGTTGGATAATAGTTTGGAAAGCATCTGCTGATGCTTCATAATCCAGTACAGGCTAAGAGTATTAATCAAACATCAAAAAGGCTATTCAGAGAGAGAGCTCTTCTCAACAAGATCCAGCCACAGCTACTTCCTCTGGAACCAGACACCCTTTGACTGTTTATGTAGACATCTATTTTTCTCTCTGTTATAGGATTATAGCATCACACTTTATATTTGTGCATTGTTGCACATGCTTTTCACTTCAATAAATGTGTTTAAGGCTCCCCAGGGAATTTTTTTGTGGAACTCTGGACTGTTGTGGATATGATCGTGAAGCATTTTTAAATAATTTATCTTCAGTATTTGTAACACAGGTATTTGCTTCTGCAAAACGTGCTCTCTGGTGCAGTAAGTCAAGAGACATTTTCAATCTATTTAATCCCAAAGCCTTCCTCATTTTTATCAAGATTTTTCTTTTCTGAGTACTATGATTTACTTGTATTGCTGTCATGCTTAGAAATGTGTGCAAAAGATAGTCTTCCTTGAAAAAGCTTACAACTTAAGTATGTAAATTGAATCAAATAAAGGGACTTTTTCTGCTTAAGAACTAAGAAAGTGTGTATGAAGCACATTGTAAGCATACTTTTGAAGAAATTAAACCAGATATCCAGTATAACAAGTACATAAGTACACATTCGATTACAGCTATGTTGTGCTTATGAAGGCTCTACTGAAGTAAAAGCTATGGATTTGTACCTCAGAATTTAATATCCCTCCACTTACATTCACAAGTGTCACTCTTCTGGAAATCTATGGTTTAAATAGAATTCCTTTTTAAAACTTCATTGGAATTTTTCATAATGATTGTCTTTCCCAAAATATTGTGAAGCAGTTTTGTATAAACATAAATGCAATAAAAATTCTATGCAATTTTTACCTTACAGTGAAGAATGGGCAGCTTCAAAGAGCTTCTGACAGTGTAGGTAAAAGTTTTTATTTTCTATGCATATCTTCTGTTCTCAGATGACAGTATGAATCACAGGAACATGAGAGTATATTTTACCATGTCCCTTTAGTATAGAATTTCTCTAGACAATTAGACATTGCTAAAAAGTTGACTTAAGTCAGCTGACTTCTTGCAACCTGGAGTTGGTTACAGAAGGTTTGAACTAGTGGCTTGAGATAAGAATCAGTCCCAATAGTTATACAATAATTTGATTCCTGGGGTCTTTTTTGCAGTTCTTTCAATAAGTTGCAATGAAACATATTACTGTGGTTCCTTTTGAAAAGTGAGAAAAGTGAAAAGTGTATGCATTTAAATATTCCATCCCCAGTAATGTTAGTGTTGCTCATACATTAACATGATCTTCAAACAGACTATGCTTCTGTTCTTGATTTCATCAGGGTGACCTTCATTTTCAGAGTGTAGCTTGATATGAAATAAAATCTGAAATGCATTGGCCCTCTAGGGTCCATGCCATAAAATTGCCTGGTCTCAATGACAGGTTTGCCTTTTGAAATTTGTCTGTATTCATCCTATTTTTGTGAGAAACAAAGAAAAGGATTTTTGTTGGATTGTCTTGATGAAATTTGGAGTAAGAATGAAGAAAGAATTTGTGTGGAAAAATCAGTGGTTTATTCAATGTGCTATAGACTAAAATTCATGTACGGAAATTGGTGTGATTTTGTTTTACTTGGTGTTGTACTGCTCAACAAAGGTTGCCCAAAGTATCACGCAGTCCAGACATCTTGATCTATTTTTGATCCATTAAGAAAAACATTTTTGATGCACCCATCCTCAGTCTTACACACAGCACACATTCTCATCCTATGAAAATCAATCAGCATTTGAGCTGTGTCATTTACTGACAGAAAATGACATTTTCTTGGCGTAAGGCCCACATTTCAGAGCAAGTCAGTAATCAGAGAACTGTGGACATGTAGCAGCGCTACCGTCTTCAAAAATAAACTGGAACTGGAATACAGTGGAATATGTACACAAAGAAATTCACTACGTGTCCTTAGTGATTAGCCTGTAGCAAAGTATGCAAGTGCTGTAATCCTGAGGTGATTTCCAGAGAACAAGGCAAGATGGTTTGGTTGTTGTAGTAGGCTCTTCAGGCCTAGATTTGACGGATGGGGTTACACTCCTGGAGTACTTTTGGCTGTTTTTCCATATATTAGCACAAAAGCTGAAAGGACCAGGGATTTTACTTAAGTACAAGCTTTCCTCTTTTCCCCACCCCATCAAGAATTTCATTTCCTCAGACTATAGAAAAAGAAGAAATTGCCCTAAGGTCTGGAACAGAACTGGGGCCTCCTCTGGCAAATACTTTTTGATCACATTCTGTTTTGGTGAAGTGAGGTCTACCAGGTCATACAGAGAGAAAATGAAGACCATGCCTAGGAGTGGACATTAATATTTCTATGTTACCTAGAGAAAGACAGTAGTGTTAGAAAGACAGTTCTTAATGTTACTAAAGGTACAATAAAAAGCACAATTTGAGTGATATAAAGCACAAATTTGCATAAAGTTTGCTGGTTGGATTAATCAAATTCCTGTAGAAAATTATCTAGTGAAAATGTGTTTTCTACATATTGCTGGAAAGACTTAGTCAATTTACCTAAAAAATGGAATGAGTAGACAGAGGACGCAAGAAGGAAAAGCTTTCCTGGGTCATAGATTCTGCTCTGCTGATTCAGGATCTCTCTTAACCTCATTAACAGTTTGAACTAGTGGTAATGATTGTTTTGAACCCTCCAGTGAGGCAATGGGAAATCATTTACTAGAAGAAGTTAAATGCTGAAAATTATCCCACAGAATAATATTGTATTAAAACATTGATTAGAAGAATTGATCTCAGCATAAGTCTTTCCCCTCAACATGGTAGAAAGCAGTGATTGTTTCTAGTTGAGGCAGTGGCAGAAAATGCATAAAATCAGTCTCAGGCCTGAAATGATCAGCAATTATCAATAGTTAATTGATCTCCTTGGAGTTCTTCATGTGCTGAGATTCACTTTCTGTTATAGTAGTGAGGAAGACTGAGCCCCTAGACATGGTAGGTAGTTTGGGTGTATGACTTACCTTAAGGTGATCAAGAGTTAATTTGAAGGTAGAGTTTCTCTCTTCACCCCACCATTCCAGACCAGTTGCTTGTATGTCCTGATCCCCATGAAGCTCAAGCCAGGAGCAGCAGACATCTCCGTGTGGACTGTCATCTCCAAATTTGGAGTGAGGTCTTGCCTTTGTATTAGACACTAGTCATGTATCTGTTGAAATGAGGCATGAGAAATACGTTTTGTCTTCATTGCAGAATATGGCTAGGCTCTAAAACTTAACTTCTTAGCATCTTTGCCCACATTCCTCTTGCCAGAACTTCACTGTTATTTCATCTGCAGACCTATGGATTAGTATTGCTTTTACCCAGCCTTGCAAGCTGTCCCTTTTGCGGGGCTGGTGCACTTCAAAGCTCAGAGTCCTGCAGTGCCTTCTCCCAAATCCCTTTTTGTGCTTGGAAGTATTGCAGAGCTCTTCTGTTGTTTGCACAGACAAAGATACAAAGTAGTTCAGCTTACTGACCCCAGTTCTGCTCTTCTGACATTTGCTGCTATTAGGAAGCTATTTTTCAGTTCTCATTCAGACATTGTTAAATGGTAAGTACCATCTCCCATTCCCTTTCTCCACCAGAGCAAGTGAAACCTATGGGGCATCCAAATAACACAGAGTCTGTTAAATGTGTGGCTCCAGCTGACCTCTCCCTTTGCAGGACTCTAACTTTCTCTATTACTGTCACTGGCACTATTTTATGGTCACTGATGTTATGTCATTCCTTTCTCAGGGATGCTCTGCTCCAACTCCACTATTTTTTGGACCCAACCAGACTGCACTTCTAAAAGTGCTTCACTGATCTCAGTCAGGGCACTTGGAAGTAGAGACAGTCTTTTTTTGTACCCTGACCTTCCCCCAGCACAGTATACTTCCCTAACCACTCTCTAGAGAAAAGCCTGCTGCAGGCAGAAGTTGCAACATGGACTAACTAGATTCTCATCAGTGCCAGATCCCCCAGTAATCAGTACAATGTGAGTAGTCCTTCTGTGGGGTACCAGGGAATCTGAAATATGCAGTCTGGTTGAAATTATGTCAGGATCTATAAACTTGCTTGTGTCCGATGCCTGATACACTCATCCATGACAAGAGTATCAGAGTCCCTGTTTTAACCTTCTTGTTAGAGCCACAGCTTGCCATGTGTCTAGAAAGAGAAAATACGCTGAAATTGATGTGAGTTTTATGCTTATTAACAAATCTTCACCTCCCAGCAGATTCATGTAGGGATTTACTGATATTTTGTCAACAATGACAGTGACATATGTCAGATTCTGCTCCTGGAAGAAGACAAAATCCTCAAAATGTATGTCCTCAATTCTTTTACTTCAGCCATTCACAAGTCATCTCTGGCGTAGGGTACTCCATAAGCTTTGGCAGAGTGTCAAGACTGAGGATAACACAATGTAGCTGCTCTCTTTATCAGATCGATATCTCACTGAGGCAATGGTCAGAGCCTCCCCATCTCCTGAACAAGAAAGAACATAGATTCTGTTTGGATTGCATAAATATGTAGTCTCTAACTCCAAATCTGCCAAAAAATGTAATAGCATTACAGCTACTGGAAAAGGAGTTGATCTTATGACCCACTGCTGTTGTATCACCTACATCAATTTCATCTTTCCTTTGCTTACATTGATCTCCTTGTTTCTGTATTTTTTTTTTATTGGTGCTGTCATTAGGTACCAAGAAGGAGTTGAAAAATAAGGGTTCCCATACACTGAAACAATAAATTCCTCAAAGCTAAGCAGTCTTTGACATCTTTTCATATCTTCTTCTATTGGAGTTGCTAATCCCTGCATTAAATTACTATCCAAGGTGATAAATTAATAAATGAGTCCTGAGTGATAACCACAGAAATAAACATCTCTGTGATACAGAGAACAGTTATCCAACTTTGTTGAAAAAATTATCCAGGAAGCAATCCAATCAGCATGATTCCTGACAGAAAGTTGGTGATTTAAAGAGAGAATCTTCCGTTCCACAAATAAGCAGTAATCTAAAAATAAGGGAAACCTACCTAGATGCATTAGCTGTAGTCATCCTTCTTCTGCTATCAAACCTCACTTTTCTAAGCGCATCCTAAGAGAATCTAGCCAAGAGCTGACTACAGGCTTATCTAATGAAGCTAATATCTTAGACTCCGCACAACCTGGATTCAGGCCAGTACATTAAAATGGAAGCACCAGAGTGGCCCTGAGTGAATAGATTCATAATGGATAAAGGGCAAACATCCTTTTTCATCTTCTTTGACCTCTCTGTATTATCTGAAACCACTGGCCGTGAGATAACTGCTGTTTCAGCTGACAAAATTTTCTTGCCCCAAAAGTGGCACTGGAGAGTAGAAGAATGCTCTACAATGGCCCTAATTGTTCCAAGGACACGTACTAAATTGTGAAGGAAAACATCACTTCTACCATTAAATGTCCGCTTTGTGGAGTCCGACTACTGTCAAACTGGTTAGATGATCTGATGTTTAATACCAACAACATAGTATGCTGGATTTCCTTTGGTTCATGACAAAGAAAAGTGAGATCAGTTTGTAGTGAAGAAAAATTGGCAGAGGCTGTCTGAAGTAGGGCAGAGAAAAGGAAAATGTTTTAGAAAACTTGCAGTCATGGCACAGAGTCCTTTGTCCACCTGAGCGATCTCAGCAGAGCAGTTCTTTCTGTTTCTGGGACAGCGTCTAGAGGTTCTGTCTGGCTTTGCTCTCACATTGTAGCGTCTGTATCTTCATTCAGCAATATTTTCCATTACTGTAATGTTGCAGCAGTTATTTCTGCTTTCTGTCACCTCCTGACTAGACTACAATCCCTGGGCAGAAAGCCTGCACAGCTTAGGAAACTCAAGCTTGTACAGAATGCTCCAGCAGGTTTCTTTGGCAACATACACTATGAGTGCAGTTCATGAAGCCTGTTTTCTGCTTTCTACCGTGCATTCCTTTAGACTTTGTTTTGAAGATATTTTGGTTGCCTGTCACAATGAAATCCTGTAAGTGGAAAAGAGATGGGACTTTGTTGGGTCAGTAGTTCTAACGACCCCTGCAAGTGTAGCACATCCACCACAGGCACAAGATCCGTTTTCTTAACTCATCCTTTTGTGCAAAAAATAAAGAAGGTATATTTTTGGACAAGCTAAAAAAAAACTTTCCCAAGCTAAAATACTCAATATGTCTTCCACTGGAATGAAACTCTTCTCTAAATGTACTTGCACTCCTGACAAGAGCCTTAGGCAATAGTAGCAGGTGTTAGCTGTGTTACTTGAATCCATGAAATCAACATGTTAGTAAAATAGTGATGAGCAGGGTGTGTAACACTGGGTTAAGCAAGAGATTTAAGCCCTTAGTCATAGGTTGGGTCCACACAAAGGAATGCAGCTCCAAGGAAGACAGAGTAGCTCTGGATCCCTGGGTTGTGGCTGCTTTTGTCTGGGAGAAACTCACTGTGGTGCCACTGGGAGTAGCCCTGCAATGAATGCTTTCTCTGGGCAAGAAGAGGCTGCCCCACTTAGCAGTGTACTACTCAATAACAGCATCCTGCCAATTTTTATCACACTGCCTACTGCATACTTCCATAGATGGGAGACATAGACATTTAATATACTGATTCCAGATTCAGGAAAACAATTAAAATATTTCAGATTTGAAAGGAATTTAATCTTTAGGTCTATTTCTCTGAGTTTTGACCTTATATGTTAAACAAAAACAAAAACAAAAAACAAAAAAGCCCTGTTTATAATTATAAAGTAGGTGATAAGCATCAAATGAATTGTTACAGAGGCCTTTTGTTGACTTTTTTCCATGATAAGGAGCAGTTGCTGTGTGACCTTGAATATGGTCAAATAACTCATGCTAAACGCATTGCTGCAAAGATGGCATTTTGGCAGGGCTTTGATGTAGGTCATTTTATTACCAGGCTGAATCAAACTACAAACTGATCTTAAACTCATGCCAAGAATGCTAATAATAAATTGATCAATGAGGCGCTGGGATGTTCAAGAGAATTGGTCAAGGGAAAATGCAGACATAAAAAGTCTGGAATTCCGAAAGATGAGCTGCTTGGGCTTTCATACTGGGAGGAATTATATTCCTTGCATTAGTATAAGTTTTCTTTACTCCAGGGGCTTTTAGCTGTATGTTGAACAGGGCAGTACCAAAAAGTATATATACTTATCTATATTTTTCTTGACCTTTATGTGCAAGTAATTTTTATAGTTCCATTAACTAGTAAGATCATTTGCAAACCACTGTGCAAAGTATATTATGGAGAATGCCTTGGGGACCATTGTATCCTATTATGTTGAATGTTAATAGAATGAAAAATTAATTTAAACTCTAAAGATTAGAGCAAGACAAGACTTCCCTTTTAGAAAGGAAATTTCAAATTTTATTTGCCATGGTAAAATATAGTGATGCCCAAATCTGACCTTTGTAGGGACTTCTATAGGCCTGATTTGAGGCTGGCAGTGCATGAGTCTGATTATTTGTCTCTTCAAATAAACTGACATATGAAAGCTTCACTTTTTAAAGTGAAGCTTTTTTTTGGGGGGGATTTCTGTGACCCCATTTACAGGATTAGTCCTCTGTGATTTCACAGCTTTGAATGACTGTTCTAATAAGTTCATGGTTGCTTGCTTAGCAAGTTACGAACCAGAGACGAGATCACCCACAGTTCCAAGGATTGTCTTTATTTTTCTTAACTCTCTAATTGCTCTTTAAACATTGTCATCTTCAACTACAATGGACTTCAAAATGCCTAAAAGAAATGTAAAAAACTGTGTATTTCACGCACCATGGACTGCTTTAGGAAGAGGAACAGCATCTTGAGTCTTGCTTACAAGTAACACTCTTCCCAAGAGATAAGAGCATTATTAAAGAAGTTAGCACTTCTGTCTATAGACAAGTAATCAAGTGAAGTTTATTATCTAAATTCTCAATTATTATTTAATATTTATTTTAATAGAGTTAAGATGTGATTCATTTGTGAGGCTTAATCAACTAAATTTATACCAGTAATTTGTTTTATCATTTGGAAAAGTAATAGTTTGCCATCAGCTTTCATGCTTTTGAATTGTTCCTTGACATGAGAGCCTGACCTGTGGCATGCTTTTCATGGAAGAATGATTTATTAATGTAAATGCCTATACAGAGAACAGAAAAAATCTGTTTTGATTTCCTTAATTCTACTGAACTAATGTGTTAAGAGTTACATCAGTGCATGTATTCTTAGATGAAGCTATCTGGAGCAGTTTTCTAAGTAGCCATATCCCAGCATATCACGTTCCTTTCTGTACAATGTGGTTTTAATAGCAATGTATACATTTGCAGCTGTTATTTGTGTGAACTGCTCCTTGTCATTGGTTAACAGTCATTTTTCAGTGACTGCATGAACGCATGTATTTCTTCATGGAAAAAATCCCACTCTTCTAATATCCTGTCTCGAATTTCATCTTACATCTGTAGACTAGGATGCCTCACTGTCTTCAGAAACTCTAACTCAAGTAAAATAAATGCACAAATGATTAGGACAATTAGTGGCTAGAGAATTAGCTATCAATATTTCATGCTCTCTGCAATACTGTCTAAACACAAGATATGAAATAAGAATAAATTTCAGTTCTGACATGTAGTGAACCTAGGAAAGAAATGACTAAGCTAGAAAGATCTTGCAGTCGTAACCAGGCAGTAACCTCATCTCTGGTCACATGTGATTGGATGGATACAGAGCAGGAAGATCTGTGCAACAGGATTATTGAAAGATCACACATCATTTAAAGTTGGACTTAAATATATTGTGAACACGTTATTGGGTTTGGTCTCCAGGAGAAAAAACGTCCTAAAACCATGTATTGTCTGTAGGTTAACTGGCAAAGGAGGCACCAGCCAGGTTTTCATGGTTTGAGGATATTGATCTTTCAGTAAGCCAGAAGTGGACAAATAAGGTAGAGAATACTTCAGTTATGGAAAACTTGATGACCTTGAGAAGACAAGCCTGCACTACGTGCTTCATGTAGTAAAATTGTTTCTTTTCTTCGAGCAGTTTTTGTACAAGTCTGTTTTGGGTCTTTGGAGTTCCATTTTCTTTCAGGATCAGAAATAACTTGAATGCAATAAAAGAAGCTAGTATTCAGTAATTATAATAATCATAAGTGTCAGTTTGTTAAAAATTTTATTATGAAGCAAAACTGCTAACCAAAGTAATTTCTGGTGTTAGAGTTTTTCATTACAAAGAGCTGAACAGACAAATGAGTTTATTGCTGTCTAGAGACCTATATTTTATTTTGGTCACTTAGTATTAATTAAATCTTACAAGTAATTATTTTTTGTTTGTTTTCTTTGTTTAATATTTTTAAACAAAATATTGCTCTCTAAGGCGTAGTTTAGTATATGTTTACCAGCAGCTTAATATATTTACAAAACTGTGTTTTATTTCTTCTTAACAGCACTCTGCACAGAGGAGTGTGTGCATGGAAGATGTGTTTCTCCTGACACTTGTCATTGTGAACCAGGATGGGGAGGTACTGATTGCTCTAGTGGTGAGTAAAGATTACACAAATGTATTAAAGATATATACTGCTATTAAAAAAAAATGTGTGAAACAAAGCGGTGGCCTTAGAAATTGGTGCTTTAAATGGAAATTGAGCTTTGTCAGTTGGTTATGTTGCAGTGATTAATATGTGATATTACCCTTTCCTACAGTACTGACTTTCGATTTTTTGCTTGTTCTTATGAAGACATGTTAAATGCAGTGAAGGATGCTCTTAATGCTTTCTGTCCTGTTATTGGAATACCAATGTAGATATTATAGCTCTATTATCAATTTTTTTCTCTTCAATCTTTACTACTTCACATTCTTCATTAAGTATTTTGTGTAGTACTTGGAGTACTTTCTAAACAGAATACTTGTCCAATTGACGCCAATTGAAGCCAGTGGGAGCTGCTCTGTGCAGCTCAGATTCTTGCTTCTGACTTGAAATCCTGACTTATCCGTACTGCTGAAAGTGGTAAAATGGTAAAGGTGGGAGTTCTACACTTTTTCCAGGAAATTAATTCACACTTGAGGCTTTCAGTTCCTTCAGCTGAAGAAGATGTATACATCAAAGTTTCTTAATTGGTAAAGGTAAGATTAAGTGTGTGTGACAGAGTGAGACAGCAAACGTTCTTTCCAGCATAAACATCAGTGAGGTATGTAAAATAGGTCCAATGATTATTGACTTAATAGAAATAAACTTGTTAATTGAACTCTATTTGTGTATTAGGCAAGTAAGTAAAGCTGCATATGCAAAGATCTTGAAAGTCACTTGCTGAACAAACATTTTATTTTGCTGTTAGTTCCTCCCTTTCTCAAGCATTGATTGGGATCTTAAAAAAGAAACATCATTATCAGGCAAAAATATAATGGGTAAAGGATCAGCATCAAAAGGGAACAGGAGTTCAATTTGACTGGAGTAACAGACTTTTCTCTGGTTGTCTGCAGCTTTGCTGCTTTCTCCCCTCTTACAACAGGAAAGGCAAATGGAAGAGGAAGGAGAACAAAGAAAAGCCATGTAACTTTTTGGGATGACCTGACATACAGACAAGGGAAAAACTTGGAAATCTCAACTTACTAAATATCTCTCTAGAAAAATACTGCTATCTCAAGAAAAATAGTTCTTTTAACCATAAAATAATTTAGTATCTCAGATAATCATTTTGTCCTTTGGTTATTTTTGGCAATAGAGTAGATCAACCTAACAGCCAGCGGGTTTTTATACACTGTATGTGCACTCTGAGAATTTCAAAAGTGACAAAATAATAAAAACTTTGTGATAACATGGGCATGTATGACATGTTCATCTACACACACATTCATACACACGAAGAGTAACAAGCATTCCAAAGCACAGATGGGCCTTGTGAACTAAAACTAGCCAGTGACTCATATTAAATTACTCTAATCTTGCAAGTGAAGATAAAAAGAAAAAGAAGGTTTTTCCTATATTGAATATTTAGCTTTTTAAAGTAATTAGGAATATTAAAGCACTGACAAAGATTGAGATAGAAACATTATTCATAACTTTTATTTCCGCACTGGGCAGCAATCCAGTATATTTCATTTATGAGGTTTCAGCAGTGGAAAGAGAAGCAGTAGCCAATTCCTAAATTAAATATGCCCTGTTAACTTTTATAAATGATAGCCCAGGATTAGATTCGAAATTTAAGTTTTCATTTTATTAATATAATTAGTGTGTTCACTGGACTATAGTGCCCATTGTCTTTCATTCCATTTGTTACATGCTGGGCATCGTGCATTCTTGTCCTAAGGTCTGATCTGACAAGCACTTACAACTGTCAAGTGAAATGCTTATAAGTGTGAATGGCCTCATTGAAGCTAGCTTTTACTGCAGCCAGGAGAGTTACTCACTTTTATGTGTGATACTAAAAGTTTGTATGACTGGCCTCCTTACTGTTTGGAAACTTTGTTTGAATTAAAAGATATAGAACAGTTATCATCTGAATAACTTACAGTCATTATTCTGAGTATTTTCATGAGAGAATCTGAGCACCTTTGCCTTGCTGATGCCGGCCAGGATCTTCAGGTACATTGATGATTCACACACTGAGACTTACTGTTATACATCAGAAATTTGGGAAACAACATTCACTTTTACTGGACTAATCTGTTACCTGTGTCTACTTTCTCCTTATTATTTCATTAATATTGAATAGCTTTATGAAAGATAACATGTCTGGAGTGACAAATAAATGTGATTTGTTAGGTGTTTCTGAATGTCTGATCCTGTAAAGCTGTGCTCCAGATAAACTGAAGCTGTTGGTTGTATCCCTACCACTTGTCCTGTGTGTGGCCCTTGAGCTTTGTCATGTGTACCTCAGTATGAGTGATTTCATAAAGTTATAAGCATATTGCTTTTACTGTTGGCAATTAGAAAGTGTTTTACTGGGAAAGCAATTGCTTGCCAAAACACTCTCTTTAAATTTAAAAAAAAATCACAGAGGAGAAGTAATTGTTTCCTGAAAATAACATTAAGAAAGGGAGCCCAGTTGACACTGGGCATCATTGTTGTGCACCTGGGAGAGATCTCAAAACGCCCACCCATCTTGATGAGGTCTCTCAATACTGCAAAGCAGACTACTGAAACTTTCTAAAAGTTGTATATAACCTCATTTGATTTGATGAGTCAAAAAGTGAAGTATCACTTCAAAGCCGAAAGTCAGGTCCAAATGCTTGGGTTTTTTTCTTTTTTTGGTGTTCTGCAAAGACTGACTGTATGAGGAAAGCGTATGGATTCTGACACTGGGCATAGATTTCCCACAGAGATACATGGCTTTGATGTTAAATCCAGTTTCTTAGTGTTATTCTCCCTGGACTAGAATATATGCAGTTAAATGGTTTGAATAGTTACAGCGACAGCCTGTAGTCATCCAAACAATTTAAAATCCTTTTCAGACTTCATTTCGTGCTTTCATAAAACTCAGCCTGTAAGACAGCGATCAGAAAGCTCGCTGTTCTGTGCAGCCTCCAGTGACTGATCATGGGATGTGTTAGAGTTCATCTGTTGTCAAGGTTAAAATAAGTTCAGATGAATTGCTAAACAATTATAAAAAAATAAATAAAATAAAAGTGCCATATTCAGCTCTGCATGCCTCTATACCTGTGTTTTATTGCATGCTGTTGTACATCTGTTGATGCCCGCAGGCTTAGCCTTGATTTCATGCTGTAAAGCTGCAATATATTAAGGCTTGATTACCATAACAATAAAAAGAGAAGTAATGAGGTATTAACTAAAGAAGCTCTTGAATAACAAGTTTTTCAAGGTTTTAATGATGTTAAAAATTAAAAAGCACATACCTTTTCCCTTCTCTTTTAACTTGGTTTTGATTTGTTTAAAATCGTGCCCATTATGTCCACGCAATCTGCAGTATTTTGTTGGGTTTTTTTTAATACAAAGGAAAATAGCAAATGCTCTGTGTGAACTTACCTGCTCACCTGTCCAATTATTTCAAAGCAATTAACTACAAACAGTATGATATACTGGTGTGAAGTTCTGGTAGGAATATAATTGACTGTTGGTGGTTGCCTGGCCTTTTCTGGGTCTTGATAATAACCATCTGTATTTGTAAGTATTTAGGCCCCAATCCAGGAAAGCACTTAAGCATGTCCTTAAGTTGACACATGAGCAGAACTTTTCATCTACTTTAAATGAAGCAGGTATTTGAGGATGTTGCTGAGTCAATTTTGAAGAAACAATTAAAAATATCTCAGTGAAATCTAAGAAAACTCTCATTGAATTCCTTTGGGCCTATTATGAATAAGGTTGTCTCTCTTCCAGAACACCAAAGCTCATCAGACAACAGTAATGAAGAGTTATTTTTACTCTAACAAGCATTTTTCATTGTGAGGAAGATCACAAATATCTTCCTGGTAAGAAGGGGATTCACAAAACAGTGGATGACAGGTAGAAAAAGGAAAGTTCAGAGCAAGCACCTTGAATTGTAAGCAAGAACCTTCCAAAATTGTGTGTGCCAGTTTGGGAAGTCTCAAAGTAAACAGAGATATTGTAATGACAAATGAAACTGGTTTTCAACGTGTTTGCTTTGCTAGCAGTTTCAGCAGAAAACATAAAACTTGTTCAAAAGTTAAATGGACATTGGCATAATAATGCCAATGCTGTGTCAGCTGGGGAGAGGACCTATGTATGCTATTGCTGTCTGGCATGGGTGGCTCAGTACTGCACACCTATGTATATCATAACTTGCTTTGGAAAGGATGTTCTGTAGAAATGGTCATCAAGAGTGAAAGCCTATTTCATCTTTATCTTTTTGTCAAAAGTAGCCAAGGTCATAACAACAGGCAAGTATAACCTAACAGCAAGATCACATTTAAGGGTATAGCCCTAGAGCAGCTGGAGTGCTTCGGTTTGGAAACTTGTGGTGAATGGGAACTGCAGATACTGTGCTAAATCTGACGGGGGGGGAGGGAGGTTGCTTGACAAGCTATGAAAGAAACAGTAAAAAAACAGGAGAAAAAAATGAGTAATTTTACGTGGGTCCATGGCATTCTGCAGATTTGCTTTTGGCTTCCACATTCTAAGAAAGCTTTGAACTATTTCTGAAGAAGACAAACTTGAAAGGAATGGCTGTGACGTGTATGACTTGTGTACAGTGTTAAATGAAATTCAGCTTAAGATCAGGGATGTACCTGCTGGAATCATTAGCTAAATTTTTGTCCTTGGCTTTTGAGGACAGGAGGACTGACTGGGAAGGCACCCTGGGAAGAGATGTAGAGGCGTAGATCCTCAGCAGTTCCAATCCTTGAGTAGAGCACTACTTCAATTCAGGGCCTGTCCTTGAAGGACAGTTGTCCACATTTCCTGTATAGACGTTTGTCTGTGCTACAAATTTGTATCACAAGGACTGCTTCATCTTGGTGCCATATGAGGTGACAGAACTGGGAGCAATTTTTCTCTTTCCACTAAACCCTTTTATTTCACATGTCAGTGTAGAAACTAAGTTTAGGTACTATTTCTAAAGATCTGTTTAAAAGCAGACTGTGGTCTTTAAAGTTATAATACACTCTTCATTTAAGCCAAGCTCAAACATCAGCTTAATGCTGATGTGATCTGCAGATTCAGTAACAGCTGCATCTTGCAAAGAGGTGTATATATATAAAAAGAAAGCTCACGCTAATGTGTCATTTTCCATTCTGTGGGAATCTTTTTTTCTCTCACTGAAGATGTTTATATTAGTACTCACATGGTTGTGGTATTTTCTCCTCTCTCTGTAACAGACATATTAGTGTACTGTTAGCTTCAAAGAGTTAACTGCCTTGGAGGTGCTGTGAGCTTATAAAGAAAGGTGTGAGAGTTATATTTGCCTTGGCTTTTCCCAGAGTAACTGGACTGAGCAAAAGCCAACAGTTGATCCTGGAAAAAGGAAAGGTAGATTCAAGATTTACTTTGGAGAGAAACTGCTTTTTGCACCTCTGCTGTGTGATTCATTGATGATGAATGGATCAGTCGTCACTTGCCCTAAGAGTTGTACTAAAGGGAGTGGAAAATAGAAATTCAGCACCCTGTGTCCTTTACTTTTTACCGTCATCTTCATCTTCGCTGTCACAGGGTGGGAAAGGACCTCCTTGAATCAGCTGCTCTTGTTTGAGGCTCATGTAGTGACAGATCATTTTCTCCCATCAGTTCCAGCTCTCCTTTGAGATTGCCTTTTTTGAATGATTTTGAAGGTTTGATTGAGCTGTCCTCAGTCTGTTTCAGTCCCTGGAGTTCTGTCTTGCTCATAGTGTTGCTCTTCAGGTGTGATCTAGCAATGTACTTCATGTGTGTGAGTAGTACTTTAAAAGTCATTGATGAACAACTGATGTTTTTTTATGTTAGATAAATGCTTAAGTCATTATCTGAATGGGAACATAAGAGATGAGGGGGGAAATCAGGTTGATGAGGGTCTCATTTAGGGACCAAGAGAGTTACTGAGTATCATCCAGGCTTATCAATGACAGTTACTTCTTTCAATGAGTTAAAACCAAATAGCTTCACTGAAAGAAGAAGAAAGTGAGCCCCAAACTCAATGCTGGATGTCAGGCAGGGAAGGACAATCTATGGTTCACTGACCTGAACGGACTTGTCATTCTAGGCAGAGGTGATGTTTTGACCTACCACAAAGGTGAGTACGAGAGGGCAGAGAAGTGATATGAAAATAATACAGGTATGCTTTGTAACAAGCCTCCAGCTGTAAAATATGATTTTAGCATAAAATGTTAGAATAATTCTGCACAATTATATGTAATTATTGCAATATTACCTCAATCATCTTCTCTGTTAAATCATCCGGTTCTTTCTGTGGTTGTCTGCTTTGATTAAAGAGATGAGCCATGATGAGTAACATGCTGGAGTGAATATTCGTATGGAACTCAGGCGATCTGTTAAAACCAGGCTTCCCATTTGTATCTAGGTCTATAATTGTAATATTGATGTACATAAACATTGATTTAAGGCATACAGTGGGAAAACAGGAGGTTGGAAGCCAGGGCTAATGGCTATCTGGGCATACCACCTCACATTTACATGGCTCTTGCTTCTGGTGAGCTGTATGTGGTCAGTATGGAAATTCTGCATTCTGTGTAACTGAACAGTTAGACAATTGGATTATGCCTCATACTTCTAGAAAGGCATGGCATACTGGCTCTCTGAATCCGACTCTGAATTCATGCTGGAATCCAAAGACAAGGGAGGCTTTGTGCAAAGTTTTTGGTATCAAACCTTACGTACTGCTCCTCATTAGGGACTGATGGCTTTGGAAGGGGGTACACACAGATGCTCAGATTTCAGAGAAGATAAAGGGATGCGTGTGTAGGAATGCTGGGAGCAAGCAGGGTTCAGTGTTGAAGCTTTGTTTGTGACCAAGGCAATTGTGTTGATAAGGTGTCTCCAATTGGGAGTACAGGGCAGTACTCCCAAATCAGAGCACCACAGGACTTTGAGCACACAAAAGAATTAAAGGGGTTGGAAAGGACCTCTAGAGATCTAGTCCAACCCCCAGCAATGATTACATCTCCATTTGGAAGTAAACCTCAGAATATAGTTTGCTTTTCTGAATGACCTGGTGGTCGGCTGCAGCTTTTACACTTCAAGGGGAATTTTCATTAAAGGAAACCATAGTTGCTAGTGCTGAATGGGCTAAATGCAGAGTGGTGCAGGTCTTCTTGAGGTTATACAAGGGGGAATTTGGCTGACATACACCTTTTTTTGGCTGCCTAATTGTTGAGAACTGAGGAGATTTTATAGAAAAGCGGTGTATGCGTTATGAGTTGTTAGTTTTATTAATTTGACTGAGGTTTTCCTCACTATGGGCAGGGTAATAGCTATAAAAGAGGGAATCTACTAAAATATCTTTTTTAATGAACTGAATTACTAATGTTAAATTTCATTGCTGAAGCATCTTGCAATAATGTGGCTTTAAATGTGCACGACACAAATGAACAGACTTTAGATCAATTTAAAAGTACCATTGCTAGAATTTCATGGCCTGGACACTAAAGAGCTGTCATTTGGAGAAAAGAGCAGAATTCCTTCTGCCAAAGGAAGGCAAAAGTTTCAGGCTTGGACACCCATCCAAAAGTAACCGAAAGGGTCTTTGCTTGCTAACAAACAGAAAAACAAGTGCAATGGTTCTAAGACAATTATTTCAGTGCTTGCTAGAGTGAGGCATTTCAAAGAATGCTTGGAGAAGGCACAGCTCTGCTTGTACAGATCTGCTCACTGCTGGCCCTGAGGTATCAGAAAATTCCTGTGAGCTGGTTCAGATGGCTGCAGCAGGAGGAGCCTGAGGCTGGCTCTGACTTCTGCTGGGTTCTGAGTAGCTGTCTCCGGGGATGTGTGATACAAGTGGGAAAGACCTTACTGCCCCTTCACCTGTTTGAGTTCTTGGGATGTCTCCAAAGTGCTATTCTTCCTAGCTACAGTACTATCTTAAAGGCAGTGATTAAGCATTGAAGTCAGAAGGGAGTTTCCTTCTTTCTCTCGTCCATCATTTGTGTTATTGTATGGTATGATAACATACTTCTGAAATGAAATGTTTCCATAAAACATTTATCTGAGTAATCTTGTTCTGCCAAATTACACTTCTGAGAAGTCCCTCAAATAGATACCCTGGTACTTATCTGGAATCCTTATAAAACTCTGAAAAAGAGTTTGCCATAGGAGAAGATACCTTGTGTCCTCAGTGAAATGAATGTTTGTTGTAACAGCTTGTCTGCCTCAGTGATGTAGAGAGAAATAATGAAATAGCAGAGGGCTGAACTGCAGCCTATCTGACTGTAAATGCGGGGCTGGGAGCAGGGCTGCACACCACTGCTCGCAGGTGAGCATTTCACTCTCACTGCTAATGTATCTTTGGCAAGAAATGCAGAGAGCCCTTAGTTATCTGTGCAGAAAAGCATACAGAATAAGGAAATGTGTTGTGGCCAAAGGGAAAAATAAGCAGATGGTGTGCTAGCACCATACCTGCCCCTCCAAGGGGATTGTTGTAGCACAACCAGCACTTACAAATGGACTGTTATGAACTGACGCCAAACCCAGGAAGAGCAAGGGGTACATGATACACATGGGAGCATGGAATAGACACAGCACAAGATAAAGATTGAGGCATGACAGAGAGAGAACGTCGGGGGGAGTAGAGGAAAACCTAGTAAATGTTGAGCCAATATGCAGAAGCAGCTGGGGTCGGGAAGGGTGCTCAGTGCGTGGATAACTGGAACTGAGAAAATGAATGGGGAAATGCAGAAGTTGTGCAAAATGAACACTGTGTTGTGTGTGAGGCATCAACCATTTCAGACTCGGGAGCGTCATTCTACCAAGAAGAAAGTACAGATTTTGTTGAAATTAAAGAGTAAAGTGGAAGGAGGGGAGAATAGAATGGTGGTGGAAGAGATGCTACAGCCAGGCCAGTGATGGTGAAAATTGCTGTTAATTTGAGAGGACAAAAGAAATGGCAAAGATCAAGGGGAGGCAAACCTTGATGTGCCAGATACTGCCTCAAGCAGGAAAACTGAGGTGTTGAAGAGATGTCTTTTTATCATGCAAAAAAAAATCAGTGAAGTGAGAAGGAATGTGATGCTTGTGAACTAGCAGTAATAATCAGGCAGAAGAAAGATTTAGAGATGAAGTGTTCTGTCTAAAGTGGCATTTGTCTTTTTGGTGCCGGCAGAGAAAGCCATTAAAGTGTTTATGCAGAGATGTAAACATCTATTCTGTGGTAGTCATCGGCTCTATAGCTTCAATAAACAGTGTTTAATGTTTAAACAAGATATATTACACTGGGATGCTGGAACTTATGGAGCATTCAACTGCCAAAACTGCCTTTTCTTGGCCTGGAAAAGTAGTGCAAGCAAAAAAAGTGCAGTTTTTAACCACCAGTTTTTATTTTTTTACTGACAAAAATGTTAGGTGAAATATCAAAAATTTTGCACATAACGGAAAATTTCTACTGTCAAAAGTTCACTTGTACTGCTACACTCAAGAAAGAATTTTACATCTCCAGTCTTCACCCTTCTTTATACCATTCAAACGTCTTGAATGTAGTCTATAATAAGCACATCCTCCAGTCATTTTTTTACAGCTCTGAAAAACAGGAAAACCGCAGGATTTTGTTTATTAAACTTGCTGGACTTAACCCAGCACAATATCTGAAAGTTTTGGATTGAAAATGAGAGTTTGAAAGACCTGAATCTCATTCAAGAAAACATAGTGATTGCTATTTGTCAGGAAAGCTGGGAAGAGACCCAAGTGTCATGGATTTGGGTGTCACTGTCATTGTAATGACAAGGACTCTAGAAATACGAACAGTGAGCTAAAAGTACAATCAGGTAATAGCGATGCGTGTGGAGTTTCTGGGTTGTGGAGTGAAATAAAATGAGACCAACTGCTACACAGAGACATTCTTAAGGGGACTGAAGAAAGGCAAAAAAAAAAAAAAAAGAAGGAAAACATATGGGGCAAGTTCCTATTCACAACTACTTTGTAAAAATAAGTTTCAGCCACTTTCCTACCTTTGATGTGTGTTATGCAAGATGGATTTATTCCCCATTCGAAACAACAGTAAATGTCAGATAGGAATGATGAGTGTATTATTACTCAGACTATTTTATATCAGGAAGATCTTTGTGGACATCATCCAAAAAGAGCAGAGATAAAACACTCTTCTTTGATCCTAGAGGGTGGTCAGTCAACACTCTGCAGTTCATCATTTTCAGAAGCTTTCCTCCCTACTGTAAAAAGCCTATTTATGTAAAAGCCAGGGATGGCTAGGGATATAACTCTCTCCAGAATGCTTAAAAATATGTATGTCAAATGCAGGGTAGATTGGTTGAAATTACCCTGCAAAATGCAAGTTTTGACAGAATCAGCTAAAACATGAAGCAGTGGACATCTGTAGCAGGAACAGGGTTTCATACTTTCCCTACTGTCTGCTATAACCTCACCTTTATGAACCCTTTGTACCAAGCTGCAGTGTTCTGACTATGCAACAGTATTAGTAAATCATGAGGATTGATTGCAGTGGATTTTTTTATTCAAGAACCAAAATCTGGTACTGTATCTTACTTACACTGCAGGGATAATTTCCTAAATAAAAACCAGGGCCTAGAAATCCAGTCTGCCAAAGGAGGTAGGTTTGCAGAAAACATGAGGATTTACATGGAGGGTCCATTTTTACATAGGGATTGCAAGGTTTGCAGTTTCGGATACATGATTTTGCTTCATCATCCACCCCAGCCAACTAGTGCTCCACAATCACATAGATTGCTAGTTTAATTGGACAGCAGTAAAAAAATGCATGCATTTCTACAGATCTTACGTCTGTCCTCTAGGACAAATTCCAGCCACTGAAAGATGGTTCCCAGACTACTTCAGGGATACTGTTGGAAGGTGTTATCTCTTACTTTCAAAACTGGTGGGTTTATGATACATTTCAATTATGAGTTTCAAGACAGCCTGGTGAGTTTGTTTTCATCCTCGGGTGAAGAACTGCTATAGTCACAACTAACTCAGGACTGTATTGGGAAAAAGTTCCTGCTATTTAGGCTATTCATAGCATCTGACTGCAGCAGCCCAGTTCTGGGTTTCTTAGGGACCACCATTCTGTCAGATCACTAAGACAGTCTTATTACCTTTTCGTCCTCAGCAGCTGGGTCCCAGTCCTCTTCAGAGTGCCTTCACAACTTACTGAGATCACTGAAATACAAGAAGTTCCATTTGAGTATTAAATGAACTAAAGCTACGGATAATTAGTAATGAATCCTTCTACTGTAAGGGTGATCAAATGCTGGAGCAGGTTGCTTGGAGAGATTACAGAGTCCATCCTTGGAGATACTCAAAATTCAGCTGGAGACAGTTTGGCAAGCTGCTCCAGCTTACCCTGCTTTGAGCAGAGGGTTTGGACTGGATGATCTCCAGGGGTCTTTTCCTCCTCAACTGTTCTACAATTCTATGATCCCATGAATTATTTTATTCCCATAACTTTAGTGATCTCTGAATTAGAGCAGAGGTCTTATTGAACTGCTAGTTATGACAGAAAACACGGAATATGTAAGCTGCAGGTCAAAGTATCCCCAAGTCGAATGGGAAGCCTCTGTATATCGGAATTGAACTTTATTAATGGTGAGTCTATCCAAAGAGTTATGTGGTTACTCATTCTGAAATCCTGAAATGCCATGGAAATTCTCTTGAGGGGATGGATTTGGGGTACCATTGAGTTCAATATAGAAATTTCTTATTCATTTTCAAGAAAAGAGGTTCTGTTCCCAACTTCGTTTCTGAGTCAGTTCATTTGCACCCCTTTCTCTATTTGCATTTCTTTCACTATTTTATAAAATCGTGAGCCTGACCTCCTTTGTGTGGTATGTTGAGGTTTCTTCATGAAAACTGCTAAAGGAGAAATAGACGTTCTCAATTAAATTAATAAGACTGTATGTTGTGTGTATTCTTTAGTGAATGCATGTTTTCTAAGTGGCAGAAAGAAATGATGTTAATTAATTACTTTGACATACAGTCATGTTGTTGCAGACTGGATTATAGATGTCCAGATGTTGGGTTGTTCTTCCAGGATGCAATATGTTTGAATGTATTAGGAGGTGCATTTTTTCTTTGTGTACGACTATGACAAATTAGCCAAGCTGCTAACTTGCTTGAAGGCATCTTTCATGCTTCATCCATTACATGAGTGATAGATTATATTAAACCACTTCTTTGTTGTGAGGAAAAACACGTTGTGGATAATGAAAAGGAAATAATCAACATTATATCAATCAACATAGTATTTGTCCCAACTTTGTTTTGTATCTGTATGATCAATAGTTGGTGGGTTTTTTTCCACTTTTCATTCCTTTCGCTTCATTTGCTCTGTTGTTGTAAAGGACATGTTGCTTCTTGGGAGAGCACTGGATCACATTTAGCTCACTATTTAGTGACTGCAGAACTACACAACTAGAATTATTCTGGACTTAGATGCCTACAGGTGACAACAGAAACTCAGCCTTTGTATGGAAGTAATGCCTTCTCTTAGTATTGGTGCTTGGAATAGTTTTTCATCCCTTCTGAATTTGTCAGAAGAAAACTCTCTAATTGCTTTATTATGTTACTTAGCAGTGATACAAATGGACACCAACCTGTGCAACCTGGGCTAGGGAGCCTGCTTTGGCAGGGGGTTGCACTCGATGATCTCTGGAGGTCCTTGCCAACCCCTACAGTTCTGTGATTCTGATTCTTGCTTGGAACACAAACCAGCCCAATGTTCAGGCAGTACTATCAGCAATTTGTTATCCTGAGTGCTTCTATTCATATCAATCTTATGCCATTTTAATTCAAGAGTAAACAGAGCTCTGAGTGGAAATGAGAATTTTGAACAAACCAAAATGTTTCTTACCTTCAAATGTTTTTCTCAAGTTGAAGATTAGAAAAGACAAATTTCTGATGTTCACTGCTGGTTACTGTTTCTTTAAGAAGTCATAAAAATGAATTATTTCGAACTCAACAGGGCTGTTTCTTGAGTAGGCACTCCTTCCAGTTGTCATTTCACCAGACAGTTCTTCAAATTAAACTACAGGATGGCTTCACTCATAGTTTGCAGATAAATCTTGCCACTCAATGCTTTGATAAAGATAGAAGTCCAAATTCTATCTTTTCTGCAACTCTTTCACACATCCAATAATAGGAGTAGCAGTATAAAATGTTAAATATAAATTATAAAGCTCTGTTAGAGCTGGGTACAAATCCTGATCAAGATGCTTCCTGCGTTTGCTGCTCAACACAGAATTTCCACATTTCTATCCTGAAACTGAATTCTTTCTCAAAGAAAATAAGCAATGGTCAGCACAGGTATATGAGTCATGCAGCTTGATAGGAGATTGGGAGTTTCATAACATTCAGAAAAGTCAGTGCAGGATTACAGTAAATTAGGTTAAAAATTCTATTTTTCTTCATTGAGGATTTCTTTCCACACTTCCATTAAAAGGAGTCTTGGGAGGGATGAGCTCTGAGTACTCCGTTTGGGAGACAGCACCTTTGTGAAAGAAGTACTTTGTTAATTTAAGTTTGTACGCTGAACACCTCCGTTGATGCCTGGACTTTGTGAGGAGAGTTATGGGGGCCCTGTAGTACTTACTTTTCACTGAAGATCTCAAAATAGGGCCCAGGTCCAGCTCTTGAGTGAGATTTCAGTGGTTAATTGATGTGGTGTGAGCTCTCTGCACAGACTGAACTTTACTTGCTCTGTATTCTGCACATAGAAAGCATTTTCATTTCCATCTAGCAACTCTATGACTGATTAGCTCATGTTTACTTCACTCTCAGTATCTTCCTCTAGAGCTGTGTATTTTCCTGGGTTCAATACAGAAATGGAAATTAAATGTCAAACCAGTCTCTGATTTTTCAGAAGAGACAGACTTGAAAAACAGAAACATGACCAGAAGAAATGTTTAAAATTTTATCATGACCCAGTCCTCAGATATCTAGCAGCTGACTTTGTTCAGGGGCTGTGTGTAATTACTTTTTAAGTAAGTGAACAGACTGTCCTCAGTTGCAGGATTGTTTGTTTTACTGTAATTAGATAAATTAATGGGTACATTAACTTTCTAATGCAGAGCACCCTTCTTCTCGAATGAATTGCAGATATTGACTATTCTGCTAAGATTTAAAGAACAAAAACCTGGACACTGGGTCAGCATTGCAAGGCTACTACAACTCTGTAAATGTGTAAAAGCTATTGAACTCCAGAAAGAAAGGAGTTGGACAGAGAAAGTTACACTGGGGTTAACTGTTTTTCTTTTTAAGGGAAACAAAACAGATTTGTTTGATTTAGTTGCTTCACTTTTGTCTAGAGATTTAAACATCAGTGTATAACTGCTTGCTAAAATGGTGTCAAGGATTGCCCTAACGTGTTAATGGGATTCTGTTTCAAACCCAGGAGGTAAAGGGCTCCTCCATGTCCTTTGTCTGCTTGCAGTGCTCCTGCTGGCATCAGCCACTCAGTGCCAAAAACTGATCTTCAGCATATTTGGGATTGTTTCTTGTTATGTGCAGGGCAACTTGTTTAGCACCTGAGTGATGGTGCTACCAGACTTTTCCAGTCCCAAAATCTCTTCCCAGAATACTTTTTATGCAGCCCCCCGTTGTTAACAAAGGGACATCTGATAGCTAGCGTAAGAATGGCACCATAAATGAGGCCTTCTGGTTTCTCCTGACTCATCCACCCTTTTATGTCAGTCTTTCAGCACAATAGTTCTCTGGACACATTAAACATGAATCAGTCCCTTTGTTTTAGTAGTTGAGTGCAGCCCTGTATCTCATTAAAGAAAGTAAGTCACAATGAACAATGTCATATTTCTAAAACTTTTTAATCTCTCAAATAAATGCATACCAGAGAACAGGATACAATTTTTCCCAAGTAACTCGTTCAAAAGGAAACTGGGTTTTAGAGTCAGGCATGGTGTATATCACTGTTTTCTAAATTATCATGCTCTGGACACACCCCTACCACAGCAGGCTGAGACTGGGAGATGATCCTCTGTGCCAGGGCCAGGCTCCAGCTGTCTTTCATCCCTCTGGTTCTTTCTCTCTCTTTATCTTCTCTCTTCCATCCCATTTTACTCTCATTTTCTGATTTTATCCATTATTTTTCTTTATTTCCCTGAATTATTGCCCTTAACACCACCTAACTCTTGGGTTGAGAAAAGAATGAGATACCTTTGCTCATGCCCCAAGTCCTCCACACGAGAAGCCAGAGGCTGAAAGGCCTCCTGAGCTCCCAGCTCTGCACGGGGAGCTGCCTTCCTGATTGCATTACCCACTGGGCAGGAGGTGGAGTGGGTTTCAAGGGGCTGCCTACTGTTTTACTGACAATAAGATGTTGCAGAAGAGCAACTAAATGTTTCTCAAGCAGAGCAATTCAGAGTTTTAGAGCCTCATGTTCTCTAGAGTGCTCTGGTGCTGCTTAGGTAGCCTAGCCCAGAGTATACAACTATGCTTTATAACACAGAAGGATTAATTCAGTGCATTTCAAAATGACATCCCGCTTTTTCAGGATGTGCACACACATACCAACTATGTGGTGTGCTTTACTTTCTCAGCTGAGTCACTGTTGAAGCGGAAACTTCCAAGTGTGCCACCAGTGTCACACTGTGGTGTCCCTTTCATATAATTGTGGATCTGCACATCATATGAAGGAAAACAGAGATGGGCAATCAGAAGCACTTATTTAATGTCATTTGTCTTATGAGAATTCAGTGTTTGCAAAGGATGCCAAGTTGACACCCCAGGAGACCTGAGTAATGTATTTCTATGTTTGAACTTCAGCAGAGGGGGGGAAGGAGAAGAGGGAAGAGAGAGAGACATGATATGACTCATAAGGCATTTACTAAAATGTAGTGAGTAAGAGCCTGTGAAACACGAGAGAAGTTGTATTCACTTTAGTTCTATTAATGGCCAGAGGTCTGTATCTGCAAAATCTGTGATTGTTGTTTGGAAGCATCACAGTCCCCATCTGAGCTTCCTTTCCAATAGCTTTTCAAAACAAGTGCCCCTGCTCCAAAAGCCTAATTAAAACGAACAGAGTCCCCATTTATTTAGAAATTAAAGTCAAACCAATCTCCAGTGCTGGCAGATTTTGAGAACAGGTGAGGATGATTAAGTTTCTGACTGACCATGTACTGCACCGAGTCTCCTGGCACATGGCACCTTCCTAACAGTGTCTTTTATTTGCTTGTTATCATTAAAAACTAATTAGTGACATTAGATCTTCTTACTGTAGTGTACTGGCAAAAAAACAAGATGGATTTTGACGAAAAGCTTCAATATAGCTAGTGGCAAAGCAGTTTACTTTGCATGTCAGAGATCAAAATATACAAGGACAAGTTTCTTTGTGTGTCCTGTGAACAGTATGTTCAAGAAGAACTTGTAGCTTTGTTATGGTTTTCTGCAGCCTGCTTTGAATAAAGCTTGGTGGTGTGGAGGGCCTGCTCCCCACTGCCATTCCAGGACACATAAGTCAACATTTCTCAAACAGCTCTGACCTTGTCTTCAGCTGAGGAAAAGCTTTCATCTCACCAAGAAAGAGAGCAACCTGTGTTTCTTTATGTTGGTGGGGAGCCCCGAGATGCAGCCTATATCAGAGCAGCAGCATCTATTGATGTATTACCTTAATGCTATTCCAAAAGACCCTACATAGACAGTGGTCTAAGGCTGAAATTTCTAGAATTGCTGAGGGCCACTACTTACATTGCTATTTCAAAGCTGTCTGTGATGTTTGGACTATGCCTGTTACCTTCACTTCAGTGTGTAAATCAAATGCTAGCTGCCACTGTGCAGCCATTCTGGTAGCAATGAGTAGCTACATACCCAAAACCTAGCCAAAATGCCCTCATTAGCTGGGACTTGAGAGAAGGTGAATATGCAAATATTCTTCTTAGTTGCAGGGGTTTGAATTATTTGTGTACAACATAATTTTTTATGCGTCCTTTTGTTCAGCAATTAATATTTAACAGCCTCAAATAAAACTGTCAAACAATATGCTCTTTGCAATGCACTATTAAAATATCTACCAGTCCTTCATACCCTGTTATAATAAAACGTTAGAGTGGCTAACATGAATCGTGGTTTAATTTGATTATATTAGTACAAAGATTGGATTTAATAACCTTCCTTATTTTATTTCACATAGAAGATGGAAGTTTTTGTTTTTCTTTTTCGTGAGTATGTGCAAGAGAAGTACAAGAAAATGTGAGTACATGAGGACCTTAATGATTTGAAGGTATCTATTAGGTGGAATTTCTCTTACACCATTTGTAGGCTGCCTGGAAATGTGTCTCAACTTAATTCTCTAGTTATGAGCAATTTGCAACTTGAGCAATAATCTTCATAACCTTTGCTACAGTTGTGTCCTTGATGTAATAGGGAAGGTAGCGCATTAGTAGTCGCATGCTGAGCTCTGGCTGTACCTGAGATTTAATGATATTTAACTCTGGACCTAATTTCAGCTTACAAGTGATTACATGCTGTCCTCTGGGACACTGATGCAAAGAATTTCCAAATAAGTTGCAAAATAGTGATGAATTAACTTGTAGTCTTGTCAAAATCAATTATCTTACATGACAGCTCAACTACACTTTTCTGTTTGCTGCACTGCAGCATGCTAAGCATCAGCCAAAGTGTAAACATAAAGCCCTTATGTGTCAGAGCTCTCTAGTAGATTGATCTTGTATTTCACGTGCATGCAGCTCTCCTGTAGTCATAGTGGAAATGCTTTACTTACATTCACAAAAACTGAGTATTCCTTCCTGCTCTGTGTGTAAACTCTTGTGCTATGCAGTCACAAAAATATGATATGATTTGGTCAAAATATACTTGTGGATCTTGTCCTTGGGGGATCAAAGTTGAAACTCTCTGGGAAGGGCTACGCTCAGTCAGTGCAAGGTGAGATCTGCAGCCAGCTGCTTCTCTGCAGGTCAAGGCATGGGCATGTGCCTGTATGGGGGAGAAAATCAGAGGGCCCCTCACCGTATGCATGGAGCTGCAATTTAACTGAAGTTAAATTTCCAAAGCTGAAACGTTGAGGTGGTTCAGCTGCACCCTGATGGGTTTGCTCTGGGTGAGATTCTTCACAGAGATGATGTTTGAGGTCCCAGTCGCTCTCAGGAAGGCAAGACTGCTTCAGTTCTCACTTGCTTGATGATTTTAAAGGTTTCATCACATGCTGGGTACAAAGAAGCACTGTCTGTGACAGCATAAGCTCTTGTGCAAAATGCAGTAATTATATGATTATAAAATACACAGAGCCACTCTACTGCAGTTTGTGTACAAAAGACAGTTAAGCTGACAAGGTAGCATTATGCTGTAGGGTTATGACCAACTTAAGAGAAATAAAAGATAATGAAGATCCATCAACATCTGGTTAGGTCAAAATGACTGTGGAAAAGGCTGCTAAAAGTTTCTAGTGGTATTGTGCAAGGAGTCTGCTCTGCGGGTTTAGTGCTTGACTTGGCTGGATGTTGGGCTTGTCAAATGTTATTACAGAGAGAAATATGTCTAGGTCTTGTGGCATTTCCAAGCTTTAATTTCCCTGATATATTTTGGATAGCACGTTACTGAATCAGTAAATACTCCTACCAACAGGTTACTGAACCAGGAAAATATCATTTCAGATGTAGCATTGATAGGTAATGAAGAAAGAATAAATGGCAAATTTATAGCAAATAACTTAAGACTAAATAATAACCACTTGGTTCCTTTAACCCCAACGCAGGTAAAAAGCTAAAGATCATGTACCTATAAAACAAACCTTCAAGGCTGAGGCAATGCATCTGGAAATTACTTTGGCCTGGAGCCCTGAGGAAATGCAATGTGATAGGTGCCCCAAAGCCCAGGTTCTACAAGAATCGTCAGAAATCAGCAATGGCAGAAATCTGTAGCTAGAAAGTTGAGAGCCAAGTTTGTATTAGTATTAGTTATCAAAGCAAAAAACAGTAGAAATAAGAATAGATCTGTAATGAATACAAAAAGGAGCCGCAACAGACAAAACTGTCTTAAAAGTCAGGATGTGTTAGGGATAAAGTGAGATTTTCCAAAAGTCAAGTTGAGTTATGTCTGGCTGAGGCTATTAAAACAAATAGCAAAAGGTTCTTCAGCTGTATAGCTAGAAGAAGAGAAGAGAAAGATGGGAGAGTCATGCTTTGGTGGAAATGGAGTAAGACACCAGAGTCACCAAAACTAGACAGATCATTTTTCCAGTTTTCTGTTGGAATGATGAATGCGGGGTTGGAGTTTGGATGAGTAATAGAAATAAGCAGAACTGAGGGTTGAGCAAAATTTGAAGACATTAGTATGCTTAAGTAAGAGAAACCAGATAATCTGCCAGCAGTGTTCTAAAACAAAAGCATATGAAATTCAGCCTGATGGTGAGGGTTTGCTAATAAATCTTGCCAAGGTGAAAAGGGCACTTGTCAGAGTCCAGAATATGTTGGCCAGGTTCTTGCAGAAATTCGACATGTGTAGGACTCAGTGACTTCTATAAGTTTACTTACTTGAGGTTATTTCAAGTTACATGGCATTTTAATTTAGGGGTGTGACATATTTTGGTGTATTAATTACACCTAGCAGAATGTAACAGCTGCTTTATACACTTGAATCACAATACTGACATGAGTTTTGCTGGGAGGGGTTCAGCTTCCTTTGTGATAGCTGTGGTCAGCACCAAGGACATGGCATTCACTTCGTTCCTTGGTCTTCCATTATAGGCACTCATTCACTGGTAACAACATTGTGTATTTGAAGAAAAGCACGCATAGTGGCTACATTTTAAAGGGTGGAAAATAGCAGATGTATCTAGAGGCCTCTTTTCATACTCTCAATAATATAAACATCACAGAGTATGATTTGAAAGAAAGAGAATGAAAAGCTTCTATGAAGGCTCACTGTTAATCTTGCTTTGCCGTGAATTCAGTGGCTTGTGGTAAGAAACAAAGGATGTTGTGTTTATTTAGCTGAAAATATCAACATGAACCATGTAAGATGCACTAAGACTTCAGCCACATGATGTGCATGGTATCTGAGTTGCCTCCTTCTCGATGAATACAACTTGAAGTCTGAGGTCAGACATGGCCTTGCCATCATTCTGCATTGGGCACTGTATGCCAGGAGTCATGGTGCTCAGCGTGAGAGTGGCACTCGAAGGAGACACAGCACTTCCAGGATTCCATTGTCCATCTTGGATGTTCTGGTGTATGAATGCTGTGCAGCTAATGAACTGCAGGTGCCTTCTAGGAAAATAGATGTGAAGGTCAAAGGTGATGATGCTGGGGAGTATGTGTCTACAACTGTGGAAAGTGCAACTGACTCTTCAGTCTTCCTGAGAGGATGTTGCAGAAGTTTTAAATGTGCCATTGGCAAAAAATTTCTGAAAGAATAATTGTTCTAATGAAAGCCCCTATTTAGAAGTTCACAGTTACTTTTGAACTGTTAACTCAGCCCTGGAGTTGACCTCTGTAGGCAGTTTGGAAGTCTACAGTTCACAGTGCAGGATGTCCCACTAGGAAACTTCTTCCCATGAATGTAAAGATTGTTTTTGCACTTGGTGCATCCCGTTCCTCATCTTTTTGATAGTTCCTCAGTTCTCTTGGTAGGCGTTGCTGTCAGTCAGCATTTCAGTTTAAAATACTCTCCTGTTGATGTCTGCATGTTAGATAAAACAGTTCGCTTCTAGCTGCTGTAAGTGAAGAGCACTCTTCTACTGAAAGTAGAAATACATTATTTTGTAGAGCTGAATTCTACGATTAGCCATATAAAACAGCTCATTGTTATTTAAACCGAGTAACACTGAGTGGGATGCCCCAGCAAGATCAGGACTGACTTGTAATAATGTATATGTAATAATATTTAGTATTTGGCTTGCAGTGACCCAACAGAAATTTCTAGGGGCTCTAATCCTCGTCTAGGAGCCTCAACGGAAGAGGAGTGAGCTACCATGAAAATGTGATCCTGGGAACATGTGCATATAAACCCTGAAATATAACACAATATGGTTATAGTCACCCAACAGGACCTGCCTTTAGAGCTTGTGTCTGACATCCCCATTCTTCTGGTGTTGAGGCATGTTTCACCATTAACAACTGCTACTTAGTACCTTGGAGAAAGTTTGAACAGAGCTCCATTATGCTAACTCAATGTTTAACTCTTATTTAATAAGAAGACGGAGATATTGTTAATAAACTGACTTAGATGAAGAGTGAAATCCTAGTCCTGGAAGGCAATGGGAGCTTTGGAATTGACTTCCATGGGTTAGGATTTTGTGCAGAATATTCATTTTCTTTTTCAGGAATATTCATGTCTGCTCTAATGTAAATAAATATTACCATGGAAAGTTATCTGCAATTACTTTGTGCATTACATCCTAAATATCTACTTGTACATGACATTTACTAAAGAAAAACACTTGCAAATTGCATGTTTGATTAACATTACATCTTTCACAGTTTAAAAAGGGTATGGTAATTGAAAGCTGCATTACTTAGAAGCCATGAACTTTATTTGAGCTCTCTCTGTAACTGCAAATTTTCCCTTTTTTATTGAATATTTCACTCTGGATTTATGAACATTTATAATAGGTGGAAGGAAAGTCATCTTAAAGCAAACACCCTGGAACACAAAGGTAATGAATATTTTCTGCTTTGTCACTTAACAAACAAAGGTGGCACATTAAAGGAGAAGCAGGGCTCAGATTTTGCACCCTGTCTGTACCTTGTGCAGCTGACTGTAGTTCTGTGGACCTCTGCTGGTGGGGCCTGCACTCACCATCCGTACATTTTACCTGCAGTACTCACTAGCTTGTTGTGAGAGCTCAGTTTTGCATCTGCCAAGTGAAGAACAGGCCTTGCCCCTGACAGCACATCCCCTCCAAAAAGAATAGCAAGTCAGACTCTTTCTCACGTAGAGCACCAATGTATTGTGATGTTATTCTTGTGACAGGTCACTTGAAGTATTGCTGTTTTGGGTCTGGTGTCCAGGTTCACTGATGCGCTTCCAAGGATTTCAGTGATGTCTTTGCTGACCTCCTTACAGAATCAGCTTTGGTTTCTCGAGGTGCTGTTAGATGAATTTCCAGTATATGAAGTTGAAAGATCTTTTGTCACATGTGCATTTTGAATGAGAAATCAGCTCCTCAGCTTTGTGAGTGAATATGCTGGGAGACCAGTGATGTTCCTGGGGGAATTTATTTATGAAAGCCAAGCCCAAAGTTATACAGACAGACACAGAGCAGTTTCTGTTTAGGCTTGATGGGAATGGCAAGTCCTCAGCTTCTTTGCAAGGTAGGTGACTGACTTTTCTGCTTGGGCAGACAGGGTTAGCATGAAAATGAATGTGATGAATGGTGCCTCAAAACGTAAATAAATCTTACCTGTGCTCTTTTGTTGCCTTCTCATGATGCATGTATGATATAAATTCTCAGAATCTATTTTTGAGCTATTGCCAGCAGCCTAGAAGTTGAGTAAATATGAATTATGGCAGCCATAATGGCATCACTTATGAGGAAATAAAAGACAAATATATCCATATAGTACTTAGAAATCTATTATAACTTGTGGTGTAAGCTATGCTACAACATTCTTATTTTAATCTGCATTGCAATATGTGGTTGATACAGTAAAAATAATTTACTGTGCGTTGAAGTTGTGAACTGATTATCTTTTTAAAGCACTGAGATCAATTTTTGTATGCATGTGTATATATATAAACCTCTGAGAGCTTTTGAGTACGTGATGGTCTCGTAGAGGTGAGATTTGTAAAGTCAGTTGGCTGTTAATTTGAAATTGTTATTCATGTATAATTGCAGCCGGTTGTTTAGAAATGTTCTCTCACAGCAGGCACTGCCAGGGCCGCGTTCCAGCATCGCTTACATATTGCACTTTGGGACTGATGTTGAAACAATTACTGCACTGATGTGCATCGGATGGCAATAGTGACTGCACGCCTCACTCAGGGCGTGCTGTCGTTCTAAAATTAGAGTCATGCATCAGATGGTCACCGCTCACGTTCTTTGCTTATGAGTTGAATCTCCTCTCTCTGGATGACTCTGCTTCATGGGCTTGTTTATAGCACAAGGAGCAGCCCCTGCAAAGGGATCCCAGAGCAGATCCACTGCTCTGGGAAGTGCCATTCTTTGCCTCCCTCTCACTGATAACAGCGTACAGTGACTTGATGGCCCTGGTAGCTTTCTCAGTTCACTTTTAGCCAGTATCTCCTCCCTGCAGCTCATTTGCCAGGCTCTGTGGTTTTGCCTTCTTGCCTCTGGCTTGGTCCTGGAGTGTTACTCTACTTCTGAGTAGAAGACAAAACCCAATTGGAAACAGTGGAGTTTGGTGAGAGCTCTGTTAAGTCATGACTGCACAGTTAAGTCACACAGTTAAGTAACTCTGGAAGTTTTCCACACAGACAAGGCACCGCATTTTTTTAACCCCTCAGGCCACTCAAGCCACATTCATTTTTCCTTCTTATCTCATTATTCAAGGGTTTGCCACAAAGCTCCCAGCGGCATTCCTGGAAATGTCATGACTTTTTTGCTTTCCTTGGGGCTTGGCCCTGTGCAGTATGCTCATTTTCTGTAAGCTGTGCTGATTAATAACTGTATTTCTATCCATTTTATTTCTCAAATGGCCTTTGCACCCACTGGAGCAGCCAGGTCACCATGCAATAGAATGAAAAAGGGAACAATGTACAGTCAATGCACCCAGCTGAAAAATAAATAAATAAGTAGCTCACACCCTTTTTATGGCAAGCATTAAATAAACTGAATCTAAGAAAGATACTGCACTTGCACTATTCAGGCCTTTGAAGTACTGTTGTATAATGTATTATTTATTGTGCATCTGCCTCTACTGCTATATCAGCTAATAGGGGAAAGATGTTTTAGACATTACTTAAGAATGTAAAAGAACTCGAAATAGCCGTACTGAGTCATGGGCACTAGGAAGGGCTTTTTCTGCTTCTGTTTGCGTGTTTGCTGCAGGAAACAGAACACTTTTCCTGCTGAATAATGATTGATTGAGCACACTGCAGTCTTCTCCACTGAAGAGGTAATGCACAGCTTAGCAGCTGATTTCTTTTTCTCTAGGGAAGATAACAGTCATAAGAAAGAGTACCCAGGACAGCAGCTGTTAGCGTGGCCCCGTGGGGCACCACATCCCTGGGAAAGGCCACTTCCAGACGGCTCTGGGGCTTTGGATGGATGGGCAGCTCTAGAGCCCTGATCCACAGTGCTTAGCAAGTGTTTAACTCCCAGTAGGGTCCCTTGGAGGTGGGCTTTGGTCGCTGTCCCTTCACAGCCTGCTCCACATATGTCCGTTTGTAGGGACTGGAGGCATTGGCCCTGAAGGATTTGCATCTGCTGGTGGCTTCACCAAACAAAACATATGTAGTATGTATCTTTGAAGAGTTTTTCATTCTCGTTGTGTAAATAGAGGTATAATTTGGAAGAGTCAATGAGAAAAGTCCACATTTTACATCTGCTTCTAATATAGAATACCAAGAGGGAAGCAAACATGGCTTCTCTTTGGTGACAGATGAACTGCATGGCTCATCCTTTCTCTGCTGTGTGCATGGTGGACAAGGCATGAATCCTAAGGCATCAAACACAGTGCCTTGTTTTGTGAGGGTCTGGTGGTTGGAGCAAATGACTCCAACTCCTGACTGGCAGAATTCTCCGTCCACCCCATCACCAGGTGGGACCTAGGGAAGGACCACAGACAGTTTGTCTCCTCCATAATGCTTACATCACCTGAGTGATGGCACTAAATGAACTTCATGTAAGATTTAATGTAAAAGCACCCCAGTTCACTAAAAATGAAGTATATGAGGTGGGAAGGATTACCCTAATGCATCAATACACTGCTTGATTGAAACTGCTTTAGATATCTGTAGAAAATGTTTACTTAAAACATTGCACAAGCTCTCACTACTGTACATGAATTTGGGAGGATTCTGGTTCAATGTTATTGTAATTCTTATATTTGCCACTGACAGCTTATCTACATTACATAAATCATCTCTAGAGCACCTAATTTAGTACTATTACAGTCCAGATGAAATATTTATATAATTTCCCTTCTTTTGATATAAACTTCAGTTACAGAAAGAAAATTGACTGTAAAAATGGCATTGTAGGACTCTGTATTTATCTTCTCTCAGTGATTTCCATAGCAAATTTACTCCGCTTACCAGTTGAGGGCTTTTTTTCCTGATTCCTGGTGGTAAGCATGGCAAACTGAGCATGAAATTGTAACATCATGGTGTGTTTCTCCAAATCATACTTGTCACACCTTTAATCTCCACAGAGGCAAACGACAGATTTGGTGTCTGGGCTGCACTTGTAGCATTGATCCCTCTATGATTATAGAAAGGCTGCTTTATTAGATGATGCCTCGCCTCTGCTGTTCCTTATTGGTAGACAATAAGGGGATGCTGACATTAATATTTAGAGTAGCATTTTGCAGCCCCTGTCAGGAACCAGCACTTGGTTGTACTAGGAATTGTATAATCAGGAGACAAATTTAGAAATGTTCCCTTGAACTGATTAGCCCCATATGAATCCTTTGATGCTTAAAAAGAAGATCCTTTTCCTCAGGACAGCAATAAAATCATACTTTTCTGTCTCATTATCTATATTCTTAAAGCCTGAAAACAGTAGTATTTCTGGATGCTCTACGAGTCTGCCAAAGGCTGTTGAAATTGGTCAGTGGGTTAGTAGGAGTTCACAGTGAGCATGGGAGGTGGATCTTATTTCAAGAAGAAAGCAGAAATTCTTTACACCAGAGATCTTATATTAATAGTGTTTATGGTTTGGCATCTTTTCAGCTAAGGTTCCTGTCTGAATGCCCAATGGCTTTGCAAACACCAGGTAGAACTTCTTGAAATTGCTTACCAAGATGCACTTACCCTGCAGGACCTAAAATTACAGAGCACTTAGCATCGTGAACACACATACGGAGCAGAGATGTGGAGCTGATGGCTCTAGAACTGCACAGTTTAGATGCATTTAAATATCACATAGACTTCATGAGGTTCACAGTATGTGTTAGAGACAGGATTAGGTCTTGGTGTCTGTGTCTGTCAACACATCCCTTCTCCCTTCATTCATAGAGGACTGTCTTCCACAGGTAACCTGTTGGTGGAAAAGACCACGTTTATTGGCAGTCTCTCAGAAAGCCACATTTAAAAAACTGGAACAACTTATTAAATTATTGAAGACCCAAGCTTGATTCCAAATAAATATTCCTGAGAAACTGTCTCGATAGATAACTACTTTTAAAGGGAAACCGTATACATTTTGGATACAAACTACTGTATTTCTGTGCCTTAGTTTTGTCCACAGAGACACAGCTGATGATCAGTGAAGATCTAACATGGAACCTTTAAAATGCTCCACCCACTACATTGTCTTAGTGCCAGAAACATTCAGCATTCTGTTTTGGCTAGCGTTGGAGATGGGGGGAGGGAATTTCTGACCAGCATAAATCCATTTTTGATGTGCAACAAAAGTGCCGTATGGAGTCAAATTGGTGATCACTGCTACTTCAGACAGACTTACTTTGTGACATCTTTAAACATTTCTCTTAAAGCTTGTCATCCAGTACAGGGCACTCATTTATTATTGGTCAATCCCTTGATGAAAACAGAGTGATCTGTAACGGTTTTACACAGAGCCTTTTCTTCATTTTCATTCAAAAGGTCTATTATTAATAAACTGTTAAGAATATTCTTTTAATCTACTGATGTATCTTCTCATTAACAGAAATTCATTTCCTGTAATGATCATAGTAATACAAAGCATGCCTCTGTAAGCTCTGAGTCGTGTAGCCAGACCTAAAATTGCAGTGCTCTGTGCCTCGCTGCTGCAAAAAGAATGTGTGTTCATAACTCCAATTTACGGATGGCAATTAGCTTTCTAAAACTACCAACCTTTCAACCTCCTTTCTCTTCTCACTGGGGATAATACTGACATTTAGAATCTGCAGACAAATGCCGCAGCAAGGAAATGAATGTTTTTTTAATGGAGACTTCTGCCATATCTGTGAGAATGTATATGTATGTACACAATTTGCATGCATCTCCGTTTATACATATCCTGACAAATTTCAGTGGGCCATTTTAAACAGGGGGAAAAATGGCTGATGTAATCCTCATGATTAAATGAATATTTAAATATTGTAACGTGGGAGAAAATCATTCTTTGCAGAAGGCCAAAATGAGGTTGTATACCACTGAAGTCATGTCAGTCCTCAAAGCAGACCTGAAGTATTTTGTAGTCTGTTGGTGTGGACATAGCGTGCATATACATGCACTCTCTTAAATTTCTTAGTTGATGTGCAGAGTTTTCAGGATAAGCTGCATGAACCCACGCAGAACTCTGGCTAAATGTTATTGAGATCTAGAGCTTGGGAACCAACTCATGTACATTAGGGCAGGTCACCTTCATGCCTCTACATCTCAGCCTCAGCTCCTCAGACCCCTCTCTGTGGCAGAGGCTGATTTTAGCTCTATGCATATCATGTTCTACACAACACTATAAGCGCACAAATAATGATAGGATGAATTTCCTCTGGCAAGCTGCCCAACGTCTTATTTTCCTTTGCTTTAATAGTGACTGTGAGAATGATCAGGACATTCATCACTTCACAATCTGAGCAAAGGCTTACCCGACCTCCCTAGGGAGTTTTTCCCTTCCATATTCAGTTACAAACTCAGCATTCTCTTTAACTGGGCATTTTCATTCAGGTGCATTTTTCTTTATTTGTTTAGTATACAGAATAGGGAAGAATTTTAGAAAATTGGATAGAATCGTGTTCTGTCCCAGTGACTCATGTTAGATGCACCTTCTTGTCTGAATTTGTGTTTAACTAATCATTATAGTTCTAGGCTGCAGACTTTACCACAGCTGGTGTGTTGTTACTTGGTTTTCAACGTTGGGCAACTGTGGAACCAGAAGACAGAATACGAAGATACTGTCAGAGGGCATTCCTTGTTCTGCAGCTCATTGTTTTAACACGTAAATGGTGCATTCAGTCTTGATGTTGAATTGTAGACCAATCAGCCATAGGATTCTTGACCAATATACACCTATTTTGCCAATTTAAATATCCTACTGCTATTAAAAGTTGTACTACTCAAGTGCTCAAGGAGACTGGAAAAAGCAACAGTTATTTCCTTCCTTTTTTTGCTTATAAGTGCTTTTTGTATCAACCAGTTAGCCATATCAGTCTTTCTAAGAGCAACAGGACATCTTTCAAAACTGAGTTTTGAATGCTTTGGAACTGTATTTCGAATTGCTGATCTTTTGACTCTTCTGAATTGAAACAGAAAACTGACAAATTGAAAAGTATCATTAGGCAGGTAACTGCAGCTGGATTTACAAATGTTTATTCACCCAGGCTTGCTCAAGATTCTCAAATGACTTCAAGCCTCAGAATTACTCATTACTACATTACATTTTCATATATCAGTAATACATTTTATTTTGTTCTTTCTTCTCCATTTTTATGTGGAGATGAGGCAGGATATTTATTATACAGTGAAGCTTAGTTTTTAGAGAATTCAGCATTAAGAACGTGGCAGACCTGGTATGGAACAGAGCAGAAGCAGCAAGGCACAGCTATGCCCTGAACAGTGTGCTAAGAATATCTCAAGAATAGGAGATTTTGTATCACACCACAAGTGACTCTATGAGATGAGTAAGGGCATAATGGAACTGAGAACTGAATGAAGTGAGCATTATTAACAAACTATTTACCAAAGGCAAGTCTTTACAAATTCTGTTATTTTCCATGAAAACTTTGAGTTGCCTGGAACGTGAAGAAACAAGATGATCTGCCTGGACTCTTTGCTTTTCTCGAGCCTGAAAAGATATATCTAGTCCACAAATGATCAAGATTAGTATTTGCATCACTTTCATGAAAGGTTACCTGTAGAGTGCCTCATATTCATTGTGAAATTTATTTCCTGATGAATCCAATTTACATTAATGTGAGCTCATTAAAAGATAATTATTGTGTTGAGAAGAGGACCACAGCATACATCAATAGAACATCTGTAATTGTTTTAGTTGTGTGATAAAGAGATAACTCTGAGTTCAGCTTTTCATAATGCCACTCTTATAAATGTCAAAACTGGATTCTTATTTTAACAGCTATGGCAAAACTTAATTACTGTGATAATTATTATCAAGAAACAGATGCCTCTTACCACCTCACCTTCTCTCCATTAGCATAGCATAGAAATCTTCAGCGTTTTAACAGTTAGAATTTTACTACCAGTCATAAATGTTGAAGCATTTGGATCAGCTACGTCTTGCTCAGATAAAAATGACGTTTTTAAAGTCAACATTTAGAAGACAGTATTAAAGAGTGATCCAGTTGTGAAACTGTCCTCTACAGTTTCCCAGCATAGATAAATTTTGAATAGATTTAGTGAAGTTATTAAATAGAGATTTTGTTTTTTATCTGGTGAGTCATGCTCCATGTTTGGGAGCACATAACAGAACATTGGTTCTATTAGCTGCCCCTCTGCTTGATAATAATAATCATTGGATACTTGCATTTGTATAACTATACGCCTTCATGTTCCAAGCACTTCATAGCATTAACTAACTAATCATCAGAGCAGCAGTGTGAGTTAAAAAGGTGCACTGCACAACAGAGTTCATGCTCCTTAGCCCTGGCATTTTAGAAAAGCAGCTCAATAATCTTTTTTTGGTGCGTGCAAGCAAAAGTTTGATTACACTGTGGAAAGAATAGAGAAAATGAACTAGTCAGGAAGAAGCAGAAAGGCAGATGAAGGATACAGTCCAGTGCTGGAAGCAGTGAAACCTCGGAGTGTCTTGTGTTGTGGGCACCCCGTGTCTGGTGGAAGGGTAGAATTAACCCTTCTGTTACTTGTCATGAAGAATGTAATAGTTGGCCAATAGCGCTAGCAGGTAGTGCAATATGTGCCATGTTTGGAATAGTAAAGCTCATTCTTTATAGTGTGGATTTTTTTTCTGTATCTCTTTTTATATCAACAGTGCAGGGTTGCTGTAACCTGAAAGCACTGGACTGTGTCAAAACTGGTGAGGTTCAACACTGGTTTGCTTGTGTTGTTGCTTATGATGCTACACGTGTCATAAGGCTGAGCTGTAGAATTAAACATATGCTTGTAGATACTTAACATGGCAAGAGTTTGCTCTTCCACAAACAAGGCTTCCCATGAGGTTTTAAGGCCTGAATCTATAAGCCAGTGTGTAGTCTGTAGAGATGTAAAATTGTATGCAATCTCCAAGAGTGTAGAAGACCTCCAACCTCTACTATTGTTACAGTTGGAAGCAAAACAGAAATCATATACAGAAAAAACACTTAATGACCCCTATGTGAGTCATGAAACCAAAAGAGTAATGAACAAAGAGTAAACACACTCACAAGATGCATTCTAAATGTCCAGAACAAAGAGAACTAAGTAAGGAAAGAAAAAAAATCATCATTTGATGGAAAGCATATACTTTAAATTCTCATTCCTAAAGAAGTTTCCTTTCTGGTTTGGACTCCTAGAAGGTGTGTGTAATTGTAAGGATGTTTTTCAGCCTGAAAATTTCCTCAGCGGTTGGAAGAACATCCTCACTGAGCCACACATTTAGATTTGGTATAGCTGCTACAGTCAACCACTTTGATTAAAATTTCCAAGTTAAAGATCTACTTTTTTATATTATCCTTTCTGCTTAGATAAATGTTGAGGTTCTTTGTGAAGTGTATCTAATACAGTTCTCAATGTGTCTCGGATAACATCAGGCTCTTAGATATTCCAATTATGCAGTGAATTTCCGTTAGTAACGATGTTTGGCACATTAGCACCTTTCATCTGAAGATACGGAAGAAATAGAAAAACAATACTTAGATTGCAGAGCAGGTCTCTGATAGGCAGACCAGGGCATAAAATGTGGGACATTATTCACTTTTCACAGCAGGTCAGCCACTTCTCTTTAAATGCAAGGCTCACAGATCATTTCCTGTACAATAGGCACAAAGCCAGTTCTAACATTGTATTTTTATGATACTGCAAAGCAAAAACCACCTCCCACTGCTTCTTACATTTCACAAAGGTGGGAATATGACTGTGATAAAGCTCCAGCTCAGAAGTTCATCCATATTTAGAAGAGAGTTTAGCACATCCTAGGCCAAGTTTACATATGCATATGCATGTGATTAAAGCACAGCAAATGCTATAAGGCCGCACTGAATTAGCCTGAGGGAACATCCAGTCCTATGACATGATGTGAAAGACTTCAGCAGGGTGAGCTTGGAATCAACTGCAGTCCTCTGGCTGCCCCGACTGTTTGCCTTCATGCTTCTGTTCTGCCCCATGGCTTTGTGATTTGCTGTCTTAAGCCTCTGCATGAATAGGTGGAAGTACTGCGTATCATATGAAAGGCTGAGACTCTTCAGTTCCATCCTGTAGTTTTCAAGGATATCACCAACATATATGTAGTAGTGCATATATATATCCGTGCAAAACTGGATAGAAGTGAATTTAGGCTGTACATGCAGCTGAAATAATGAATACATTGTTTTGAGGTGAACAACGCTCATCTGAAATATCCCATCACATTCTTTTTCTTTTTTTTTTTTCTGAAGGTAACTTAGACAGAATCTCTCCTAGGAAAAGTGGAAATTGATTTGCTTAGTGAATTACTCACAGGAAAAGCTGATGTTGAAAGTTAAAGTAATTACAAAGAACGGGAAACAATTGGGCCCAAGTCTCAGGATTTTTTAAATGACTGCTCCATTTGGTGCCTTTGACTTTGGTAGTAATGTAGGTGTCTATTCCCCTGTCGCTGTGAGGATATAGTATGCATAAAGGCATGATCAGTGTATTGAGAATACACTGTAATGTCTGAAAAACAGATCTATAAATTCTTTCTTCTCTTTCTTACTTGGTTTACCAAGCTGTCCCTGGGGTGCTCATTGTTAAAAATATTCATAAAATTGCTTCAATTTAAACAGAAAATGCATCCTGCTTTGGGTTGTGTCTGAGCAACACCGGTAGAATTAGTCAGTGGCTCAGATCCCTAAGTGGTGTAAATTAGCACTTTCAACCCCACGTGGAGTTTTGTCAATTTACACCTGCTTGTTTTGTTTGCAGCATTGCAAGTGACAGCTGAGTTTGGCTTGTCCTGCTAGAACAAATACAAAAAGGAGAGAACAAAGTATACTTCACCATCACTGTACAGATAATCTTCTGTAGTGATAGATGTGTTTGTGTTTTATTAAGTGCCTTTTCCACTCAGTCCAGCTACTTTTCTTGAGCTTACAGAGAAGCGATACAAACAGATCCTCAGTGGATAACTTTTTGAACCAAAAACCTGTTGCCCTCCACCTGTAGCTCTCCTCCTGTAAAGCACAGTGTTGTTTACGAGGAGATGACACTAGCAGAATCACTGTGAGGAGCACCTGAAATACACAATGCTCTGATACAGGCTGAAATTTTTCCATTGAGGAACTCCATTTATTTTCTTTAAAGATTATTTTACAGTGCCAGCTCAGGTTTGTTGTTCTCTTTGGTATTTATGTTAGAAAATAATCTGTGTACTCTGCAAATCTGTGATTTATAAAATCTCAATTTTATGCTTTTAAATCTATGCCATATAAAATATCAATCTGTCCACTTATTTCTCTCCGAATGTAACAATTGCCAAGCTAATAACAATGACTGATTGAAAACCAGACCCACTTGAATTGAATTGGCCTAGCTGAAATACTCAGTTGATTGAAAAAGTTTAAAGCCGTGTCATCTTGTCACCTTTAGCTGTCACAGTGCTCCCTCTTCTCCCTTCGTTTTCTTTGCATCTTAAAAACCAGCCACTCCTTGACAGAAGCCAGCAGGACCCAGAGGCTGGAGGAGGGCAGTTTGGGCAAACAGTTGGCCTGCAGTGCATGGGGTCAGCGAGCCCCCAGTTCTGCTGCTTTGGAGCATGCTGCCCAGGAGTGTCTGCCTGAGAGGGACTTGGCAGAGCTTGAATCAGCAAGCAGCAACACCAGTGCTATTTTTAGCAAGGATCTAACCCTGTCTTGTCCTCACCATTGATTTGTGATTGGGGGAAAATTGAGCAGAATTTGATAGGGGACCTCTGACATGAAAGAGCATGGCAAGGTTCAGCCAGAAAAGGAAGAATGAGAATGAAAGAAAGCAGAACGGTTTAGGTACCTGTGATGTGTCATATACACTTGAATGGATGAAGAGGAGTAAGAAACAGTGTTTCTTATTCTAATTGTCCTCTGCACCCCTTCTCTTAGAAGAGAAGATAGTAAAGAAGTTTTATTACACATAAAATTAGCTTCAGTAAGCGCTACCATAAACTAGATAATAAAAAGAATTGCCTGAATGTTGCAAAAGAATTGTTTTTTAAAATGTCAGTTAATTGCTAAATGACTCTGGCTCCTATCCGGCTATTTCATCTTTGCAACAGTGAAGACTCCCTCAACGAGTGAAAAATTTTATGCCTTTCTTCTTTGTTCCCTTTGGGAGAACGTAGAGAGCAGAGGCTCTCGCATCCTGCGGCAGCTTTCTGTACTGGTGCACCTGGGGGCTTGGCCCCTCTCCATCCCTAGGACAGGCTGACAAAGCAACTCACTCGCCGCGTTCAGCATGAAGTGCTCAGCAGCACTCGGCCAGGCCCTGGCTCTGCCCTGTGTCACCTTGACTCCCCAGGAGGAATGTTGCCAAAGATTAACACAAGCATGCATTAAAAAGGGTCTCCTTGGATGCGTTGGGGAAGCACATAAGCCCTCAATGAGTGTTTAAAGCCATTTCAGCTGACACATACTTCTGTGAAGTTGGAGATGAACTGTTCATGAGCAAGCAGATGCATGGAGGCGGGATGAGGGACAGGCAGAGGCTAGGGAGTGATTCACACCAACCAGCAAGGCTTACATTCTGAATCCTCTTTAAAACATGTTTATTACTCCTTCGGACCTGACCCCGCGATGCTGTTTATAGTACGAACTGCCGCCTGAAAAGCAGCTGGTCATATTAAGTCAGAACATTAAACTAACAGATTGTAACATTTCATTACCGTTGTGCCATTTATGAAAAACGGAGTCTGTGTTGTTAGTGGGGACAGTCTGCACCAGGCTGCCATTCCACTCCTCCAGGCCCTGGAGACCCAACTCTGTTAGTTTTGGCTGGCTCCAGCTCCATGGTTGCCTTTATGTCCGTTCTCCACTCTCACTGTGTCTACTTACTTAAACCTAGTTCAAGAAAGCTTGCAAACACATGATTAAAGTTAATTGTATAGTCTGCTGAATAGAAATAGTTTCAAGCATGTCCAAGCATATGGGTAAATATCTGCCTGGAATAAGTGCTGTCATTATGATCAACTTTGGAGAAGCCTTTCAGTTGTGCGTGCAATTCCTGAGTGTCTCCAAGCAGAGCACTGCTTCTCGGGAGCAGCACATCCTCGTACATAGACAGTAGGCTTTCTGGTTTCATTCACAACCTTAACCATCAGCAGTAGCAGAGAATTGTGTCACTATCTTACATGTTCATTTAGCCTTCGGGAGTTCTGCTGACTTTGTTGGCACGAGGCAGGTTTTGCTTTGCTTTTATACAATGACACTGTCTTGGCATGCAAGCTCTCCACGTACTGTATAGAAAAACAGTACATTCCATCAAAACCTGTCACTTCTATCCTGTTCTTGGATGAAATGTGTGTTGATTCAGATGTCAAGATTAGTTCCCATTTTATTAAAAAGTGATAAGAGCACATATCAAATAGGTTGAATTTTTTCCAGCAGAAATACAACCTCTAGACTGTGGCATTAAGTTTTAATAGGGAGCTCAGGGAATTAATTACATATGTAAAAATTGTCAACAGTACTGAGAACTCTTGTCCATCACCAAAAATGTAACCTATGGCTGACGAAATGTTATTGCTTGGGGACACATCCACCACTGATATTTTGTGCGTGATCCCATTGACTTCAGTAGCAATTCATTTAAAGTACAATAGTGGAATATGGCACCCATGTCACTGTTCCTTAATAGGCTTTAGCTGCCCTACAAGATAAAGCAGATGTTCTGAAGGTTTTCTGTGGAGTGGTTCTGAGATGAATGCATGAGTGGTACAGAAAAGCCAGGTATGAATTAAGTAGGTCATGCGCAGTGCATGCACATAAACCCTTCACCTTGCACCACCAAATTGTCTCACTCAGGTAGATGTGCAGGAAAAAAATATTTTACATAAGTTTTGCAGAGCTAAAATTTACATTCCTGAGACAATTTTCCATATCCTGGAAAATGCAAACGTATATTTTATTTAGGTATGCTGAGGGTCCATCTGAATAAAGATCAGAGGAGTATTAAATACCTCAAAGCAAATCAAGCTCTCCAGATATTGTTGTACTTTGAATATGCAAAATATAATGAATGTGAGGACTTTTAGCCAGGATTTTACTGGTCTCTGAGCTAGTGTGTTGTTCAGGCCATAGAGAATCAGGAGTTTCTCTTTCCACAACGCAGGAAGTTCACATTTCTAATTCATAGTGCACATGGAAATGCTGTTGTTGGTCAAAGGCCACTTCTCCCAACTCAGAGGGAGGTGTAGTTTTGAAGAGATGAAGGCAGGGATGTCTGTAGGCTGCTTCGTGGGGGGAAGGTAGTATTGTGGGATGAGCTTAGGTATGGCACCACTTCTAAACTGCAAGGTTTGGAGCAGTACTGGGGAGGTGAGTCAGTGAGCAGGCCATCACTGTTTTTATATTTGAATTTCTATTTTATGGTATGGAGTTGCATTCTTTCCCATTCTCAAAATAGGTATGTGTGCTAGTTACACAGTTAGAGGTGCTGGTGTTAACATCCTTAAAACAAGAGTTACATTCATTGCAAATGATTCTCTTTTACTTAAAATATACGCACTCTACTCCTCCCCAGGAACAAGTTTGATGCTGTGATAAAGTCATATTTATGAGTAAAGCAAAATGCTATTAAGTTCCTCTAGTAATGAAAGGAGAATTCTGTGGGTTCATTGCTTCTTTGTTAAATACTAAACCCCATAAAGGGATTTGGAAGATGCCTGAGAGGGATAACTAGATGAGATAGAGAGGAAAAAAAGGGGAAGGAAGGAATGGTAGAATGGTACAGATGAGAACAATGCTCACAGGCAGTTCCCTCTGGTTTATATTCTGATCACACTTCAGTATTACTCTGGAGTAATGCCATGAAGCTAATGGCTTATAGACAATATAACACTGGTCTGGTGAGAAAAGAAAGTATTACAAATTTGTTGGAATGGAAGGGGAATCTGACCTCATCTTGAGACACGGATGAGAGATATCTGGGGGTGAAATTCTTAAAAGTCTTTAATTGTATTACAAATCTCTTTCTCTACATGTGATCACCGTACAAACCAACGTAAACAAAGCAGGTGAGGCCTGCTTAGCTAAGCTGTGGTTGGTGGTACAGGTGAAACAGGACGCAGACAATGCTGAGCTTGCTGATGCCTCACATGCAATGCTGCTGCTACCCCTGCTGCTCCAGCATACCAATACCCAGTGAGTTGCAGCACAGATTTTACATACTGGAAGCCAGTGACACTACAGCTTCTAATCTTTGTGTCACTTCTGAAGATAAGATTGAAGTTCCCACTATGATTTTAAGAACTTCAGAAGATTTTCTTCTGCAACTTATTTTTTGTCACGGAGGTGAAGCAGAGACACAGTCATCTGCATGTCAAGATTTCTGTTCCTCTGAGCTGGGAGGGTCTTCTGCCTAGCTGGTGTGGTCTGCTTAAAAGCTGGCAGTACATCTGAAATCACTACTCACCAAGCTATCCTCATAGTGTACTTTTCAGAACATCAGGTGATCCCAGGATATTGTTTTCTAAAGAAATGGGAAACGCTTAGAAAATATCTCCTAAATTACTACAAGGACCATTTATAATATTTTTGAAAAGTTTTTAGAGGAATCACATCCTTGGTGCATATCAAAATGATGCTGTTCTGAAGCTCTCAAGCTGTCTCTAAAATTTTACAATCACAAAGTCATTCCATCCAGAACATATTGTCAGTTAATGCCAACAGGATTTTCTAAAAGCTATTACATTCTTTGCTTCTTACAACACGAAAACAATAAAGTGAATGCAGTCTCATCAGCTCACACTTGTGACCTCGTGTGGAGTGTTGGTACTTCACAGGACTTGCTGTAAAGCCGTCAATAAGCTATGAATGACTCAGGGTTTCTGTTCTGACACAAACTTCTCTGGAAAGCAGAGTCTGCTTGGGAATCAGAGTGACTGTGACTCTAATTAAAGGACAATAGGCAGGAACAGCTCCAGAAGCTTTAAGCAGGGTCATGATATCCTTTTGATCAGCTAATAGGAACATCTTATGGTGGAAGTCATGAATGTTAAAAGCCCATTTCAAAGCAGCATTGGAACAGAATAATCAACACTTCAAGCACCTGAGATCAAAAAAAGCAATTGTTTCGCAGAAATTCTTGATCAAAGTGACAGTAGTTACCTGACTGGTGAATCAACAGACTGCAAGAAGGTGACATCAGGATCTGAAATTCAGATACATGTCTCAACTTCAGACACAATGCTGCACAGACACAGTTAGCTGCATTGTGCTGTAGCTGAAGATACATCCCTACCCTCAGCACTATAGGAAACAACGTAAGTATTTTCCTACTTGTGTTCCAGATGCAGAGAGAAAAAAGGATGTTACCAAGGGGAAAACGCAATATGCTGACCATCTGCTGAGGCACTTGCAGGCAGGGTGTGATCTCAGCTACAGGAATGGAGCACCCACATCTTTCTTAACTGCACTGCCAGTTGAGATGCAGAAAGGATTTGTCTGTGAGAGCTGCAATGAGATAACCATCATACTTGAGAGAATTAGTGTAACTAAGGACAGACTTCAATTTCTTGACTTTCTGTCTGTTTTGCACTTGGATTACATTTCACAGTGTAGCAGTAAATAATGTAGTATTACATTCGAGTATATTTTTGGCATTAGTATGAGCCGTGTCACCGACTAAAGATCATGAACTGAAGACCTATGACTTAAAAAAAGTCTTTCCGGAAGGTGCAAATTTAGCCCTGTTATAAGTGGAAAGTATTATCAACTGATTAAAGGATGGAATTATTACACTGGAAAATTAAGATATGTAAACTTTTTTTCCAGTGTAATAACAGGATTCCGAAGAACTGCTTGGCAGCTTTCTTTCTGATTTTCTTTTCTGATTTACTGCGTACAACACACGTAGCTTGTATGAATTTACATTTAATGCCTTCTCTCCTGTCAGGCAAACATACAAACAAATCTGCAAGTAATTATATGTACTCATTCCAATCCAGTGAGTGGTGTTGTCCCTACTGATAGAAGAGTTCTCTTTAATAAATTGATTGGCATTAAACATTGGAATATTTATCCATGCCACACTTTATTAAGCTCTGTTATAGAAAACTTGTTTTTTTTTTTGCTGTGTTGAGCAATATTTACATCTCAGACTTCCATTTCTGAACATACAGAAGGTGCTCAGTCAAAGCATTTGAATCTCAAATGGATTTATATATAACGGCCTATCATCTTCATGTACATTTCTTTATTTGCTCCTCAAGAGAGTCTGTTAGAGGAGACCTACCCACCTGCGGAGACGAGGCATGTCTGAGGTCAGGCTGGAGCATTTGTCCATGGCTTGGGGACAAAGAGGGCTTTTGAGCTGGCAGAGCCCTGGGGACAAATGTGTCTCTAGCATAGCTCAGGCAGCACTCATGTGGTGCAGCCAGGAGACTGTGCATGAACCCAAATTTCACTTTTGGTTACCAAATGTAGCTTCCTCTCAAACTTGACATTTTATCAATCCCATGCCAGCATCCTTTGGCAACCTTCCCTGGAGAGATGGGTCAAATTTGGAACGCACCACGAATGCCAGATTTTCTGCTTTGATTGTGAAATGCGGAGGGTACATTTACCCTCTGTGTTTTTGATGGTTGTGTAACAAACTCATGTTTAGAGGGTAGCAGTCCATGTTTCCCTTCACAGCATATACGTTTTTGATACATTATTGAATATATCCACCAGGTAGCCAAGTTGAACAGCATTCATCCTAAAGGCTCAAAAAATAGTTCATTGCAAATGCAGTTTCTACTTATTATGCAAGTCATCTTTTTCAAGCAGAAGTGAAGAGTGGGAGAGCTGGAGATGCAGTCCCATGTGTTGATGGATTGATTACTTCAGGAATTCATTTAAGTTTCTGAAAAACTTCGGGTAGATTTGTCCAGGTCATTTGGATCTGTGCCTCTCAACTGCACACATGCTGAGGATTATGACACCCCAATGAATTCTCTTCTTCTGGATTCTTTTTATCTTCTTTTCACTTTGGACTGCATCAGACTGGAATTTAGTAGGAATGTGTTATATCCCTCACTGTGAAGTTATCACAATGAATTTAACAGGTCCTGTACATCAGTTACCTACCTATAAACAAGAGTACTTGGGCAAAGATATCTGGAACAGTGCACACAAAGAAATCAAGAATTTAGTTAGATGTTATAACCATGGCATACAGGAAAATGAAGGTTTTTCTTCTTTTTCCTTCCTTGGGCAGCTGCCCAAATGTTGCATCTCTGAGTTAGAAGAGGGAGTTCGATTTGGCTCCTGTACAGATTCCACATTCACTGAACTGCTTTCTTCATTTAGTTAACGGTCTTTCTGAGCAACACTGGGTTGCATTCATCTTTATTATGCAGTAATGGGAATCACTGCAAGGGAAGCCTTGATCGTGAGCTCTGCATAAAACTGCAGCTTGCAGATGCTCTAATCCTACAAGCTATTAGTACAATAAACTTGTAATTGATATATAGGTAAAAGTCTTCCACATCACTTCACTGAATGCCAGGAGTGATGAATTTAATAAACTGCCTTTGTCCTCGGAGCTCCAGAGTTGTGACGTTACCCCTTCATTTAGAGGAAGAAAATACATATCATTGCTCCTGACAATTGCTGGAAATATTGTTAATGTACTAAGAAAGTAATTCAGCACTGGGACAATTTCTGAGACAAAAGCAGGCAAATTTAAATCATTCTACTGAGCTAATATTACAGTTGTGTTATTTTACAGCAATCTGTTCTGATATTGTCAGTGCAAAGCTAAGGCAAGTGGTTACTTTTAGTACTACTTGCAGTAAAGCTGGTATCCAATGCTAATGTGCTGAGCATTTAGACAGTTACAAACAACATCAAGAAATGTAGAAAAGCTTCTGAAAGATAAGCTCAATGAAACGTAGAAGCAAGTTCAGCATGATACCATATAGTTGTAAACAAAAAAAAAAGTGCTGCATGACTGACTAGAAGTAACGTAACTGCCCGGAGTGGGGCAACGTTGAGTAATGCGCTGCAGTCAATGCATGCCATCGAGTGCATAACTGGGTGCACTGTCCTTCGTGTCGTTTTCTTTCTAAGAAAAACAGGAACTCTTCAAATAGGTGCAAAATATTTATCCGTTGCCTCCAAGGCATCGTTTGACTGTATTTCTAGAATATTAAGACTAACTAATCTTGTATGTAGTGAATGTTTTTCCTTAGTAGTGTGCAAAAGAAGTACAATCTATGTGGAGATGTATATTTGATGAAGTACAGCAATAATTATTTGATTGATTTAGCTATTAATAATCATAAAACAATTCAAAACATCACTAACTAGCGGAGCATTTGAAATCATATAAATGAGACATTGATTTGTGGTCCTTGCCAGATTTACCTTTGTTTACATATTGTTGTGGTCCTTAGATATGAGAGAGTTTCTGCAAATTAACCATTCTGTAGTGGTTTTCCAGGCAAGCTTCTTGGCTTGTAACCAGGCAGAAAACAAGAGGAGCATCCTACATCCCCAGAAAAGCAAAGGAAGAAACAAAATCTACAGGAATTAAAAAAAAAAAAACACAACATGGAAGTTGAAAGGAGGGAGCAGTGTGGGGCAGGGATGGAAACCACCTCACTGCCATTAGCTCAGAACTGCTGTTGTGCTGCTGCATATTACACAGCTCACATTTGGTTTAGAAAACAAATGGTTCTTTGTTATGCTTTTTATATGCTTCTTCACCTAAGGATGTCTATAATAATGCACGTATGTGCCTCATGTCTCTAGCTGCAGACATTAGTGATGTTCGTGAGTGCTGTGTATGCCTGGGATAAATGCTGGCTTCTGACACGTCTGTGTGTGTGAGGCCACCACGTGATTCTGAAAGTGTCATTTAAAGTGCAGCTCTCTAAGTTTTCATTGCAATGTTTCATAAAGTCCATATGCCATAGCATAGGAACGTGGACACTTTTCAGGATCATTAGCATAATTAACTTTGTGAGTATGGCTTCACCATGCTCTCCTTCCTTCTGATATTATGCACATCCTTTACATCCAGTGAGGGAAACTGATCTCTTTCAGAGAATTTAGAAGCACCAGATGAGGACTCAGGGGGTTCTCTTCTGCTTCTCAACATCAGCAGAGACCAGGTGGCCATATGTGGTTATTGGATGTTTCTTTTTTCTACAGTTCCCCTTTTTTTTCTGTAACAAAAGATTTTTTTTTTATATAGGACACATATTAACAATCAGATACTTTTATCCATTCTTGCCAGAGCCCAAAGTCTTTTCTCCTACCCATAATATTCTTTTCCTGTTTCTACTTGATAATCAGTGTAGGCAGTTTTATTAGTTAGGGTACCTAATTTAACATAAAAAGAATCAGACCACCTCTCCAGTGTGTGAATGCATGGAAGATCTGATTCAGGGAAGACACAAGGTGTGTTAAGTATTTCATAGGCATCAGGTTTTCTGTATGCCAGCATTGATGACTTAAATGCAGGGAGAGCTAAGGGAGGCCATGGTGGGTACAAAAGCAGCATAAAGCCTTTTTTGTGCTGGATCCCAAAAGCTTGCCTATAAAAATATTTCCGAAGGCAGCTCTCCATCACTGCTCATATTAAATGTTTTAAATCAATGTGTAGTCTGATAAGTCTTATTCATCCAGATAGATTCGTTTGAATGAGAACTGGCCCTGCTAGTCAGTACTGGTCAGTAGAAAGGTAACTGCTCTTATTTGTCATTCTCTATTACTGTAACCATATTACAGAGGATAATGAAGGGCAAGTTACAGCAATTAGTCGGTGGCAGCACAAATGAGAAGCACAGCACTATTACTTTCATATGCTGCGCTGTGCAATGCAGCTTATTGATTTAGCGGCTGCTTTCCTTTTTTCCCTTTCACTCTCTAGTAAAAAACAACACTGAGATTTATGTGAGCAGTACTGTTTTGGAATACAGATCAGGTTGAAGAAACACTGGTATGAATCTTTGGAAGCTTGCTATTTAAAAAGGACCAGGCTAGGTTAATTCGTAAAGTGCTTTACAAAATAGGATAAATGCCGTGTGTTCCACAGTAGGGCTCCTTGGCTTTTTTCCTCACACCTGACTGCCTATTAATCTGCCTTTTAACTGTGCCTGCATGAAGCCACACATGGCTGAAGCCACCAGCAATGTATCTCTCTCCAGGCCTCTCCGAACTGGGTCACGTTCTCGCTATTGGTTAGCATTAAATGATTCCCTTTGAGATAACCAAGACACACCATGGTGCTGTCTATTGTCATGTTCTGGCTCTGAGATTTTATAACAGATTATGGGCAATCTGTCATTTCAGGCTGTTCAAGGATATACCAGAAATTAGACACATGTTGCTCTCTCACACTGAGGAGTTTGAACAACAACAACAAAAAATGTTTTTCCCCATTTATTTTCTCACTATTATTGCCTATTAAATTGTGATGCATAAAGTGTACCTTGAATCAAAAACCTCAGCAATGTGTGGCATTAGCCATTACCATGATGTTAATACGTATGTCAGTGGAGGCTGGTTTTAGTTGTTTAGAGTTGGCTCTGACACGCACTGGTTCCTCAGGCTGCTGGAAGGATGAAGCCCTGTCTGGGCTGAGGCCTTTGGCTGCGCCTTGGAGCACATTTCAGCAGTCGTTACTGCAGGGTGGAAGCCAAATGCCAGGGGGATGATGCTGCATTTCGATTAGCTTGTAATGAATGTTCCCCGATATAATTTTAAACATTTATTTCCTCTTTTTCTGAAAAACTAAAAGGATATTGTTGATTTCGTGGAGATTTTAAATTCAGCCTAAACCATGGCCTTTGTACGCAAGCAGATCCCACTCAGAGGTGCCCGTGTTTAACTCGACCTAAGTGCTGCTGAAGTTTCCTTAATGCAAAGGAAGCTATTAATTCTGATCAAAAGGAGGAGATGTGCTTTGAACTCTTTTGCTGAATTTCCCAGAGGATCTGATCCAACAGCCACTGACATAGCAGGAATGCTTGCACTGTCTTCAGGAAATTTTTTATTTTATCCAGAAGATATCTCATATCTGACTGTCTATATGTACATCTGAACATTTCAGTTCAGAACAAACCATATACATTTGCCATATATTAATATGGCGAACATATATTTTGTGTTTCATTTGTCTACTAATTTTAAATGCATATGTATGTGCAGTGTAAACTTTTATATCATTTATATTTGTTTGTATGTGCACGCACTTGCCTGTGTGCATATGGATTGTGTTGACAGTACCCATGGTTGTGCTTCCTTAGTTACCTGTGGTGGTGAAAATACGTACAGATTGAGAGATGGCTACAGATGATTGTCTTATTTACACACTTTTCCTTTGATACATTTCCTGAATCAAAAGCCACTGATGCCATTCACTGGCTGCTACTGCTTTTGCTGTGTTACTCCACTTCTTCTCTCCAGAAAAGGTTTCTGATTTCTGATAACATCTGGACCTCTTCACAAACGCAAATGTGAGAGCTGCCTTCTGCTCACAGTGCAGAACTACATGCACTGTCTCTCCACTCCAATTTTGGTCTGGCTTAGTGCTTCTTCCTTGGTGAAACCCCCCCAGAATGCCCTCACCCTCCTCATTGCCTGTGCTTGACAACGATGGCTGTCTCCTCCTTAAAACCAGTCTTGGTCTCCTTCCCTTTTCCACCTACAAATAATCTTATTTATGTAAGTGTCAGCCTACACATAATCTCATTTCAAGAAACAAATTCATCTCGTCTGTCTGTCTGGATAGCTCACTTTATCCATGTTCAAACCAGAAGTGTTTACATCCTCCCCTCCTCGCTCACTGGGCCCTGCCTGCTGCTCCGCCGGCTTGGAGGGACACCACCACCATGCTGTCTGCCGCCCCAGCACGGTCTGCTCTCCTTTGCTGTGGTCTTCTGTCTGTTCACATCTAGGTGGTGACAAAGTTTTTTGAGATTCTTTTGGCAGAGAATCTCCCAGATGTCTGTTCCTTCCCTTCTGATGCTGAATAATGTAATTTAGAGAATTGCAGGCAGAGGACTTAGCGGGATGTGGCTTTTATTGTGGTCGTCTCTGATAAATTGACATCATCTGCCAGAGAACATGTTTAATATTTTCACCTAGTACTGTACATTAAAAAGAGAACTGTGTTGGGTATTTAATTCTGAAAAACAAGCACTGAGATGATATATGCTGTGAAAAACAACTCCAGTCACTGCTGCTGAATGTTTTCTAATTTGTCTTGATTTTGTATCAGTGCCTCCAATTACCATTACAAAGACAGAACACCAATGTTGATGTGAGTAAAAGACATGTAAGCAAATTAAGAATTGAATACATATTTTAGAGTTTAGAATGAAAACTCCTATTATCTATTTACAACATTAAGAAGCCCCACTCTTTTGTTTTTTAAAAAATATGATGACAACAGCTGAGCAAGGACTAGCAAGTTGGTGTTTCATGTGGGGGCAGAGGTGACAGGGAGCAATTCATTGTGGGAAAAGGAATCCTTGCCTGAAAAGGGTTTAGATAATTTCTCTTGCTATATGTTGGGTAGTATAGTCATTGAATGAAGCCTCAACTCTTGGTTGAAGAAGAAAGCAATCCCATAATGCCGCACTCGCATGCCCTCTGGCAATTTGTGGAAGTAATGAGCCAAAAGGACTCAAGATTTTTATTGCAGCAGGGATGAAGCAGGGGTCAAATCTCCACCAGAAGACCTCTAACTGAGTCTGTAACTCTTCTGTGGGCAAAGCTGCAGGGATTTCTACTTGATTAAGGATTGCATGACTTCAACAGGCACAGCATTCACTCTGCATCTCGATATGGTGATCTAACATGTAAGAAAAAGCCATGTAGTAGCAAAAACCCACTTTCTTGCTGTTAGTGGCTATATGCTCACAATACACAAGCCAAGACTGTAAATGGGATGTATCTTTCTTTCTACTATCAAAAAATTTTAGGAACTTCACCAGTATTGTTTTGAGGCTTCATGATCAATAAATGCCAGCTTTTGAAATGCTTTGCCAGTTTAGGTATTGGAAATAAAACGTCAGCTTCAAGTCTCTTTTACTTTTCATAACAGATTGGTTCAATTTGGTATACCTTGTATTTCTGTCACTTCATCCGACTGAGAGAAGTGGATTTCTCACTGTTACCTGCTGTTAGGTCAACTTGAATCCTCAAATCCTTTCTAAGCTTTGTGGTTACATTTGTCTTGAGCACAATACAGTGGGATCCTGTGGGATTCTGTACACACACAGAGCAACAGGTCTGGATTTGCTTGTGTTAGCTGTTCACAGCACCAAGCTAATTGCACCTTTCCCTGGGTGAGTATCTTTATGAGTGTTCAGCTTTTGAGCAGATAGTTTGTGAAATCAAATCCAGCAGTTGATGTGTATTTTCAAACGTTTTGTGCTTTGACAGTTGAGAATGATAAAAATCGACTGCACATTGCATTGTATGTACACAATGGATTTGTACTTGTAAATTACAACGTGTGTATTAGTTATGCCCTTAAGTGGGGAATAATGTGTTAAATGGGCACCTGAGTAATTTATGGCCAGATAAAAAAAATAACCATCCAAGTCTACAGGTGAGGTTATCTTCACTTAAAAATAAACAACAGAGATCTGTTGCTTTGTTTTTAAAATATATTCTATTATTCAGAGCTGGAGTGAAATGAATCCATTCAAATTCATCTTGGTATGAGTCTGTGTTTTGTTGTATTACTAACTGCTGAAAAAAGGGACCTAAAAATCCAGGAGACAAAGCAAGTACAGCTTTAACCTTGAAGCTTAATCACTGTTAGTCAGGAAGACCAAAGAACTGGCTTTGCTTGACCCCTGGACAAGATCCATAATAAGGGGCACAAGAAGGGTACTGAGGCAACTGAACTGAGTTGAGGAAAGCACTTGCACTTTAAAAAAGCAATTTTAAGACCGAGGGAGTCACTAAGAAGTTTGCTCTCAGCATTCTTTACGAAACTCAGGACTGGGCCTCCAAATACACAGAAAACAGCCCACAGCTGTGCTGAGCGCTCTAATTAGTGCCTGAGTGCTAAACCAGAACATTTCTATATATATTTACAATCGAATGAAAATTTACATAGCACCTGTCATAGAAAGTATTATAGCACTTTTCTTCAGTGACAGAAAGATGCTCCAAGAACAGACGTTATGCGATGCTGAGAAGTGTATGCATTGAGCAGAATCCAGATTCCTAGCAACTTCAGCACTCATAACTGTGCTGAGAGCCATAGCAATATTCCAAAGCTAGGTTGCAAGTTCTCCTCTTCAGTAACAGCTGAGAAGCTGCATAAAAAACAATGGAGCAGGAGTCTGCTGCTGCTGCAGTGAGTGAAGCTGGCTGTCACAACATGGCTAAGATCAACTCACCGTGCTGTGAAGTTTGGTCCCCAGTGCAGTGATGTACTCATTTCCACAGAAAACAAGAGAGCTAACTGGTGAGAAAGGATTTTTATCCTTGCTGCAAGAAGCCTTAGCAGGATTGCTTTTCTATTACTGTTCTGAGCATCAGTACATGTTCAGGAGTGGATTGATCTTAAAGTGTACTTGTAGTTCCCTAAAACATATCCACCACTTATGTTATTTTGCAGGCAGCTTTTGCTGAAACAAAAAGTGCAGCACGTACTGCAACTTGGTGTAGCTTTTTCCCCAGAAATCTGTTAAGAAATTCTTTCTTGATACTTCAGGATTTGTGACACACATGAAATGTAGCACTTGCATTATCTTCCTAGTAAGTTAATGAATTGAGTATGCATTTCCGTCTGCTGAAATCTGCCTCTGAGATTTCCAATTCAGTTTTGCTTAATTTCTTTGTTCTGGGAGTATTAAACCATCAGCAAAGATGTGTTACCAGACTTTGCATTACGACAGTAATCTGAACCTCAGTTTCATTAAGTGATGGGAGCAGACACTGGGCACATTCAGTAGCAGTTCTCTCTGCAGAGCAGGAGTGGAATTAGGGTTGTCCTCCGTTCTCACAGGAGCAAGTAAGGGTGAGCAAAAACTGCTGCCAAAAGAAAAAAGAAATGTAAAATACGTAACCGTAGGCAAATAGTAAAGAGCACTAGTCATCTATGTAGAACGTATACAGCACTTACTTAAACCAGGTTTCATTGAAATTAAAATAAAAGGCATGATTTAATGAATACATTCTGTCATCAGCTGGGATGAAGTTTCCCACTGTGGGAGCAGCTTGTACAAGAAGGATTTCAGATAAGATATTTTGTGGGGCAGAAGCTGTCAGTGACTGTGTGTTTGTACTGCATATAAGGGCAATGGACAGATGATAGATCTCTGCTCTGGCATCTGGATGCATCCCAGCTCCTCTGCTTCCCTGCTGGGTGACCTTGGGCAAATCACATCTCCTTCATTGTCTCTGTCTCTCTGTTTGCAGAATGAGTATTATTTTGTTAATCTCTTAAGGAAGCACACTCACTAGTAGCAATATTTAAGAAAAAGGATTATTCTAACAATAATGCATGTCTTGGGTGCCACTTTATTCCCTAGTATGGGGCTCAGACAAAATTTATGTGATATACAGGCTTGCGCTGGATCTCTGCACAGAAGTGAATCTTATCCAGGATCAATACAGTCATTCCCCAGTCCTGTGGTTTTTATGAGTTCTACAACGTAAAGAAATCAGGTCCTTCCACAACAAAAGCACTGTGCCTCTGCCATAACTGGTAAGCATGGGAATTGAACAAATACTAAATTATTTTTTCCAGTGTTTTCCACTGCTTCTGCAATGATTAGTGAAATTACAGTCTTGCTAATAACAGTATGGCATCCTGGCCACATTAAAGGTGTGTGTGCTCTGTAAGCAAATACAAGTCTGAGTGAAAAATGTGCAGGCCTTCACCTGTTGTTCCCTTGGTAGCTCCAACAAGCTTATACAGTGGTTTTTAAAATGTGCAGAAAGTGGCATTTTTCATGTTACAATTTTTGTTTTCCATAAAGTGTATCAATAGCAATCATTTACAAATTCTGTCATAATGTTCTTTTTTTTTGTGGAAATTGAATTTTCAGGGGGAAAAAAGAAGAAGAAAACACTTTTGGCTGAAAAATATTGACATTGTTAAAAAAAAAATCAAAAATTTCAGTCAAAAGCTGCAGGTTTTTCTTTCAATAAAGATTGGTATTTGCACTTGAAAAGGAAAGAGGAAAATAGTTTTTGTTCGTTGATAGTTCCAGCTTCGTATAAATGCAGTTGTTAAAGGACAGCACAGAAAGCTGCTGAAGCACCTTCTGCTTTGTTCTGAGATGGCTGCTCAGGGCACAGCCAGGTGAGAGCAATGCAAGGCACCCAGTTGTGCTCCACCTATGTGTAACACACCTGTTGGAGGGGTTCAGTCACAGATCTGCTCTTTCCTTTACTGTGTTTTGTTCCCCATGCACACTCCTCTCCCCGCTTCCCTTTCTCCCTTCTCTCCTCTTCCCTTGTTGCCCCCAACTCATGTCAGGAAGGGCTGCTCCTGCAGGGCTGGGTATGCACCGCACTGTGCTGGCAGAGCATCCTGGGGAGGGTAACCTGCAACAGTGAGCTGCTCTGAAACCTGACAACTGATGCAGAGAGCCTTGGGATGGGATCTGAGGGCCCTGCTCCCAGGCTTTGCAGTGCCTTGTTTCTCTGCTGGGCAGCCATCATCCTTTGGCCCCCAAGCCAGAGGGATGCTGAGGCCTGCTCTCCCCAGAGGAACTGGGCAGTTTTATACAAGTGCTTCAGGCTTCACAGTATTTATCCCTTTGTTGTTCTTAACAGAGTTGGCTTTTTAAACCCAACCCAAACCTGTGGTTTAGGTAACTGCATGGATGCAATTTACAGTGCCAAGTCTTGTGATGCTGAACCCTCTTTGATGCCTCCAAAACACCACACAGAGGACACAGGGCACATTGCCTTCTGCTCTTCTCTCACGTAGTGTTGCTGAGGTAAAGAGATGTTCTGCTGGCAGCAGTGCCTGTGGTGCTCCACATTTAGCCAACATTTCCTCAGTAAGTCCTGCTCGAATTTCAACTTGGGTTATCACACAGTGCCCAAACTTCGAAGTTGTCTCTCAGTTTTTTCTTCCTCCTTGTTTAGTAATTCCATTTACATTTCCTTGGGCATATCTCTCAGCTCCAGTTCTGAAAGGCACTTGCTTTTTCTGAAGTCTTGGTTTGCCATGTTGATCTGCACATTAAACAGTTATTGTCTCCTTTGTTAAAGAATCTCTGTGCTGTTTGTGTTAGGTTCAGTAATTCTTTGGTGCTGTATTTTGTCCCTCATAATAAATAACAAGTACTGTGTAAGTGAAAAATATTACTGTACTTTATTTTCAGCATTGACTTCCAGCCTAGCAACCTTGTGCTGAGATGTGTTAGCTGGCTTTGGCTCATCCTGTGGACGGTGAGCCAGTGACCCTGGTGTGTTTTCTGAACATTCCCACTACATCTGGGAGTGTAGCCCTGCACTGATGGGTTGGTGATGTGCATTGTTAGTACTCTCAGGATGAATTCAGCTGGCATCAACTGCCCATGGAAGAACTGTGCCCACTTGTACTCCAAATGAGTTTGATCTTGCTTCTCTATGCAAACAAGGTAATAAAGAGCACTAGAGTTTCTTCTCAACCCCAGTGTGTGAAAGTAGTACCACTACTGTACTGACATTTGTGTCTTCAATATCATACATGTGGGTATATTTACAAAGAACATGTAGCTAAATGTCATTGAAATTATAATTAAAAATCAATTAAGAAACCATTTTAAAAATGAGAGGTTGTAAAAATGGAATTTATAATAATAACCAGTGTAAGGATTTGGCATTTACATGTCTGCACCAAATAGTGATTCCCTTGTTAGCTGTGTTCGAGTGACAAGGTGCTCTCTTATCTCCTGGATATGAATTCCAATATTCTTGTTATTGCTTGGATAAATACCTGCATAAAGACTTCTTGCACTGACAGCTAACACCAACTGGTTATATTCAGGCAGTTTTTTGGGGTTTTTTTTTGTGTTCTGATTTGGGCCCAATGCAAAAAATATCCTATTGCATAAAGGAGCATATTTTGCACACAGCTTATGTTCAGTTAATGCATGGCAAATTCTGGCCTATTGGAACAACTCTAAGCTTAGAGATTTTAGAATATTTTCATTTCCCACATTAAGCCTGAGCATACTGCGACGCAAGCATGGAAGAGGTATTTGGTCTATAACATGCAATGATGATGAAAGCTGTTGCTGCGGCTAGGCCTCTCTCATGTCTAAAAACATGGATGCACAAAATGTATTTAGATTCTGTGAGACAGAAAAGTTCCTGTGGCTCTTGTTGGCACTCAGAGCATGCTGTCATAGTGGGCACTATACCTCTTCTCTCCAAATCTTGTGGTATCTGCTCAGACTTGGACTGAAGATGGCTTTTTGTGTGTTTGCATATGAACATCCGCTCCAAAATCCCAAGCCAAGAAAGATGGGAAGCAAATTAAACTATTTATTCTTCTTTATCTGTGCTTAACATCAAAGTCACTACTCAGGTGCTATTTAAGCTTCTGATTTTAATCAAGAAACATTAAAAATAAATCTAAATGACTCACGTCATTATCTTATTCCTTTGCAAAAAGAAGTTGGAGTGAAAATAAGCTGGGGAATAAAGCAGTCACTACTTTGCTGCTAATGCACGCATCGGTAACCATTGCTATTAATTCTCTGACTTGCCCTCGGAGCAGAGGTCTGCCTGTGCCTCCCGACCAGATATGCTGCAAGTGTAACACTGTGCAGCTTGAAATCAATCTCTGCCTGCGTGGAAGCAGCATGTGAACAATTCCCTGTAGCTCTTTGATTTGTGCTTGAGACCTGGAAAAGGGGAAGTTTTGAGGATGACTCAGATATTCCTTCTTTCCCCTGGGCTCTCTTGATATGCCAGCCCAGCAACTATGCTGCTATTCTGGATGCCTCTGTTGCAAGTTCTCAGTCTTTATCCTTCCACAGTATCCTCTAATTTTAGTAAATGTCTTTATAATAGTAATAATAGTAATAATCATGTATTTTTTTCACAATCCTAAGAAGATTTTGGACAAGATGCTTTTAACTCCTGAAAAAAAAGAATTATGATACTAATTGGACTCAATTGATGAAACATTAAAATATAGAAATTAAGACGAAGTTTAGGTTTTCACAAGAAATTGGTTATTCTTCACAAAATAGACTTAATTTTTTGATGTAATCACAGATTTGGTTCCTGCACTAGGTGTACAGGTGTAATAAATGAGTTATGTTTGATTCAGTGTGCCTGATTAAAAATTAGCACTATGCTAGTGTCAACAGCATGCACTGAAAACGGAACACAAGCTAAATGACAGATCTCGAAAAGCAGCTGTCAGTGTGGAGCAACCATCAAATGTATTTTTGGTGGGCTTCTGGTATTGAGCTCCCTCCTGTCAATATTTACATGAATGATCTACAAGTAAATATGAAATCACTGCAGATACATTTTGTGAGTAACAGAAGAACTGGCACAGTGGCAAGTATTGTTAAGGATGCAGCATTCATGCAGAGTGATCTAAAGCATTTGACAAATTGTTTTAACGTTTCTAGGGTGATAATGAAATGCACCATTGTAATTACTGCAGAGGGTTTTGCTTCTGTTTGTAGACACTTGGCTAACCTGGGTTCTGAGACCTGCAAGGTCGGGGTAAGGCAGGAGAGAGCAGCTAGGGCTGGAGAATGGGAGGAAACTATAAGCACGTCATTAGGGCAAATGTTTTTTCTGACCCTGAGGTTAAATGGCACAGCATTGGTCATATCCTAAAAATTTTCATGTAATCTAATCTTAAATCTAGTTCTCCCAAATGCACCAGCTGCACTCACACTTCCACTGGGTTTAGGTGCTATGTGGCACCCAGGCATTGCTTGAAGAAACACTGTTTTGTGTGACTGAACAGTCCTAATAGCAATTGAGTGTTCTGGACAGCCACGTGCTGGTGCTGGGCTCCTACCCTGGCTGGTTTTCCAATGTTATTATAACTAATGTGGTGCAGTAGTCAGCGTGAGGCATGATGAGGACAGCATTAAGCACACCTGCTGCCTTCCTGCTGCCAACTTTCTCATCTGCTGCAGCGTGGGACACTAAGGGAAGTGACGAAGAACAAATATGATCCCTTGTCTGCTGCTGATGTCCCTTAGAGATGAAAAGCAGCACGAGGGGATGCACAAATGCTCTAAGATCCCAGAAGAGCATCCAGAATGATTTTGAGGAGAAGAAGGGAAATCTCATTCCCATTAGTTTCATGCATATGTATTGTCTGAATTGCTCTGTGTTGAGTGAGATTCGTGTTGGGATTTGCTGCCCTGAATGTCGGCATGCCACAAACTCTTCTCTGTCCTTGCAGCTTAAGGATGCCGATGAATGGGCAATGTTGTCCTTCAGGGAGACACAGGTCTATGAGGGCTCTCATGCTTCTCCTACTACTAGCACATGCTTCTTGGATAAGATCTGCTCTTCCTCTTGTACTCAGGTTGGCCATCAGCAATATTAAAACTCTTGGAACAGAAATATGACTATTTGAGGAAGTTCTTAGCTCTCACCCTGTCTTAAAGGAGTGTGAGGTTTAGTAGGCAGTAGTATAAATGGCTTTGGTTTATGGATTTTACATGCTATAAAAAGCCAAATCACTATCCTGGGTCTTAGAGTGCAGTGTACTACTAAGAAGAGCATGGGAGCTCTATCCGTGCCAGACAGAAATCACCTCTGTACAAATCTTATCTAGGACACAGTTTGGAGGAAAAATAGCTCTGTTTGAATGTTTTATTCCGATAAATGTCTGTTTTTGCAGTAAAGTAGCAAAAAGACAGCTTTCAACTCTCACAGCTCAAACCTTTTCAGGATAGTGCAGATCTGTGAGTCTTTGAGCTCCCAGAGGAGTTAAATGATGATTTTTAGAATCATTTGTAAGGCTATTCCCTTGGTTTTGTAATAGTCAGGAATGAATCCAGTGTGTCTTACAGCACAAACATCCTCCCTAAGTGAGGAATGGTGGAAGTTCACGTCTTCTTATGAATTATACACTGAGGTTTGATTCCAGAGTCACATCACTGTAGCTTGAGAGCCAGAGCTATCTGCTGTGTTTGGCCTTTGTGGGCACCCGTTGAATCCAATAGGAGTGTTCCACTATGCTCATGATTTGGCTCTATGTGCTAAGAGGATCAATTGTATCTTTGTCTCTCCTTCTACTGGGGGAGCCTAAACCAAAGTGCCACTCAATTCTGAGGGCTTAAAGAGCTCCTCATGCTACAGAAACCTTTATCAGCAAGTTGCCTGACATCCAGCTCCTCCTTTGAGGTACTCTGCAGGTCAATAGGCAGCAGAGCCTCCATGCACCCAGGAAGCAGCTGGCTGAACAGCTTAATCCTTACATTTGTTACATCCTGCCTCTGTCTTCTTGCTTCAGACTGCAAAGGTTTCTGTTGAAGTCTCTCTAACTGGCGGGCATGAAGTTGTCATACAGCAGTTACAGGGAGATGAGCATCACTGAGTCACAGAACCTTATCCAACTCTTTCTGGGCTTCTTAAGCTCATTTCACTTCTAGATTTTCACCAGCACTCTGCAAACAGCTCCCAGGAACATGCCCCTGAGGCACAGGAGGACCTGCATAGCTTGTGTGCTACAGCAAGGCCGCAGTTGCACCTCAGGTTGTAATACTATAAGATTTATTTTGAGATCTTATCAGGAATTCACTGTGGGCTGCTCTCTGCTGAGCAAAATTCATCCATCAATCTACTTCTGTGGCCACATTCCAGCCTACACTCAGGTGACAGTTCAGTTGTACTAATGATCAGCCTCACATACCATTTTCCCCTTGGTCTGATTCTCCTTCTCTTATGATGATTTAATTGATTGAGCACACTGGCTCCTAGACAAAAAGCTCTTCTCAGCTTAACTCTCACTTTTAAAAAATCACTGCTTAACATCCCTATAATGAGAGTTAGTTGCTAAACCATGTATCCAGGTGATTACTGATATATGGGAGACGTATCTTGAGCTGATCAAATCAGGGATTTAAGAAAAATGCCCTTCCTCTGTGTTGCACAGTTTGCTAATGTCTTCTGCTTGCAGTTTCCTCTTTTCAGGTGACTAAATGAAGCTTGGTTAGAGAGGTTTGTGCAGTATTAGGGCAGTCAGGGTTTTTTTATTGCTATCCCTGTTATTGTTTGGGGAACCTCAATATGGCACATTAGTATTGCATCCACAATGGAAAGGGACTCAAAAGCCAAATAGTTCAATTATATCCCAAAGCCTGCAAGGCAGTGCAGAACTGTGCAGTGCAGCAAGCTCCTGCTGTGGCTTAGGACCAACTACTACTGCTCCCTAGTCAACAGCACTTGTCTCTTCTTTGATCAGGTGTTTCATAATAGAAATTGAAAGCAAATGACATAATTTGAGTGTTTCATTTGGTTATTTACATTTGATTCAGGTTCACCGAGAGGCCCAATAAACAAAACAAATCTTTGGGAGTGACATCTCTGATAGATACAGGGTCTGACCCGTGCTGTGTACTGGACTGACCCTGCTCCCATGAAGATCCTGCCTGCTCTCATTTGCATAAAGCACAGACGCAGTAGAGAATATTAAGCATGCATGTTGAAAAGCTCTCACTGCATAGTTTGAACATAAACTGGTAAAATGGAAGAGAAAAGCTGCTTTTCTGCTTTTGATTTTGCTTTATTCAATAGTAACGTTCAGGATGTGCTAGCCTGCATCCAGAACTGCAGAGTTAGGAACCGGCCCCTTAGAAACCTGGCAGCTCCCCTTCCTTGTCCCCCTGCTTCCCTAACAGAGTGAGGACTTGCAATTCACTTGAATAAAGCCAAGATCACGCTTTATATGCACAGTAGGCCACTGATTTTCCTTATCCTGTGAACTGGTTGCCTGAAATAATAATACATATGAATTGCATTTAAAAAAAAATGTCTTTGTAGAAGACACCAAAGTAAAATGTAATTTTGCTGGATTTATGGCTTGATCAATCACCGTATTAAGGATAATGATTCCACTCTCTGACCTTGTATGGCCTCAGCTATGAAATGTGACATGATGGTCCCAACGTTTTTACAATACGACTCTTAGCTAGAGTATGACGGTCTATTGACTGAAATACTGTCAATGCACAAATGAGATTATAACCACAGAAGGTCTTGATTGCTTTAGTCTTTTATTCAATACACTCCTCTCTTACAAGCATCTTCTTGGCTTTTTTCTCAAGATAAGTTGGACATTTATTTTCTGACAAATGATGCATTGGTTGATTGTATAGACAGTCACTTTTCTGCAATTCTTTTCTATCTTCAGATGATTTATCTCTAATAGGACTATTGCATTTGGTGTCTCTGCACTGTTCAAGACTTGCACTCTGGTAATAGTCTCTCTGAGCCTTATTGGCTGTTCTGTTTTCCGGAAAGTCTGCAATAGCTGTGATGGAGAGCACCAGGGCGTTTGTGCATTCTGGGGGGCATTGTTCTGTAGCTGGAGAAGAAGTGAAGGATGGCTTTGGTGCCCAGCTTTCATTTCATTTAAATGAGCAGAATTGCTTCGCTTCCCCCATAGGTATAACAATTATTAAGAATTTATATTGCTCTTCATTCTGTATGATAATGAACAGAAACTGTTTTTGCACTCTTAACCTTTGCTGTTCAGCAGAAATGAAGCAGCAGTGACAGTGACTGCTCTGAGACCGTTTATATCCACGCCGTGGTTCTTACCACCACGTGGTATACCTGGGGATACAAAGAGTTTATGCTGTGTCATGCTTTACTTTCCCACTGTGAAAAATAACTCATTAATGCATTTTTTCACTTTCTTTTGTGCGTTTCCAAAACAGATTGATTTATCATTTAAATAAATCCACCCAGCATTTCACGTATATTGTGATTTTTCAGTTAAATATTGTTTATATTTAAATATAAATATTGCCCAAAATGTAGCATTAATATTTTGCCTGTTGAAGTGCAGTTCTGTATCTTATTAAAATTTAAACAACCATTGTGTACATGAAAGATTTTTTTGTTGTAGCTTGCAAGGTGGTATAACAATAATTACCAGAGTGCATCCATCATTTTTCATTGCCTCATTTATATCACAGGGATAAGTAACTCCAATTAAAATACCATTTTACATAAATAGATATGGTTTGTATCAAACTACAGTCTGTTTCCACTTCTGAAATGCTGGCCATAGGAAATCTTCCTCATTATTCAAAGTGTATGATGTGTATTGCTTATCTTTTTGTGCTTAAAAAGACATAACTCTGCAGGCAGGCATGCCTTGCTGCAGGTTTGGCAAAGAACAAATAACTGTTACTGTAATTATCTATCAAATTTACTGCTCCGAATATTTCAGCCAAAAAGCTAACTAGTGTAATCATGTTTGTTACTGATGCATTATAGTTTGAATAAGCAGAAAATGTTTAAGATGAATTTACATCTAAAGGAATAATGGTATTTTTAGTGTTACTGTTAATTTCACTTCTAACGTAGTTGATTTTTTGCTAAATCTGCTTGCACTGTCAACTATCAAGAAAAAAAAAAGGGGCAACAAATAAGGGAAAACTTGGTTAATTATCTTCTAATAGACAGTACTTAGTTCTGCAGTGAGCCAAACAGATCTAAAACCCTGCTTTCCAAACACTGGTCCCAGTCCCAGGCTGTTCATACGCTTCAGGTAAGAGAATGTCCTCTAACCTCTATTTCCTACTGTGAAATGTGTGACACATCTCTGTCTTTCCATTGCCTTTATGCAGCAGCATCTGCACTGTTCTTTTCTTGTCCACTCTGTAATGCTTTTTGGCCCAGCATCCAGCTCTCATTGCACAGTTGCCTACAAAGCTGGGAACAGCTTGGTTCTAGAGGTTTCCTTCAAACTCATCTCTGCTATGGTCTGTGTCATTGCACATGGGTACTCTGGGCTGCTATGAGAAGCTGCTGTTTCCCTTGGGGTTCAAACATTTTTGATTTCTTCACTGTTATGGAGGCAATCACAGGGGAGAGCCCTTGGTTGCTCCACGCCCTTAGGAGGGCCCCATTTCATTGCAGCCAGTTTAGGTGCTGTACCTTTGCTGTAAGGCAGCAGTCCCCAGAGGGCTGTGCAAGGCACACTGGACAGCAGATTTGCTGCAAAGCTTTTCTGTGTTTTTGGAGTTGTAACACTGAAATTGAAAGTGGTTAAAAGTTTTCTATGCCATTTCAGGTGGCTTTTTCCATCATTTCTACTGAAGTTGGAACTTCATGAATGAAGAATTGCTGAAATCCAGTGACACAGAAAAAGAGCTAAATAGTAGCTTGGATCTCACAATGCTTTCTCTGTTATTTCTGCTATTTCTCTGTTATTTATAAGCCTAGAGCTCTGCTTGTAGAGCAAGCAGTGGTGGGATGCTGATGGGGACTGTGTCTTTAGGGTGAATGTTAGCTATATGCAGGAGGGTGTCAGTAGCCTGTACATCCTGCTGCCCCTGCATCGTACCAGATGAGCTATTTGCAAAGTACAGGGAAGTACTTACCACACATTTAAGCAAGTGCTCGCAGTGAAGTAGGTGTTTTGGAGCTGTCCAAAATGAAGATAAATTAAGAATTTAAAGCAAATTAGTTAGAGAGCTAAGTTTTACAAACTCTTTCCTGGCAGCTGCCTCACCGTTTGCCTTTTGCTTCAAATCAGACTGTGCTAGCTTTATTTTCTTGCTGCTGTCACTACAGCTAAAACCCTCTTATTTGTATCATAACTTAATCACCAGATTGCTTCTCTGAAGTGCAGAAGCAGTAGATAATGTCTGTGTTTTTATTTGTGAGGTCAGGAGCACCAATTCATAGCTCAGGGATCATCAGCGTGGTTAGCTGACAGCAGAGTCCGTCCAGCCTGTGTTTTCTTATACTTGCTCAACAGAAAATCGATGGTGTCAGGAACATTGGGATAATTCTACTGTTACAATCAATACATGCTGATTAAACTAGTTGTGTCTGTTGGGTAATTTTGCTGCATCATAATTAGAATTATTAATTAAAAATAGGAAATCAATTGACACAAATTAAGCAAAAAAGAAATTTGCTTTATTTCTTTGACACTCTCTCCAGAGGCTTCAATAACAGTGACAACATGGACGTGACCGAGTGGCATTTGTCAGTTTTTTAATGCTGTCCTAAGTTTTAAAAATTGACTGGTATAACCCTGCTAATACAGCTCCCAGGAAATCAGATGTTATATGTGTGTGTGCAAGAAGCAGCTATTTGTTTTATTGCAGTCATTATTCCCTGCCTATCAAAGAATGAAAGACAAGGAGCCTGTGCCTGGCACCAGGAGCAGAGCGGGGTGGGGACAGAGGCCTCGGGGAGCACGAGGAGGCCCATCCCCTTATCACATTGCTTTCTGCTTTCAGTTAACAAGGATAAACAAATTGATCGTTCTTGTGGTGGTTGTGATGGGCTGCCCATTGCTGGCTACTTCCCCCAGTGTGCCAGTGACCTTCATTGTCTTCATGACCATATTATGTGGGACACCAATGCAGACAGTCCTTGGTGATGCTCTTTGCAAGGACAGCAGGAATGTAAAGGCTTCCTTTCAGCTGTTTGTTATTTCTGGAATTTATGCATTTTTTCTTTTGTGCCTTTTAATGTATTTCCCTCTTAGTTTTTTTCCTGCCATGCATTTTCTCCTTCTTTCCACCTGCTCTATGTTTTCTTTTCTCCTTCTAATACTCTCCATCCTCCGCTTTGCTCCTCCTGTTCTGTTTGCACACATTCATTAGAGGAGAATCGAAGTGCAGGAGTATCTTAGGCCTGTGCTTTGGACATACAACAGCCAGGTTTTCTCACTGAGCTTTCACACTTGTGAAAGATCTGAGAGCAGAATGGTGACCTGGTTTAGGCCAAGGGGTGGCTCATGGTGGCGGTGCTGGAGAATGTCATGGACCTTTGCCAATCATCAGTGGTAAACCAACTTCCTGATAATATCAAACTTGTATGATATAATTGCTGAAAGAGATGGCTTCTTGCAAGATAAAAGCATGTATATAGGAAACTCTACAGGTAGAGAGATGCAGAATGAAGTAATCCAAGGCAGTTATTCTGTAAGTAGTTCTGAGCCGGTCCGCGTGCAGAAGTCAACCTTGTCTCTGTTGTTCTGGGGATAGTGAAGCATTTATTTTTGCTTTTCACTGATGCTGACTTACAAGCAGCAGCCTTCTAGGACTAGCTGTACAAGATGAGTGTCCTTGAGCTTTTCTCAGAAGTTTGTGCTCACCAACAAGATGTGTGGATGGAGTGTGAGAAAAGCTCTGCTACTGTGTTCTGTCATCAGGCTCTTTGTTAGTTCCTAACGTTGCAGTGCACCTTACAGATGTTGTATGGGGGCTTTTGAATAGCTCACTATGAACAGTGGGATATTGTCCTGTGTGCCATGGCACATTAAGTATTATATTTTTAATCACCTTATTTTTCTCTGGAAAACCTTTCCCTGCTTCAGAGTGCAGTAAGTACTGGATAACGTGAGAAATTTGTGAGAGTAAGAAATAATTCCTCCAATCTTCACAAAATAAGAGATCAAAACCTAGTAAAAATCTTAACTGCTCCACTACGTCGAACTTAAAATATTTAGGGGGAGAAAAAGCCCTCAGCTATTTGATTATGATAGCTATAAATTGGATTTGCCTAAGTCCTTAGTAAAACAGGGAGGAAGTATTTTCTTCTTTAATGGTGTGGTGAAATGCTGATAGGTAAACAGTGCTAAGCATTTCTGGGCCAGGAAGTTAAAATTAACTAGCCTGTGGATTTAACAGCAATAATATTTAGTTCACTACTAATTAGCAAAGTATTGTTGGCAAATGTGCTAGTGAAAAAAGGTTAATATGATTGAATTCATGTAGTTTTTCTAGACCTTCAGCTGGTTTTTAAGGTTTTTTTTTAATAATACCAGTATTTCATTGAAGTATATTTCTAAGAACAGTCAGAAGCAACAGCAAATAAAAATGTCTTTAGTTTAAATGCCAAGACAGATTGAGTGGTTTGCACAAGCATCAGGAAAAGCAGAGCTGTTAAAAGTCCTAATCCAGAGACTTACAATTCTATCTCTGGCAGGCTGAGCAAGCTGTCAGCTTTGACCTCACTGACAATTGAGAACATACGGACACCACGGAGGATCATTCAGATATGTTCAAGCACAACTGTAGAGTGCCTTAAAACTACGCTGTAGAGCCTTGGCATCAATAATGCGTTTTACAGAGCAGGTGTAACTAGTGAGCTCGAAGAGAAGTGGGGGTGCTGGCAGATGCATGGGCAGAGTGTGCTCTGGGTGGGATGGATCAAAGATCTCCCACAAAGAAAATGTTACAATAATTGAGAGTTGGGAAAGAAGGACTTGGATTGACAGTTTCAAATCTTTTACACTAAGATTCAACCTGGCAGTATTTTGTGGGTGGCAACTACATGTTCTGGTGCCAGAACGAATCTGAGAACAAAATAAGTTATAGGGCTACATTTGCAAAGCAAGTAAGGGGTGTCTTTGCTTTTGTTTCAATGGAGTGTGGATCAGGATTTTAATTAGCATCCTTTCTTTTTAAGCCTTTGGTGTAATATTTCATAGGTTCATAGGTTCATAAGGTTGGAAAGGACCTACAAGATCATCTAGTCCAACCATCCTCCTATCACTATCCCTACCCAACTACTTAATCAAATCCTAGAAGGAAGAACAGAGGACAAGACACTGGTTTCAGCAACGACTATGAACGTTAGTGGCCAGAGCCATCTCTGCAGTGAATTAAGAGATTTGGTTTTGCAGTAGCTAACAAAGAGTTTCTGTGTTGCTTTCAGCTCCTTTAGCTCCTGTACTGCTAGCTGCCAGAGAGTCTTCCACAGTCGACTGACCTCTTGGGTTAGAGAACTGGGAAGTTGTGAAGCTGTCTGGAAGAAGCTGATTGAATTGCCATGTTTACTGCAGTTCCTCAAGAACTTCCTTGCTTTGCTAGCAAATTTAAAAGGTTAAAAATGCATATTTTTAAAAATGATGTGCACCTGTGTTCTCAAGTCTCAGTGGGAAGTCACCTTCTTAATCTTTCAAGTGCACAGACCTAGCAATTTCCACCACCTTTACACAGATCCCCCAGTTTAATTTTCTGTCTGCCTTTCAAGAGGGAGAGATAATTCTTGGGCTCATGATGTTGCTTTCAAGTCTTCCTTGTTTCTGATCTGCTAGGAATGAGAGAAATGAGTCAACAGTGGAGTTTTTTAAAGCCTTTTTTTTTTTTTACACCAGCTCCCTGACAGAAAATGTTAGAATTCTGTTAGTTTGACAGAAATTAAGGATGTGCCAAATAGAAGAATCTGCATATATATGCAAGTTACAGAACAATAAAGCATTCAAACTTTTCTAGCTACAAAGTCTCTGTAAGGACAAGTCCTTCTGGTACATTATGAACTTAATTAATTTTACACTTAGCAAATTCCGTTAGTGAATGCTTGCAGGAACTCCAGTGGTATCTGTGTGTGTAGTTTTACTGCCTTTTAAATCCCTCGATTTGCAGAAAATTCTAGACCATGGCAGTCAAACAAACAAAACACATCAGGTGCCACTGCAGCCTGTGGGAAGTCTTGCAGCAAATACCATGTCGCTTACCCTGGGTTTTGTTTTGCTGGAGCCCAGGAGAGAGAGGAAATCACACAGGTCTGTAAAACCCAGTATAAGTGTTTATGGTGATGGAAGTAAACACAGAGGAAAAATGATGTGGTCTGAGTCCCAGGGCACCTTAAAGAGTGTGGTAGAGCTGGGAACTGTAACGCCACGAGTGGGAATCGTATAAACTGGGACCTTTTTGCTGAATTACTGTACATCAGCTGCATCTATAAAGGACTTCGAGATTTTCCTCTGTATCTGTTCTGTGGTTTTCTGGTGCCAGCTGAGACTGTCCCCCAGATTGGGAACGTCCCTTTGCTCCATGCCTCCAACCTCAATTTGTCTCCACCTGAGAAACTTGGGGAATGGCACTTAGAGCAAGTGAACAAGTGATTACTGCTTTAGCCACCTTTAATTAGAGCCTAATTATACTGAATAAGCAATTATTAGGGTTGTATCCACCGTTGCAATCAGAGGGTGATGGAAGCAGAAGGGCTGGCATTGTTTGTGCTGAGCTGGGCTCCAGCCAGCTGGATCTCCTCGTGCGTGCCGCAGTCACTGCGCTGTGTAGGTGTCTCCTGAATGTCACTTACTGTCACCTCCCCAGCCAGGGCTGGCTGAAATGATGCTGGGCAGGCTGCAGGTGCTCCTTCCTCAGGAGGTCCGAGCCCAGCACAGTCTGCCCAGCAGCAATGTTACCTGTACCCCAAGTTCGCTTTGTTAACCGGTGCTGGTGATGAGAGAGAGAAAAATACTTTACAAATTAATCTCTCTGTACATAAAAAATAGTTTTTCATATGTTTAATTCAGCATGGAATTATAAATGTAGAGAAAAAATATGAAGTGTAACATGAATTCAGACTTTCAAAACTGGACGTAAATTTAGAGTTTAGGAATTGGAGCTATTCTATCTCCGTGCTGCCACTTACTTTCTGGATAGCTCTATAGTTTAATGTAATTTGACTGACTCTATAAAAGACCATTCTATAAAAGGTGGTAAAATATATTTTCTAGCTCATAAATGTGCCATGAGGATTTAGCCAGTGTTTGCTTGGGACTTTGTTGATAGAGGCAGTTCTATTAGATGTCCAAAAACCCTGCACATCTTGATCTCTTGCACAATTTAAAACCCAAATTGTTGCATATTCTTTTTTTTATACACCACCATACTTTGGATTTTATCTAGTAATGTACTCAGAATAATTAATTATTCAACTAATAATTATCTATTCTGAATATAACGACTTGATTACTGAGCCTGATGATGAAAATCCAGTCAGGAAAGAACCCTTTCAAACACAACAACATTCTGCAGATATCCTTAAATATTAAAAGGGTGAGCTATATTTAGTAAATTCTTCCAAAGGGGAGAAGAACGGATGCTAATTTCCTGTGTCATCAGATTTGCGTGCGGATGTCAGCAGCATTCCTAAACCACCACCTACCCACAGTCACCACGCACACAGCACCGGGCAGCGTCCGACATTTCCCTGGGTGGTTCCTGTTTATCGGCAAGCAAAACGGTCTGCTGTGGGGTCATGTCCTTCTCATTGATTATTCGATATGTGGTGTGTGCGTGCGCTGTTTGTTCTGCTCAGTTATTCGTCGGTGAGCAGAGAACCTTGCTTAGCAAAGGAAATCGGAAAGTTATGTCATCGTTTCTGGTGGCTTTGCAGTGGCACTAACTTGACTTGCTGTGGCCAACCTCAGTCAAAGATCATTAAAGGCAACAGTAAGAAATTCCTTGGCTGCAGAGGGCACTGGATGGGGCCCACGATGCTTGTGATGTACAGTGTGGTCAGTGGGTAATTCTGATGATTGCCTCATCTGAAATCCTTCTTTTTTCTTTTAGCTTTTTAAAATATAGTTCCGCTGCCAGTAGGAAAGTGGAGAGAGCTGAACATTATAGGAAATCTGGCAATTAAAAACCTTAATGCACAAATGCTGTCTTCTGCTCCAGCAAAATCCCATTTGCTTGCCTGCTGCCATCCAGCCAGGAAGGCACGTATGTCTGTTTCGCTTTTTACTTTTTGGTGACAGTTGTCACTAAGAAAGAGAAATTAAATTAATCCAGAGATAAAGCTGTTTCATGTGGGCAGTTCCTCGGACTGCTAAAAGCGAGACTGAAGCCCTGAGCATGGCCCAGCAGAGGCAGCACTGGAGCCTGCGGGAATCTTGCAGGTTTCTTGGGAGCTGCCCCACCAGCAGTGCTGCAGGCACGAGCACGTTGTTTGTAAACAATGAGGAAACACACGCGGCGTGATGATGTACTGTTTTCTGACTGCCTGACATCTGATTGCTGAATGCACTAATCCGCAATGGTGAAACTGTTCCTGAAGCACTGGCTTCCATATGGTTGTGATTTTGTCAAAACATTTCAGTTCAGCAAACCCAGAGCTGATTGTGAGGATGAACAGTTTTGATTATCCTGTTTTTCAAAATGTAAAACAGTTTAAGAATCGTCTGTGTTTAACATCGTAACAGAAAGTTTCATTTCCCAGTTTAGAGCAAGCTCTGGTTTGGAAACTGGCATTAATTTATGCTTCTGTGAACAGCATTTGAACATGTTCAGAAGACAAAATATCAAGCTTTAGATATCTGACCTCAATAATTTATGAGACAAGTCTATATCTTCCTTCTTGGCTTTCCAGAGAGAAACCAAAGCGCTGCCATAGGACAGCGTGTAGGGGAAGCTCTAGGGAGGCGGTCAGCACTGAATCTCTGCTTTCTGCTTTGCACTTGGGGCTTTTGCATTCTGGCTCTGCTGTGAGTGCAGACTGCTGGCTCAGGTTACGAGACCTGTGGCTGCTCTGCGCTCAGCAGTAGCATCCTGAGCAAGTGGTGCAGCAGAGCTGCAGCAGTGGTGCAGTCTGTAGTGCTGTGTAGGACACTGAGATTTTACTGCACGAACCTTTGGTGGTCCTTTGGTCCTCTGGTGTGTGTCGTTTGCCATCCATGCCCCCCAAGAGCTTTGACTCCTGGTACTGAAGCTATGAAGCATTTTTCTGCCTTTCTGAGTACCTCTTTCTTATCAGAACATCCAAAATCTTGGTGCCCCAGGACAGCAAAAAGAAGGGCTACATTCCAGTATTTCAGTCACCAGTCCTTTAAGTATTTCTTGCAGTAATTTAAGACTTGTTATTTTCTGTTTATAAATATATTAGAAAGATTTTGCAGAGGCTGTGCCAATCCTCACAATGCAATTTTGATGAGTGAACATTCCAGTTTTTACTGGGTTACATAGGGCAACACTTCTTTAAAAAACTGCTTCTTTTCATGTGCCTTAAAGGGACATTACTATTAAGGGTTCATTGTAAGAGAAAGACAGCCGTGCGTTTAAGATATCTTGAAGACATTAGGAAACATTAAAGAGCCATGTGAAGATTCAAGTATGCCTAGAAGAAAAGAACAGCGAGCAGCTTGTGTGGATACCTGCACATAGCTTTTTGTGAGCCTTTGAACTGTTTCAGATATAAAAGACACCCACATTTCAAAGGCCACCAGGCCTTCTGCTGCTCTAATTTTTTCCTGAAGTCCTTAGGTAACAGAATTCTCACTAGGGAAGATAAGATTTTACGCAGGTTCACTTAGTGGGGCAGAACAGCCTTTAAGCTGATGTTGTTTGTCTGGAAAGCAGTGTGCAGGTGGTACGGATGGGATGGGGAAGGAAGCAGTTTTTGCTTTCCAGCTGCACTGCTGGAAATAAAAGCAAGTACCACAGTCCACAGTGTTTACTTTGGGTATCAGTATCAGTGCAATAAAATAAAATGCTTATTGACCACCTTAAAAATGGCTGGTGAGGCAGTGCTGTGTTATGCTATGCATGAGGGATGTGCTTCAGCGTCCCCCTGAAGGTGAATCTTTATGGTATGATTTGAAGCCGGTCGGAAGCTGTCGCATTTCTCACTTATGCTTATCTTGATAGCACCATTTTCTCCACCCATCAGCCAAGCCTTCTGCTCATGTCAATTTGCATGTTGACCTGTGCAGTCAAAGGCAAAGGTCCACATGCATCCCTGTGTGGGGATGGGAATGACAGGGAACATACGCTGGCTAATCTAATGACGAGAAGATATTCTTCTTAAAGCGCTACTTTAACTGTGATAAAGGTATATTGCATATCTGACAAAACATCAGCAGGGTGACCTTCTGGTGTTCAGTTTATGTGCTGTGAAAAATAAGGAGCTGAGCACATCTCCCTGAGAGTTTTGCTAAATGGAGTTGGTCCCACTTGATCGCATGCGGTCAACTCCATGCTGCAGTCACACAAGGGAAGGAGATGTCAGCAGTCAGAACATGGCAGGATGCTGTCTCCATGGCCTCAGCTTGGTGGGCATCCAGCACAGCAGCCACCAGCATGGCCCCATGGATCTGTGCTAAGCTCTGGCAGAGACAACTGCTGCTAATAAATGGTGAATGGGTTTGTTTCTGAACCCAACTCTGCTTTGCTGAGCACTCAGCTAAAGACCATTCAGAGAGGGGAGGTGTCCCAATACTCACACAGAGCACCTTGTAAGCCTTACAGATGCTGCATACCAGTCACAGATCCTAATTTCCTCCCTCTATTTCTGTGCAGTTTGCTTTGAATCACTTCAGAGCTATACTTCTGCAGCCTCTCTGATTGCCCCTGCAACACTTGGCTGCTAAAGGATGCCTGAGCCCTTTCCCTGCACCTGTTGTGCAGTGCTTCAGGCATTTCCAGATGTGTTTCTATGCTTTCATGCAGGCGGAGTTGATAGTACTCCTGTGCAGAGGCATTACAGGGAAATTTCATGGTATGGTCAATGAAAATGTCAAATCCATTGTAGATATTAAAAGAGAGCGAGGAGGTTTTTGCTGGTTGGAAAGCAAAATTTGGAAATAAGCTCCTTGCAGATTCTATTATTACAAGCCCGGCCTAGGCAATAATAAGTATTGATGGAAGTTTTACCAGAGCAAAGACTGCTGCGTTTCGTATGGAGGAAAAATAGTGTCTTCGTTTAGTTTCATTAGACCCCTGATACTCTGCCCATGTATTTTTTAATTCACCACAGTAAAATTCTAATTAAAGAACAGACTTTGCCTCCCATTAATATGACACTAAAAAAAAACCCAATACATTTTAAAGAATGCAGCATCTTCTCTGAAAAATTATAATGAAAAGCAACCAGTGTTGTATAGAACGTTGCCGCTCCCTTATGAAGCATTTCATGACTCTAAATTCCTTGTAACATTCAGACTGTCAGCGGAGTTAAAGGCTCATTAAGCCAAGCAGTAATTTCTGCAAAAAACAGGAAGTCTTCTCAGAGGTTTTTTTTTGTTCCAATTTTCACTTCTTTTGAAGCCTCTGTCAAAATAGCTCATGCTGGAAGTTATGAAAACAACACTTTGCTATCTATCAGGAGAAGATGCTGTTTCTTCCAAAATATGTTGAGTTCATTATGGGATTTGATGAGGCAGACATCCACATAATTCAACTTTTCCTTGACTTGGAGTGATTTTTGTCCAGAAAGAAAATGCTCCACCAGGTATCTGTGCTAACCGTTCTGCAGAGGGCGGGGGTGTTCTGTGAAGAAGGATGGCTTTGGAAAGAAAACGGTCCCTCAGAGGATGCTGTATAGACATTGAAAGTGGTGTGATTGAATTAGGTACCACATGTTGGAGAGTCATTGACTAATGTGATCATCATCGGAGATTAAATCATGGCCTAAATCAGCCACATGGTTCTTATCTGACTCAGACAATGAACTTCAGAGAGAATCAGTACAATCTTCCTTGAAGGATGAGAAACTGTCCTCCTGTCCCTAAAGAAAAAAAAAAAAAAGTAGATTAATTTCCTCCTGTAAGTAATAATCTATCCATTTGGGAGAAAATCAGCTGATGTTCTCTTCCCATCTTTTCCTTTTGTTCTGATGAAGACTGATATATAAACTTGGAAAACTAGGTTGACTACAAGTTCTGTCGGTCTCAGATTAACCTCTGGGTTTTTCCACTTGGGCAGATAGTTTTACAAATGCATATTTACACATGCAAAATAAATTCTCTGGACGGTCTTAGAGATGAAAACACCGAAACCGGTATTTCCTTTGTTGTAGTAGTGTATGCTGTGACTGAAAGTCTGGTGTTGGAGATAAAAATGCCAGTGAGTTCAGAGCATACACCATTGCACAGAAACCCATGCGTAGGAACCTTAGGGCTGCAAAGATACGAGCTCAGAAAACAGAAAATGCCAGGGCTTATAAACAGTAGCCTGTGCTCACACTGGGAAAGACAATATCATGATTCATAGACACAAACAATGAATTACTGCTGCCCTTCCAACCTTTAATCTGACATTTTCTGATTTTTGTGACACCAACTTTGTAAGTCAAATGTTTTATTTATATATGGTGTTCCATAGTTTGTTTGCTTTTCCCCAGAAAGCAAATGGAAAATGCAAAAAATTCCATCAAGAGTGTCACGAGGCTGCTAGACGTGGTTCATCAGCATGGACCAGAACAAACCTCTGACATGTGGGTAATGGGCTCTCATAAGATGTCTGTCATCCTCTCTGAGGACTGCTCTCTGCACAGAGATTAAACAGCCTGTGCCCATGGCTGCTGCGAGGAACAATTGTAAGAGAAGTCCAATTCAGTGCCTAAAGACTTTAATTCCAGAGAGCTTTTAATATAGATTATATCTTTGAGGATTAAAGCTGAAGAATTATCTGAGATAGCACGCAGTGTCTGCAAGTTGCATTTTTTATGGCTTGATCATATACAGGTGGGTTCTTTACAGAGGCATGTGAGCACATCCCTGAGTGTGGGACAGAGCTCTGCCAAGTGTCAGGGTGTTGCTCTGTGCATGCAGAGGGTCCCAAATCGCTGGCGAAAAGGATAAAAAGAAACCATCAGAAAACTGCTGGTTTAGTTCACTGATTTAAACCCAAGTCTGTTTCCCCTCCAGCCCAAACTGGAGATGGTAAATTCTGGCTAACTGAGAAGTTTTCTGGAAGCACACATAGAATCTAAATGACATGTGCAGCAGGGTTATGTATTAAAAACTTTTTCTAACCGCGTTGTCACCCAATACGGCATCTATTTACAGAAATCCAACTTCTTCATTGTTGTGGCAGTTATGGAACCTCTCTCATTTGTAAGACCTGAGGAAGACAACTTGTTACATGGTGGGTTATTGGTATCTGCGTGCAGTTATGAAAAGAGAAAATCAGCTGCAGCTTAAGCAGTGCAGCCTAATCCGTCTGCACCTGCTGCTGTGTCTTGTACAGAGGACATTTCCTCCTTCCGAAATCCCAGAATTTGAACGTTGATCTCTAAGCATTTGTAAAAACACTTTTGGTTGGAATTTCTGTAAATCTGGGTTATTTTCAGGACGGCCACGGTTCATAAACATGTGTTGGAAACTCTGAGGATAAACGGTCTTACCAAATAAACATTCTCTTGGTTTAGAATCAAGCAGATCAGCAAGTAACTTTACAATATGCTGGCAGATTCTTTTCACAGTGTGTGGGTATTGTGTGCAGTGCCAGCACGAGGGATGCGTTGTGCGGCTCAGAGCCAAACCCCGTGATCTGTCACTGCGAGGATTCCCTCCTCACAAACCTCATTTCAAACCTATGGCAGCTTTGGCTTCCATTTCCAAAGGTGTTGAACTGTGCCAGAATGAATCATGTTTGTACCATGAATAGATATCAGCTCGATAGAGGGGCTATGATTTTCCTATTGGTCTAAGTACAGGGAATAAAAAGCTAATTGATTGTTTTAATTATTTATTCACTACATCCAGTTGTTTTAGCTCTTGCTGTTCCTTTTCCTGGTTTGTGTCAGCTAGGCCAACCATTTTAAACCCAGTTGGATTCCAAAACTGAATTAGAGGTGGGAAAACAGAGTTTGGGCTTCATTTCACCTTAATCTGTACTCATAGACTCGTATAGTATTACAGTTACAGCAAGGGGAAATTCCATCCCTAATTTCAAAAAAATTCTAACATAATCCATCTTAAACTGTGTCTTCCTAGGTTCAGTAACTTCATTTTGCTTATTGTTTGCCTCTTTTAAAGGCTAGCATTTAAACATCTCAAACTGAATTTGGAAACATTCCAGAACACCGATTGTTGACCGTGAGCTACAATATGTGCTTTAATTCATTACCAGTTTGCAGAAAGTTCCTTTAAAGAGTGGATTCACTGAAGATGGCCAACAGGGAAATTTGGTCCTGAGTCCTCAGGCTGAGAAGAGCAACAGCTGGAAGTGTTCAGCTGTGTCTTCTGCACAGTGCTGATGAGCATCCCACTGACTTTGCTCACCAGGAGTACAGGACTGGTCGCTAGCTATAAAACATACACATACAGGTTTGTGCCAGTGAGCACAAAATAAGATTCTGGTGCTGCTGTGAAACAAGATGCTGTGATGGAAAAGCGTTGGAAGGACACTTCTGATTCTCTCGTTGGGTGAAGTCCCTTGATGCTCAGCATGCCTTCCTTGCAAGTCGTTTTATTTATCTGCTAAGTTTTCAAACTCACGTGTTCACTTCATCTGTGTCCAGCTTCCATTGCTGCCCTAAATATCCGGCAGCTCTATTGACCCAGAGTGCAGCAATTAGCTAATCATTCCTGGAGGGGAGTGTAATCATTCAGGGGGGAAGCAGCACATCCAGTGTGTCCTCACTGTTTGTTTATCAGGGCCAAGCTGGTGGCTGGATGACATGCACAGCTGTAGCAGGACACATGCAGCACCTCCTGCAATTAGCACTCGCTCCAGAAAGCACTGAGGCTGCAGGGTAGGAACAGAGATGAGGAGAGAAGGAAAACACTGTGCTGGTGTACTGAGCAACCTTTCCTTGGAGGGATGAATCTTTCACCTGTCACACTGCCTTATGCAGACAGCAGTAATTATGCTTAGGCATCGAGCATCATCCTTTACAGAGTTATTTTCACTTTTATTTGTGGCAATTAATCTCCGGTCATATTTTCGAAGGAGAATAAGTGAATAAGTTGGCACATTTGCCAGGCACTGTTAGCATGTGACCTGAAATACGGCAGCTCCTCTTGATGCAGCACCTCCCAGGAGAGTGCTAGCTATTCCAGACTCATCTCTCTTGGTATTGACAAACACACATGGAGTCTAAAGGGAGCATTTGTACCTTCCTGGCATCACCACTCTCAGGTTGCTTTTCTTATTGATGCTATAGTTAAACTCACTGTATCATTTTGACGTTTTTAATGGCACATGCATTTACAGTGTAGCTCTTGTGTAAGCTTTAATCAGTGTTCTGTTCACATGTTGTTGCTATTATTATTTATCTCTATTATGGTAACACAGAGAGGCTATCAACAAGGGTAGGATTACACTGTGCTAGGCTTGGGTTGTATTTGAAATGGTCTCCCTGTGCTCACAGGAGAGGTGGTGCTGACAATGGCTGCCAATGGCACTGAGGCTGCTTGGCCCCATATCTCAGGAGCTGGAATCCCTATCCCACACCAGCTAGGATTTGCCATGCTGATGTGCATTGCAAAAATATGTCCCAGTTACTGAAGTTGTTGGTTCCTTTTGTTTTCAGATTTTCTAGCTGGAACTACTAGAGCTCAGTGCCATGGCGAGTTACTCGCTTGAGTAGTCTCACACATGGGTGGTCTTACTGAGCTCAGTGGAGCTGCTCCTAAGAAGTACTCAGATGGAGCTTATCAGCTCTGTGTCTCTGTCTTTGGAATGGTACAAAGGTTATTTACCGTGGTGCAGATCTTTGTGTTAGCAGTGAATAAATACCACATAATGCCCCAGTGAAATCAGGCAGGTAAGGAACATACTGCAGCCTCACACTGTCACAGCAGGATGAGATTTGAGGGAAAGAAAAGAAAAGAAAACAGGAATTGATAAACTTTGAGTAAGAAAGGTCTTATTTTCATGTTAGGATACTGCAGTGTAATATCAAGTGAACGTGATATTTCATTACCACCAATTCTACATTAGTACTGTGCCAATGAGCTTCACTCATTTCCTTTTGCAATTAATCAGCAGTATATTAACTGATACTGCATGAAATGTCCCTGCTCACTGTGACCTGTACAGGGCTTGAACTGACAGCTAAAGCAGAAAATCTTTATCATCTGAGGTAAGGACTTAAATCTAGAAGGGGCAACCCATCACTGGATTCGTGTGATCCCATCACTAGAGAGAAAATGGGATGTTTGCCCTGGTTATACACCAGTGCTATGGCTCGGGTGTCTAACTGTTTGGAGCGCTGCAGTCAAAGAGTGCTTGCAGTTTTAGGAACATAAAAAGGAGTCTGGCAACTGCAAGGGCAGTACCAGGCATTGTAAATGTGACATAGTAAAAACCCCTTCTTTTACTTCTGTTTTTTTCTGTATCTTCCATGAGCACTCAGATGTACTTTAATCCTCATTTTATGTCCTCTTGCTAATAAATCCCCATGAAATTCACATTCTTAGTAGCTATCTGGTATGCCAAGCTGTTTTATTTCACAGATAATTAAAACATTTTGGCTAGCTACTTTGGGCTAAACGTACTGAATGGTGCAATGTGTGCTTGCTGATGCCTTGTACTAAGAAGCCTTTGGAAATTCTGTTTGTCAGCTGGTTTTCTGGTCACTGCAGGCTTCTTCTATTATCCAGATTTGGGTTTTTGTTGTCTTTTTTTTAATGGTTTTACAACCAGTTAGAGGAATTTCTGCTGTTTCCTGGAACATTTTGTTCTTCCTTTTGCTTAGATTGTGGAATAAAATTTGGTGCAGGGATAATGCAAACGTGTGACCAAATAAAAATAGTAAATAAGTGTTGAAATAAATGGCTTGCATAAATGGAGTTGTGTTTGGGGCAGACATTGTAAAAGTGAAACAAGATGCTTAAGCTGATGCTGGGAAATATTTCTCCCATCCCACAAAACATTTCCTCTCAAACTGACAAGCAGACAAGTCTGATAGTTGGAGCATTTATCTGCAATAAAGAAGACAAAGGAACAGCTCATATTTTCTAAGGAGAGTTATTACTTGAGTTATGCCAATTAATTGCACTTGGAGTTATATCAGCCCAGAGCAGCTGCCCTGGCAGTCAGGGCTCTAACACTGGCTGAGGTGAGGGGAACATCACATCCCTGGATCAGGAAGGGTCAGCTTTGATTCCTGCACTCCACTTCCCCACACAAAAGGCTGCTGCCTATGCTTGTGAGCTTCAGGTGCTTGCCCTTTGTGGAGGTGCAGAGCTGCATCCCTTGACTTTCAAGTTCTGCAGAAAACAAATCAGTATTTCTGGAATGGAAATTATGGGGAAACCCCATCAGCTCCAGCAGATTTGCTTCCTGCCCCAGAGGGCTTACAGAGTCTTACCAAGTGTCTGTGTGAAATAAAGATAGATCGTCCCTTCCACTGATTCACGGTAATAATTTAAGACTTATAAAGAGTAAGATTTTGTTTGCTTGGCTCCCAGTGGTGTTAGTGAGAAACTGTCATCCCTGGCAGTGGAAGAAATGAGACAAAGGAGTAAACTGCCTTGTGTGAGGCACAGGGTTATGTACAGGAACGTGTTGCATAGTCTGCTTTGTGCAGGACACAAAACCACGTCTGAATTGCATCGGCCCCTGAGGGTCCTCCTGGGGGCTCCAGAATTGTCTTCTCATGGGTTTATTTTGGCCTTTGGTGTTATTCCTCAGGAAACACAGATCCGTGAATTGGTGATCAGCAGTGCTAGTTGAGTGGAGTCTCTTTCTCTTCTTTTTCTGTTGAGTATCCTCAGAGTGACCAATGGATATCACACTTCTCAAGAAGAGGGACAAAAACCTGGCAGAATTAGCTGAGAAATATTGTTGTCCATTGTGGGTTTATGCTTCCATGCTGTTGAAAAAAAGGGCTCTGAAATTTCTTGGACATGAGCTTCTGCCTTATGTGATGTTTATATTTGCATTGCTAAGTCTGGAAATGGCCATCCAGCCCTGAGAAGCAGTGAGTGTCACCTGGGGATTAGTTTACATGTTTGCAAGTAAAAGAGTTTGTGAAGACAGCTATGTCGATGGGATTACACACTCATTTCCTGCATGGCAGAGGATTTTACACCGGCAGAAGAGTTTCTGCCAATAGAATTGAAGCCAGCTCCAGTTCCCAGCTGTACTGGGAGCATGGTCTGTAACGGAGTCTTTAGTAGCAATTCTGCCAGTAACTCCATTCTGAGCAGCGGGCACCGCTGTACTGACAGGTTGGGAAGTGCAGGGTAGGACTCAAAAAGAAATCCTTTGTTTCCTTCTGACCATTTGTGGAGGAGGCCTTAACCCCTGGCTGTTCGCTCCAAGCTGCCTGTTAGTATGCATAAATATTACACGTGAATTTTGCAGGTGCTGATTACTGTTTCTGTAGTAAATCAGGATCAAGTTGCTTCTGTGCTTGTGACTTCCGTCTCATCCTGCATATGGTCAGGCAGGATTGTCATGTGAATGGTTCTCACTGTGCCTTAATGTGCTCTGGAGAGAATCTGCCCTCCATGTCAATAGCCATAGCCTTGGGAGCCCTTCTCTCATGCTGGTACAAGCTGCTAGTGGCACCCAAATTACCTGGTGTACACACTCCATACCTACATCCCTTAGCCTGGATTAAGAAATCCCGACTCCAGAGTTGTTTTCTGCCCTGCCATCTCTTTACTCCAGAATAAAAACAAAACCCACACCATCAAAGGAAATAGCCTTCTTTAGATGATATTTGTTATCTCAAGGGAACAGTGCAAAGAAACAATATTTGATGACATTATTAAATCTACAGGTTTGCTTCGCAATTGTACCTGCCATTGACTGCACTGTAGTCAGGGTGTGATCCTCTGCATCTAATTCCACTATAAATTTGTTCCTTCCAGCTATCTAAGGGCACTAAGAAACAGGATATTAAAAGATGTAAGTTCTGATCCCATAAAGGTGTTAAACAAGTCCTCAAATTTAGATGTATAACTGATGCTGCTGTCTCCTTGCACGCTGAAGTACACTGTAGGCTCAGGGGCCGGGTTTAGGAAGTTTGAGGGCTCTTTAGAAAGCTGCTGCTTTCTGTTAACGCCTCTTTGCCCACTTGCCAGTCCAACACGAGCGGCTGCAGTGGGATGCTTGAGCCACACATACACACCCATCCTGCTCAATGTCTTACAGGCTGCGATAGCGACCACTGGGGACCCCACTGCAGCAACCGGTGCCAGTGCCAGAACGAGGCCCTCTGCAACCCCATCACGGGCGCCTGCGTCTGCGCGGACGGCTACCAAGGCTGGCGCTGCGAAGAGCTCTGCGAGCCCGGCAGCTATGGCAAGGGCTGCCAGTTCCAGTGCCAGTGTCACAACGGAGCTACCTGCAGCCACGAGACGGGGGAATGCCACTGCGCGCCCGGATACACGGGAGTGTTGTAAGTTCAGTATGGGTGTACTTGACCCGGCTTTGGCTGCTCTTAGTGCAAGGAGTAATGAGCAGAATTTGCTCAGTCCGCGTGTTACGCACTCTCCTTTGCAGAAATCGGGTAACAGAATTTCAGAGAGGCTCAGTAAAGGAAATCTCTTTTATGTGCTGCTAATTACACCTGTCTGCATACCGAAATAAAACTTACTGCTAAAGTGAACTTAAAACTCCACGACAGTTCCCAGCAACTGTAGGTACAACAGCTGTAGCTGTTCCTGATTTCAGCGTGTGAGTACAATCCAAATTACAGTTCAGGGATTTTAAGTGGTTAGGCATTCTAATCATCAATCCAGTGCCAGATCAAATGGGACTTAGCATCCACAGTTTATTTGGCTTTCTTTCTAGCAGAGGAAGCATTACTGGTAGCTATATCAGCTCACCATCTAGGGGGCAAAATTTTAGCGTAGTGAGGAGGGATTTAGCAGTGTGAGTCCTATTAACTTTAACGAGAATCATGTAGCTAAATCCCCACATACCACACAAAGTTTACCAGTAGGATTCACAAAATCTGCATATTAATTTTAGGACAGCAAGAAATAGTTCCTTGTTTAAAATGGGCCACAGTGTAACATCAGTACTCATTAGAGGTCTTTCAGTAGTTTCAGGAGTAATTATGCTTTTCAAAATTATTTAAGGGGAAAAGATAATTTGCTCACCGAATTTGGCTGGAGATCTATTACAGGTGGCTTAATATTTCTGCAGTCTAATAATAGTTGTTGGCCTGCGTGAAGAAAGTAAAAAATAAAGGCAATATTAACCCTCATAAATAAGAGATATTCTTTTTGAATATTTTATTACGTACCTGATTTCCTCGTAACCTTATGACCTCAGTCCTGGAAGCACTCACTGCTGAATGTTCCGCATTCTATTAGGACTGGTCCTATTGACATTAGTATGTCTGTTCTCAGCAGTAAGTACTTGCATGAACATCTTCATCAGAGAACAGCCACATATTGGAAGAACCTAGAGTACTGTCAGAGATTGTCTTATTGAGACAGGTGGAATTTGGTATATGCCTTACAGCACTGCATCTGCAGCACATAATAGCCACAACACAAATAAGGGAAATAATGGCTCATTGGTAATGTCGACTGAAGCTTACTCAGGTTTCACTCTCATCGTGACCTGTGTTTGGATTTTCCTCATTTACTGTTTCCCATAGGTTTTAAAACTGTTTGGTTTTTGTTTCTTCTCTCTCCACAAAGTTGTGAAGAGCGCTGCCCCCCCGGGAGCCACGGAGCTCAGTGTGAACTGCGCTGCCCTTGCCAGAACGGAGGGGTCTGCCACCACATCACTGGGGAGTGCTCCTGTCCTGCTGGGTGGACGGTATGGAGGGGTTCACTTAGAGGTTGTCCCTCATTCAGCAACCAGTCCTTACACAGGCAGAATTCCCTTTGATTGCAGTAGGTTTGCTCGCATCAGAGGTTGCCCTGGAGAGAGCAAATTACACTAACCTTTAATCCTCCATGTCAAGAAAGCAAGGCCAAACATTTTAAAAGTCCTTAACTTTATCAATAATGTGATAATTAACTCTCTCGGGGTTTGCCAAGTCTCGCAGGCCTACATCCCATTTAGCTGTACTAAGTCTCCTGGCATTTCTCCCGTGCCGGACAATTAGTTTCTTGGCAATCTTGCTGGATTTTAATGCATGCAAGTACTGTGACTTCTTATTTTAATACAAGGAAGACCCTGATGCCATCATATAACTGTAGCTTCTGTTATGGGCCTTATACCCATTAAAACGTCTGCAGCCTGAGAGATGCTTATGTTCTTTTAGATTAGTACAGCAAATGTGCCTCCATTTAGCTTCTCAAGAAGCATTTCAAATAACAAAATAGTTGGAAGTTTTCAGAAACTAAATATAGACAGTGGCACCCTGCCCTGAACTGGCATTCGGGGGAGGGAAACAAAAGGTTCTTTCCTAGAATACTGGAGCTAATGCAGTAGGTAAGGAATTCAAATATTTTGGGGGCCAGTCTAGCTGTTTGTCTGAGGACTAATTACGAAAGTGATTTACATAAAAATTTCACTTTCAGGATAAATTTTTCTGCCTCCCTTATCTTCTGCATGCCGATATTTCTGAGGATCAGAGCTTTTTTCTGTACTCTTCCCTCTTTTTTTTTAAGTTTTTTTGCAAATTTACAAAATCACTGAAGAGATTAGAGAATATCAGAACAGAGCAGAAAGTTTTTAGATGTCTTTTAGGACGTAGTATAGACCCTAAAGAAGAAGCAGAGTGCTGGGGCTGTACAACAGCAGTGGCTGTGTATTCTGGCCCACTTCTTCCCCGTTCCTTACAGCTTGGAGTTTCTCCTCCGCATTTTTAGTGGCCAAGACTTTCCTGAAAACTGTTTTGTTGGCTGTTCAGTCCCCAGAGAAACCCTAGAGTTAACAATTGATGTTTGAACCAAGTCTAACTGAAAACTGAAAAGAGAGATCAAGTATTCTGGGGGAAGAAACTGAAATTATAAGTAAAAGCATTCAGCTTGTAAATGTTGAGATTTTAAGTATAAGGTGTCTCTCCAGGGTTTTAATGAAAAGTTGGTAATTCAGTACACAGAGAGAAAAATATATTTTCATGCTGTGATTTTAACTCTTGGTGGTTGGAACGGTTTGTGAAGTGAGACACAAGTGGGCTGTAAATGAGTGAGAGATGGGAACATTCACTTTATTTCACACCATAGATGTCTTTGACATCAGGAATTTTACTTGCTGATTTTCAGGCTTGAGAATACGTGTATGTATTGAATATACCATCATATTGGAAGTAGAGAATTCTCTCTGGATTTATAGAAGTGCAAATCCACTTGGATTTTATTGCTGCTGGAAGAGCTGTGGCTATTATCCTTTCCTTGGGTAGATTTATTAAGAGCAGCTCAGTTCCCTTAGGGACTTGGTTGCCTGTGGGATATGGAAGGGTAGGCAGTGAACAGGAGGAAGTTCTGGGGTTCTTAGGTTCTTCCTTAGGTCTGCCATCTTCAGAGCCTGGTTCTTTCATTACTGGTAATATTCCTTTCTTCCTGCTTCCTCCCACACTCTGCAGACTCTCCTAGAAGCATACTGAGTTATACAAACTGTGTCCCATGAGATTTCATTGTCTTGTGGGCTTCTTACCAAGAGGATGATGGTGAATGAGTCAACGAAATGTGGCTTCTAGCACACTACAACGATGGAGTTTTGCCACTTACGCATATTTGTGGGACTGGGAGTTAGTGGGTGGCTGCTTTAGGGCCTCATCAACTATTTACAACCTTAATTCTATACATATTTCTCATTTGCGATATTAAATCCTCCCGGCACTCTCAGGAAGTGGGGAGGAAAATAAAATACAGTTTTTTACAATGCTTCTCTGAAGCGCTTTTGAAGGACAAGATTTCCACACTTAGTAAGGCAGCAATCTTTCCTTGCATGGCGTAACATTTGTCACTAACACACCCTGTTTGATCCCAGGTCCCATTCTCTAGGCTCTGCGTCTTGTTGCCATGTCCAACACACTCTACTAATCACTTCTTTCTCATTCCCTGAAACAACTGCACTTGATGAAGCAATCATGCTTTGTATTTTTGTCCAGTTTTCTTTCTGTCATGGATTTTTAACATCAGACAGGGGAGTGAAGAAGAGACAGTAGATCTGAAAAAGAAATTCTTTTCTGTGCTACAAACGTTGTAATAATACAGCACACAGTGTCAAAAGGAGAAGCTGATGGGATCGGGGCCTTAAAAAAGCTGCTGATGAGGTGAAGTTTGTGGATTAGATGTATAAGCAGCAGGAAATGGTCTGACATTTGATCCTCCAGAGAGGGATGTTTTGGATTCCCTTAGTACATATTAATGCAAAAAGTATGCGTAAAGATTTTCTGGGCTCCAAGGGAATGCATCAAAGAGTATTGCTTTCTCATCATTTGTTGATAGAAAGCCTGTTCCGTTTGAGATGTGAAGAGGGAAAGTATTTATTATCAAGATAAATGGATGCTTACATTTTCAGATATATAGTGGTGCGTATTACTTAAGCCCAGAGACACCAAGTTTTTAACGCTGTAATCTGAGTGTTCTTGAACTGAGGCCAGCCTGTCTATTTTACAGTGAAGGAGCTACCTATCACTGGCTGGGAAAGGCCTGAAGCATCTACTTCATGACTGCACTGAAGAGCAGCCTACCCACTTTGGGACTGTTAATATTGTTAAACTTTCCAAACTGTGGTGAGGGAGAGCGCAAGGACTGACAGCAGCCATTAATGCTCCTGCATTATGTTTTGTATGGGTTTTGTCTACTGTGTGTTTCTTTTCAAAACTCAGAGCCCCTGAGGCTTGGTTAGGGAAATAAGACTTCTGGGAGATTAAAACAGAATAACGGGGAGAAAAAAACATTTCTGTCCAATGCTTTGCACTTTGCAAGGCTCTGGCAGCATCTCTATTTGCTACGGTAGCCAAAAGTTTTCCATTATAGGGCCCTGTCCTCAGATCCGCGCGCTGCCAGAATTGTTTTGGCTGAAATTACTCAGCTGGATGCCAGCCTCAGATTTTATGTTTGCTCGCATAAAAAAAAAATAATAACATTCATACAACTTCTAAGAAAGTCTGTAGGGAAATGCTTGCTGGGCCTTGGCACTTGGCAGGGGGTGTTATTTGGTACCTGGGGGAAAACAGACTGAATTTGGCAGATAAGTGCTCCAAAGGCACGACCCATGGACAGCATTCTCTGTGTTGGGAACCAGCTGGAGGAAGACCTGCCCTGATTGCTTTTTCTGATGAGCAGTGCCAGGGTGTACAAAGAGTGACTGACTGTCTTGTCTTCACTTTCAGTGCAGCCTCTCCAACAATCCCCCTCTTCCCAAGCATTCATTTTGAGACACTTACCCTGGGTATGTCCAGCAGCTTCTCAGGCTCTATTTCACCTAAAATCACCAGCCCATATGCAGCTTTGTAGCCTTCTCTGGTTGCCTTTGACCTTTCCCAAGACCCTCTGCCTTTATTCAAAGGGTATGGTATATCCTGATGCCCCAAGCACAGTGTACAGGGGAGATCCACGAAAGGGAACTGTCAGTGACTGTACAGTGGGGAGGTAGAGTAGACAGCATTTATTTCAGCAGCTGAGACCTTTTTAGGCCACCTTAATCAGAAAAAAAATATTGCCAGTACACTTAGATCTAGTTTTAGCAATAAATATGCAACCTTCTGTAGGAGTTCATTACAGTATGACTGTTGACTGAAGTATTGCTCTTTCTACAAACTTCCCAGGGGTTGGTGTGTGCACAGCCATGTCCTCCTGGGACATTCGGAATTAATTGCAGCCAGGACTGTCCATGCCACAACGGAGGACACTGTGATCCTGTGACAGGAAAATGCATCTGTACACCTGGCTATATGGGAGACAGGTAAGAATCAAACCCTCAAAGCCTTTACTTTTAACCAAGAATTGGCAATATTTATATCCCTGCTAGGGAAATCCTACTCTTGGAAAAACAGTGTTATGCTTCTATTGCTGCTATTAGGTTCATCCTTCTGAAGCAGTTCAAATATTATAAACGTGGCAATGTTATTACTTTTTATTGGCAATGCTTTCCATTCACTGTTTTTTTAATATAACTTTTAAAATTTAATGGATTAAATTTAATTTAGATATTTACAGTGATAAATTTAATAGAGAGCATTACATGTTTACAAGATATGTAAATGAACTATATTTATACAAATTAATATCCTCAAGAGTAAGCAATGCAGCAGTTTAATGTTTCCATCAGCCCCTCTGCGCTGCGGCAGCACTGATCCATCTCAGGCACCAACAAAGGGCGATAAATCTTCAAAATTTATAAATGAAAGGCTTCACCCACAAATCAATCTCAGACAGTAATGTTGCTCTACAAAGGTGTCACGGGTTTAGCAAAATGACTACGCAGCAAAGTCAAGGTGGGACTGTGACACGTGTTGGCTCAGCCCTCCAGCTAATCCTGCCGGTAGGGCAGTGGTGGTGAGGAAACTGCAGCTGAGCAAGCATTCATGTGCAGCTTTCACTAAGGACTGAACTGTGTCCCTGGGGTTTCCAGAGATCCTGGGCACAACTCAGTAACATTTCCTATATTCCCATTTGTCCTGTGTCTTCCCTTCTGTTATTAGCTAGAGCAGTCGAGTACTAGTGTGCTGATATTTGCTAGAATTATACTTCTGTGCAGGAAAGCTCACTGGACTTTATTTCTTGCCTCACTGCATAATCAGCAGGTCTTTACAGCACATTTCAATATGCTCTGCAGTTCAGAAGGACACATTCTGTCCCAGCAAACATGGGTGCTCCTTATTTCCATTTTATTGACAGCGGTAATTGGCAAGTGGCTCTGGAGGTTATGTCAGGGTTTGCATGTGGTTAAACATGGCAGAAATATTATTTCACATTAATTTAGTAGAGAAGGCATCAGTGTATCTCTCTTCCCCTATCCTCCATCAGGAGGAAGTGATTTCAAGATCCCTGGGATATACTGTGAGAACACTGTGTGTGACTATCCAAAGCTTTCTCAGCCTTTGGAGATAATTCAGCTTGAAGCAACTGTGCATCCTGGACACTTCCAGTGCTGACCACACTTCAGTCACAAGCCACTCAGTCCTGGCTCCCTGTCTGGAGGTCTCATCTGGTTGCTGCAGACTGAGATTGATTTCTGGCCATAGGTGAATCGACAGCATTAGAGCTGTCAGGAGCCTTCAGCCAGCAGCCTGCAGCTGAGCCAGCTTCTTTGCTCAGCTGCCAATACAGTGTCCAGCCACGAGGGAGGACATGCAGGAGAAAAGCTGGCTCTGTTACAGGAGTGTGACATGGGGAAGCAGCAGTGATGGAGTTGCCATACTTCCTGCAACACTTCGATGTACTCCAGCAGAAAGAACCACTGGGGAAAGGGATGACGAGAAGGCTGCAGAAGACACAGTTCTGCCTTTTGCTGAAAGCAGAGATTTTTATACTTCATCTTCCTCAGAGAGGGCCTGGAGAAGGAGTCTCAGGAAGAGAAGGGGTAGAGGAAGCACTACAGGGCAGAACTTACAGGAACCATCTTGAGCAAAGGGCAGGTTGGCTCTTCAGATCTGGGCTTGCAGGAAAGTGGTAGACATTTGGACTTGGGAGAGGTGAGGTTTAGAAAAACAGAACAAATCAGGGGGTGTAAAATAAAGCATGACCAGCTAGAAGCCAATGCAAGAAGCTGTCCCAGGGAACCCAGACCTAAGCAAAACCCTTAGTAAAGGCTCACCTGCCCTCCCCTGGAGCAGGAGAGTAAAGGATAGCGAAGGGAGAAGACAGGGCAGAAATGCAGGCTCCATTTCTGCTGCCATCTCTCCATGTGGAAGTAAATCAAGGACAGTCCTGACAGCTTTTCTGGTAAAGCTGGTATTAGCCTAGAAATTACCTCCTTCCAATTGGGTTCTTGGGATCTTGAGGCATGTTTGTCTCAGCCTTTATTTGGGGAAGTGAATGTTGGGCCCATTGCAATCACTTGGGCTGGGACAGCACAGTGCCCGTAAGGGTTGTCATGAGCAGGTGTGCGTGCACGTGCCTTGCTGGCAGCTGCAGCAGCAGATGGGAGATTGCCCATTGATTTCAGCGAGGCAAGAGCAGGCACAAAGTCTTTAAAAAGTCTGCATTGCTTTCCTGAGTTGTGTGTTGGAGCAGCATGGACAATGGGACAGATTAGTCAGCGGCATTTTAGTTTATAGTCTTTTTTATTTTCTGTGCAGTGTTACAGTATAATTGCAAATGCAGCAGGAGAATGCCACTGCACAACCAAATAATGTTTTCTTTGAAATTCTACAAGGAGTTGAGAAAATATTTCTTAGCAATAACAGATTTTGTGAATAACCACAATAAAAAAGTAAACACTCTATCTACTATTATCCCCTTTAATTGTCAGTGGGTACTGTATAAAATCGTGGTTCATCGTCTTGTGCAGAAGATAATAACGTGAAGTTGGACAAATATCTGTGGTGATGAAATGGTCATAAAGGTCTGCGTAAGTGTAATTGCCACACTTTATTCCCCACCTGTTTTCCAGGAAGAGGCAACACACTAAATATCTATTAAATTGCCATCACTATTAATAACTGCAGGCAGCTCTGTGCTGAAATGATGGGATGTGTCATGCAAATGTGTGTTTTGCAAACTAGAAAGGAATAATAGCAGAAGCACAGTTAGAAGCTGGGGATGGGGAATTCAATGGCTGTCTGGAAAAGTGAACATACTGTTTTAGCTTTGTTTGCATATTGCCATAAAGCTTAAAGAGTGAGTCTTAACAGAACAAATGCCACATTTGTTACAACAGTATGAGCAGAGTTACTCTTTTGTTGTTGTGTTTGTGTCTGTATCTTTTATATACAGAACAGTGATGTGCAGATTAGTGTTTTCTGGATGGCTTTTAATCTTTGTGCTACATAAATGTGATCACTGTTATAAAAACAAGCAGAACCTTAAAAACTTTACAGCATTATTCAGTGAAAAAAAAAATCTAGAAAAAAATGTAGGTATATATACTAAGTTCATCTATTAGCAGGCTGTCTTATGTTTAATATTTTGTAAAATTGCTTCCATTAATTCTACAGGTGACAGCCATATTATCCTATCCAAACCCAAATAATTATAGCACGTATTAAAGTTCAGTGGATATTATAATACGAATCTCCCCAGATAGGCAGAAACCAATGTAAATTAAACAAGAAACATAACTAGGGCTTAGCAGCTCATTTTCTAATTTAATTGAACAATGTATCTGGTTGTTAATGGTGCTATGGACACATTAGATTGATATGTTGCAAAGGAAAGATGTTCAAGTAGAAAGCTAATTCCTGCTGTGATTATTCTTATGTTCCAGAGGAGTTGTTATTAGTATTCTTTGTATAAAATTCATTAGCGGTAGCTGCTTGATCTCCAAATAAATAAGTTGGTTAAATTGCTAGTAGAAAAAGGCTAATTATGTAAATGGATTAGGTTGTCAATATTTCATTTCCAGATGCTTTTCTCCCTGCTAGGTAATGCTTCATCTGCTATAAATATAGAATGATATAGTGCACTATTGACTACGTATTCATCTCGTTGAGTACAGTGCTCTCCTGCTAACTGGTGGAGCTGTGTACAGCAGTGGAAACATAAGGCATCTTAATACGTTCTTCATTGCGTTTCACTTGCTCTAAGTGTTCCAGTGCTCATGTTACCCATTCTTTGCTGGTCGTTTCCTTTGCAGCTGAACTGCCCTGAGAGCAGCAGGGCCAGCAGCCAGCACTGGGCTCTCTCCTTTCCTGTTTGCCACCTCTCTGTGGGCCTCAGATGAGCTCCTGAACCTAGACTGCATAACGAGCAACTGTGTTGATGCTCGCTGCAATTAAATCACCAGCTCGGCCTTTGGCTTTGTTCATTTATTTTTAGTAAAATGTAGTAATCTGAAGCTGCAGTAGTAATTCTCTCCTTATATACTGACTGTTTATTGCAGTTTTGCCTGGCTTGCATCATGCATTAATCTTTTATTACTGATCATTATATTAACTCTCACCTGCCAGCTGTGAAATGACCTGCAGAAAGGCAGTTAACAATTGCCTCTATCCACTGAGTTTGCTGTATACACTTTAATCAATGCTTAGGATTAAATTAATGCTGATAGGCAATTTCCAATACCTGGCATCCATGCGATAAGGGAATTGGGCTTTTCTGGACTTCTTTTTCTTTTTTTATTAGCTGAAAAGGCGTATCTGTATTTCACGGTGGATCATGTAAACTGTACTACTGACTCACTGCGAAATTCCAAAACCTCTGAATTATGTCAAGCAGAGAATCAGTAGCTTCCTTTAGGACTTCAGCTGAGCTTTTTAAAGTATGAAATATTATGATCACTTGAACCGTAGAACAAGGAAAGAGATTTGCTTGCAGACTTCACATTGTCTCCAGTCGGGAAACAGCAGAAAACAGAACATGGAGGGTGTAATTTAAAACAATCTGTGCATTTGCAGATTCCTCCTCTATCTGCATCAAATTTTTAAAACGATGGCAATTTTGGAGGAGATACTATGCTGAGGAGTGCGAAAGTGATTTGTCTGGAGATCTTACAGTGCTGAGCGTCCCTGGAGTAAGAGATAAAAAGCAAATTTGAGCTGGAGTTACTCAGAACACAGACAAAAGACGAAGGAGTGTATTTCCTCCTGGTTACTGTAAAGCAATAGCAGCACAGAGGGAAAGTAAAGCTATCCTTTGCTTGAAGTACATTTCATTAATATTGCTTAATAGGACACATTTCCTTTCAGGCTTCATTGTCACTCTCAGAGGAATGGTAGCTTTTAAAAAGGTGTGCAGTCCTTCTGTGGTGAAGAGAAAGTAAAGACATATTTTCTTTCTGAAAGTTCTATATGAATTTGTTGTGGTTGATGGATGGAAAATACCGAGGTCCAAGAAACAGGAATGCACTTTGTTAACTAAGGTAGTATTAACAAATACAAATTTTGCAGGATGCAATTGGACTGAGATTAACCCACTTCCTATTAACAGCTATTTACACACTCAAGATACCACATCACCCCAATGCTACCAGTTCATAGTGTATTGCTTAAGTAAAAGAGCAGTGATTTTGTATTTAATTCATTAACGTAAACATTGTGGTGTAAATGACGTAAGCAGAGTCGAATGCAGTGTTCGTTTGCATGCTGTCTCACGTGTTTCATTTCATTGCAGGTGTCAAGAAGAGTGTCCAATTGGGATGTTTGGCTTTCAGTGCACACAAAGATGTGACTGCCAGAACGGTGCCAAGTGTTATCACGTGAACGGAGCATGTATGTGTGACCCTGGATTTAAAGGGATTTACTGTCAAGAAAGAATGTGTCCAGAAGGGTTTTATGGCCTTAAATGCAACAAGAGATGCCCTTGCAATATTACCAACACCCTCAGGTAAGTACATCGAATATATACTGGTGCAGGGACTGCTCAAATAAAAGCATTAGGGAAGAAAAATCATCTCACTATACCCACAGCCTTTTCTCTGTAGATTTAATTAAGAACATATACAATTCCTCTGTATTACAACTTCTGATTTGAATGACCTCGGGTTTGGAGCCATAAGCTTCAATCCAGCCAGCTACTAAGCATTAACTATTTAAGCAGGTTTTATAAAATCTGAGACAATGGGACATATGGACTTCCCCTGTAGCTGCAGTCCTTGGAGCATTAAAGAATAATATGTACAATGTCCCTTTGAAGCTCAAAAAATATAAATATGTTTACTCAAATGCATCTCTTTTTTCTTGTTAAATCTATAGACAGCAAGGGGACTATCAAAATGATGCCTAATTCGCTCCATTTTAAGTCCTGTGGTAAATTACCTTGTTGAAAACACTTGAGGACAATGTATAAATAGACTGAAATCAATATCACCAAGTCAGTCTGTGGAACTGTAATGAAGCTGACGTTGTCAGAGGAGACATCTCCTCTCTCCTCATGTGTTCCTGGCTTTGTTCTTCATTCACTATGTGTACGTGTGACATATGTGGAAAGAAAATTATCAGTGAAGTGTTCCTAAAATGGAGTAAGCCTCACTTAGAAGGTCAAGTTTCGGTGTTTCATTCCCTTTGTAGGGTTTTTTTTGTTTGTTTGTTTGTTTTTTAGGATGTGATTCTTGAGGCTCTCATTATTAAGAACCACAAAGAGACTCGAGCACCTAACATGAGATAGATTGAATTTATGTTCCCTTTGCAGTCTTCGATAACTTTTCTGAAGCTCAAAAAAGGAAGAATTTAAGGCTCTTTCTTTGTTATCCTGTTTGCTACCTTTTGTATCTTCTTGCTTACTGACTGCTGGAATTGCTTTTTGGAGGTTCCTCACATCCCCACATACAGCAAAGGGAATCTGGACACAAACAGCAGCTGCCATGAGCTTTTTTGGTGGCCTGGAGTGCCCACAGGCCCTGCCCATGCTGGCAGGATGCTGAGCCCCTCAGCTCCCACCTGATTTCCATTTATTTCCTTCCAGAACTGTTAAGCATTCACAGCCAATCCAGGATTGTGTAGGCTTCAGAGCAGAGTGGGATAACTGATGCCCAAGCAAATACCCTCTTGATATGGACATTCTTCAATTTTAACCAGCTGGGTGGAGACCTGACTGTCTTGCTGATGCTAACAAACATGCCTTGCAGTCTTGTTGTTTACTAAAATTTAAACACCCTCCTCGATTATGTATGCAAGCAAAACCACCTAATTTGTGCACACACACACACACATACACACACACAAACACTTCAGGGAAATCTGTTTGCGTGCTTGAGGTAGACTCTATTTGTCTCTGTCTTAGAAATAAACAGGTGATCTTTCTTGTGAATTCAGCTTCGACTGTGAGCAGTGAGGCTTTGCTTCACTGAACATCGGAGCTCACAATGGATTATTTAAAAGCCTTGTAATTCTGATCATACAAGTCCTCTACAGGAAGATAGCTGCCAGCTCTATTGGGTTTGACAGCAAGGATGCAAAGTGTTTGACACCTCAAAGGGAGCTCTAGACAACAGGCTTCTATCACATCAGAGCATTCTGTGCATCATGATACGATGGCAAAAAATAATATCCCTGAGGCACGAGCTGAGCATTAGACACAAAAGGTTAGTGTTATGTTGTGCTGAGGATAGGAGATGAGTCAAGAAGGGAGAGCTAAGTTCTAAACTCCTGTATGTCACACTGCTCTGCCAGCATGCACAGCTTAGACCTGTGGTAATTACACAGCAAACCCTCATCACTGAAAGCTCTTACTTGTGTACTACAGGGTGAGACTATGCTTCCAGATAGTAGCTGACAGCGTGTGTCTTCAGCCCTCCACTTGCAGCCTGCAGAAGCCTGCCTGTGTGTGTGCCTGCTTTCACAGAGTGAAGGACTGCAGACCATGGTCAAGGATGACCTTGGCTTCTGTTTCTCAGCTAACTGCTCAATTCACTAAGAGAGCCTCTTAAGCGGGGAAGACTGTGGGTTTGAGGTTCATCCTGGGTTGGCCTGAGGACTGTCTGGGAGCTGCACCAAGGGGTTTGCCAGAAGTTCTCCTTGAAGGAGCAGTCTGGCTCCATCCAGGTGTGAAGGAAGGTGAGATCTCTAGGATAAGAATGCTCAGACAGGTGAGGCATTGAGTTGTTTCTCAGCTCTTTTCTCAATGCATGGTTATTCCTACATGCCATGTTCCTGACCTATGCCTGGCTGCTGTCTGACAGATACTTCTTATGCCTTCTGTCCCATCACGTGTTCATCAGCTTCACTTGCAGCATCCTCTGGTATGATGTTATCTCTGTTCCCTTAATAAATAAGTCTAGTCTCTCCATTGATAAAATCTCCCTTTTGCCTGCATTTTTCAATACTGTTATGGAACAAAGAGATATCAGGAAGCTGTAGATCTCTAAATGTTCTTTCATTCATTCATGGTACTTCAGCTTTCCACTTTTCAGTGAGCTCCTCAGAGCACTGTCAATTTCTGAGCCAAGGAGTGTCGGAACTGATGGAAAATGACCTTCTCTAAAGGCACTTCATATTCTGAACACATCCCTTACTGATTGTTTAACCTGTCCTATACAGTACACTTCTCTTCGCTCCACCTTCTCCCCAGAATTTCTGTCATGGGAACCATGGTCTTCCAAAGTGATGCATTTCCTGACAGCCATCTATTCTCCCAAGAATCCATTTGAACTTGTTGAGATACCTAAGAGTGTAGGATAGTTTTATGAGCCTTTGAAAGGTGAGGAAAGCCTGCTTTTTTTCATAGATCTGTCTGTTTTAATGTCTGAAGAGACCAACCCGATCATCCAGTGTGATTTTCTGTCTACCAATGACTGAAGAACATCATCCAATGAGTTCTGCATCAAAGCACAGTGAAAGGCACATTGTACAGGACTTCTGAACAGCTCTAGAATTAGGTAACTTAGAGCACACTGGTGACTTGGACTGTGCTTTCACAGGGAAGGATACACTTGTGAAAAACTACTCCATGCAAGAAACCCATGTTGGAACAGTCTGCAATAGACAGAGAGGCATACTTTTCTGAGAAATAGATAGGGACATGAATAGCTGAGTGATCTCAGCCACCCAGCTTTCTTAACCACATGGACCCATAGCCTTTACAAGTGTTTTTCCCAGGACAGAAACACAGGCAGGGAAGCAAGAAACAGTGACCTCTTAAGCCATGCCACTTTCCTCCCTGCTGCTCAGCAGTGACAAAGTCTGATGAGGTGAGTAAACTGTCAGAGGCTCTAATTATTATCTAACTATTGGAAAATTTGAAAGAACAAGAAGTTTTGCCCCTGAAGCGAGAATGCACTGGAATGAGGCTGGCTTTGTAAGTGTGCTGAATTGAAGTAGGGGTCCTACAGCCTCATTGTGGCTACTTCTTTAAAGGCAAGAGTGCATTTATTAGGGTGGCTGAATGCAGTGTGAACACCAAAAGAGAGAAAATGCTCCTAAATAAGGATTTTTTGGGCTATTTATTAAGATGAGATGACTTCTACTAACGTGTAAACAAAAAATTGAGACAGTCACTGGGAAGAAGTTGTTTTGGCTGAGAGATGTGCGGAGAGCAAATGCAGAATTTGGAACAGACTGCGCTGTCTAAAGTGTTTCTTTCCCAATTTGCCTTAAGAAAGTTAAAATCCCTGGAGTGAAAGGAAACAGGTTTCCTCAAAATTAGATGTTTAAAAAAATTCAAAGGTCAAAAATGACTTTCTGTTTTTCAGCTCAGCTAGTGAATTTAAAAAATAATAATCTGTTGTTACTGCAAATGTGACTCAAAGGCCAGGGAGTGTATGGTTAACTTCTTCCTTCTCATGTTGTGTGCTGTGGACAGCTTCCAGTTTTCACCTCTGCTTGGCCTAGTGCCAGAGAAACACTTGGCTGCTTGCACTCAGTCTAGATTTTCTACACTGTTCCTTACTGTTATCCAAGAGATTTGAAGCAATAAAAATTGTTAAGATTCAATTCAAAATACTAATGCATAATACTGGCAGACTCTTTCAAGACTAAGGTTTCTTTTCTGCTCACAGCAAGCAGTTGGAAAGCAGATGTTAGTGCGTTTGCTTTTTGGGACCCTTCCAAAACCCCATCCCATCCATTAAGAGATACTTCTCCAGAGGAGCTGTTTGTGTATTTTCATTTCAGCTCAGTGGTGGCATGGAGAAGTACCTTACATATGCAACCTTCTGTCCTGACAGAACACTGTGTGCACCTGGAAAGGTACAGTTAGAACAGGAGGGGAAGAATTATACAAATCACATTTCTAATTGTGTGTCCTATTCTTTGCTTTAACAACTTTACCATTAACAGTAATTTTAATGCAGCTAACATGTAGTTCACTGGGTAGGCTGGATACATAGTTGTTTGGATGGATGACAGATGAATTTCCTACCTATGGTAGGAATGAACACAGAATGAAAGTTTACAGCATACCCATAGAGCAGGAGAGAAACATTTCTAACTCACTCGTATATGCATTCACGCACTATTTTGTATCACATGTATATAGCAGAGCATAACTCTGCTAACTTTAACTAATGGAATAATCCACACATACCAGAATATTAAAAACAGTAATAGAAACTCACTATTTAGTGACTTCAACTGCAGATCTCAGAAGGGTTTCCAAAGGAAGAAAGCCATCATTTTACAGATGGAAAAGATGAAGTACAGAATTACATGGCCAAGATTCACTGGCAGAGTCAGGAATAGAACAGCTGTCTTCTGAATTTTGGTTAAGCATCTAAATTGCAGCTATCTTCAAGTTAGCACTGCATCTGGGCACCTTAATTGTCAGATGGTAAAACCATCCTTTCTTCAAAGGAAAGATTACATGAGCAGAATCCCACAGATACCCCAGGGTTTTCCTAGCTCATAGCCTTATGATGAAGTAGAAAGGGGCATGAAGAGGGCAGAATATGATCTTTTACTGGACCTTGCTGTGGAGTCCATGACCCTTTTTCCCACAAATTCTTGTGCAAAGACTCTTTGGTTCATGCAGTGCATGTTGGGATGATATTAGTCCTTAATAAATAGCTTGCATCCCATGCAAAAAAGCTGTCCATTTGGATGAAGAAAGCAGCCTGGGAGTAGAAATTCTTACTGAGCATAGCATTTTCAATTGAATTGTTATAGACTGATTCAAACTGCCATGGTCATATATTACATTTGAAAGATTTAATTTAGCAAACAGATGCAGTTCTCATGGAACCACATGATACATGCAGTAGTAGTGAAAACAAAGAAAAGAAAATCCACTCCAAAACGTTTCTTTAATGTTCAGCTTCTTCTCCTATTAGGTAATGATTAATAGACACAGAGGGGAAAAAAAGGAGCTTTTATTATTTTCATCTAAATGTTAAGAGGTGCTGTGTGAACAGCCATAATTTCAGGGACTGCTTTGTCAGAAGAATTTCATGGATAGTAGTTTGTTAAGCTGATGAATTGTTTTAATTACTCAGTCAAACACCATTTATGATGAAGCACATGACACTCACAAAATCTGATCATTTTTAGCTGCAAAAGTATGTGACTAACCTCTCCTACCAGTAATTGCCAGAAACTTACCTGAAAATTACATGAGGCTTCCTTGAAAATTAACATATAGGATATTAATTTTATAGGTGTAAAGAAACGTATTTAGTCATGTTCGCAGTATTAAACTGTAGCTATAAATAATCATAAAGCAAAATAAATCGACTCTATGAAGCAAAAAAGCAGGAGGCAGGTCCAGAGAGAGGTACCACTTTGCAGAGCTCAATCTTTCTTGTTCTGAGAATAATAGAAAAAACCTGGCTTGTGGCAATATTCTTTCTCATCTCTCACCAAGGGCCAGACAGTACTACTGAAGTGCACTCTTGTAGTGCAGCAGCCCCTGGGGCAATCTGAGCTCTCAGTGGAGCCTCGCACACCCAGCTGACCTCCCACAATAAGTGCTGCTTTGCCAAAGATCAGATCCCTCTCTATCCTCTCCTCCTTTTTCCCACCTTCTCATAAACCACCTCACCTCCCCAGCCTAGGTGTTACCCTGTGCTCACCTTCCTACAGCCTAGACACAGCCACGTCCCCACACCAGCACTTTGCACTTCTCCAGCCTCCCCTTCCTGCTGCAGAGGGAAGTTAGTGCCCTAAACAAACCTGGGAGATGCTCTTTCTGTTCACAGAAGAGAAAATTGTGAATGGTGTTTCATAGCAGGAAGAACAAAGGGATAAGACTTCACCTCCGAAGATGTCTTCACTAGAGCTGCCACAAGTGTGCAATTGTCTGAATAGAAGTGAAAGCCTGAGGACTCATGGTGGGCAGCAGTGCTCATTATTCACCAAATAAGGGAACCTAACTCTTTTCCCTGCGCAGCTGAAGTTTAGTCCCAGGGCTCCTGTTGACTCCTGCCCTGAATAAATGCTTTCTCAGGCTCAGGTAGTGATCAGTTCTGTTCACTGTAGCTGAACATTCCCTGCAGAAGTATTTCAAGGGGCATGTTTCCCTTCCACGTGCTTTCCTTTCTACCTCTCCCTCCCGAAAAGTTCTGCTGAGGTGCCAGAGCTGTAATCCATTGGAATCTTTCCTAACTGTGAACATCACTAACAGAGTGTATTTCACACCAACAGTATGGCACACACATCGTGTGTAATGTGATCCACGTCAGTAACCAAAGTCACATTGGTCTGAGAACAAAAGCATAAATGTAATGGGTGCAGTGACTGCTCCAAGATGTTGGGAAGTGACCTGCAGACTGGTACTTAGCACAATGTTCCCTGGCTGCATTTCCCAATTTGTGTGGCTGCTTACATTTACCATCCTGAGCAGTCCCCAGGTTTGTTCTGCTCTTGGTGAGACTCGCTGGCAATGCACTTGAAATGTTCTACTGCAACGTCCCTGCAGCTTATAGACGGTATTTTGCGTTCACGTCTCACTAATGTCTGCCTGTCTTCATCAGCTGCCATCCATTGTCTGGAGAATGTAGCTGCAAAGCTGGCTGGGCTGGACTGTACTGCAATGAGACCTGTCCCCCCGGGTACTACGGCGAGGGCTGCCAGCTGCCCTGCTCCTGCCAGAACGGTGCGGACTGCGACAGCATCACTGGGAAGTGTACGTGTGCACCAGGATACATGGTGAGTGAGAGCTGGGGGTAACGGGGCATGGCATGAGGCCCCTGCAGAAAAGTAAAGATTTTAATCTCACTCCAAATAACATTTACTCGAAAAGTGGCCAAACACAGGTTGCTCTTCCCGTTCCTGTTGTAAGTCTGGCTAATTCTCCTTTGCATAGTGTCAACATTTTACTTCTGGTTATTTATTTAACATCAGTATTGTAAGTTCGTTACTGTTGTAAGCATAAAGACATGGTTTCCTATCTTACATTCTAAGTCAAGATATAACAAAAAAGATGTCAGATTACTGTCTGCCTAGAAAAGCAGAAAAAGAATTCTCTTGGCCTTTCAATATGTTCCTTGTCAGTCACACTGAGATTTTAATAGATGAAGATTTTTTTTCTGTTACAAATAATAGAATAATTTATGTCTTTTCCGAGTACGTATGGCAGGTGTCTCTTACCTGAGAATCAGAAGGAGCCTCAGACACTCTGTGGTAAACAAGCATTGTATTTTATAGATGAGATATAAAATGGCTGAAGAAATCAGCCACGATGAAACAACAGAAGGAAAGTATCCTGAGGGACAGAATCAAATTCCACATTCATGATTTCCAGGCTGCAATATAAAGTGTTAGGATGTGGATCCAGGTGTCCAGTCCTGCTGCAGCTGGGCTCATGGAATTCTTGCTAGTAAACCTCTTGGTCAAGGTATACTCCACCCTACATTCACCTATGAAGCACTTCTTTCACTTTACTTCAGAAGCACACCATGGAGAGCAGATCTGCTGACTGTCTTTAAGAAACAGTGCTTCCTAAAGAAAAAAAATATTTTCAGGAGAGAATTCTGCCACAACTTCACTAGCAGTTGTCTTTCTCTCTTTTATATGAGTTATGGCTTACTGTCATCTTTGTTCTCTGCTCCATGTCAAAACAAAAAAAAAAAAAAAGGGAAGAAAAGAGTTTGAGGTTTGATTCCCTACTTGTTTACACTAATGGAAAACAAGAATTTGTTCTGTCTGTACACCAGTGGTACACACAAGTATTAGAATAGAGAAATGGATGAAGGCAGCAGCATGTAAGTAACAAATGCAAAATAAAATGATATCAATATCCTCTTTCTTATCTGGAATGCTGCTCAAGTATGCAGCACGAGAATATTTTGGGACCCTTTAGTGTATACATGTAAAAAACCAACACTGTTTGTCCAATATATGTAGCTCCAAGACAGTGTTATTGCAGCCGTGAAGCCTGGGAAGGAAGTTCCTATTGCATTGCTTCAAAATAATATTTAATCTCATAATAAAGAGCTTTCTTGCATTGACATTTAAACAGCTTGGTTATTGAGGATAGCTCTATAATCACTGAAGCATATTTAGGCATTAGTATCATTGCTCTCTCATAATATACTATAATCTCTGGCAATTAGTCCATGAGGGGAAGTAAAGCCTTGAAATTGCTAATTTATTGCCTCTGAAGCATATTTGTCATTTGTATGCATGCCAGATGACTTGAGTTGCAATAGTTCTTTCAAATGCTAGAGAACACAGGCTGTAAAGAAGACTTGACAGGAACCTTTCCTTCCTGCCCTGGAATGGCCATGTTGTGCCGCGCTGCTCTGCCGCGTGGGCAGGGGAAGGTGTCAGCACTGCAGCCCGGCACAGCCTGGGGAAGGGTGGGACATGTGCCACGGGGTCAGCACCCACTCAAGTCTTGAAGTGCCTTGTCTTAATTACATGCTCAAGACCGGGCTTTGTCTTCGAGTATGCGCGCCTGCCTCTTGCTGAGGCAGTGGGGAGCTCCGCCTGCGGGTAGAATTTTGCCCTTGATTTCAGCTAACCTGCGAGCAAGTGCAGTGTCTGTTCTTGACTGCAGGATGTCTCTTCTGGCAGCACTGACAATAGAGTGATGCTAATGCAGAACTGGGCAGAGCTAATTATTCAGAAAAGCCCTAAATGAATCCCTCTTGATTTTTAAAGCATGAGGCTTGGCCAGTGCAGCTATAGGGTCAGAAATCTTGACATATGTTTGGAAAGCATAGAGTGAGATCAGCATCTTACGTTACATAGAAACATGGGAGCTTATATAGCAGAGCAGGGTGATGTGTTTTTTAGTAAGGGAGAAGGAAGAGGGCATAATGAAATGTAGGATGCAATTGCAAAATATAATTGCAAAGGCATAGGGATTGGACCCATAGGACTTTGGGATTACTGGATGGCTAGAAAACACAGTGACCAAGAAATTACAATCTCTTCCTGACAAAGCACTCCTCCAGCCCACTTGTCCTGCACAGATGGCTTGTCTTTTAACAGTGCCCTGCCTCCGTTGTGTCAGGGCAGCTGGGCTGGGTTTCAGAATGAATCATCTGCGATCACAGCCAAAACAGGGACATTTTGTTGGGATGCAGAACAAGCCACGAAAAACACAAAGCATCTGGTCACCTTTATTAAATGTATTAAGTGGAAAGGCAGCCACCCCATAGGTTGAAATGTACATGTGCAGAGCTCTTAATTTTTTGGAAGCTAAGCAGATTCAAGTTTTAAAATGGAAAGGTACATTGTAGCTCAGAAAAGAATACATTATTTATTAGCTTTGACATTTCCAAAAATTCAAATGCCAAAGCTAAATATTGGTGAGCTTGCAGTTTTCTATAGAATCTCAAAACCTTTTATCTCTTCTTCTCTTTTTTTTTTAACGAACACATCAGGCCAGACTCATCATTCAAGCTTGTATATACCTAGCTCCAAAACCAAAATGCACTGGTGTCACGGTATTATTGGGTACCAGTATGGGTTATTTGTATGAGTTTCTGAAACAACCGTGCTCAAAGTGGGGAATTGCATTGTTGTAACTGTAGAAGCAGGGGGTACACTCACACTAGGGAAGTGCATTTATTTAACTGCAGACACCACATGTAGTTCTGCCTGAAGAAGAAACTGAGAAATTAGAATGATCCACTATTTTAGCCAAAATAGTGATTGAGGCGGCCTATGTGACAGTGAAACTGAGATAACAGGAGCAAAGGAGGCACAACAGAATCTGTCCAAGAATCTTAGAGCACACCTGGAGGTACTCCTCATATGCTCTGGCAGAAGAGTCCGCACTGTTGTGAAGACGGTGCTTACTGCATCTCACTTGTGGCAGGAGGTTAAGGGGTTGCATCTGTTTAATTAAGATGAAGGGAATCATCGTGCTAAGAATACCAGTAAGGGCAATGGGGCACTTCTCTGAAACTTGTATTTGTTAAACATTTGAGGATTTCCTCTTTGTACTCTTGTGATGAATTGCCAATAATGCTTTTCTGAAAAGTGGTTTTGAAAAGCCATTCTGCTGCCATCTCATCTGTGGCAAAAAGGAATCTGATAAAACACACACAGGGATGACTCAAAGATTACCCTTAAAATGTAGACAGGGAAATTCTGGACAGGTGGAAATTGGATCCTCTCTCCTACACACAAATACTCCTTGCAATAAATTCCAGGGATGCAATTATGGGGGCAGTGAGAGGAGTTACGCTACCTTACACCTCCGTCTCCTGAATTCTGATCTCAGATGCTCTTTTACAAGTCCTCTGAATTCTGTTATACTGTGAGAATGTAAAAGAAATCAGGATTTGGCCTGTCCTCTCTTCTTTTGTTTTTGGTTCATTGAATTTTGTTCCCATAATTCAATAAACGTGTTGAAGAAGGCCAGAGAATATGAATTAAGTATGACAGGAGACCACAGGAATCCTGACCTTCTGTCTCACAAGGAAATCTTGAAACCAACCCCCTGCACATACCTATCATCTTTCTAGCTACTGAAATCATTATTGATGCTATTGAAATACAACTAGGTTCACCTTCTCCATTGCACAGCTAATTGCAACTTCCTTGAAAACAGGAGCTCTCCAGAGACTTCATTCTACGATGCACCTCTGTTTCTTTATGGATGCTGTGTTTTCTTCCTTTGAAAAATGTGTTTAACTTCAAATGCTTTCATTCTGTCTACTGTGGCAAGGAATTAGGTAGTTAAAACATTTCTCAACCCAGGACACTAAGAAAACTTTAACACTTATCTGTGGAATGTGTGGTCAGCTTTACTTTGACAGGCACTTAGGTCTATATTTCACATCTAGATGACAGAACTTATATTACTTTAAAGACTTCATCTATTTATGCTGCTAGTTTTTGAAGACCTGTCTGCTTTTATTGAACCCTGCATCCTGGCAAGCAAAGCTTCCAGTACTTCATCACCAAAATGAAAGAATTCATTTTGACGTTTTTCTGTTCCTTGACTATATTGGTAGATCCCATGGAAGCTGATCCCTGTATCCCACGGTGCAGGAAGGGTTGGAAACTACAGGAGAGAGAAACTCTTACTAGATTTTTCAGCTTTTGGAATGTCACTTGGATTCATTAAAACTTTCCAAGATGAATCCCAATTCTGTACATCTGTTGTCATTTGCATCTTTTGTTGACATTGCATCAAAATTGCCTTTCAAATATATCCTTATGTAAGTGCTTATGTATATATATCCTCGCTGAGCTCAGTGAGAATCTGTACACTCAAAGACTGAAACACAGGCTTAATTTGAGTCTATAAATACGAATTTTGCCTATGTGCCAGAGTTCCTCAGTGTAATTCTTTCTCTGCCACGGGAGTACAAATTGCTTCCAACACGTATGCCTGCCTATTGGACTGAGAATCAGCCTCTGTAATTTAACCATGAACAATTGCTCAAATACTTAGTAAAAAGAAGTGTATACTGTATTGTTCCAAACACATTCAAATGCATGGCAAATGTATAGCAAACTTTCTAAGAGATAATCTCTCAGTCAGTACAAATAAATGCAGTCTCAGACCAGTCTTAGTCTGCCCCGTGCCTACCCAGTGAGTAAACTGACCAATTTACTCTTCTGCAGACATGAGGAAGATTATAATTTTGTTTTACCTATGGAGGTCATAGGGAACTTAGAGGTACAGTCTGTTGAATATTCCAGCTGTGGCTGGCTTCCTTCTGGCACGTCCCATGTTCCTTGAAGAAGGCATACAGGAGAGAAGAAACAGTCTTTCCTTCTGTATTAAAAAAAAATTAACCTGCTGTCTGGTCCTACACCTTTAAAATTCTCTCTTTTGCCTAAAAGAATTAAAAAAAAAAAAGAAGAAGAAAAAAGAAAGAATAAAGAATAAATAGAATGGGGCACCTTATCTTATCTCCAGTTGAATTTTCCCTGAAGGACAAAAATCCCACGTAGGTCTGAAGGAATTTAAAGAATCAATGGCTGTGGGTGTTTTCTAAACACTCAAGGTGATAAAAACAACTTTATCAGAATATTCCCTCTCTTCTACATATTTGCTTTCATCTTTATTCTGAATGCATCATCCTTCACCACTTCAGAAAGGAGCAGGAAAAATGAATGAGGCTTCTTTCTCTCATAAGTCCCTGGTTTAGTTATAAAGTTATTTTATAAATTTCACAAAATTCTTAACATTAAAAAATGAACCTAAGGTTGGAGATAGCAAATCTGTTTTGGGGGCTTTAACTCATTTAAATGATCTGTTTCTCTTTGAGATAATTCCAAATGTACTTCAGTGGAAGCTCATTGCTGAGCAACAGGGCACCTCATCAAAAAGGTTTAAAAAGAAGACGAGGGGAAAAAATCTTCAATAGAGCCCATGTCCTTTTATCCTTGATTTACCAAGCATATCAGTTACCCCCCTTTGTTAAGAGCTCTTTTCATTTGTACGTATAAAATAAATTCAGCCATTCTATCAGGATGTTCTTGTTACCAATCACCAGTATAAATTTTACTTGCTGTAGGAGGGGAAAAGGTTTTCTGGCACAGCAGTTGTCCAATTAGCTGGAGTATTACAGGCAACAAGAATAGTTTGCCCAGTCTCATTTCATGAATTACTTAGACTCATAAGGAGGACACGTTTTCTTCTCGCTGATTTCCTATTTTATTCATAATCCAATGTTTCAAAACCATTGAGAATGGCCAGTAGTAGTGGCAATGGGAATGAGAAAAGGCACACATGCTGTGCAGGTGGGTTTGAGTGTGGGTTGTAATTTGGAGTTAATTAGTAATTAATAATGAAAACAACTCAAGTTTTCCTATACAAAGCAGAACTAAAAAAAGCCTTGTTTTCCACACATTTATGTGCTTAGTCCTCTGGATTTTCCTATCCCACGGCAGCAACCTGTCTCTGTCCGGTTCCCTGTGACATGTTAGCTAGCAAAAGATGCTCAGCTGATCTCATGGACACCAAACTGACACAATCCCCTCCCTGCATAATGAGGTTAAAGGTACCATGCATCATATTCCCTGTGAAGGAATGGCATTTGCCTGAGCCAAGACTGAATATTAAGGTAGAGCGTAATGTGAAATTCTGTTTAAAAATTGAGGATGTAACTGTGTTCTGGGTTGAGTGGGTTGGGTTGAGTTAAAAATGATATTCATCTTGTGCTTGAAAAGTGGCTGAAGAGAAAAATGCTATTAACCTTGGAAATATAAGCCACCATAATGGAGTCCAATCCACTGTACTATGTCTGTGTGCTAGAACTCCCTTTCCTGGTTCTGGTCTTTTTGGAATATATTCTCCTCAGAATGTGCATTTCCTTAGTGGCTTCTAGATGAGACAAGTCTGAAAACTCATCTGATAATTTTTTAAGCATACAAAAAACTTCACAAGTGTATGTGGAACAAGCAGCAGATCTAAAGCAGGCAGCAAAAAACACTTCTGCTCCATTCAGCCTAATTAAGGGTGAGCTGGAAATTTTTTTTCTTGAAATGAAAGAACTCTCACCACCTTGTTGTATGGAAGGTTTTTCTCTATCAGCTGTGCTGCAGCTGGAAGCTGTGAGTTTATTAGCATAAATCAAAACATCACATGCCCCATGTTTTGGTTCATTCCTCACATAAATAGAGATGGTCAGGAGTCACTTGTACCTATCTCAGGTTTTGTGTACCCCTTTTTGTTGGCGACATCTGAATTGTCCTACCTGTTTCTGTATGCATACAGCAGTATATATTTATGTGCATAAAATAGTTGTACTTTTGTTTTTGTAGATCCCAGGGAGTAAAAACAGACGATAGAGTTTTGCATCCCTAGGCTACCAGGTCTGATCCAGGCCAGGTCAGTACAGATTGAAAATTATCTTCTCCTGGCTGTGCAGCGGCCTGCATGAAATGACTTTGGTCTCAATCCAGCTCCCTGTGGATAAGTATGTACATCACAAACCCCATTTCTGTCAGCAGTGACTGGCAAATTCGCTGGCAGACTGAGCCATTTTACCATTTTACCTTCACAAACCATTGCTTCAGGTCAGGCTTGGTGGCGTGACTGCGTGATCCATTTCTAAATCCCCCACAGGACGACTTCCAGGGGACAAAGTGTGGGTACTTTGAGCTTTCCAAAGGGCACCCTTCATAAGCACTGCATTCAACCCAGATTGTACTGCATCTTTGTGAAATGGCAGGTGCCTTTCTGGAAAGTCAGTCCACTTCTGGCCTGCTTCATGTAGGCTGGGAAACAATGAGCAGCACCACGGTGCGATGGAACGGGTTGCAAGCTAAACCCAATATTTCAATAGCTGCTCACAAATGGATTCTTCTGGCTCTGCTATAGGAGAAGATATCCTACATTCAGAACCCAACAGGGAAGGTCATTATGGGGAGACCACCTGTGTATTCCCAGGCTTTCAGAGTAAGCTGCTCCCCTATTGATTTTTATATCAATGATCCAGGTGCTTGCTGTCTATTAGGCTTGCTGGTGTTCTCCCCCTGGAGCTCCTATTGACCAATTAGACATTTCTGCTGGAGCAGTGGCAGCCACAGCATTTAGGAGCCTGTGTTTTTCTAAACCCTAACGGCATTCATGTGAGCAGCTGGCTGCATGAGCCATAGTGAGGGGTCTTCTCTCACTTCAGGGCATTTGTTGTATGCTGAACTATTGTACTGGTGTATTTAGCAAGGTCACTGGATGCACAAGACACAGTGGGTCTCCCTCCGTTGTGGAAGCTGCATCCTTTTCTTTGAGATCAATGGATTTTTTCTTTTTTGATATAATTTTATGAACTACTATTTCATTTTGCTTACTCTCTCTTATCTGTGTATAAGCTCCAGAAGTTTCCTGTGAAAGCTCAAATTCTCCTTTGTCAGCCCACGTTTACCTGAACACCACTGCTGGTTTCAATAGGATTGTCCCAGATGTACGAGGGTGGAATTTGTCTCGGTGACTGCCTCTGCTAATGAGAACTGATTCAGTTACACACAGTGTGTATAATTTGATAAGAACTGTAAACAAGTCCCAGGTCTCTTCCACTTTCTTCTTATATTTACTTTTACTTCTGGGCTCTGCTGCAGTTTTATTTACCTGAATAATTCCAAAGTTTTCATAAGTGGGTCCAAAGGAAGCAGCTTCATGTAGAAACCCAGAATGTCTCTGTCTTTGTTATTAGTTGACATATTTCCTGTATTTTATCCTTAATTGGCGATGTGACGGTGTCAAATTGCATTTCTGTTTCTGTAGCCTCATTCATTGTCACTGGAGCTCAGCATCATGTTCAGACTGAGTCATTTGATCTGAGTTTTGCAGAGGAATAAACTGCTTGCCAATAGCAGTGTCTCTTTCCATCTATTAAGCTTATAAATGTATACAGCCTTAACCACACTGTTTGTGGATCTGTGCATAGAAATGCTGGTAGCTGAATTTCTTGGTAGTTCAAATTGCAAATGAACTTTATTAAAGCCACCTAAGTGTAGGATTTAAGTCACCGGTTCGCTTTGCATTTTATTTTCTGTCTAGCTACAGTGCAGAAGGATGAGTGAAGTTTTATCCTTTAAGATCAGACATGTATAAGTGGAAAATCCGCGTGTGCTTTTTATGCCGAAGAGCAACTGAACTACTAACAGATACTGGCCTCTTGGTTTTGGTTTTTGGTTTTAGGAAATGTGTGAAAATTTGAAGAGGACATCTGTTCCTCTGCTTGTCTGTGATTGCCAGGTTATTTAGCAGCTTTTCAAAAGCTATGTCACAAACCTAATTAGCTTAAAGTTGACATGGAGTGTTATTCATTTCATACCATAAAGCATCTTTTCCACCTATGGGGATGGTTTCCTTTTTTTGCTGTTGTCCTTCCACATGTGGATGATGCAGCTCAGAACCCACGTCAGCTGCGGGTGTCAGCACTGTCAGCCCGTGCTCACCTCCCACAGCACTGCTTCTGTGACTTCAGAGCCCTTAGCAAGATAGCAGCTGAGGATAGCTGCTGCATACAGCACACTTAACTCCTCCTGGATTCGGTCCATCCAGTCTGCGTGGCCACGAGCTCGGGCATGCACTGATGTGCTGAACTTGGGCAGCTCCTGCTGCAGGATGCAGGTCTCAGCTAGTGGTCATACTGATCAGTGCAGGCAGAGTGCATGGAAGGGAAGTTTCAATGCAGGGCTGTGCTTGGGCATTGTTGTTATAGTGCAGCTATAACAAGAATAAGAATTCTGAAAGAAAGTTTGTGAATAGTGCTGAACTGTTGGGGACAGCCAAAGAGTAATGGGAAGTCTGCAGAATGGATTCATGCTACTGGATGACTGGGCAAGACAAAAGTGTTCAGAAACACAAAGTAATAGACAAGGGGGAAATAATATTAAGTAAATACACAAAAAGTGAAAATCTAATTCAATTACTGCCATTCGGGGAAAAAGATCAGGTAACCACAGTGGATAGTTTTCTAAAAAGCTTAAATGAGTGCTCATTGCCAGTGAACAAACCAACCAGCCCAGAGCACCAGACAGAATAGTTGGAATGACCAGGACAAGAACAAAACAGGAGAGAAAAATGTTTTTGTGCTATTGTATAAATCCATGATATATCTAAATCTCAAATGACTGCGTGCAGCTTGGCTGATTGCTGCTTATAGAGGATATAATGGAAGTAGCAAATGGTGACAAAGATCATCTTTTATATGGAATAGCTTCTATACAAAGAGTGACTTGATAAACTAGAACTGAGCTCAGAAAACAGATGGCTGAGGAGGGATTTGATAGAGATCTATGGAACTGTGGATGGCGCATAGGACACGAACGAGGAATGATTATTTACTATTTCTAATAACACGGGAACAAGGGGCAACCAATTAAATGATTGCACAGCAGGTTTAAAGACAAAGATAGTGCTTTTCACAGAATGTGTAATTAAATTGTGAAATGGCTCCCATAAAATGAGAATAAGAGAGTGGGATGAGTTTGCTTAGAAAAGGGGTCACCAAGGGTAGGTATGTGAGAGGTCCCTTACATCACGGGGAGGAGGTAGAAGGAATGCCTGTTTGCCATTTATCACAATGTAAGAAGCTTCCCAATTAAAACCAGGCAGTGGTTTGAAGCAAACAAATAAACATAATTTCTCTCCTTTGTATTTATAATTAAACTGTGGATCTTCTTGCCAGAGGATGTCATATAAGCTGAAAGTATAAATGATACCTTTTGTTCCCTGTTTTTGCTGATGTCCTTTGTGCAGAGTTGTTCAGACTTGTCAGCCTGAGCCAGACTTATTACTGCAAAAATGTTAGGAGGCCGCAGCGATTCTACAACGCAGATCTTGGACGATGCCACTCAGACAGAGCAGGAACCATCTCTGATTTCCAGGCAAGGGTACTCCCATTAAACAACTGGTACAGAATTAGCCAGCTCTGAACTGCACTGAAGTGCTTCTCCATATTTCAAAATGGCTTGGGCTTCTGTTGCCCACTGTACAATCAGATCAGCCTCCAAGCTGATCTGTTCTGCTCACATTTGGGAAAGAAAATGATGGAAGTGCACATAGTGTGTCAGAATCTTGTTGGCCAGTTGGCCCTAACTGGTGATATGAGGGGATATGAGCTGCCTCGCACTGAGCAGGACGAAATGAGCTGTTCTGCTCTAGCAGGGTGTATCCTAAACAGATAGAGAAACAGAAAATGGAATGGCCAGGGCAGTTTCCTTTTCTCTGGATCCCACATAATTTGTAATGATGCAGCTACATGTAGTGAACAGTGGTGATGGCTCAGAGGTCTCTGTGCCTCCCAGACTGGTTCTGGGGGGGGGCAGGGGCAGCATCAGGTCAGGATTATCCCTTTTCCTTACCACAATGATGACTCCAAATTTCTCCACCTAAAAAAGCAGAAGAAAACTGAGCTTTTTTAGTCTTCAGCTGTAGTATTCAAGGACTGGTTCTGTCCCACAGCTTGGACACAAGTAGCTTGTGGAGCACATCTAATATATGCTTCTCAGGCATTTAAATATTTCCCACCAACTTGAAATAATCCACGTTATGCCTGGGTCATTTTACCTTTTGGGACATGTAGTGACATGCCCATGTTTTTTGGAGCATTTTAGAATGGCAGCTGATTAAAGTTGATTATGGTAGCAGCAGTGAGCCCTGCAGATGTTTGATTCCATGTAACTTCCCCAGAGCTAAGTTTAAAATATCCTGCCTCACCTGAATAAATCTAAAATGGACCTATTCCAGATTTAAATTGCTTGAACTATCACAGGACCTGGTTATCCAGCTGGCCCCATAATGTATTGTAGTAATCCTCCCAATACAGACATGATTGACCTGCCTTGATAATATATCTTCCCATTAACTCAATCTAAACCCATGTATTATAGATGTTTTCATTTCTCCCTGAAATATCTGTTCCATAAACAATCTCCCCAGCTCCTCTGTGAACAGAATTAGGAGTTTGTTTTAGCACTTTGCCCTCACATAGCCAGCTGCTGGGGCTGCCCGAGCTCTGTGCACCCATCTGATTTAGCCTCCAACGTGTTTTTTGTCCTCTGCGTGGCTCTATTGCTTGTACTCCATTACAGACTGCCTGGGGGAGGCTGTCCTCTCAGGTATATCACCGTCTCACCAGGCGAAATGTCCCAAGGAAATGATGTAGGAGTTGTTTCACCCAGTCTAAATCCAATCTTCTATTTTTGGAGAGGTCCCTCCTGGATAAATGTGTTTTGTGATATTTTATTAGGTGAAAAGTGCTGACTGTATTAAAAAATCTTGTTCAGAGGTTGATGATCATCTTTTTTACTCTCCATACTACTTTCCTCGTGAATACATTTAATTATATGAGGCTGCATTCATTGCCTTGCTGCCACTGCAGTGCTGTGCAGTTAAGGTCTAAGTACTGAGCCAGGCAGATATTCAAGTGCTGTAAAGTTAGTCTCGATTTTTTATTTTTTTTTGGCAGCAAGTGTTACACTGATTTACAGAGTGGGGGTCTTCCTGCTCTCTTTATTGAAGTCTCTTTCTTATTTTAATGCCCATATTTAGGTGGCTTGAACAGCAGGAATGGATTATTTTAATTGCAGATAACTGGCCGATATTGGGCATATTTTTAGTGCAAACTAGAAAACTGTTCCCTTGTGCTGAGGGGGATTACAGTGCTCACTGACAGAAATCCAGCTCAGGCTTGCTGTTTAGTATGGAAAAATCCATCTTTTTAATGAAAGTTTTATTTGTATTTGTTTTCACTTCATTTCGTGGAACCAAAAAAAAAAACAACCCCAAACCCTCATGAAACTGGGATTTGCTGCCTTTGTTCTTACAGAGTGCTGCTGTGTTATTAGCAGCTTTACTGTGGCAGGGCATGGTTCCTTTTGGATATATGAGCATGGGGAGCTGAGATACTGGAGGAGGTGAGTGGTGGGGTTCTGTGCACCCTCCGCCTCAAAAGATGAGACCCACCTTGCACACACAGCCTGATAGTTTTTCCACGTGTGTTTACTGCATGTGCATCATGCAGGGATGATGAAACCCCTCTTATGCCTGGAAGGGTGCGATGGGGGTGGGTTAATGGTTGGACTTGGTGATCTTAGTGGTTTTTTCCAACCTTAGTGATTTTATGATTCCACGATTCATTCCAGTTCTTCACGCGCAGACATGGTGCCCACACTGAAAGACTGCACAAGGTCTCCAGTCTTGACAGGTACACATTATTCTCCAGGTGGCCAAAACCCAATCAGAGCCTTTTCTAAGCTGTGTCCAAAGGCTTCCCAGGTGCCTGCTCCGTGTGATGGGAGGTCCCTTCTGGGCAGCGGGAGAGCAGCTGTTGCTCAGAAACCCACACAGCTCGGGGAAGACTAGGTTGAGTCGTCCTTATTTTTGAAGCAGAAATAACCCAAGTGTACTGTTACTGTACCTTGGCTCAGTTCTGGGGATCTGCAATGGAAAACAGAAGAACCAGGACAGGAGAACACCAGGCTTATGAGCCCGGAAAGGAGAATCTGGCTCAGGATTTTTTCACTGAGGCGGTAATATCTGTTATGCCAGTAGCAGCCCATGGTAGAGTCCACATAGAAATCCACCAAATTCAGCCTTATTTTGTACGAAAGATTTGGAAAGTAACGAATCATAACTGCCTTTCAGGTTATCTGTGCTCCCCTCATAGCCCGTGCTGTATATCAAAGGCTTTGGCCATAACCAGTGAAATGAAATTGGCACCTTGGATTCAGATCTGCTGGATTTGTGCACGTGCATGTCATCTCTCCGTGTATTTTTAGCAAGATTGAAAATGCATTTTATTCTACTTATCTTTTTAATTCTGTCGAGTAAAACATTTATAATACTTTTAGTTCCTAATCTATATGACAACCATTTCTCGTGTGCATGTTTTGCTGAATACTTTTGATCAAACACCAAATTTAAGAATTATTATCAGCATGACTAATTTAGAACTTGGCATTTACTGTGAAATTTACTGTGTTCATTACCATATTAGCACAAATTCTGAGGTGAAATAAAATGCTGACATCCATTTGTATAAATGTTTGTAAATCACTGGAAGATTTTAGGAAGAAAAGCCATAAGTTCTTCCCACAACCAAAGGTAGCTATGCTTAGTCCTCGTGACATGTCCCAAGTTTTATGGTATCCACAGAGGACTGGGATGCCACCAAAGTGCAGACTGGGAAAAGTTTTGCTGTTGACTATTGGAATGCTTTATGATTTAATTTAGGACTTCAGCATTCAGGACTGCAAAGGGCCTTTGGATGAGTGATGAGCTTGTGACTTAAAATGTCACTTTTTAAGCATAAGAAGAGCTCCTTCCCTTTCTACTTTGCTCCATCTTCTTCCATCTCCTTCCATAAAAGGGAATAAGAGAAAAGGAGACTGAATAAGGTCATCAGTGGTTTCATTGTGCCGTTTTAGATGTGTATCAGATTCTAGTGCCACTACATCATGTAATGTTAGGAAATGGGCAGAGAACATTTGTCAGTTCTTAGTAATGCTGATTACCTGCAAACTGAAAGCCTCGCTTGTACGGGGCACAAGGTCCTTCCCCAAACTTTTTGCTGCATTATATCGTTAGCACCAATAATAGCATCTGCAGGGAGTAATTAGTAACACCCAGAGGGGAAAGGAATTCTGCCAGAGGACATCATTATGTCTGGAAAACTAAAGATGCTGTATAGTAAGGTCATGAATAAATTGCTTGAGCTGAGGGTAGAGAATAAGACCAGTAAAAGTACAAAGTTTCCAACCGCTGCTGATGCGCTTATGACGAACACGTTAATTTGCACTGGAACACCATTAGGGAAATTAGTTTGTTCTGCCAGTTTGTGCTGCTGGATACCATATGTTTACCTTGAGGGAATGTGTGTGGAGAACCACTTTGGGTTAATGGTAAATGTCACAATTAAATAAGTAAATATACAGAAGTGTATCTGTGACCTGCACCGGTGCACAGACACTGTACCAGCACACCGGTGCGCCACGTTCCGTGTGTGCATACAAATATGTACTTTCATGTACTAAGTCCATACTGATCAGCTTATCAGGACATACAGACATCAGGTACAAACAGCACCTGCATCATTTTTCTCTCTGATCTGTTTACATGTGCATCCATACGGCCATGCCCCGTGCCCTTTCCATTCCATCACTGTGAGCTGGGTGTGCTGAGCTTACCCTGCTGCTGGTGGCAGTGCTAATTCACCTGGCACAACGCATGGCGAGGGGGAGAGCAGGTCAGATACCAGATTAAACACCTCTGCTCAGGTGGAGTCTATCCCGATTACCAGAAGGTCTAATAATCTGCACAGGTGCTGAGGGTTTGCAGCACCTCTGCAGATTAAACTTTAAGAACACTCAGCCCAACCTGTCGCAGAGGTCTTTATCATGCAAACTTGACGCCAAGTTCAATAACAGTCCTGTTAGTCTTCTGCATTGCAGAGGCCTTGAAAAATTGATTTTCTGTTTTGCCTCTGACTTCAGTGGAACCAGCTTTCAGCCCTCCAAGGCAAATTTATTCCTGTAGATTGCAGCTATTTCTGAAATTCTTAATTTAATGTCCTCAAAGAGTCAAACTTTCAGAGGGACCAGGCATGGCTGCGGGCTTTGCTGGGTGCTGTTGACCACTGCTGTATTATTAACTCCTCTTAAAGTCTGAAATTCCATCCATTTCCTTTCTAAATGCATTTCAAGGATTTAAAGTCCTGATCCAGAACATACAAGTCTTTTTACTGAGGAACAGAAAATAATTTTAAAGATAATTGGCCATTGTTTGCAACAGCAGTGTGTGTCTAGCAGAAACAAGCAATCTGATCCTTACAGTTAATGTTGTTAGGGCAACATTAATCCAGTGGAAACACTTTCTGAAGTGGCCAGGGCTTGTTAACACAGCCAACACCTAAGGCAGCAGTGTGTCTTTAAGCTCCACTAATATTGTACAATAATAATTTCTGAGGAAGAAAATCTTCACCTCTGCCTGAACAGAAACAAGACATATTATTGACTGCCATCCGGAAAGATGTATGCTCTGTCCCTCATGAGTCTATTAATATTTGATGCTGATGGATGTGAGCTGGCAGCCTGAGTTATTAATGGAGTTTGGTTCCTTGGACCTAACCCTCAATGCACAGGGGAGAATTAAGAATAACAAGAATTGTGTGCCCAGTCCTCTCCTGATACCGGATAAGTCTGTCATTTAGTTTTAGCATCAATTTGTTAATATTTCTGAAGTACTTAAAGTTATGAAAGGTCACAGAGGTGGTGTTAGTTACATTATTGGTGCCATTCATTTTGATTTAAAGCTGACTTTTTAGGGTTCCTGTGACCACAGATCCCCACCTGTACCTTTGCTAGGTTAGGATACTTCCATCATATATGGATTTCAGACAAGAAAAGGCTCACTCCTATTAGCTTCTGAGCACTTGGGTAGAGGTAAGGGTTACCCTGACTTCAGTAGAGCTGAGATGCCATCCAATGGCTTTGGATTCAAAGAAGAGGGCAGGAGCATGCTGCTTCACACAGAGTGGGGCATTTCCTAGAAATGTCCCTGATCCATCACCCAATAAAGGGGAATTTGTCCACAAACTGAGTCATATTTGTTCACTGAAATCAGTAGGTAATATATCAGATATATATTGGATATATATATATATATCAGAGATACATTTTGATAAACTGGAAATGCTAAGGGAAAATGCTGACAGAAATGAAGCACTGTTGAAAGTCTCTGATGTCCATATGGATCATTCTGACTTGGAAAATAGAGATGTGAAATATCAAGTTATTTATAGCTGGATTTCTTAATATAGCTTTAACATTTTCAGGGGTATATGTTTGATTGAATTATCTGCTCCTTGCTATCATGTATACCACATCCAGACATTTCACTACTCTCATTAACCTCCTGATCTTAACAGAAAAAAAAAGAAAAAAGAATAATCAACTTAAGAAGCACAGCTGTTGATTAATTTTACTAAATAGGATAGAAATATAAAGTACCATATTGCGAGATTGAAGATTCAGTGCACAACGTTTAAAATCACTTTAATAGAATATATAACTCATTAACAGCTGGATAGACAGATACTGCAGCATTATTCACTTGGGCAGGTGGTGAGAGGGAGGTGGAATTTACATATCTTTAACGGTACCTGAATGCATTTAATTTCATAGGTCATTCTCCCAAATCAAGTTCAAAATGTTAATAACAGGGTGTGCATTTATAATTAATAAAATCTTAGAGCCAGTGCTATAGTTCAAGTGCATTTTCCTCTTATGTAATTAAGAAGTTAAGTGTGTTTGGCAGTTGTCACTCAGAGGGTTCTGAAGGTCTCACTTGTCAAGCCCAGAGACAGCAATCTCATTAAGCCAGTTGTGTTGTCCGTTAAGGTTTGTTTGCAAGCTAAGGGCATAGAAGGAGGACAGCCAGAATGACCAACCTCGGGTAGTTCATAAAGTACAGTATATTAAAGTAAGTGCCAAAACTCAGAGGTGTTTTGAGTTAGGAGGAAACATCCTGATGCTTATCTTGTATATGGAACTGTTCCTTCAGCACGGATGAGTTATCTTACCCATGTCTGAGTGTCCTCTGTGCAGAGTGAGCATCAGAAACAGGTGAATCTGCCATGCCCATGGTCAGGGTGTGCCTGCCCACACCACCAAGGACATCCACCACCGCAGAACCCAGTGCTTCTGCTGCCTCCCATGGCCCAGGTCCTGCTGTCTCAGTCAGTCTGGCTCCCAGGGGAATGTGTTTGCTCCGCATCGCTCTGCGCTGCTTTCCTTTTCAAAGACATTTTCTTTTACTCCTCAATCACTAGTTCAAATCCGGGTAAGGTCAGTTGTCATAGAAATTACAGCAGTGCCAGCAGTCCTGTGCTGTACATGAAATGAGTTGGGAGTTCCATTCACACAAGATACAGCTTTCTAAGTGGCACTAATTGGCTGTCTAATTGTCACACATAGGAGAAAGGCGGAGGATTGATTAGGCGTGGAGGCTGAATGCCCCTCTGCCATCCCGCTCACACTGGGTTCCTGTAGCTCATTCTGTAGGCATGCTGGCAGGGTAATGAGGGGCAGCATGCTTTGGATTTTCTGGCTGTCAAGACGGCACCTTTTACAGCCAGTCCTTTCCAGGGGAGCTTGTTTTACTCCACCAAGGTCAAAGACAGCATCTTTTACAAACACCGCTTTCACTCAAAAATCAGGGGCTCATAGGATTCACTTTTGAGCAGCCCATATTTTAACCATTTCTTTTACTTCTCCCTAAACTGAAGTTTATAGTATAAAATAGGAAGGGTCCTACTGGTGCTACACAGAGCTGCTGCAACAAGCACCAAGGGTTCAAGGTGCTCAGAAATCTGCTCATATTTCCTGTTGCCATCTCAGTGTCTGATGCTGTGATGTACAGGCTCCTGGAGGTACTTGCCATGACATAAGGAAGATGACATTTTGTGCGTTTATCTCCTGATGGATGGATGCTCCTATCACACAGTGAAGCCTCTCACCTGCAAAAATACATTTTAAGCAATATTTTTTCCCTAGAGCTATGATATAGGTCACACTCTGCAATGTAGTTACTGTTTAACTTTGGAGCAGGGTTGCTCTCTCTGACATAGGACTAAATTATTACCGTTTAACTCACTGGAGAAATAAATGTTGGAACTCATTTGTGCTGTGAAAGTAAAGACTACAAACTGAAGAAAATGGAGTAAATATACCTTACATATGCTAACATTTGTTGGTCAGACTATGGGGCTCGGTGTGTAGGTCTCACATTTTAACTCCCTTGTTGCATCAGATGAATGACATTGGTAGAGAAATGTGCCTCTGCTTTCAGCCATGGGGTTTAATCAGTACATACAGAGTGCCATCATTTAATGGTGACATTTTCTGTATTTCTGTAACATGTTAAGTATTTATCCTCCTCTTCCTCACTTGCCACACACCTAAAGCAGAAATGGGACAGAGTCTGATTCAGTGTTTTGCTCTGTTTCTCCTCTCTCTGACATATGTGTCACACCTTGTTCAGCATTCTTCCCGGTGTCACCAGCTCATGCAAATCTGCTGAAAACAAATGCAGGTACCAGCTATGCACCACAAAGGTCTAATGCACATGCCATGTAAGTTTTCCTCTCTGCCAGGCTGTGGAAGATGAGCATGCAGGAGATCCTTCAGCTTTTAAACAACCATGTTCTTAGAATATATTTTCCAGGAAATGCAGAGCAATCTTTGCATGGTTTCAGACTGTATATTTTGTGATTAGTGTTTCATAAGTGATGTTTTGCTTAATGATCCAACATCTGTTCTAGGAGGTTTGTTTTTGTAACTTACACACCTCCTGCTGAATGAACGCCAGAAACTTGTCCCTTTCCTCCAAGTCAATCAAGGCACTAATTGCATCATAATCACGGGAAGCAGCAGTGACTGCTGGAAGTGCTGAAGATTCAGCAATCAACTCATAACACTCTGCTCACTGTTTCGAAAGAGAAAGCCTCCCTGTGCAGAGATGGGAATTTCCTGAGTTTAGATTTCTTTAGCTGACTATTTCTTTCTGGTTTGCAGGGAGAGGACTGCACCATTACCTGCATGGCAGGAACCTATGGTACCAATTGCTCATCAGTCTGTAATTGCAAAAATGATGGTGCGTGTTCCCCCGTGGATGGTCTGTGCATTTGCAAAGAAGGTAAACAAAATTCACATTTAACAGTCGTCTACAATTTGGCATCAGTGCTTCTCCCCTTCTAAAGTGGCACAGCTGTGCAGTCAGTAACTCCACTATTTATTTGTGCCTGTTGGTAATTCAGTGCTCTGCAACAAGAAACAAAACTCAACAAGGGCCTGACTGTATGTTTTGTCTCTGCCCTGAACAAGGGCCAGGCAGGAGCAGACCCCAGAACAAAGTGTGCCTGCAAGACCACAGCTCCTTTCCTAAGGAAATGTGAAGCAAACACCACTCTGGGGTTCTGCAGTGGGACTATTTTTTGCTTTTCTCTACCTATCTCCTCACTGCCCCATTTCTCCAGGACTCGGCAGCCACATTTGCACCTCCATGCCTAGAGCAACACAGCTGGGCAAAGGAGCATCCTCCTTCCCACCCTTTCTACACTCCTGTGCACTGCCAGTGGGGTGAAGCTGGCTGGTTGCCATCCTCTGGTCATGGTGATGGCTCACCTATCTGCAGGTGTCCCCTGTCCAGCATGGGGCTGAGGACACGGCTGTCCTTTGTCTGGAGAAGCAAGAAGTCTTGTGTGTTCTGGAGTCTGCAAGGATCACCGGTTTTTGTCCCAAGTATATGTCCATAATTCCTACATGTTCTCAATAGTGACCCGTGTTTCCACTTGGGAGATCTTGTACACCCTGTAAAGTGATATCTCTGATTTTCCCTGTGTAGCTCAGCCCTCCCTCAGGACACCAACATGAGCTATCCTGTATGGCACACGTAAGCCTAAAGCAGAAGTGAGGCAAACAGCAGTAAAATCTGGCATTTCAAACATGAATTAATGAATCACTGTAGAACCCCATTTAATGAGGGTGTATAAACCATGAGTTACTGCTCAACTCCATTACATGCAGCTGCGACGTAATGAAAGCCATTGTGGGGCTGGTCGTTAAGACTTGAGCCTTAATGGTTAGAAATGATGGCCTTGGTCTCTCTTTCTTTTTTTTTTTTTTTTTTTTTTGGGGGGGGGGGGGTGTAATAGCCTCTTTATATTAAAGAGCCTTCTCAAAAAAAAAAAAAGAAAAAAATGAGGTAAGAAATAAACAGCATCGAATGGCAAGTGTCTTGCATTCAGCAGGTCTCCAGCAGACATTGCTGTACTCTCTTGCTGCCCGAGCAGGTCCTAAAGAGGCATCAGACACATCAGCCTGGCCAGCAGCCACACAGAGATACCCACACTGCCCTTCTCCACCTATTGATGTTGGCAGAGGAAGCTGGGAGGTCATAATCAAAGGACCAATCTTTGACCCCATGGTTGGTGTCTTAATTTACACCAAGATCAGGAAGAAACTGGTCCTAGAATCAAAGAGCTGCAGTTTGCAAGGTGCCTTTCTTGTCTCTTCTGTTCTATGATGTGCAGAAAAAAGGCACAAGAGCTGCCTGGAAAACGTGATGCACCTTTGCACGAAGTTTTAAATCTCATTATGAAAAAAATTCATTATTTTTTCTGTGAAAACATGACAAAATCTTTTTCTCTCTGAACTTTCTTTAGGGTGGCAAGGAATGGATTGCTCTATTCCATGTTCAAGTGGAAGTTGGGGTTTTAACTGTAACCAGACGTGTTATTGCACAAATGGAGCGGCCTGCAGGCCAGCTGATGGCTTCTGTCTGTGCTCCCCTGGCTGGCAGGGGGACTACTGTGACCAGCCATGCCCCGTAAGTGTAAATGGGATGGTCTCACATCCCCTTTTAAACCATAGGCCACATAGCTCTCGTAATCACACAGTGGATCAGTATCTCATTTTGTCCGTGGGTATCTGAAGGAAATCACGTATAAATGACAGATTGCAGTTCGAGCAATCGAGTCGATGTATTGCCTTTTGCACTATATTTTATCAGAGCTATTGCAATGTTATCTGCATTTTCTTGAACATCATTTTTTAAATTCTCATTTGATTCTATATAGAAATTTTAGGCACTGAGTTGTTTCTATTTTCTCTGTATGTTAATTTAAAAAATGCGACTCAGCATTAGGAGGGACATGATAGATGATTTTGCACATTTTACAGCAAAAAAATGATTACTGAGAGTCTTTTTTTTATTTATATTTTTGGAAGGATGGAACATATGGTCTTAATTGCAGTGAACGTTGTGACTGTAACCACGCAGATGGGTGCGATCCTGTCACCGGTTACTGCTGCTGCCTTGCTGGCTGGACAGGTAAAATGAGCAACTATATAAAGCCTGGGATTATTTCTGTTTGTTTGTTTCTTTGTTTATTGCTGTTGGTTCAGTTACAGCACTGAATTTCTGACTGCAGAATTATAGATAATGGACTGAGACAAGCTCAGCTGAATTTACCCACATTTAAATCACTCATGATAGTGACAAAAATTGGCATTTATTAAATTTGTATTCAAATTAGTTGAAGTTGGCTCAAAACCTGGAGCCCAGATGTTAGCCTACTGTAACAAGAATGCTCAGGAGGGATGTAGACTGAATGGAAATCCTGCAGTGTTTTTCTCCTTGAATGACCTTTTCCATGGGGGTTTTGGTACCATAATGAATCCTGTGGCCGTTGTACATGCAGGTAGGTGCAGTCTGGATGCTAAGAGTCAGGGCAGCTGCTCCATCGTACAGACCAGTTCTGTCACAAACTGTTGTCTTCATGCCCTTTTCCCATGCTTCCTGTTGCACAGAATGGGAGTGGTGGAGCGCAGATTAATGCTGGTTTGACAAAGAATTCTCATGATTACACAGAGGCAGAGAGAAATCTTCAGTGAAGTCTGAAAGTCCAGGTTGGAGACCTCAGTACAAACAGCCCTGCACTTGACTCCATCTGATATGTCTCATTGCTAGCTTTTGACAGCTAACATAAACAGCAGTGGGGGACAAGTTATTGATCCAACCAATATTTCACACTTAGATGCCTAAAATACGAGTTAATCTCCCCCTAGCTCTCTGGAGAGTCCCTGGAGGGAAATAAGCTTATATTCTTGCCTGTATCTGCAGAGCCACCAGCAGCACTGGCAGTCAAAATGCATTGGTATTAACAGCATTCATTTGGAAAATTTAATTGTTTTTGAAACCAAAACAAGTTGGAAGAAGGTACAGAGCAAGGCATGCTCACACAGCCAGCATCTGGGATGCTGTTACCTTACACCTTTAGTTAGGCCTTAGACCAATGCATGTCCTCCATTACTAGTGGAAAGAAGCAAAAGCAGTGAAATTAAGTTTTTACTTTACAGTGAAAAACATCTTTTTAGAATTAAATAAAGAGAAATATATGAATTTCTTTTACAGCAGAGTTACTTTTTAAAGATGAGGACATGCATCCTTGAAACGGGCTTTTTGCCCACTAGAAAATCCATTCTGTAATCTCACTACAGCCCACCCCAGCTTGTGTTCTTCACTCCTGGACTGCATTCATCATTCTTTGAGCCTCTTTGCCATCACATCTATCTGTCAGGCTTTAAAACTGTACTGTGCTTTATTTATAACCATCAGAAAAGCAGTTGATAGGTTCTCCTGCAGTCATTGTGAGTTTCTTAGAGGGGCAAAATGGTTTTTAAAAGTACAGAAAATTAATATATATTCATTTATTTAGTCTAAGGGTTTATTGCACGTCTTTCTGTACATGGTGTTTCAGAGGAAAGAGAAGAAAATATGCTTAGCAGACTGAAGTTGGGGCTTTTACTCAGAGGCATTTGAAGCATATACTCCGTGCTTTTGTAGTACACACATATCTGTAACTGTACATCAAGTGTACTTACAAATTACTCCAACCAAAGGTGAGAGTAAATTCTGTGTTGTGCCCCTCTTTAGTTTCTATATTGGGTGAGGTGGATGTGTGTTAACTTGCTGACCACTTGCTGCAAATTAAGCTCTTTAACCTTCAGTACATCCCTGCAGTTCTGGAGCTCCCTTCTTCAGGATCACGTTTCTGTGAGGAAAATATTACTTTAGCATTTCAGACCAGGTTGGAGCTGAGATGTTGACAGGACCATGGAAGGTGTGCATTGGAAATGCTGATAGACAGAGCCAACATGTGTTTGTCACTTCTGCATTCAATGTTTTTTCCACTTGGCTTAGCATGAGACACAAGGATAAATTCTGCTTATGCTACTTTGAAAGTATGTAATTTCAGAAACTCTTCAGCTAGATAATTATATTTTCATATTGAGGAGGATGGCATTGGTAAAAGATTAATCTTATTTCTAGTTGTTGTGAACTGGCCCATGATGTGTTTTTGCAGTATATTTTATAAATATGATGTGATAAATAATTCAGGCTTAATTTTGTGCTTCCAGAGTTTGGTACTAATTAGGCATGGCCTGAAAAAGATCAGAAAAGTTCAGCATCATGGAACATCTGAAGGTTTTCCTACCCACTCACACCAGACAGAGAATTCACATGGCTTTCTGATCCTAATAGCCACAAAACTTCATCTGAAACAGCATATTCTGTATGTTCATCCCACATGTGGGACTCCCTGCCTTGATGTCAGTGTTCTGAGTGTAGATCAAGGAGAAGATTGAGCCCATTTTCTTTAAAGTAGTTTCCAAGATGTTACTGGTATAAACCTTGGGAGACTGATAGATGATTGGAGCGTGGAGGAAGGCTGGAAAAAGAAATAAAAAAGGAATAAAGAGTAACATACAATATAAATTAATAGCAGTCTACCACCCTTGTCTGCTGTTACGACTGCCACTCGTCCAGAGTCCATTATTCAGGGCAGTGCTCCCCCATTCTTCTGTGTCTAACAGACCAGAAAAGCTAGTTTTGGGAGCGGAGAATACCTGGCAGAGGGGCAGATGATGAAGAAGTTGCCACATCCCATCCAGGAGGTTATGAAGCTGTGCAGATCAGCTCGGTGCCAAAAGAAGCATGTTGGCAGCAAGACACGCATGTGGATTTGCCATTAAGTTCAGTGGGGAATTAATTACACATGCACAGCTGAGGGCAGAAGTTAGACCCTGAGACGGATCAGACCCAAAGCTGGTGGCATCCTGTCAGTACTACTGAAAATACCCAACCAGGCACACGGGCACACCGTGTCACAGCGAGTCTTGTAGATAGCATGGAAAGTATAGCACCTGTACTTACAGCTCCAAAACCACACGGGCAGATGCTCTTGTGTGGTATAAGTGAAGTGAAATTTGTTTAAGTGTTGGCCAAATTCAGGTCTGTGGCTGCTGGTACAATGCAGAGCTGACTTCTACTGCTCATGAAGGAAATGTCAGATGCAAATAAAAATAAGGCCTTTCAGTGAGGGAGATCTCCAGCTTTCACATGCTTATCGTAGTGAATTTAAATACCTCCCTTGAAATCAAAAGAAGATTTGTACACGTCTATCAGTAGGTTAAAGAGGAGAAGTGTAGCCCCCAGCAGGATCATGTCTTGACTGATGAGAGTGATTGCTTTCTAAAGATTAATAAGGGTTTCTCCACTCCAGATCTGCCGTGCATTTTAGATAGATGCAGCTTTTGTGCTTGCAGCTGTGTGTATGTGTGCACACACATACCTTAAAGCTAGCAGTCATTTGCAGGAGAGGTGCTATTTTGTGTACATTCAGGTTAAAATGAAGGTGCTTGAAAACGGAGTGCTTCAGTGCTAATTGCATTTGGTTAATTACAGATCTCACACACTTTGAATCCTCGGAGAGAGTGGAAGTGCAGGAAAGCTGCATGGTAGAGCATGTCCTGGGAGTCCTTTGGAAGCAAACAGGTACCAGAGAGGCAGGCGTGAGTCAGGTCACACTGCTCCCCTGGCTGCTCAGTAGCAGCAGTGGGGCCATAAAGCTCAACCAACTCAAACTCAAACAACTGATGGCTGCCAGCTGCGTGGTTGTAGAGTCATAGAATCACAGCATGGTTGGATTGGAAGGGACCTCCCTCTCCCCCAGCTCTGGCTGCCCAGGGCCTATCCACAGCCTTGGGCACTGCAGGGATGGGGCACTCACATCTCTGGGCAGCAGTGCTGGCACCTCAGCATCACCTCTGAGTGAAGACTTTTCCACTGACACCTAATCCGGTCTTTACCAGAAAGCCATTCTGACAGATCCCCAAACCAGTTCACATTGCTTAGCCTTGAGCTGGTTCATGCAGTACCGCCTCCCATGGCTGAATCCATCAGACATTACGGAAAGGAAAACCTCAGGCCTGGCTAATGCTCACAGCAAGCTCATTTCCTCCCTGAAACAAGTCAGTGAGCTTCAAGTTAATTGTGGCAGCGTGTGTTTTGTTAACCTTTTAGATATTACAGTGGGATTAAGTGGTCTGCAGGGGGATATGTTCTGTTCCCGTAAATGTTGGGGTCACTTAAAATCCTGTTTATCTCAATTCCTTTAATCTACAGTGCTGTCTTATCTGAGTCTGAGTTGTGTCTTTCCTGTTTCGTATCGCTGTCTGGTTTCTGTGGAGAGCTGTCGTTGTGATGCTATCTCAATTATCCCACTGAACTGCTCTAATGCTTTTCTGGTCACCCAGCACCCAAGTTTATTCAGGAGAGGTCAGCATCCCCAGAACGCGTGGGGAAATATGGTGGTATTGTAGATGTAGGATGGAAAGTAGAGGAGTGTGCATCCCTTAGTAAATTATAAAGGAACTCCTCATCAATTTTCCTTAATGAATCTGGATGGTATGAACATTAAATGTGGCGGCAGAGGAAGAACCCTCCTGTTATCGTGTCGGTATTTTCACCTTCAGGCTTCATTCTTGTCTCCTAAGAGCAGCTGCAACATGCAGAAAATGGGAATATATATTTCACTGTCCTTTACATCTTCAATAACATCCATACTTTGCCAACAACATAAACCCTCATTGTCTGTTATCGTGTCCAGGAGCGCTGTACAGTGGCCGTGGTAGGCTCAGGTTGTAGGGATTTCCACCTGTGATTGTATGAGGGGGCTTATGGGGTCAGGAGCATCAACTGGTCACAGATAAGGGGAGCTCTGAGGAATGAGCCTCTGCATTTGCAGGCTGCGAGAGACATCTGCGCTGTCACTCAAACACAGAAACATGTTTCTTCCCTCCTGTGGACACATTAATTCAGTAAAACTGATAAGGCTGTACTCAAGGGAAGGCCTTTTTGAATTTTAAAGAAACAGTGACCACTTTGACGGTGAGCTCTAAGGTATTTTTAACTTCACTTATTCCGAGTTCTCTGCATGAAGGTGATCTTTCAAGACAAAAAAAAAAAAACAAAAAAAAAACAACTATGTGGCTTTCCATAAAATACGTTTATATTAATACAACTTTTCCTTGGTTGGAATAGTATTTACTTTACAATTTTAAAGCCACGTCCTGTCCCCAGCTGAACTAGTTCGAAGCCAAAATAATTCCATTGCCATTAATAGATCTACTCCAAGCACACGCTCCTATAATTGGTAGCTGAGTTTTCTGCACGCCTTTAAAACCAGAGAAAATCGAGGACTTATTTTTTGTACCCAGAGGTTCACAGCAGAGCAGGTCTGCAGTGTGTTCCAATCCGTAATGCTGTGGGTTGGCTTTGTGGGTTTTTTCAGTCATGCTCTTTCATGCTCTCTGGGTTTGTAATGCCAAGCCTAAAGTATCAGAATGGAGCAATAGTAATTTCCTATTAAACATGCATTTTCTAGATGTCTAATCCCATTATCTAAACCATATTTTGCACTTATCACTTTTGGCAGTCTTATCCCAGATTTTCAAATTAATAATTTATTTCTGTGATTATTCTGTATCCTTACATTAGCTTTAAACAGGCAGAAAAAGCTGGAAACGTTAAGAGTCAGCCTAAAATGATGCAGTTTAGTCTGTCTTCTGGCAGCTTAGTCTCTCCTCTGGCCTCAGCCTTTGAAAACTGAAAATCTTTTCCACATGAAAAGGTGTGCTTACTCTCTGGGTTCGACAAGTGTCCTTTAGCCTATGAATGTAACATAAGCTTATTAGAAATTAGCTTTAATTTTTCATTGACTTAATTTCAAGTGAGTTGATAAGATTTTAATGTCAGGCTGTGCTTAAAAATTCTCTCTTTGACAAGAACCTTTAAGTATGGCTCCTGCTGGTAGGGGTCTAATTTTCAAAAATATGAATTATGAAGTTCTATCAAAGACATCACTGATGTCCTGACATAAATTATGTCAGTGCCTTCCTTGGCAGACATCTAGGAGGCTCCAGATTCTCATCTAAGGAGGGGTTTGGTTGTGTTTGTCCTGTGCCAGTTTTAGTATATATTTCACCTTCCATGAAATCAGTTGGATTTTTGCCACTCATTCAGTGGGAGTTGGATCAGACCCTTACACTATAATTAGAGCCTGCAGTAGGCCTACTGCTAAACATAAGCACGCATGCAAACGATGCAGCATTAGTCTTAGAAATGCAGAGGGGATACAAGTTCATTTAGCTCTGTATTTATTTTTGGTTTTATTTTCACTTATGAAAGGACAGCTTGTAAGTTTATACAAAAAGATATAGCTGGTGGCATCCTGGGTTGTACTAATTTAATGGGTTCTGAAAAATGAAATTTGATGCTAGAGATATTCAACTATTTTCCGTGTTAATATGGAGGCCTTCTATATATAAACTTGGCTGTGTGTACAATACATTCACCTATAAATAAATGTGGGCGAGAAGCAGCGAAAAAATTATTTGTGAGTATTTCAGCAGACTAAATACTGGATGCTGGCACGCAGTGTGGGAAGGAAGAAAAAGGAAAGATCAGTCAATAAACAGCCAGTAAGCTGAAATGTTGCGTACGTATGCTCCCAGAGAAAAGTGTTTGCTGTGACAAATGTGAATTTCTTCTTTCTCCTTCTACACGAAGAAGAAAAAGTGGAACTTCATGCGGCGATGTTAAACACGGTCGTCTTGTACACATCCCGTTGTACAGCAGCTCGTGCTAAGCTGTGTTCTTACCTCGTGGCCTGGGGAGTGAACCTCTGCAAGGCAGGAAATACATTTCCTTCCCACTTGCAGACTCCCTCCTGATTGCTGATGGTCTGCATGGATCTTCCCCAGGTTGCTGCTCCTCTGTGGCCTCACTTCAGGGCCAGAGTTTGGGAAGCAGAAGGAAGGTCGTGTGCTGGAGGTGAAGGAGGCCGGGCTGGGGCTTGTCTCCTGTCCATGTTTTTCCTCCGAGATCCTTTCTGCTCCTGGCAGCTCTTCTTCCTGTAGTAGTGCACCCAGGAGAGTATCTTGTAGCAAAGGGAACCGGATGATCCTTAATTTTAGCAAACATTTTGACTTATCCCATTTCTTACGAGGAAGATTCTTGCCTCAGAAGCTTTTATTGCATAAATTCCCAGAGTTGGGTGATTCATATCTGAAGTTTTCTCTAGATAATTAAAAACAGGGGTAGGATTAGTGCTCCACAGAGGTGCATTAGACTGTAAGTATATTACTTTCAGAAAAACACTTCCATTAATGGGTGCATAAATCGCCTATGCAATGATGAGAAAAGAGACAATTTAGAATATTTCACCTGCTGTGGGGAAGGACTTATTCTTCATTATTTAGGACCAGATCGTCAAGCCTTCATTTAGACTGATGGGTGTTACACACAGGAGCTGCCCCACTGAAGCCCACCAGTGAGCAACGCTTAGCAAGGCCAGTAAGGTCTCCACAGAGCTGATCTGAAAGAACTTCTACAGTTAGAAAAGCATTTTGGAAACACCACAGAAGTTCATAGATAATGTGTCTGCTGTAACCGCTGTTGAATAGATTTGCTATATAAAAACAAAAATAGCTTATTTGCTGACTGGATGAGCAGCCATCAATTCTTAATGTTTCCATTTAATTTTATGGGAGATCCCTTTATGTTTTCTTCTATCTGCTGCCCTCCCCAAACCGATTTTCTAGTTCTTCGTCATCCTTAAAAGCTGAGTTATCAAGAATTGTGCTGTGAGGTTTGCCTTAGGTAAGAGCAAACATTACAATCTGAAAGATGATAGAAGAGCATCGAGGATTCTTTATGAACTCGTGTTCGGATGCTATCATAACACCTTCTTAACAACTGATCCAGAGCTAATAAGACAGCTTTATTCTTATGTTCTTATCGAATTTTCTTTTACCTTTTATAGACTCAAGCAGCAAAGTATTCACTTAGGAAAGCACGCTGATGTAATCTCAAACAACGCTGATTTAAATAGAATTTATAGATGAAACATAAATGTAGCAGCAGTAAGTGTACTGTGGAAAGAGAAGAGAATGAGGTTAAACAAAAGGTGAATATATAAATACAGAAATCACTGTCAGAAATAAATGAATAAATGTACAAATTAGGAGACCAAAGCACGACTTCCAGGAGGCCTCAGTGTGGCACAGCCACCAAAGGATGTCTGCGGAAGGGGCAGACTTTTGTGATGGAGAGGGGAGGAACTGTGTGAAGGAGCGGCCCATTGTGGAATCCCGTTCAGGATTCATTCCCATACCCCTTTCAGTACCATCAGGTGCTCGCTGCCCTGCTTCCAGCACCAGCCTCACTAAAATAGCCTCACTGTTATCACCTCTCGAATTGCCAGGCTATTTTCTGCTGTTGGTGTTGCAGCAGTTGATGTCGTGCCCCTAAGTGCTGTGTTGACCACCAGTAAGTTCAGCATTCCCAATCAAAACCAGTGCGACTCACCAAACTTCAGGCCTCCACAGCACTGTTGAAATCCAGTGCCTGTTTGTGCATAAAATCCACTCTTCCCAGAGCTATTCAAATGCCAGAGATAAGAGATTATTATGACTTCACGTCATGTTGAAAGACAGGTGGAGGAGAGCACAATGTTTGTGTTGGATTCAAACGTCTGCTGAGATCGTTCCTGTCACTGCTAATTGATGCTGCATCTGTCTTTAGATTGCCATTATTGGGGAGGAAAAAAAACCACAAAAGCTGAAGATCTTATTCAGAGAAGTAATTACAGTTGTACATTGGTAGATAGAAAGTACGTGGGGGATGGGACCAACATTCTGTAATTTATCACATTCCTCCTTCCCTGAAAAACACTTTGATACTCGGCAGTGTGGCGGCCCTGCTCCGGGAGCTGCCACCATGGGGATTGCTGTGGTCAAACCTGGGGCACAGGTTCTCATTTATTCTTTCCAATTTTGCTCTTCTATTGTGTTTGGAGCATTAGTTTCCAACTATCTAGAGACGAGGCAGACAAACAATGGCAGGCTTTATTAAGAGCCAGAGAGGTAATCCCCAAGCCTGAGAGCAATTGCACGAGTAAGCTGGAGGGAATAAAAAGGGAATTCTGCTATGTCTGCCTTTCCGAAAATTCACCTTCTGAAGTCCTTCATTGTGATATAGTTACAGGCAGTACTAAATCTGCATTACTTTGACAAACTTTCATTGAAGCCATTGAGGATTATTAATGGAAGCAGTATACTAAGTCACTCTTCAACAGATGCTGTATATCCCAGCGGTGTGGCTGGGGCTTTTTCTTTCCTTTTTCATGTTCTCACTCTTCTCTGTGGTGGTATTGTGGATACTGGCTGAAGCTTTCACAGGTGTGTTTTAATAGAAAGAACCAAACTTCATCACAGTTTGAGAACCGTGGGGATGTGGCACTGAGGGACATGGTGGGTGGGAATGGTGGTGATGGGTTGGGTTTGGACTTGAGGATCTGAGAGGTCTTTTCCAACCTCAGTGATTCTGTGATTCTACGATCACTGCACAAACCACCTGCATTACCCATCCCTGCACCAAAGATATTCCCAGAGTCCCAGGCAGCAGTGGTTTTGCCATTGGGCAATAAATTATCTTGAAAGGGCCTGGGGGATGAACAGCGTGGAACTGCTTTCCCATGTGGTTATCTCTTAAAAGAGTGCAGTTGTGATTGCTGTGGTGGGTGAAGGTTGTGTTTTTCACAGCATACACAAGAGCAATTCAGGCACTTAGTACAATTTTCCTGCCCATTGTGTGCAAAGAAAGAAGGTGTGGAGTCCATGCAGGGACAGAGGGATTGTGGCTGCTGTTTCCAGGTGAGATTCAAAGCCACAGCAGATCCAGCTTTTGCTGTGGCTCTGGCTTTACTGCATGATGCCTATTGCCCACACAGGGTGGATAACTATAATTGTTACCTAAGTTATGTGATTTTCACTTACATTTCACTCCCAGAACATTGTTTAAGAAGGTCTTGGAAGTGTAATTTCATGCTAGTATCTGCAATTGTGAACCACAGCGTCAGGCAGTAAGAGAATTCCTTGGTATCTAGGCAGTAGAGTTTATGTATAGAACTGCTTCCTGCAGCTTTGGGGGCTTGTTCTTCTGGTAGTTGTCTTTCTAATCTCTACACTGCGCTTTTGAAACAAGGAATCTGTTCCTAAGTTAGGAATCTGTGGATTTAACGTGAGATAAAAATCAGATGTGTCAACTTCAGCATTTTTTTTATTTCTGGAAATTGAAAACTAATTGCTTATCAGAAATGTTCATCAGCAAGTTCCCAAGCAAAGGTTAAAGTTTTATGTTCAGAAAGCTTGCTGCTCCGCTGCCTCTGATTGTAAAGTAGTTAGGGAGGGACAGACTCCTCCTTCATGTGCTGCCAAGTTAGGGAATTGGAAAATTAAGGGGCTTTTTTTTTTAGCACAGTTCTGTAAGACATGCATGTCCAGATGCAATTTTAACTTCTCATTTACATTTGCAATTCAGTGCGTGTAGGAGCCTCCAAGAATGAAGTCTTCCATAAGAATTAACTTGGAGTAATATAAAGTAATAAAATTGATTGCGGCCCCTTCTCGGTTGTCTTCTGAAAATTATTAAACAAATATGCTCTGTAAGGGTACCAGCATCTTCTAGAAGGTTTCCTTTCCCCTCCCTTTACATTTCATTACAACAATCGGCTTCACAATGACTCATTGCCTTCGTTAGGAGCGGGAAGACATCCCTCATTATTCATTACTGAAGGAAGGACTTTGCTGCTGCGAGGAACAGCCACGGCATTCTAATTCAGCTACCTTGCAAGAGAAAGGAGTCAATGTCATTCTTCCCCAAACTTTACTGAAAGAGACAGGAAATAATGCTGTTTAATTGTCTCCGTTTATAAATAGCTCATTCACAATAAGAGAGCTGCATTTTTAATACTGCAGTCAGGAGGAAAAGAGACACGTTTTCCCTCCTTGCATCTCAATTTCATTTCTGGGAGCTGGCAATCGGACTTTAGAAGCTATAAATGATCATATGTAGATGTACAAGTATGAAATGCATCTTTTTATCTACAATTTACTGTATTAATTTTTAATTACAGTGCACTGCGGATGTATTACGTAGGTGCTCACACACAGTATTCAGTGTTCACATAACGCAAGGATTTCCTAGGGTGGGCTGTATTGAGGTTGCTGGTTTTCTTACTTTTTCTAATGCAAATGTTTTTTTGTCTCTTTCTGCTCTCCTTTTGTTCAGATGTCTTTTCTTAAATATTAAATGATTGAGCTCCTATTATGTTTTTACTGTCTTTTAATGTGTTTTTTATTAAGCTTTATAGCATGGACCAGGCTTCTTTATAAATAAAACTATGACCACATATTACTAGAAACCCCATTTCCAACTGTACTTTTGCCAGACTTGGTTAGGTTTTCTAGGAAGGGACATTATAATTGCGTGATTAATCTTCAGAAAGGGGAAATTTTGGCTCTGCAGTATTTCTTACTGTATTAACTTCAGAGATTTATAAAACCAACTTGAAACTGCACTGTAAGTGTGTTTATAATGACTTCTGGCTGATTTAATAATCCTCAAAGTTTGGTGACTGTACAGATCACAGCTTCACAAATGCAGTCCATTACCTGTAGCATCCAGATGAAGTTATCAGAGGTGTAGGAAATGACTTGGGATTGTGTTTCTCCTTAGCCATGCTCTAATCCAGCCTCTGGCTGGGGCTCTCAGGGTCCTTGCCTGCATTTATCCCATTATGCAGCAGGGACATGTGCATGGATGATAAAGAACATCTCTGTGTTGCAAGTCGAGCTGGGGCGTGTGTATGCCATCAAATCTTGGTGGAGCAGTTGTAAAGCACCCGGTGTGCTAATGTTGTTAGGAAAATTTTCAAGCCAGTCTGTGATTCATTTTTTCTGTCGTTATCAGTAACTCAGTGTGCTGCTGCTAATGCCACTCCCTGCAGCTGCACTGCTTAATGTCTCTTTTAGCTCACGATCCTGCATTTTTTTTTTCAATCCAAGGAGCCCTTGATCATGCAAATAGCACTGCTAATTGCAGGTTTTGGTGATGCCTTATCCCAGAGGAGTAGGACTCTCTTGAACAAGGAGCAGTGCTCTGGATCGAATCCTGAGCTTACATCCATGTGACAAGCCATGAGCCATGGCATAGGGCTGTTTTTAGAAGTCACCAGTTGAAACAAAACCAGTTGAAACGATGCCAAGAGCATTATGTTAAGCTCTCTGGCTGTTTGCTTCCTTCAGTGTTTCCAAGCTTTGCTTTTCATAATGATAAATATCAAACAACAACCCTGGGAGTCACTGGGAGCTAGATTGGCAGGTCTCAGTCTCCACTGAACATACAGATGATCAGTCTGTGGCACATATGGCTGCTTGCTAGATCAGAGCTTGGTTCATTAACACAGAGCTCGGAGAGCTCTGGGTGGATATGGAGTAAGTGCGTAATAACCCCGAGCACTGTGCCGTGAGCCAGGAAGTGAGCAATGCACAGCACAGAACTGGATTTGCACATGTTCAAGAAACCAAATACTAGACCTTTATTTATTTTTTTCCAGAACCCTGAATTTTTCTTCCCAGTCTTCCAGTTCACAACAGTTAAGTAATCAGATTTCAATCAACTGCATATTTCCAAGCCAATCATTTGAAATTCTTAGTGACTTTAAAGCAGTTCCTGACCTTCATCTCTCAGACGACATGCAGAGCTTCCTTAAACGGTGCTGAGGATTGCACGGGAGCTCACTGACACCTACAGAACTCACCTCTGTGGCATTTTCTTACTTCTCACTTTATGAAGCAGATAAAAGAATAGCGATTTCTTTTCCAGACTCCCTTGTTTGCTCTGTGATGTACTGTGAGGAGTTAATCCACCCAAATGTTTCTTTCAGCAGAGCAAGCTGTGTGAAACCTAATGAGTGCCATTGTGTTCTTCAGGCATCCACTGTGACAATATGTGCACCCAGGGCCGCTGGGGACCGAACTGCTCCATCTCCTGTAGCTGTGAGAACGGGGGATCCTGCTCCCCGGAGGATGGCACCTGTGACTGTGCACCTGGCTACAGAGGACCCCTGTGCCAAAGAAGTAAGGTTTTCCATGGGTGTGTGGGCAGAAGTGTAGCAGGTAGAAATGTTATTTATGGCACCAGACAAAACCATGGGTTTCTGAGCAGCATGAGCTGATGTTTTAGCCTAAATAATGCTTTTTGACCAAGAAGACAAGGCTCTGCTGGGTAGAGTGTTGCCTTCAGTTTCTTCTTGCCTTCCTTGTTCCTAGAGGAAACAGGTGTCCTAAAAGGATCACAGAATCATGGAATCATAGAGTCACTGAGGTTGGAAAAGACTGCTAAGATCAGCAAGTCCAGCCCATCACCACCATCACCATGCCTGCTAAAGCCACATCCTTCAGAAAGGAGCGACAACTTTGCATGACAAATTTGGCAAGACGTGGGTAGAATCAAGTTTCTAGGGATGTCACGAGCTGTAGGATACCTGCTAAGCAGAGTCAGCTACAGCCCATCACATAATGACAAGTAGATGAGTGTTGGCTATCAAAATAACAAGGCAACGTTTTCTTGCATGCCAGAAAAAGAAACACGGCAGCCAGAAATATCTCTCGTCTGATGCTCTGCTGCTACATATTAAAATGTGTCAAGGAGATAAAAATCCTCTCATTTGCTTTACCTGGAAAGCTGCATTTGCCCCTGAGGGACCCTTATTCACTGATCCAAACTGATGCAGCCTTCTTCCTATGTAAACAAGAAATGGGTCTCTCTCCCTTTTTCCATCAGCCCTTGTTCTTCCCGTAAGATATGCTCTGTGCCCACTTCATATATCCCTCCTGATTTTGTGGTTACACTTGACACTAGCACACACCCATCTCTAAAAATAATTTGTAGCTGACAGTTTTTATTTAAAGCCATTATAACGATGACCTCTAGCACTGCTGTAGTTAATAGCCTATAAGCATTTCCATTATAAACCCCAATTTCCAGGTGCTTCAGCATGTCTATATAACTGTAAAACCTCTCTCTGATGCTGAAATGTGGTGCTCAGAGCTTCTGGGAATTGGGGAAGAAATTGTTTTACAAATTTGAAACCCTAAGAGTGCAAAACGTCCAGAAGTTAATAGTTTCTGGCCTTTCTGAGATGAAAAAAACCTGCTTAGTTTTATCAGCTCATGGCATACAGGCTACAAGAAGCAAACCACGTCCCCAACTTGAAACTCCCATAATCAGGCTGCTCTCTGAAGACGTTTGCTGAAAACTTAATGGGGAGAAATTCTCCATCCCTCTGGGGTGACAGCAGAGGGCTTCTCTGGATGCTTCTGCTCTCCACGTTGCTGTAATATCCCTCTGTGGACACACAGCCAGGGAATTCAGCCTGCTCCCAGCTTTTCTGCAGGATTCAAGTTCAAGGTTACCTACATCTCTGCTAAGTTTGCTCTCAGAATCATTCCCATTTCCCTCTTGGAAAGTGATTTAGAAGCAGAATTTAGTACATGGCAGTACTGAAGACAATACCCCTCCAGGTAGATCTGTCTGTGCAATCAGCATTGCAGGAGACACCAGGATGGTTTATCGGTCTTAGTCCTGCAGAAATGTCTCCAGGAATGATCCAGGTTGTTTTATAGCAAGTGCATCATCAACAAACCTGTCAGCTGAGTTCCAGCTGGAAATCTGCAGCAGAGTAAGAACCTGACACCCACTGTGAGCATATGAACCGAGAGGAAAATTCTCATTCAGTGCAAAAATAGAGCAGATGTGATATAGTAACCACTGAGACAGAACTTTGTGATAGAGAATCAAAAGGAGTAAAAATCGTATGATGTCATTTTTACTGTTATTGAAACTTCATGGAGTTTTCTTGTGCTTATCTGTAGCAGTGAATGTTTGGACAGTGGATGGTTTTTTCATTCTGCATCTGCTTACATGGAACAGTACGTGTTTATAAGATACACCGGGCCCCGGTCTTGGTGCTGTATCTTATGGACAGCTCCTATAATAATTTAAATCCAAGCTCTAAGCACATTGTTCATGACAAGTTTGCTCAGCTAACTAGTGTGATTACTGATGCAAATTAGGTGCTCTTGTATGCCGTTCCCATAATCACCATTTTAGATTCTGTTCAACACTGACAGATGCTCCTGCAATGGCATGGATGAACTGGATGTCCTGTACGAGCACAGGTCCTGCACTGAATATGTTTAGAAATGAGCAGTCAGCGTTTGACATAGAGGAAAAAATACTGAGATTTTCCTAATACTCCTTCTTTGATTTCTTAGCTTAATTTCCTAAGGAAATGGTAAGGTGAATTTCTATCCTTTGTGTAAGTGTGAATGTTCCTCTTCCTGGCTATCTTAAAAGCTTTGGAAGATGTTTCCAGGTATTAACCATGTCTACCAATGGGATATGAGGCATCAGACATCTTATATTGCCATGTGATATGAAAGTCTTTAGCTGGAGATGGCCAGGGAGGCTCAACATGAGATAATCCTAAATTCTGCTGTTTGTGGAACTCTGTGTTTTTAGAAATGAAGAAATGTTATTCGTTTGAGATCAAGAGAGAATCCTAAAGCTCTCAGTACTGAGGAATCTTCTGAAAACCCGTGACAGCCTGTTTTGTTTTGTCTCCAGTTTGCCCCCCTGGCTTCTATGGACACCACTGCAGCCAGCCGTGCCCTCAGTGCGTGCACAGCAGCGGTCCGTGCCACCACGTGTCCGGGCACTGCGACTGCTCCCCGGGATTCTTCGGTGCACTCTGCAACCAAGGTACAGAGTATGGGACCCCCACACGCTACCTTTGCCAGGTCTCTGTGTCCCTGACTCTGCAGCAAGACTGATCACAATGCATCTGCCTTTTTTCCCTTGTTTCAGCAGTTCAGATCACAAGAAATTCTTTATTTCAGAGGCATGATGCAAATAGGTACTTAGTCACCCTTTTGTAAATCTGATGTGATCCTGCTTTCATAAATAAAACAGGTCTGCTGCTCCGTGTTGAGATGAATATGGAATGAGACACCTGCTGTAAATACATCAGCCATCCAATGGTTTCATTTTCCCTTCTGCTAAGCCCAAATGTTGATGACACTTTCACACACGTTTTCAGCAGGAGCTCCTTTACTTAAGGTGGAGACCAACTCAGGTACACCTACCCAAAGCCCAAGTTAATGCCTCAGCATTAGTTACAGCTCCTGGGGTGTGACTCCGGGAACAGCTGAAATCACACACACCCAAACACAGGAGTAAGGAGGAAAAACATTGTCAGTGAGGCAGTGGAAAAGAGCTCGTGCTCTCAGGTTAAGAGCAGCCTCAGCTCTCCCTGCGTCCACCACTGCACTTTTTATCTCTAGAACTTAATCCACTTCTGACCAAGAGCACCATTTTCAGTCTTACCCTAAAACCGCCTCCAAAATCTCTACAGGGTTCTGCAGACTCTGAGTTGCTGCATACCTCTGGGGTGTTTTCAGCCTGCAGATTTAAAAGAGATAATTCCTAATGGCCGCTGCCCTTGTGAAGTCACCATCCCTGTAAAAATTGAACTGACACTTCCTAATGACCTGCTTTTCGGGAAGTTAGAAGTTGCAGACAGTACTTAGGCGAAGTCATTAAACAGATTAAATGTAACTATGTTTTCTTTTCCCTATGCTGTATAGTCAACTAAACATTATACCAATTAATTTATTAAAATGAACATATTTCAGTGAATTTGTCCATTTTGTATGAAAAGTTAACCAGATTTCAAAGCGTAAGCAGGGCTAATTATCCTCTTAAGAAAATTCTATTTTATTTTTGCTCAGATGTTCAGCACTTCTGGTTTTACTTTGAAATGTTGATCTACCCAGCAAATTAATTTTAAAATATTCATGTCCTAATTAAAATCAATTTGTGTTGCAGTTTGTCATAATGAATTAGCATGTAACTTTATTTTGTCGAAAGAAAAATGCTAATTAATGTTTTCCATTAGAAAAACGTGAAACAAAGATTTCACTTCTGAATTTCCATCCCCTCGTGCTGTCTGTTTTCTGGCAGCAGGGATGTGACTCCAGCAGCAGCAGCACGTGTGTGCAAGGAGCTTTGTAACCTCTGAAACTGCACGGGGTAACATGGTTGTACTACGGATTCAAAGCAGCACGCAACTAAGCAGCTGTTTTATGAATGTATTTCCCAACCATGTAGCAAGATGGATGGATAACAACATTATCGCTGCTAGAACAATGTTGTTGCTGCTAGAACACAGCTGACATCCTACAGGGAATTGCAGAGTCCCACTTCAGAGCTTTTATTGCTAATTAACACCTCTGACTGTGTCGTACAGTCAGATTGGTCCTGAGGAAGGCAGTCCTTACTCTACAGCTTTGTTTAAAATGTTTGAAGCGTTCTGAGCAGTGCCTGTATTTGGATCTCACAACTTCACGAGGGAGTCACTGTGTCGGTCCACTACTGGGTTACTTAACCTAATGAGAACTACCACTGGGGCAGGATAGGCTTTGTCATCCTTCTGTGTTGCCATCCTGGAGGGCTTCATGCTATTTCGCTAGGACAAGAGGTGCTCACGTGGTAGGAACCCCTCTGCTAGCTCTCACTGTGCCAGACTGAAGCGGTTCTTTATGGAGTGTGACCTGTTGCCTTTGTCAGCATCAGTGTTTGGATCACAAATCTTTTCTGATTCATTAGTATTCTGCACTGCAGTGTAAATCAGCTCCTATATTAAGTCTTTTGAGAACTATTTTTCATATGTATAAAAAATCCAGGCTTCCTATAAGTGATGTTATCTATCTCCATCTTAAAGATGCAATAAAAACATTGTATTGAACTGCTCTGTATAGAGCACTGGAAGTGAATAATTGCATAGCATATATGAAAACCTGACAGATCTTTTTAGTTCCTGCTCTTTCTGTGATACGAGGCATTTTCTTTCTTTCTTTCTCTTTGTGTCTGCATATTGTTCTTTTCATTGTGTCTTTATATTATGTTTAGTTTTATCTCTTTTCAGGTAGAGAACTATTCTGTTTAGCACATCATTTGAAAGCCAACTTTATCCATCCTTACAGATAAGACTGCAGCTAGACCACGCAGTATTGCTTTCTGCACCACTCTCAGGTTTCTGCCATAGTAAAAGTAGAAGATGGCCTACTGTATAAAAGCAAATGAGTCCCAGCTCAGAATTTCAATCTGCAGCTGATTTGCAGAAAGGATAGATTGAGGTCACCTGTGGAGCAAGTGAGAGGGACCCAAGTGGTAAACTGGCTGCATAACTGAGGGAGTGCCTTAATCACTTTTTTGTCATCACTGTTATTTGTAAGGATACAAGTCCAGTTCCATTTGTTATGCTCTCTGCAGAGATGGGCCGTGTATCTCATCTTGTTTTGAAAATACATCTGTTTTTGTCAGGGAACGCAGCCAGTAAGAGCACTGAAATTAAGCATTTCATTCATTACTGAGCAGAGCTTTCCATCTACTTTAATGGTAAAGATTTCCAATAATTTGGTGGGAGGTGAAGGCATATCTGTCTGTTAGCTTTATGTTACCATGCGTAGGCTGCTGCTGGACCATTCTGGGGAAAAAGCAGAGTTTCTTTTCTTCCAACTTCAGCAATTAGCGAGGGGGACCGACAGTTTTGTTCTTCTCTTCCTCTCCCAGTACTGCTCCTTTCATCCTGCTGAGATTCTTCAATAATGATAATCTTCTAACTGCATTAGATTCATTTTCCAGCAGGCAAATGGATTGCAAGATGGCTCTTTCACGTTGATTTTATGCCTGGGAAATAAGCAAACACAGAGGACTCGAACCCTTTCTTCTGCCTTCTCCTCATCTCCAGAAAAAAATTGCCCTCTTGTCTTCAGCGAATAAAAATGTCATCATTACTTTTCTCTCTAATTGCTAAATGCTAAATCCTGTGACTTCCTAATATTCGTTATGAAGCCTTCATTAAACTGTTCTGTATTTCCAGTGTGTCCCAGTGGAAAATATGGGAAGAACTGTGCCGAGGTCTGCCAGTGCACCGAGAACGGGACGTGCAATCCCATTGATGGGTCGTGCCAGTGCTTCCCAGGCTGGATAGGGAAGGACTGCTCTCAGAGTAAGCAAAGGGTTAATTCTCCATCTCTGCTCTGAAATAACATGTTTTCCTGTTTAGTGTTTTCAGAAAGTTAAAGGCAGTTTCTAGGGAAATCCCTGAAGTATTACAGCAGCCAGTGCCTTACTCTCTTTATAGCTTATTTCTTTTAATTAATCTGAGTTAGCTTTGGCTTGAATTAGTTTATGCATTTGGAATTTGCAGAAGCAGTTACTGGCTTCTATTACAGGAAAGAGAGGTCACAAACTCTTATCAGAAAAGAAAGCTCCATGCTCCCTTTTAATTTCTAGCTGGATTCCCTTTTATTTATTTTTTGAAGTCATTTCCTTTCCGTTATTAGATTAGAAATTATTAACCAGTAAATGCTTCTGTGTATCAAGCCCACAGAATTGAGAAATTAGGCAGCTGAGAGGTTTCTATTAAATGTAATTTAATTGTAAAAGTCAATGTGGGCTTGGTGGGATGGAGGGTTTTCTTCTCAAAAATTGCCCAGGTGGAAGATTGGCATTTGTTGATCCCAAAGTGTCATTTCCTGAGAGCATCCCTTAATTGAAGATAGATCACAGAGGGAAGCAATATCCTATCATTCAGAAATGTTACTTCATATTCAGGATACAACTAGCATATTAGACAGCATTCCAGTGTAAAATATATTAAACTTCGAGTGATAAAGTAGGAATTGGATAAAAACAGACGGCTGTAATTTTACTTTTATTGTGTGTCTTCCACAAGCAGAATATTGCTGTCACTCAAAAAAAAAAAAAAAGGGAAAAATGGAGATAGAAAGCTGCACAGATTCCTCATTATGTTTAACCATGTAATTGGGAAATGACTGCTAGTTTCTGTTAACCTTGAGAAAGGATGTGCCAGTTTAGAGTCAGGAGGACGCAGGGATGGCTGCTTGGTGTTCTGGACTGACAGCAGCAGCCTGGCTCCTTGCTCAGTTACCTTCCTGTAAGGAAAGGGTAAAGCTCCGGACACAGAGCTGGCCTCGCACCCGGCTCCTGGGGTCCTGGCACTGAGCTCTGCTGGTGATCCTCCCTTACAGCAGCTAACCTGGAATGACCGAGAGATGGAGCCACAAAGGAGATAATTTTAGCCCCGGCTCCAGAGCCAGTTCTGGAGACACTGACAGACCTTGCAGCTCTAGCTTACAAAGCCTTTTCAAAACTATTTCTGGTTGCTTATAGCACGAACACTTCAGGCCAAATCCTGTTCAGCTGTACATTGTGTGAGTTCAGCGACCCTTTGTTTGATTTACGTCATGGCAGGTTTGCTGCTATTCACTTTGGCTTTAGCTGTGTGTGTCATATGCCAGAAACTTGCATTTATCGTCCCCATTGGAGCCAATGGCATGCATGGAAATAGGCACTGTTTCTCTACTTTCAGGTTTCCTGGGAACCGTGCCTTATTAATTCATGCCTTTAATAGGAAGCAATGGAAAGTGCTTTTTAAAGCAAAAATATAGTTGTTATATTGAAGGGTTATCATCATTTTGGATCTTTTAGTCTGGCACTAATGACTGTAACTTACTGCATTCAGTTTTGGAGGGAGGCTTACAATAACTTTAGAAAACGTATTAATATTGTACCTGTAGAAATATATAACAGACCTGGAGGTTTTAATTTAACATTGGCCCTATCAACAAAAGCAATCTGATTTTGTGGATGGGAATTCATAGTGAAAGAAGTTTTCTTTACATTTTTACATAATTTGAGCAGTGCTCCGCGCTTCAAATGAATGTGGTAATTTTAGCAGTTGATTGCATGGCAGAAGTAAACCACGAATAGCTGTGCTTTATTATGCAAGAATTTCTGAATATCAAAAAGAAAATTAAATTACCCCCATATCTTAAAAACCCTGTCTGGATTGTCTTCAGAAAGAGTGCCAGTGAGGCAGGGAGCGCTGCTGGAGCACTTATCCCCATCGTGGGGGTGCTCAGTGCACACAGAGCAGACCTACATGGAGAAGAAATTCGGGGTCTGGCAGTGTGGGTGAGGTTTTAGGTTTGCAGTCTGGGTTTGCAGAGCACTCGTTGGCATGGGAGAACCGGTCATGGTGAGGGAATAGCTGCAGCAATGCCAAGTGCCATGACACGATGTTCTGCCTTTGCTGCTCTCCTGCAGGCTCTCCTTACCAATGTTCCCCCGCAGCACTAGAGCTATATCACTGCTGACAAATGTTTCTTATTTTCATAGCTTGCCCCCCTGGTTTTTGGGGCACGGATTGCTTTCATTCATGCAACTGCCACAATGGAGCAATGTGCAGCCCTTACGATGGAGAGTGCAGATGTACTCACGGTTGGACTGGGCTCTACTGCACGCAGCGTAAGCCTTTCAGATGTGCTATTTTGTCAAGGAATCTGTCAAAGTATGTGCTGCTACCTTGTGTCTCTTCCAAGTATTGCACTCTTGCTTCTAAACTGCTTCATGCCTGTGGACAACTTCGTGTCACCCCGAGGAAAATGTCCTGAAGCTCCTCGAGGTTTTTTATGCCCTTGGCACTCTAAAAAATGAGGGACTCGCCATTTAGGTTATTGATTCATTGTCACAACCTGTACAGTCTTTTTTCCTGTTTCTTAAAGCCTCAGTATACACTGTCTGCTTTAGGAAAATGTTTGATAGTTCTCTTCTCACCAGTGCAAAGCTATCAGCTCCGCACAAAAGAGGAGATCCGATTCTGGGGAGCTAAGAGGGCTCTTCCGCTTGCAAGTAACCAATTGGTCTCTGGCCTCTTAGAGAGTTTCTGTCCAGACATCCTATTTCACTCCTTGAAAATGGAGTTTGTGTGGATGCATGAAGTTTCTGTTCTTCTGAAGTCCATAAGAGGCAGTTCTGTAAGATAGGAGAAGTGCTTCTGCAAGAAAATTGGCTGTCGTGGGAGCTCTGCATTTAGATCATCAAATAAATGGTATTAGATATACAGAGGCTGAAAATCCATGGATTTATAGGGTCGTTTATTTCATACTGTTAACACATTCGAGTTTGCATTTCAGTTCATGTCTTCATCGTTCCTTACTCTTCTTCCTGAAAGGTTGCCCAGCTGCTTTTTATGGAAAGAACTGTGCCAACGTCTGTCAGTGTCAGAACGGGGCAGACTGTGACCACGTCACTGGGCAGTGCACGTGCAGGACGGGATTTACAGGCAAACAGTGTGAGCAAAGTAAGTGGTGGCACGACTTTGTTTTCCCATTTCTTGTGGGGAGGAGGTCAGAATCCTTTGCAAAAATGGGCTGTGGACTGGGGTGTGTAAGTCTGTAAGCCTGCAGCCCCAGGCACCTTGTGTGATCTGTAGGGAAAATTAGGCGACTCTGGGAAGCCAGCTGGTCTGTTTTAGGGCAGTGAAGTATGGTGAATCCAGTGCAGATTGGGCCTTTCCTTTCCCAACCTGAAGTTTGGTGAGATCAAAGCCAGTCTCACAGCCACTGCTGAGTGGAGGCAGCCTTCCCAAACCACTTCACTTCTGTCTGATCGATAGGAGCCCCAAACTGTGTCATGCCTTACTAACACTGTTGAGAGCAACAGCCTCAGGTTTCCCCAGACATGAAGGAAGACAGAAGAGTTCACAAAGAGTCATTCCACTCTCTGACTTCCAAGGAATGTTGAGGTTTCAGTGACAAAGTTGTTATGCTATAGATGTGGACCAAATAAAGATTCATCTGTGCATTGAAAACAGATCAAGGAAACAAAAGCAACTTGTCATTTTTGGAAGGATTGCAGTCACTTGAGTAGTGAGCAAGTGTTTAACAATGAACTTCAATTACCTTGCAAGGGTACTCACATATCTTACTGTAATTGTTGTCAGCGTCTTGCTGGCATATTTAGCACACTGTGCCAAATGGCTTCCTTTAAGAACAAAGATTTAGGGCTGTGGAAACTGTATATGCTGCAGTTGAAAAATTACTTGTTTGTCCAGTATAGTAAATCAAAAGAAAATTCTCACGCACTTACTTGGATTCTAAATACAGGGTGAAATCTATCTCACCTTACCATGGCATTAATTCCACAGATATATTTTTTCCTTTTTTTGGCAGCAGGTAATGCAATTAAACATTCCTGCTAACTTTGCAAGTCAAAGGCCTACCTCAGAGCTTCCCTGCAGCTTACTATGTAGATCTTTATGAGTGCATTAGGACATATAACTCAATTCATGAAAATCTTTTCCATTTGCACATACTTAACATTCATCCAAGTGTGTCTCAGGATCAAATCTGCACGCTCGTGGGGATTACGGACGGCACTGCTGTAATTCTGTGAGCAGCCAACTTGCTGTGAATTCGTGTGCTCCTTTACTTCACCCATGAATAAATAGGAAAGCATGAAGTTTCATAATACAGCTGAACCACAGCACAAGATTTTGTACAAGAAACATTTCCAATTTGGCATCTCTACAAAGCCTGAGATTTTATTTTCAATCCAAACTAGTAATGTATTTGTTTATTTGCTTTTCTACTATTTAAAAGTATTTGTATTGAGACTCCTTCCTTCTCAGAATCCCAATGAATGGACAGTTGCACCACACCACAAGTGAAAAGCCGAAGTTCAAACCTCATTTCTGCAGTGCAGCCCAAACATTTGGGCTATACTCATTATAAAGATACAGGCTAATGTTCATCACTTAACATTTATGTTTGGTAACTGGAACGTGCTTACAACCTGGCACTGGGAAGGTCCTATCACACTGTGCAAAGCATTTGCAGTGATGCTCAAGGAGTCAGATGTTATCCCACATCATAGCAAGTATGATGCATTCCGTAATGCCTTCCCTACAGAAATAAGAAGGATATGACAGAAGCTGTTTCTTTCACTTTGTTATTGAATGTTGCCTCGAGAAATTTAGTAAGCTGTCTACACAGTTATTGTAATAGCCCATCATAGTAACTGTATGAATAAATTCCTCAGCTGGGCATTCAATCATTTTGTCTTTGATAGAAATACAAAAACAGGGTAGAAATTCCTTCTGTAATGCTGAAGCAGCAAATCAGACTGTTCAGATGCTCAGTTCTGTGAGTCCATCTCCAAGTCTTGTAGCACCACTGGGGATAAATATGAAAGCATGCAGGATTGGTTTGGTAAAAGTCTGCTTTGTTCATATGAAAGTACGTTAAAACTTCTATTTGCAGTCCCCCCAGGAATGGCATGTGCATATGCTATGCTCTTCCAAGATGTTTTCTATAGCTGCTGAGATCATGCCCCGTTAAATTCCATACACCTGTAATGTATATCAAGGATTTTCACGTATGTATGTATTGTTGGTTTCATCCTTGAGAAGTCTTGTATGGCTTTTCCAGAAAGAAAGTTACAGCTTAATACATTATACCACAAATTGAATGCCACATACGTTTGTCTCTTGCTTAAAGTAGCCATCTAACCCTGGGGAGTTATCCTAGTAAAACAGGGGTGACCTTTCTGCTGAATTTCCATGGCAAGGACCTCACCTTCTTCCTCCAGAAAGTCAGGATTCTTTCCAATCTTCTCTTTGGCTTCCCAGAGTGCTCCCCAGGAACGTTTGGTTACGGTTGCAAACAACTGTGTGAGTGCATGAATAATGCTACATGTGACCATGTCACAGGTACCTGCTACTGCAGTCCGGGCTTCAAAGGAATCAGATGTGATCAAGGTACAGTGAAAGTCTATCTGTAAAATACCTCTCTCCCTCTATCCCCTTTTGTTTTGTTTTTGTTAACAATGATGTACTTTAAAAAAAAAATCCAAAATGAATTGCACGATTCAATTTACAGTGTGTTATGAATTACTTTTAACAGCGGCTCTTATGATGGAAGAATTAAACCCCTATACTAAAATTAGTCCTGCTCTTGGATCAGAGAGGCACTCAGTGGGAGCAATCATTGGAATTATTATTCTCCTTCTAATTATTATGGTCTTGCTGGCACTATTTGTGTGGTATCGACGGAAACAGAAGGAGAAGGGCCATGACATGCCAAGTGTATCTTACACTCCAGCCATGAGGATGACTAATACAGATTACTCACTTTCTGGTAAGGGTCTTTTTATGTTAATCGAATACTGACTCGTATTCCTGTATGTTGGGGAAATCAAGCTTCCGTGATGTATAACACGCTCCTGAGTATCAAAAATAATGATGCTTCTATTCTTGCCCTGAATACCATGATCTCTTAACACTTAACAGAGACAGGAAAGCAAATATGACTTAAAATTGAGCGAAGCTGCTTTATGTATGAAAGATTACTTACAAGGCAGTGGATAGACCGAGATGTGAAATATGCTGCATGGAATATATAAAGTCCTTTTTTTATCTGCTGCATTCCTATTGCAGTTTAAAATTTTCCACTGTGAAACCTTGAGGAGGCTTTTTGGTGAGGAATGGAGTTGACTGGGTTAATAGTAAGGTTTTACTTTTGTCTGTGTTGTGGTTTCTGATTTGAGCCCTCCTGTCTGTTGTCTCTTTTGGGTGCAGGCCAACCCCTGTTGTCGAGACAGCTGGTGTCAATTTTCTTCCCAGGAGTTGATAAAAGCAGGAGCAAGGAAGGGGGAGGCTCTTTAAATACAAAAAAAAAAAAAAGAGTCGTACTGATTTATTGCTTCTTTCTGTCTCCTGTTACTGGTCTGGAGATCAGATTATCTTAACAGATTGGCTAAACTTTGGAGGACACGATCTCCTCTTCACTGCTGTCATTCTTCATTCCTCAATGGCCAATCTCAGGTAGGAAGCCAGGTAGGAGGTGGCTTTGCTTCCTTCCAGTTTCCTCCAACCTGTCCCCTGTGGGGATCTGCTCAGGGCTTGCTGTCCTCTGTTCTACTCTTTGCTGCACCTCCCTTTGGATGGCTGCAAGGCTGGAGCTGTAAGTCCCAGTAAATCCTAGCTTCTGAAGCAGCAGAGGTTGACCCAACACTTCTGCTTTCTGAGCCCTGCTTTGCCTTTTTCCTTTTTGCTTTCTAGCTGGGGTGCATGAGGCCTGGCCTCTGGCCTCTGGTTCGTCCTCTGTGCTGCCCTGGGGTGGCATGGCTGAGTTCTGCACCTCTCTGCCCTGGGTGCACCTGGAAGGAGCCTCTCCCACCAAGCAGATGTTACTGTCTGCCGAACGCTGCTGCCTAAACTCCTTTTTAGATCTCTCAGGCTTATACTGGAACATTCCTTCTTCTCATAGCTACAAGATGGGAGAAAAAAAAATATCAGTGTTGTACCTCCTCTCATTGCTTTGAATTTTAGCTTTGCAGGCTCTTGCTTAAGCTGCCCATTTGGGTAAGAGATTTATGAAAACAGTGCCAGAGAGGGCTCATCTGATCCTTAGCTAGCTGCCAGCATGTTTTGGCCCAAAATTTGTCATTTCTACATCATTTGAAGAGCCAGACCACGAACATGCAAAAGATAACTGTGGCACATCTCAGCAGCAGCGGGGCTCCGAGTTCCAAGAGAGCAGAGCACAGCTGCTGGCACGGAAAATTGTTCTGAACTTTTCAGCCATCCATTTCATTCACATCGACACTTTATTCATTTATTTACAAAGCCTGTTCCACCTAATTTATTTGTGAGCTTTTCTAGTCAACGGATGTGTAACCCAGTGTGTTGAAGAGGCACAACTTACACATTTGAAAATAAGGATTATTGCTGAGTTGGGAGTTCCTGACTGCAGTAATTGAGTTTCTCCTTCCAGACAGTGTTGTTTTCTTTCCATATTTTACCATGAATGGAGATTTCCCAGTTGGTCTGATGGCATCCCAGTCTTACACTCTGCAAGAAGTCTGAAGAAAGGCAATGCTGTGAAAGGATGCTCTCACCCTTCAGAGTGAAGATAGACAGATGACTTTCTTCCTCAGCTACCAAGTCTTTGCCTTTCAAGGTGCTGGTAGCCCAGCACAATCCTTGCAGGTTATGCCTTTGTAGGCACTGCACCTCCCTGTATGATGTCCTTCACATTCCTTCCGGATGCTCCTGCTGCCACACAACACTTAAGCAAAGAATACTTTGGCAATGGATGAGTTCCTGGATGCGTCCCAGATGTCTGAGGGATCACGTCCTGCAGCTCCACTGCCCCTGGGATCTCTTCTGCTCTCTGGACATGGCAGTGCATTTAATTCTTGCTCTTGTGGCATTGCTGCTCCGTATCAGCTCGGTTTGTAAAAGTGCTGAAGCACTACGTTCCCTAAAAGGAAACTGCTTCTGCTTCCATCCTGCTCACCTCATTCAGTGATGGGTGTGCTAGGGCTGGGCCTTTCCTTTTGTCTTGCTCTGTGCAATCCGTGTAGCAACAGAACTTTTGTTGCTCAGGAAGCTGCAGCTGAGTGGAGTCAGCCATCAATTCCTGCCTCCTCCTTGACAAACAAATGTTTCTTGCAGAGGAAGACTAAGCAGTTAGAAATCATGCTGCTTCATCTCATTATAACATGTCTACGGGGATCAGCATTGTTTCATGTTTTCATCTTTCAGGAGGAGGTTTACAAATCCTGCACAAACTCCTTGCCAAATTCCGATGCTCCTGCAGGGGCTTCTACAGAAACTTCCTACCCATCAGGCACCTTCCTAGCTTTGGGCTTACCAGTGCTGTATTCAGCCTTTCACTTCCATAGAGCAGAAAATCAGATGAAAACTGAGACAAGATCACAGACAAGACACAGAGACCTGTAGCACAGCTGGATGGCAAGAACATGTGTGTTTGTGAGTGTATATGTGCACTGCAGAGGACCCTGAAGGAGAGTATTAGGGTCTGCAGAATCAGATGTGGGTGTGTGGTTCATCCAACCCACCATCACTGTTACTCTGCTGCTTTGCTGTTTAGGTGGTGGTGTCATTGTCATAGAGAATCATATGTTCAAATCATTAGCTCCTGGAGGCTGTAATCTCCCCCAGCACATTAATTTATGCCTGTAGGGTGTTTTGGGTCTTTGTGTCTTTAGCTCTTCAGATGCTGGTAGTGCGTGCATATGTGTGAGAGAAATTATAGGAAAGGAAACCCCCCAGGCAGCCCTCCAACCATTCACTATTTGGGGATGAACACTTCCAGTGTTTCTCTGGTGGGAAGGAGATCTGCCCATGTTGGGAAGCCGACCCACAGCAATGGATCTCAGAGCAGGCTGTGCCCAGGAAGCCTGAAAGCAGAGCAGTGCTCCCAGCATGCACACGATATATTGCTTCCAACAGAGGATTTTAAAGCATGGATCGTTAACTCAAGGACATAGGGACAGAAGGGAAAATTATGCAGCAGTGCTGGAGAGCAGCAGAGATTTCTTCTTGGGACTTGCACGAAGACATGGTTATGAGTTGAAGTGACACTGGAGGTCTTTTCAGAGTCATAACAGATTATGATAGGGGTATTTCCTACACTGAAGCCAAAAACCAACCAAAGCTCATACAAACAGCATCCTGAGCCTCCAACCCCACTGACACTCCCTGTGAGTGAAGAAGATCCACACAAAAAACAACTGAGAGGAAAAAGAAAGCAATGCCATTTTGTAGCTTGAACTCTCTGTTTTTCTATTTACCGCAGAGTGCTCATTCCCCTTTTCCACACCCCTGTCCTGCTCCTGCTGCAGGCCGTGGCTCATTGCTCTTCGTGTCCTGCACAGCCCTGGCTCACGGTCCTTATAGGGATGGAGTGGTCTGGCCCCATCCATGTGTCAGCACTGCACAGCCAGGGCTCACAGCAGGACTGTGCTTTCATGGGGCCCAGTGCAGGACAGATCTCTCCATGCTAACATTGACATAACCTTTGGGTCAGATTTGTTTTGTTTTAATTTAAATTGTTCTTTTTCTTTTTTTCTTTTTTATTTTAGCCATTTAAGTCTATGCACTGTTCAGAGTAGAATAAAATTCTCATCTTTGGGAAGAGGCTTTTTTCCTTTTTTTTTTTTTTTTAACTGGGGTAGCATTAGATTTGAATTTGATGTATTTCTAGGCAGTGGTCGTAAGAGCTTCATGAATAAATGTGTAGAAAATGGACTGTGCTATCAAGGTAAATCAACCTGTGTGGGTACTTAAGTATCAGCCAAATGGAACTGTGTAGAAGGAGTAATTCTGAGTATATGGGGCTGCATGCAATGAAGGAAGACAAGATTTCTGGTGATGCAGACTTGTGTACGAGCTCAGATTCATTAATTCAGCACTGTGCTAAGTAGCAGGGCAGTCTGGGAGACTTTTTCCTTCAGCTCATTTCGGGTGCACAAGGCACTGCGGCCAGATAAGCTGGGTGTGAACTTGTAAGGCGTCAGCTGCCTCTCAGCAGCGTCGCTGTGCACCTCTTATCAGGCAGCAGAGCAGCGAGCCAGACCTCTTTCTCTTCAGGCTGATCCTTGCAGCTGAGAGAGGGTACACAGATAAGGGAAGGAAAGGCAGCAGTGAGAGCTCAGGCACAAACGCTCACCTGCAGAGCAGAGGAACATGGGCTGGAGCTGTGCGCCCTCATGCACAGGTCCAGGGCCATGCAAGCACTGCGTCAGCAGTGGGCATGCCCTGACGGCCGTGTTTGGGCCCCGGACCCAGCTCTCATTTACAGCAGCAGCTGTTTGTGTGTAACTACTGCAAATATCACGGGGTTGTAGCTCAGGGAGGTGGCAGAGGCTCAGCAGGCCGTCTCACCTCCCCAGCTGCTGCACTGGGCAGAAAGTTATTGCAGTGGCCACGTGAAAATGCTTCAGTCCTGGAATCACGTGCTGCTCTGAGGGCCTTTGTTGGCAATATCCTCAGAGCACAGCTGGCACCAAAAGGTTCTGCGATGACCTCAGTAATTGAGCTGTGTGTTTTGACAGGCAGAAGATGTGAGGTCAGATGTGCACGTGCACATGCAGGTCCCTCCCCAGGCTTCGTGCCACTGTACTTACCTAATAGACACCCTGCAGGTAAAACCTCTTATCTGAAACGGGATATTTCACAGTAAATTAAGCTAAATCGAGATCTCCACAAGATGTCAGCAAAGCGAAGTGCACAGCCACAGGAATGCAAATGCAGAATGAGAGGAGCAGAGGGTGGGGGAGGCAGCTCCTGCAGGCACTGCCCTTCCCCACCAGCTCCACTCCCCGCAGTGCTGGGCACGGGCAGCACTCAGCATCTGTGGGCCTTTCTGGGCCTGACCTCCTGCCTGCCATCTAACCCCTGCTCATTGAAACTAACCCACGTATTTACTTCTTACAGGGTGTGGTGATAACATGGTTTGAACGGTTTGGATTTTTCACTCTCTGTCCTGGTGCAGTTTGAAGCATGTGCCCATTGGCTGTCGTGCTGAAGCCAGCTTGGCAGCTGTGGAAATAGGCAGTGTGTTTCCTGGTACATTGTTTTGTCTGGGAATTGTGTCGCTGAGTTGAAGAAAGGAAATGGATCAGGAGGTGTGTGTATCACAGTGTAACTGCCCAACCTTGCCTTTCAGTGCCAGAGCTTTTTTTCTCTGAGCCTTTGCACAACAAGCTGCACAAAGTGTTTGACTTCTTGGTACGACACCTTGATTTGTAACACCCGCAACCTTTCCTGGAACAGAAAATTCTGTCCCATAACTAGAAGGGTCATCACCACCAGTGGCACCTACATGCCATTAAACCAGGGAAGAAACTGCTGTAGACCATCCATTCACTGAGCTCTGCATTTCTTCCCTTCCCCACAACACAGGTGGGATTGTCAGGAATTGTTGTTTCTTTCTTTTTGTCAAGATCTTCACAAGGACAGTGCTGTGCCAGATATTTATGTTGCTTTTTATCTTATCTTTGATGCTAATAGTCCAAAGCTTCTCACTGTGGTTTGCAGAATACGTCCCATCTGGAGGCCCCTCTCTAACAGAGCTCTCCTCGGGTTTCTAGACTTCACTGTCTCTCGTGTGTTTTCAGTTTCTGAAGAATCATTACAGCTTCCAGAGTGTTTGTGATGACTGTTTTCTTCCCAGATGTATCTCAAGGTAGCGGCAGCGTGCATTGCTTTTCCAACCCAAGCTACCACACTCTCTCGTGCGGTGTGACTTCACGCTTCTTTCCCCGTAATCTGGATGGGAACAGCTCCAGTAAGGTAGATATGATCCCGCCCCGCTGCAGCACTGTCCTTATCAGTTCAAGGAAATACAGCAAAGCACTGCCTGTTGGATCCTGGTGCCTGCTGGCACTGTTTAAAACATCATAGCAGCTCCTGTCGTGGCAGCTCTGAGGGACGCAGCAGGGTCTGCCTTCCCCTGTGTGTGCCTGTGTAATCTCTGCCCTGTGACAGCAGCATCAGCACGTGGTCAATAAGCCTTGCTGCCTAAGCAACTATAGTCTACGTTTGCTCTTCAGAAAAGATAAAGAACCAGATAATTGTGATTCTTCATTAATATAATGAAAGTAAATCAATGAAGCGTTGAGTCAGGAGTCTAACTTGGCTACATCATCGTTGCCCAAATCAGCAGACACACAGATTTGCTGCTGGCACAAAGACAGATGCAGGAGGGTGCTGGGGGTGAGCACTGCCCTCATCTCAGAGCTGTGCCGTCCCTTGGTGCTCTCAGCACAGCTCTTCAGATTGGAACTCTCAGATATCCAGAAGGACATTACTCACTGCGTGTTGCTATCGATTCCCTGGGGCCACTCATGGACTACATTGGATTCACCACTTCAGCAATTGACTGAGATGTGGTAAATAGTAAGGCTTTTCCTTTGGAGACCTCATAAGCCAAGGTGGGGCAAAGGGTATGGAGCAGAAGAAAAAGGAAAAAAGGAAATGTGACTGATTTCATTGAGGCTGTCAGCTTTAAAAATTATGGCACTTGCTGGCTGCATTGGCTCAACCCAAACCTAGCTCTGGTCACTGGGACGAGAACAAAACTGATGCCAAAAGGACACCGTGTAATGAAACAGAGCATACAAAAATATTTCTTCGTGTGCTCCTGTTGGATATTTATCAGTTTGAAAAAAACAATCTCATTAAAATGTAATAAGAAAGCTGGCTTTAGAGATTTCACAGGGAAAAGTTTAGACAGATGTGTAAATACCTTTTCCAAGGTAGATGGTCCCCTTGCTTCGTGCAGTTTTGCTCCCCAAGTTGGAAGTGCAAACGCTCATAATGTCAGATTCAGGATGAACATCGTGAGTGCAGAGTTGGACCACTAATCCTACTGCAGTAATTTCAGTGAAGGCAGAAAAGGTCAAAGCAAGCACCTATCTCGATTTCCCAGCCTGCAGCACGGTCTGATCACGTAGCAACTTCAAATATTTAGGTGCCAAAGACCTAAGCCCAGTGGTGCACTTGGACAAGCGTGAAAGCTGCCTGCCTTGCAGCACTGCTGCCTCTCTGTAGTTGATCAGCAGGTTGTCTTGGCATTGAAAAAGAAGGAAAAAAATGGGTCTGGTATTTTTAGGGCACTTATCAAAATATATGCCCTGACTTTTGCTGTACATCCCCCAGCATCTAACTTATTCATGAGAAAGCTTTGCAGTGCTGAGTAGCTGAGGATGGCCAAAAATACGCAGCTCCTGTCTATGCTGTTCTCCAGCCAAGTAAGACAAAAGAGCATATAAAGCCCCTAATGGCTGCAGTAACGAGTTTCATTTCCTAATCAGTTTGTCTGGTGCCATTTCCACTTTCTGCAGGGAAACGTGCACAAGTTGTACTTGGAGGATTCATTTCTTTCCAGTGCCAGCTGGAGTCACACAGGAACCAGCACAGATGCAAAATGAAAAAAAAAAAAAGGCAGAGGAATCTTCTGAAGTGCTGAGGCAGAGTCCTGGCTGTGCTATCCTGTGCTCAGAGGACCACGTTTCTGCTTTCCATCCTGCTGCCCTCCCCTGGCTCAGCAAAGCAGCAGGGCACCCTGCACATCCCCTCTATGGAGGGTCTCACCTCCATTTCCCCTCTGCCAGGCAGACAGTTGGCCACTGCTTGCGGTGCTGCCCACGTCCTTACAGTAAAACTTCAAGCTGCTGAGACAGGTAGGAGCAGAGGTGTTGGAGTCCTCCCAGCATGTGCAGGGGAGTGCTGGTGCTGGAACACATGCAGGCAAAAGCAAGTGGGAGGATATGGGGGAGCGTACGAAGAGAGACTTCTTTTATCTAGCAAAATGAATGCTGAGAGGGAGTGCGATTGCCATCTATAAATACGTCAGGGTAAACAGTAGGAGGGAGAAGAGCTATTTAAGTTAGATAGCAGAGCTGGCACGAGAACAAATGAGGATCAACTGGCTATGAATGCATGGAGGCTGGGAGTGAGGATTTCTAACATCAGATCAGTGAGATTTTGGAACAGCTTCCCAGTAGCAGCTAATGGAACAAAGGAATCTGTTAAAACTGAGAGCTCGATCTGCTCTCAAGTGATTGTGTGCCAGGATGTGTGCAGTGAAAGGCAGCCAGACTCAGGTGCCCAGTGACCAAAGCCCTTCCCTAACACCTGGTGAGGAGCTGTGGGGCCAGGCTGTGCAGGAGAGGTTCCTGCGTCCCTGTGCAGACAGGACGGGGTAAAAGGGCCTTAAGTTGTACCAGAGGAGGTTCAGGTTGGATATTGGGAAACGTTTCTTAGAAAGAGCAGTGCTGCACCCACACAGGCTGCCCAAGGGCGATGGGGTCACTGTCCCTGGGGTTTCCAGAGCTGTGAGGATGTGGCACTGAGGGATGTGGGCAGGGGGTACTGTGGGGGGGGGTTTGGGGATCTCAGAGGTCTTTTCCAACCTTAGTGATTCTATGGCTCATGCAGCAGCACGTAGCAGTGATGCTGAGGATCTCCAAGGACTACGATACATGAATCCAAGTAAAACTGTACTGCAGAAATACTGCTCCAAAATATTCCAGAGCAGAGAAGTAGAAATACACACTTGTATCTTCATACCTGTATCCTCCCAGAACAACTCGGTACTGCCAAGCCAGCTTGGTGTTCAGGGCTGGGAGCTGTTCATGAGCACAGGAATATGTTTCACTTCAAAATGCTGCAAGAGTGTGTGGGGAAAAAAACCAACACACCTCCATATGCAGCATGATGAGAGCAAATGGGGCATGCTGACCTCAGTGCTTTGCAGAGCTCTTAATTCCACCCTTGCTCCCCACCAAATGAGAATGACATTGCAGCCAGAGCACAGGTGTTGCTGATTTCTATGAACATCAAAAAAATCAATTGCTATTAGGTGTCCTGAGCGGAATTTTTAGAGCCAGCAGATTCCCATCTATGGAAGGAAGTTCTCAATTCTACCAAAGACTTCACATAAAATTAGAAATAGCAAAACAGAGGTTGCTGGAAATGGTCTGATTGGAAATCACCCCAGCTGGTAATGAATTCAGCCACCAAAAAAGCATTGCAAAGCTCTGACTGAAACCCACCCAGGGAGAGAAGACTGCACACACAGTGCTCAGGAAGGCCCTCCAAAGCTGAGAAACGTGGACACCTGCAGCCAGTCACTGGGGCAGCTGGTGGAAGCACTTACACCAGCTGCTTCTGGGGAGGATAAAGGTACGATGGAGTTAGTGCCAGCACTTATATGCTTAATTACTGTAGAATCCTTAGAAAACCTGAGTGTGGACAGTGGGTGCTCAGCTCTCCTCTGTGATCTATCCAGCCAGCTCAGATGCCCCGATAAGAACTGCTTTACTTCTACTGTAAGTATCTTGTTGATCTAAAGGAAGAGTTGCAAGGTGTGAGGGAGTTTTGACCAAGCTGCTGAAATTACGTGGTTGGGTTTTTAGTGGGCAGATTTGCTATGAAATTTTTTTTGTTTTTTTTTCCTCTAGAAAACTAATTTTGGTTCACAAATTGAAGTATCTTCCATCTTTGGAAAAAATGCTCGCAAATTACAGCGTGCTAAGAACTGATAGTAGCACAAAGAGACGGCTATAATCACATTTCTTCATAATTACTGTATTCTGAAAAACTTAGAAGTGTCCCCAGATCATTTCATTAAAAAAAAAAAAAAATCAATTCAGGCCCATAGCTCTTCATGCTCAATTCTGGGTTTGTGAGCTGATTTATGAACCCTGTGCAAACAAGGCTTTTAATAGAAACTTGAAGACTTTAATAAACGTGATCTAAGTGGTGCAGCTGGAATGGAAATCAGCATTCGTGTGATTGCTGCAGGTTTCAAAGCCAAGAGGAAAAGCTGTGGGCTGTGTAGCTGAGGGCAGGCAGTGCTCTCTGTGTGGCTCTGGGCTTTGTCCTGGCTGAGCACAGGGTTGGCAGGGCTGGTTTCCTCCCCTGTGCCAGCTGCTGGCCGTGCCCACCCATCTGTGTCCCTGCTGCCATCCTTGCAGGAAGGCTGCAGGATGCTGAACTGGGATGTTTGGGGTGAGATTCAAGCATGTGGCTGAGGGTCCTGCTGTGAACATCTGCCTTTGCTCCCACACAGTGCCCAGGGGCCCAGCAGCTGTGTCCCTGCCAATGGAGCCTGCCTTTGGGAGGCACTGAGCTGTGTACTGTTCACATCCCGTGGGCTGGGGGGGATCCTTCGTTGTGTGTGCAGATTTATATGTGTGTGTGGCTGGTGTGTTCACCCTGCTGTGTGTCCTGAACCTTTGTCCTGGCTGCAGGGCAGTCTGTCCACAGTTATATGCTTCACAAACGACAGCTGCGTGCTTTCCAAACAATGAAACTGTAAAAGTTTCGGCTGCATAGCTCCCAAAACACGGCTCACTTGCTCATAGAGAGACCCAACACGCTGTGTGTATATGTGTGCATTCACCCCATCTGTCTGTGCTGTGCAGTGGTACCTGTTGTGTCCATGTAACTCTGCGTGTATTCCACTTGGTGTAAAATCACATCAGGCCACCTCCTGCATCCTGAATTCAATCAGCAGGATGCAGGCAGTGGGGGTAGGCTTTTGCCTTAGGCTGTTAGATATCTTCCTGCTAATGAAACCCAGTTTCTGAGATAGGATAAAAACTTCTAAATGTCAATATGCAGTTTGTAATACATATATGTGTGTATATATATGTAGTGTCATTGTAGTGTCATCCTAAACGTAGTGTTCCTGGTGGGGTGGAGCATTAGCAGATGCTTTCCCTAGTGATAAAGGAGAGGCTGCTGGGCTTTGCAGGTTCTTCCTCAGCAAATCCTTGCTGGTAGGGCTGAGCAGGGCCTGCAGATCCCAGAGCCCCTCAGCGTTTATGGAGGAACTTACGTGGGAGGTCCTCAGCATGTCACTGTCTAAATCCCAGGGCTGACAGCAGCTGTTTCTCCTCGTGCACCACATCACATTGCCCTGCACTGGGGTGGCTGCAAACAGGGCCGTGCAGGTGGTGGCAGCTGTGGGTGCTGGGTGCCAGCTGGGATTTCATCTCGCAGTGGACATCAACATATCAGCAGTATGTTTTTTTGTCCAGGGTCTTAAAGCCTGATATGAAAGCTAAGCAGAAGTTAACGAGAGATCAGGAAAAATGAAATGCTGTGGAGAGCAACGAGGGCTTCGTGACTTCAGCTCTTCAGGAGAGGGATGGGATCTGCCCTTGAATTGGTGCTACCGAGCTGTGGTTTCACAGAGGTGGCTTTTAAGGGAAAGATTTCGAAGTGTAACACCACAGCTGCATGGATTTACAGCCCCACGTTGCTGGGACTTGGTGCCCTTGGCATTGAGTTTAAGTGTGACCTCAAGTGAGACTCCTGCAGGAAAATCAAGGCCATACTGACACGTCCTGAGCCCTGCAGCAGCCGTGCCCGTCCTGCCTGGCTGGGCACATGCTGTGCCACTGTTATTTTCCTTGAATTGAGAGGAATCTGCTGGCTGTTGTTTCTTTCGGAACTGAATATGCGGATGTATTACAGTCCCAGCTCCTGTCTGCATGTCGGTGGTTTGGTGCATCCATCTCCATCTGTTCTGGGGTTTTCTGCATGTTGCTCCATGTGCACAGGCACTGTGTGATCAGCAGCTCCTCGGGGATGCCCTGTGTTTTCCAGCATGCTGTGTTCATTGCTTGGTGAAGTGACTTTCCTTTGTGATTTTCCCTAATGCTAGTGAACTGTCGAACTTCATACAGATAAGGATCTGACCTTCTGGTGAGGCCACAGGGTAACATCCATCTTCCATTTAGATTCGTGACATCAGTGCACTGAAGTCTTGGGTGGGAACTGTGTGTTTATTTCAGCATTAACTCGTTATCATACTTTTTGAACAGCTGAGTAACAAAATCCTTGACAGAGAAACTGCAGACTGGAGACCCTACAGCTATCTGAATGAACTAGGTCAGTAATTTTTAAACCATTTAATCACTGTAGTAGGCTTCAAAGCAACTCCAAACCCAATCAGCCGTTCGTAAGGACGTTGACAATGATGAAAAATACTGGTGTTGTCTTTATTTCACTGCCAGAATTACCAGTACTAAAAAATTGAGATTTGAACGTTGGTTTCTTAACCACAAACCACGGATTGGGAAAGCAGAGTCAATATTTACTCTCATCTCACCCTCTCCTTTACTGCTTGCTAATATCTTACTGGGGATGCACAGTGTGAAGGGAAAATACAGGATTAAATGGTGTTACGGGATTTTTAAGGCCAGCTATCTCAGCTCACATGGTGAAGGCATTCACATGAGTTCATCACATCGTGTCGGTGCTCTGCAGCCACGCACCGTGCCCTGCTCCAGAGATCAGCTCTTCCCTGCATCAGGAAAATCACAAAGCTGTCCAGCTTCAATGCAAAGCCTTTTCCATTGCTGTCCATCATTAATATCTTCTTTATAATAGTCTGCAGAATGCTGCTGTGCGTATCTGTATGTAGCATGGAGAGCTGGGGGGTGCTGGGGACTTCCACGTGCTCCTCAGTTCGGTTTTCCTTTTGCCATCTTCCTGCTCTTCTCACTGCCTTTATTTATCTTTATCTTGCTGTGTGCTGCACTCCATGGATGCCACGTTTGTCCTTTGTTCCTGGGCTTTTTCAATAGCAGATGTGATGCTAAATGCTCTTGCAGTAAGAGTGACATAGAAGTGATAAATAGTTGAGTGATTTCCAGCAAGAACAGTCATAATTTTTTCAATGGCATTTTGAAACTCAAATATTTAATTTTGATACTCTTTCCATTTTTTTCTTCCCAGAAATGTCTGCTTTTCACTCATTGATAAAAATGAGATTGTTTTCCTTTCAGTATCAGATTTGTTTGCTTGTGCTACGTTTCATAGCACTGAGTTCTTGTTCAGAACAAAACTATTTCATGGTTTCCATGCATGAAACTGTAAAATGCATTTCCATCTAGTGGTGCTGCTTCTGTGCAATAGAAATGGCAGATTCTGTTTATATGTGTAACTTTTCAGAAGAGAGTGAAAGAACTTATATTCAGTGTTTGACTTCATCAGGCTCCTCTTACGTTTGGAATTACAAACAGGAGACCTTGGCAGCTTTGAGCCACATTGTGTACGGATGTACCAAGAACTCATCCCACCATCAGCTTTTACTGCACAGCTCCGGATCACATGTTGGAATAGTAGGCAGGCACTGTGCACTGCTGAATTTGGTTAAAATAGGTTGTTTTTTTTTACCTCTGAAATGCATTTCTGATCGAATGCTGTGCTCAGAGCTGGGTGCAGCCGTGGCCTGCACAGGATGGCATCTTCTGTATCTCCCTCGTATGATCACTTTTTGGAGGATGTAGTTGTGCTCATGCTGCATGTAAGGAGACAAGGACTCCTCTGATGGAGAAAACCTTGCTTCTCAATAGCACACTGGACCTGGGCTTCCCTTTGATCTCACAGCTCAGGGAGAGCTGCTGCTCCCAAGGAGAAGACACTGCCTTGCTCAGGAGAAGCTGGGAGCCTGTTTGGTGCAACAGCAGACAGCTACTGATCAGCTGAGAGGTGATATTGTGCTCTTCTCTGTGTGCTTGGCACTGTAAAGCCTCATTTCCAGGCAATGCTTCTATATCTGTGTGTAAGAGGACCAAAGGAATGGTGCGTGGAAATGCTGTATGCTTTCCATTTGGCTGTATAAGGGCAGTCTCACAGATAAAGGGGATGGGAGTGCTTTAATTAACCCCTCTTTGCTCTTCCCTCTCGTAGGCTGCAGTTTTACAGCTTGGGCAAACACCTTCTGATTGTCCAGTTTGCATCATTGGCCTTTGCTGAGCCAGGGGTCATCCCCTGAGATTTTACTTGCAGAGGAAAAGAGAGAGAGTGAGAGCAGTGAGTGGGTTTGGGGCCAAAGGAACAACTGATGACCCAGTGCTGCTCCTGTCTCTGTCATCCTGTGTTCCCTGTGATAGCAACGGAGCACAAAATTGTGTAGAAAAATAAGTCTTAGGTATGCATATGCAAGTCCATGCATATTTCCTATATATAGGTATACATACACACAGACATGCTCTCTGCACATCCCTGTCAGTGGATCTCATCGGACTGCAGGAGCTCTGCCTCTGTTCTACAGAGCTTTGCTCGCAAGGTTTGCACCCTTTACAGCTAGGAGATGTTAGGAGCAGACCAAAGTCTGTATTTTCGCTGCTGACATTTGCTAACAAGCTTCAAATATCAGCTTATCAGGCTCTTTCAAAGAGATAGTTTTCAGTTAAATGGAGCTGGAGTCTCGTGATGAGCGCATTTCTGACCTAACTGTGTGCTTAGAGCTCAGCACTGGGAGACTCAGTGGTGCCAAGGAGAGGCAGCTTTGTCACCTCTGCTTTGTGTTTCTGCTGCTTAATGCAGTCCAGCCCTACTAGTTTCAAGGAACGGCTTGTCTGCATTTTCTCTTTGCTGTCTCCTGTTGCAGAACTGGAATTATTTGCCCTCCTCTTGCCAAAGTCCAGTCTGCATTAAGCAATTGTGGAGTCTGGCATCCAGCTCCTATCCCAACAAAGTCAAAAGTCTTAAAACACCTACTGGGCTTAGGAAAGATCGTTATGCTCGTTAGCTCATGTGTTGGATGCAGTGGGCTGCAGACAAAAATGGTTTTTGTGTTGTTTTTATAACAGTAGTCCTCAATGCAGACACTGAAGATGTGATTTGCAGCACATCTTAAGTGAGTCAAGCTGCATGCCTTCCAAGGACCAAAGCCACAACATCTGATTCAGAGCTGACTGCATTCTCTCTAAACCGAGAGGTATGGAAAAATATTTCCAGACAGGACTCTGATTTCAGCCCAGCACACAGTTTAGCCTCAAACTTAATCCTAAGCTTTCATGCTTTCCAGATTCCTGGTTTGTTTAGGTTTTTTCCACATTAACTACTTGTGCAGTTTATGAAATAACGTATCCATCATTCGCTTCACCTCTTGGGGAATGCGATGTGTACATGAAGATGGTTACAAATGAGGCAGATGTAAAGGGAAGAAGCTGAGAAGGGTTGGTGGGGTCCTGCAGCCATCCCAGTGCATCCCAGGTCTATGTGCATCTTTCCCAGCAGGTGTGTGCTTATTTTACTACAGCTGCACTGAAGCAAGTGAGAGCTGAGCACAAATGCAGCTCTGTGCCATTGTGCTGCTCGCTGCAGGCAAGTCCTTCTGTTCCCCAGCTACCAGAAGCCAGCTTTGCTCAGATCAGCCCCGTGTTGCTGCAGCAGCCTTCCCTCTCGTGGGATCTCACAGCAAGCTGTGTGTGCCCAGCACGGTGACCTCTGCTGCTGCAGCAGCCCGGCCAGTGCCTGCCACTTCCAGCACAGCTCAGCGCGGATCGGAGCTGATGTGATGTGTGCTGAAGGTGGACTTCTTCCCCTCTGAGCCACCGTGTGCTCACCATTCTGCTGCTTCCCCACCGCTGCCCTGAGGCTCCACACGTCCACCAGTGTCTTGATGGTTGCGAAGGAAGCATTTCTGTGAAGATCTGACAAGGACGCTCAGGTCGAGTGGTTCTTGTATGCAGAGTGGACAAGCCACAGCCTTCATGGTGCTTCTAACCACGGGTGACTTCCCATGAATCCCCCAAGGACAGCTGGCTGGGAGGCCTCTGGGACATGCTGGTTGCAGGGCTCTTTTACCAGCACAACTGCACTGCTTGACTAGGAATTCTATTGGCCACAAAGGCAACCGAATTTGTGTTGATTTTTGCTGGTCAGTAAGACTTTGGTTAGAAAGATTCAAAAGGCTTACATTAGATTTTCCTTTGAACTGATGGATGTTGAGGATAAATGTTGGTAGTGAAAACAGAAAAGGTTCCCTCCCCCCTCTGTATCATCTGCAAGCAGCAACACGTTCTTGTGGAATCACGTAAGGCAGAAGTCTTTGCTTTCAGCTCTCCACTCAGGCCTGCATTTTCTGGCTGCTGTTGTCACAGCTGATGTTAAACCATGCAAATTTATAACCAAAGTCATATAAAATAATCTAGGAAGATGGTACACAGCTTAGAGTCTCAGGCTGCGAATTAAACAATGTATGATACAAATAAAAGTAAGCCAAAAATTAGACACAGAGTAATGTAACATGACTTGCAGGCTCAGGTTTGAAAGACTTGCTTTTAGGCTCCCTTTATCCATCTAACCCAGTGTTTCAGTAATGAATATATGGGTGTTTTTTTTTTCCTGTTCTCCTGATGGATAGCAGTTCTTGGTAATGAGCAGGAGCCTTTTTCAGGAAAGCCCTCTCTCCAGAGAAGCTTTTAAGCATATGCATAATTTTAGGCATGCACAGAATCCCCACTGAAGTTGAGTGCATGCTTCCTGCTGAGGATGTGCTTAAGAGCCTCCCTAAACGAGGGCCTTGATGTACAATTTAGAAGAGAGACTATATGCTGCTCAGTCGTCAAAGCGGTCCAATTTACATAAATATTTATTTCTTTTCCATTATATATCATTTTTATGCAGGTGCTTGTGGGATGGATAGACGTCAGAACACATACATAATGGAAAAAAGCTTCAAAGGTATGGTATCCAGTGCCTGCAGCCACCCTGGCAAAGAGTTTGAGAAGGGTGTCATAGAAGAGGTGAGATAGGAGACCTGGGTGCCTGGGCGAGCGGCCGTGCAGAGGCAGAGAGGGATGGAGCAGTTACCCACAACGTGTGCCCACGTGGCTCAGCTGGAGGCACACAGCTCCCAGCTGTGTCTGGGGTCTGAGTTATGGATATGAGTCTTTGCTGGGGTGGGGGCTCCTGCCCTGGCAAAGCAGCATAGGAAGCAGGGTGGGCTTTGCTGTGGGAACAGGGTGTGCAGGTGGAGGGGAAGGACCAGGACCCCACAGCCATCCTACAGGGCGTCCTGGTGGCGGCCGCTGCTGATGCACGCTGGTCTGTAGGTTGCAGCTCCTTAAGGTTCTCAGCCATCTAGAAAATAGCTGACCCTGCCACATGGCCTTCACTGAGGGATTTACAGCAGAGCCTGAGGAAAGACCTCACTCAGTGCATTAACCAGTCACACTGGCATGGAGCAATTAATGGGCTCTGACTCCAGGGCTGTTCTAAAAAGGGATCGTGGGTGAGTCATGTAGAAAGGCCCAGTGACTTCAGATTTCAGTTGTCCTCCAGATTTACATTCAAAATATTCCTCTGTGCATGAACTACAGTTGGCACAGTGCTGCGAGCCCTGGAGCTCTGCTCCTGCATGGGGCCTCGGGTTGGGTCCCAGCCTGGCTGCCTGCTCCCAGCACTGTCAGCTGGGCACTGATGGGAGCAGCTCCTCCACGTGCAGCCAGGCCCTGCTCACTGCTCCGACCAGGGCAACTGATGGGATGCTGCTGAATAGAGCTGGGAAAAATTGGGACATTGGCAGCCAGGCCTGGGAGCACTGAGCACCTGGTGGCTGCTCTCTGTGGAAGAAGGTGATGTGGTATTGGGTAGAACACTGCCTTACAGTACACTGAAAGCAGCTGATGCTCCGTGGCCAAATTTTTCTTGATAAAGCTAAATTTAAAATATGAAGAGGGTTATTTATTTGTATCCAGCTCAGTTCACTCATTTCAGCTGCTTCTGAAAAAAGGAAAATCTTTGTAGTAAAGTTAGTTGTTCTTTTTATATGGAACCATTAATTTCAAGATTAGTTTCAACTAAATTCCTGTATTTGCAGGGTTCGAAAGCTGCTTTGAATGAACACAGTCAGACTTCCCACATTCCCACAGCATTTTCTGCTGTGACATACTGTGTTTATCATCCAGGATCTGAGCTGTTTTCTTTCCACGTCTGTCTCCTTAACAAATTCAGAACTCAGGACCAGAAGCTGTGTCAGAAAGGCCAATGGGTTCTTAGGGCAGCAGAGCAGGTGGGGGACCCCTCAGGGCAGCAGAGGGCTGGGAGCCCTGAGCCTGGTGCCACGGTGTGAGGGCTTTGAGAGCAGTTTCTTCCCTGTGTGTGGTGCCCGGTGCTGTGCTACTGTTTTCAAGCTGTTCTTTACAGCTGAGGCCTTTTTAATCATTTGTTTATTTGTTTTATCATGAATGCTGATGCACTAGTGGAATAACGTGACCTCAGGCAGTGGCATTTTAAGGAAGTAAGTTCCCTTTGCACAGTTCCCAGTAGAATCCCAGCTGTTGGGATCACAGATGCATGCAGAGGCTCAGGGCATCACTCAGTGTGGGTCGTTTGTTTGTTGTATGGGAACACAACTGTGCCGTGCTCACCCGACGCAGAGCATCCAGCACTGCTGGATTCAGCACTGTCCTGGGGGAAATGGAAGCAGCCATAAATGTGATTAAATAGTAGGACAGCGTGTTTTTACCCGTGTACATCCTACGTTCTTAGCACTTTGGACATGAAAGCAGGTAGGATGCTTGTCATTATTATGCCAGAGGATATTCAGGGCAGAAGAGAGCAAACCGGTCTATGGGAGGGACGCGTACACACCGAAAACAGAATCTCCTTGAAAGGTGTGTGCTGTTCCCAGGCAACCCAAAGATGGGACCTCAAAGCCAGAGGAACCCCATCCCCCACAGCAGGCAGGGTGCTGAGCCGTGGGGTTGGTGTGGGCACAGCAGAGCCCACCAGCCGCGCATGGCCCCGGGCGGCTGGACTGGGGATGGCTGAGTACGTTTGAGACGTGTTAAATTAATTCACGAAATGAAATTTGATGTTGATGCCAGACTTTTTAATTATCCCTAAATTACCTTAATAACAAAGTAAGCCAGAAGCTGCCACATCCTTTAGAGTTAAATTCCTTGCGAGCTTGTGCATGATGTCCTGTGGGTGAATGGCTCCCTGGTGTATTGAATGTTACCCAGTGTGCTCTGATGCTCTGTAAATTATATCGTATCTGAGCGAAGGGCCGAATCCCTGGCTAGACACAAAGCTCCCGCTTACGTCAGCGGGCATTGGCTCATGGCAGCACTGCCTATGGGAAAAGGCAGATCTCAGGAGAGCCCAAGGGATTGCAGTGAGCCCTGTGCTGTTTGGCTGGTCCCACCTGCATGGGATTCAGCAGCAGTGTCAGTACTGTGGGGTTACTTCACAGCCTTCCCAGTAGGAACTGAAGACTGGGGACCAGTATGTACAGTACAGGTGTTTTTAGCCTAAAGATTTTTATCTGGTTGTAGGATCTGTTAGTCTTTGCTGTCTCCTCGCTTTTGAACACTAGCGGGTCCAAGACTGCACGGCACCTTAATTTAAGTCACATACATAGCAAAAGCTGGTAACCCTGAGCTCATTCAGGCACTAAAGCCTTGCAGGGTCGCTTCATTGCTAGGAGAGGACAGGCTCTCATCAAACTGCCTTTACTGGGAGCACATTGCTGGCCAAGCCCTGTGCCAGCTGCTGCGTGTTGCTGGGTGCACCAGGCTTGCTTCACTGTGAAGTGAAGGCATTGTTAGATCTCACCCAGGCTGACGTCAGACAACAAGCTTCTAAATTTTAATTACTCCGTAAACACTGCAGTGGTGCCAGGGCCTCTGCTGGCCCTCACGTATGGCTCCAGCTGGGTTGTTCCCCTGACCCTGAGAGCTGAGGAGCCCAGAGATCGGTTTGTGTTGCTGAAACCAGAGGAGCAAACTGCAGTAGCTCCCTGCAGGGCACGACCTGAGCCCTTGCTTGGGGCACCGGCTCAGCACCAGCCCCATAGGGACTGGGGGACATGCACAGACACAGCCCCAGGTCACACTGGTGATGCAAACCTGGCAAGTGAGTTAGCAGGACGGGGAGGAGAAGCACAGAGATGAGGTTTTTGTAGGAGAAGCGATATCTTGTTGTCTGTCTATTTCTTAACCTGAATTTCTCTTTTTGTCTCCCATACTAGATAGCGGGGGCAACTGGGATTGCAGCTATTTTGCAAGTCCCGCTATTTCTCCGGGAGTATTTCATATATACCAGGATCTGCCTTTGTACTGTAACCCAGCACAAGAAAATGCCTCATCTTTCATTGCATCGCTCTAATTCTAAATTAATGGCACTGCCCAGCAGGATGCACACAGCAGCAATGGCACGTTCTTAAATGTCAATGTTAAGACCTATTTGTTCTGTTCTTTTTCTTTATTTATTTTTGTAATTATTTAAAGCAAGGTGGTGCTGTACCTCGCAGCAGGCTGGCACACCAGCCAGGGTCACCAACAGGGGACACCGGTGGTGCCACTCTGCGCCAACCTTGCTCTCCCTGCTCCTCTGTCCCCATCTCCTTCTTCCAGCCCAGGGAGAGGAGCAGCAGATGCCTACAGCACTGAGGAAAATAAGCAAAAGCGAGGTTCAGATGGAGGCTTGTCCCCCTGTGGAAACCCAAGTGTTCCCCGCTAGCAGGAGCCGCCTCCTCCCAGACTTAATGGCAGAAGGGAATCCAAACAAACCAGATTCTCCTAGTGCTGGAAAGTCCCAGGATCAGAGCTCTCAGGGGACACAGCAGCATACGCTGCCCTGATGCAGTTCTCCGCCTGCTGAGGATGTCTTGCTTTCAAACAGACGGCATTTGTACCCAAAGCCCCCGGGGCGGAGCCGACCCACAGCATGGGCTGCAGGTTACAGCAGAGCTCCTTAGGAACGGGAGATGGAGGGAAAAGATTGCCACCGAGAATTAACTACTGCAGTAAATGACAGCTAGAACCTTTCACAGCAAAACCTTTGGTTTCGAGCAGGTTTTTATTTCTTTCCTGCTAAGAGAATTGTGGATGCAATGGTTTGGACACACCCAGAGCACAAGTGTCGGGTGTCTGTGCTGGATGCTTCGAGGATCTTCCTTCCCCCTGCCCCTTCTCCCAGCCCTGCCCCTCCTGCAGAGGTTGAGCTGCAGCCCACCCGAGGAAGCTAACAGTCCCACCCCCATCTTGTTTTGCAGATTATATGAAGGAATCCGTGTGCAGCTCCAGCACTTGTTCTCTGAACAGCAGTGAAAACCCATACGCCACCATTAAAGATCCCCCCATCTTAACATGCAAACACTCTGAGAGCAGCTACGTGGAAATGAAGTCTCCTGGTCACAGGGACTCCCCATATTCAGAAATGCCCACTTCATCAACAGCCAACAAAAACATCTATGAAGTTGGTAAGTGGGAAGCGCTGCCTCACACCTGTTAACAGTTCTCGGGGCTTACCTTAGTGCTGCTGGGTACTGCAACCACTTTTCCTTGCTTCCCCAGAGCCCACCATCAGCGTGGTCCAAGATGCCCGTGCCCGGAGTGCCAGTTACCTCCACAGTCCATATGACCTGCCTAGGAACAGTCACATTCCTAGTCACTACGACCTCCTCCCCGTAAGGCACAGCCCGACGCACGGGCCATCTTGGGACAAGCAGTCTTAAAGGGATGGACTTCACTGTGCTGCACCACAAACTTTTAGGAAGCAAAAAGAAGACAATCCTTTTCTGCACTGCAGGATGCTGACATCACTTCAGGCTGCAAAGGACCTGACAGAACTAAACATCAGCTTGGGCCAGCTGCTGCTGCATGATGTTATTTAAAGACTTTTTTTTATATGGGTCATAAGAACTAAGGAGAACTTTCTCCAGGTCTCACTGGAGTGCATCACCCCTGGAAGGTGTCCACATGCTCCAGGCAGAAGCTCTCCCCATGTGTATTCTAACCCTGGCTTTGCTGTAAAATAAACCACAGCACACCGAGTAGGAGGACCTGGAGACAGACAGAAACTTCTAACAACTGCATCAGAAAACCGTGCACCGTGAGGAAGCAGTGAGCAGGAGCACACTGGGATAAGTTCACATCTCTGTCATGGAAATGGACACTTTTCTGAATGAGAGCAGCAAAGCCTGTTGTTTCACTGTCTGGAAACCTCATTTACCGCCATGGCCATGGGCATCCCGTGCACATCATGCTTGGTAATTAGCGCTCTGTTCATCTCTACATTCAGTACCAGGGTACGTGAGTACAGGAATACCAACACAGACGCATCCTGTGCCATTTTGGATGTGTAACACCTTGGCAAATGTCCAGTGATCTTTGTCAAGATTTAAGTTTCAGCAGTGAGTCTCATACCCAGCTTACCGCACTTTGAGCAAGCTAGAAACATTTTGGTACAGCTATGCTTTAATTTTCCTTATGCACCTTTTTTATTAGATTAATGCACAGCTTTTTCGGGTGGTGCAAAGACACACCTTCACCTGCTTGCTGGGCCACTGCACGTTTCCTTTCCCAACACTGGGACACATTGGCTTAATCATTGGCAAAGCACACCACGAGTCACCCGGCAGCATGCCCTCCACAACGCCCTTGACTTGCATTACCATGTAGTGCAACTTTATCTGTTGATGATTTTACCTGACATGTCATTACATGGAGCTGAAAATGGGTCTTCTTTTTCAGCAGCTGTCTGTGAAACAGTTATGGAGGGGTTCACCTATGGTAAAGCTTTGGACTAAGCCACCATGATTTTCTTTTGTAACCTTTATTGACCTAGGAAGTAGAATACTTGCCGTTAAGCAGTTCCTTGTAGATTTTGAGCATGAAGTAGTATTGATTCTAAGTATGTAATTTCATTAGGCAAATGCAGAAGTAGCAAGTCGATTGCCTCTTAAGGATTAAAAAAATTCTGTTGCACATTCGCCAATCTGATGGAAGGAGAGAATGAAGCCAACTTCAAGCTGCCTGCTCCACGCCAGTGGATGCTGCTGGCCTAGGGGACTGGTACGAGGAGCCTGCCAGCATGGGGACAGCAGCTCAGAGCCAGCTCCGTGTGACACCGGGCGTTGGAGCACCGTGGGTAGGGCAGCACCAAGCCCCCACAGCACCCCTGCAGCAGCTGGGAAGGCAGGGCCAGCTCTGAACCCCGACATGCAAACCAAGAGTTGGGCACGCAGACTGCAGAGCTGAGCCCAGAGATCCCCCCAGGCTTGCAGAGAAGCAGAATTTCATGTTTCAGGATAACTCCAAAGTATTTACATGAATGCTGCATGTGTGCATGGGGGTGATGACCGATCAGCAATAGTAGTTTCATTTTCCAGGAAAGCCTTATATGAGATGTAATTAGGCACTTATTTTGCAGGGCCGGGACGGATATATTTTGCATACATGAATGGAAAGACTTACCTCAGAAATACCAAGAGAAATGCAGTTTGATGAGGAATCCTCTGGTTAGAGACCTACCTTGCCATCTAGCACAAGCCTGACCAGTGTCTGTGTGTATGTTGCTGTCAAGTTTGAGATGAAAGAGCAGAGATTGGGCTCCGTTTTTTGTTTTTTTTTTTTTCAAAGCTGGATTTTCAAACCAAATGCAACAATGTGCATAGAGCTTAACAGGAGAAAAAAAAGAACAACAAAGCAAGTACCTTCTTGTATATTATTAGCATTAGCTTAGAAAATAGGCACTGAAATGGCAATACTTTTTTAAGGCAAGACAGATTTGTAATATATTTGTTCACTGTGCAAAGGTATTCTACCTTGTACAAAATAAATCCAATTTCTCTCAGTGTGTCTTTCTCAGACTTACTCGTTTGCAGAGCAGAACTCCCAGCCCACGCTCAGGTTGAGTGCTCCATGTGACAGTGCTGGTTACAGAGGGGCTCACCACTATGTCTTCATGGAAAACCCCACAGGCACCTCGCAAGCCAGAAGCTGTCTTTCTGTTGCAGGACTTCTCAGAAAACATAATGATGTAATTCAGGCTGCAATTTTGAGCTCTCTTTGAGTAAAGCCCAGCTTTAAAACAAATGGTAGCTGGCACAGTACACACCTTTTTGCACAACTCTTCCTGTAGCTCCTGTAGGCAGCAGTTTAACCTCAGCAGGTCTGAGTGAGACCGTGGTGAGGCAGAATCAAGCTGATGACAGCTCCACGCTCTCTGCTGTTTGCGCAGTGCCTCTCAGCCTGTCCCAACGGCACGCAGTGACGCCAGCAGCTTGCAGAGCTTTTGGGGGGCACAGGAGGACACAGACCAGCAGTGACCCCGGGACCAGGCAAACCACAGCTATCTCAGCATCACACTGTTCCTGAGGAGCCAATCAATAAATCACAAGCATGAATTTGCAGCAGGAACACCTCTGGCATTGATGACTCTGGGGCAGTGCAGCAGACAGTCACATATTGAAGCTTTCTCAATATTTGCGCTTCATGTTTCTAAAGATCTTGTTAACTAAAGCCCAGCGTGTAATCCTCTTATTTGACAAGCCACACTCAATAAGCTATTTAAGCCTGGAAACTCATCAGGTTTGAACTGATGAAGTAAGTAATTCTAGCTTAATAAAAGCATCTTCACATCAGAACAATGCTGTGTCCTTTCCGCTTGAGTGTCAGAACTTATGCTGCCATCACACAGGAACCACAGCCACCCACCAAACAGCTTCGAATTGCTGATGCCAGGACTTCCAGATATGTAAATGAGAGCAAAAGCTCTTGGTGAGAAAATCCAATTCTGCAGCATTACGCAGGAGATCCCACAAACTCAGACAGCTTTGGAGCCCTGAAGTGAACTATCTGTTAAAATCAGTCACTCCTATTAGCAGAGTAGAGATGCTTCAGCACAGAAGGAATGCCAATTACAACAGAGATGATTAATCAGCAGCTGAGTGGGAACAATACCATTAGGTCAGCGTTCAGACCAACACCTTGTACTGCCTCTCCAAAAGTGCCCTGCCAGGTTTGCTGAGCCCAGCCTTATCCCACAGCTCAGGACCAGCCACAGCCCTGCAGCCATCAGGAAAGGGTGTCACCAAAGCACACAACAGCAGGCAAAGGTTTTAATAGCTAAGGTGTGATTGCACTGGAAAGGCAGTAGCTTGCAAAGGCATTACAAACTATTGTGTGAAAACCCTGGGTTCCCTGTTGCAGTAGTTCATAATTACAAAATCAGTTTTTGCAAGGCACTTCTGTCTAAGGCCTGTTTTGTGATTCTTACTTGTGAAGTCCTGATGACAATAATTAAGAGTTCTTGCATTGCCTAAGAGCACACTCAGCCATTGCACAGCTGCCCAGGACAACGCAATGCTGCTTGTTGCAGTGAAGGAGGAAGTGTGTGCCCACGCTCACTCTGCGTGGGGCAGAGCTGGGGCTTGCATTCCAGCAGGATCTGCTGCACTCACATTTACTGCAGAAGAAAGCATCTTGCATAAAGCCATAAGAAATCCAAGCCTGACGTGACAGCTGAGTCAGACTGCTGGCTAAGTGAATCAGAAGAGGAAGCAAAGCGAAACTCACCCTGCATTTCCAGTTGGCAAACTTATGGCTTGGCTGCTCCAGTAATGAATTTAATTGTAAAATACAGTCCTGCCTGGCCAAAGTGCTCTGAGAGCAGTTCCTACAGTGAGGATTGGCCCCATTTTATACCTTCTGACTCTGGCACTGCCAAGGCCCAAAAGACTGGTTCAGACAGAAGGACTCAGTGCTGCCACACGCTCTTGGGGTCACTTCCAAAACTCAATGCTCAGCAAGCTGGCTCCTACAGCACCACTCCTTCAGCAGAAGGCAACAAGGTGGGATCAAAACAGCTGAAGAAATCTGCTGTAGAAGGCAGGAGTCTGTCATTCCACAGGATTTCCCTACTGGTGGTAACGTGGAAAATGAGAAGGTTTGTAAAAGCTATTCAGGGATTTGACAAGAGAGAATCCTCATTCTTCACACCATAAAAGCTTTCCAAAACAGCCAAATTGTCAAGAACTGCATCAGCCCCCAAAAGCTGCAGGCCTGGTCCCAGTACGTGGCCCTTTCAGTTCCTCTTCTGGGAGTACTTCCACTTCGGTGTCTCCTCCCAGTTCCAAGAAGTTTACTGGTTGCTAGGCAGTAAAAACTTCGAAGACAAATCCCACTTCTCCCAAAAAGTGCACCCAACACCACTCTGAGTTGTCCCCTGTAATTCTTTATTAGAATCATGGATGAATATATTTTAAATCAATCTAAAAAAAAAAATGAATCAAGTTACAGTACATGCATAAAATACAAAGTAATTTACAAACAGATCAAAATTGCATCTTCAGAACTAATATTAGGAGGAGAAATGGATTTGAAAATAAAAAGAAACAAGTGACTGACTACAGCAATGCCTTCCGTGTGCCTTACACATCATGAGCACCGCAAGACAGAAAGGTTGGGTAAGAAATGCAGCTGGTAGTGCCTACCCAAATCTGGATGTTCTAAGTGGGTCATATCAGAGTTTGAGAAACGTCCCCTACAGACAGTTACTTCCTCTAACTGAACAGATACCCGCCAGCATTTATACAACAGTTCTTTTAAATCCAGCAGAAATTCAGTGCTGATAGCCCCCACATCTCAGCATTAATGGCTGGAGGGAAGAGCACACGCTGTACGACACGCAGTGGTTCTGGAGTGCAGCAACAGAAGGCACAGTTCATGTATCCCTGAACTAGCTAATTGAACAGATGAGTTGTGCTGAGCAATAATCACTGAATGAATGCATCCAATAACTACTCCAGATTTTTTTTTTTGTTACAGAACATGTACCAAACCACTGGAATTGTTGAAAAATACTGGATGAAACAGAACTGAGAACTACGACCAGGTTGTAGCAGTTACTGGCTGATCAACTTGAGCATTTGAATACCTTCATATATGTGGCATGTACTGTGATTTATGTGATAGGCAATGTGTGACAACATCCTTCAAAAGGATGCGTGTCACAAAAGAAAAAAGGCATCCTCACACCCTGACAGCAATGGCACTGTGGAGGCTGAGCCTCAGGCAGCACAAAAACACGTTCCAGTGACCCTCAGTGACACACACTGCTTCTCCTTCCTTCTCGAGGGGCAGCTCACGTGAGTCCCACCAGCCCTGCCTGCACTGCAGCCCCCTGCAGCAGGTGCCAGACCACAAGAGCTCATTCACAGGTAGTAAGAACCCTGCTGCTTGTTCATGAGAAATTCTCCTCCCCCCCTTGCCTCCCCCAGAATATTCTATAGCAAGATCTCCTCTTGACAATCTGAAGATGTAGCTAAAGACATTTAACTTTACATTAAAATTGCACTTCAGAGCAATGGGCGATCCATCAAGCTTCAGATGCAGTATACAACACCTTAAGACAAAGACAGATTATCCTGCCCAGAGATATTCTCCTAGTAAACCCAACAATAATTGTTTTGCAAGGAGCAGAATTACATCTTCAAGTGCTCACTAAATGTGACTGTGTTCTGACTGCGGGCATCACGCTGCAAAGAGATCAGTTCAGCTCCAAACAATTTACTGAACCAAAACCAACAAAGTCAGCGCTGGGAAAATACTGCAGCCACACAGAAGCAATAGATTCTAAACACAGAAATCAAAGTGTTTAAGACATGGAGAAATTCAGAAGGAATAAACAGTAACTGAACACAAGAAAGTAACCACAAGAATTACAAATATATTTAAATCTTGGACCTGGGGAATATACACAGCCTTTTAGGAAAGAATGAACAATTCTTATATATTCTGACAGCACTGCATCTTTGGTTTGTTTTCAGTGGTTGGAGGGACATGAATGGGAACCACATTGTTGCTTGGAGACATATCATTCTCACGCCTGTCAGACATTTGCTTCTGGGAAACAATACGATAGATCTCTGGAAGATGAGAAAGAGCCCATGGTTACGTGCATGCAAAACAACAGCAGCAAGCAAACATCTGGGGAAGCCAAGAATGGTACAAAGCAAAGATTTCCAGAACTTCTGGAATGACATGCACAGCAGCTTTCACAAGAAGTTCAAATGCAATGCTTTCTGTATTTATAAATCAAAATATAAACCATCTCTGCAAAGCAAATTAATTTCATTCGCAACTGCTTTACCAAAAGCAATACAAAAAATAGTTCCTGATTCTTAGTAAATGTGCCAAATCCACCACGATGCCATCAATTCCTTCCAAGTGTTCTCGAGGCTCTGAGAACACTGTGTCAGTGCAGATCAGCTTTGGGACTGCAGAGAAGACCAACTACAGCCAGAGAAATGCCAGCAGAAATCAGAGAGCCCAGGTTAAACTCCTCTGCCCTTCCTATCACCACCAGGTGCACGCCTGCCCTGAAAGCTTTGCCAGGTTCCTGGGATCTGTCTGTGGCCAATAGGACATGGTGTACAGCAGATAAGCTCAGGTCACACAAGAAGAGGGTGTCTGCAGAGCAGAACACTGCTCACAAATAACCTGGGTGAAACACAACAAAGGTTCAAATTCTTTTGTAGGTCTAAAGTCTCTGAATAATGATGGTCCAAGCACCTCGACTGACCCCAGACCAAGGCACAGCTTTCCCACCAGAAATCTGTCATTACTGAGTAGCCTTTGTCCAGAATTTTAATGAGCTGCTGCTCAGTGCACATCCTGACATCATTTTAGTACTGGAAACCAAGTAACCTCGTGTAGAGAAGCCCTGCTTGCTGCCAAGGGTTGGTCACACAGCTATGTGCCCTCTTTCATGCCATCGAGAACTGACGGCATTGAGGACCTAAAAAGGGTTCCTGATAAACAAGACCTGCAAACCTTGCCCTTGATGCAACGAGCTCACATTGATTTAAGCTGCCAACACAAACACAGGCTGAGTGCTCCCCAGGAAGAGTAAGAGCAGGGCTGCACACATCCATGTAACTGCTGACCAAGTGCTCATTACTCACAGATATTGTGCTGCATCTATTGTCTGTAGAAGAAACTGCTGCACTGTGAAAGAATCTGCTTGTTGGGCCTCTGAAGTGAGGGCTCAGACTCAGATAGGGATAGACTGCTCAGAAAGATGGATCTTGTGTATGCACTCAGTTATGATTAGGTCACTGATGCAACCAAACAAACTGCAGGCACAAAGCAGGACTTTCCAATTTCACCATTTGTGAAATTCACTGTATTTTCCATGAGCAACGTTGCAAGTTTGAGGAAAATGTACAACAGATCTTTAAAGCCACCTGCAAGCCCACATGGGGATCTGGAACTAAAGATCAGCTTTGCCCCATGGGAGGTCAGTCAGCAATGCTCAGTGCAGGGCACAAGCACAGCTGAAAAAGATCTGCATTCTTCAGGACAAGTTCTCTGCTCCATATCTGCTCACTCAGAAGCAGCAAATCTCAGTTTCCTGATGAAGTTCATACCAGACTCCTTTACATGGGCTGTCACACACTTCTTCCACTCCTAAGCTATAAGCAATGCCCTCTGCATAACAGCCTCATCTTAAGCATTCAAAGATCTTCAGGGTTGTTTACCAAAGTCTTAATAGTAACAATGCTGAATTTTTTCTGATAGAGGGTCTTTCTCTTCTGGCTGTGGTGAGTTTCCTACTGATCCTTACTCTCTGCCCTGCTAGAACATCTAGCAGTAGTACTGCTCAAGTCAACTTGCAGCAGCTCACTGCCACTTCTCCCTCCTCTGTTGTGCAAACCTTTGTGCAGACAAGATTCTACTCTAGATCAAAGCTTAAATGGTTAAAAACTGCTTCACCCTTCATCACAGTTGCACTCCTTCACCACACATAGTTGTGTTGGTGTGATAGAGGAGGTGAGAACAGCTTAAACCTGCTCTTCCTGCAGCAAAATGCCCAGAGGCAAAGCCTACACTGAAACTGGTCTGTACTGAGGAATGCTCAGCTAATGAAGACACTACACTTGATGCTCTGCTCAGTAACTGAATGAGACCTTATTACTGGGCAGAATGTTTCACTGCATAATTGGTAACTATGTGCAACAGCCCTTGTGCTCTAAAAGCTGGAAAACAAAAAAAACAACTGCTGTCTGTTTGCCCAGTCCTCGTCTGCTCAACCAGGGCAAGTGTTTCATTCACTTTCAGGTGTACAGAACTAACATAAAGAAGAAATCCCTCTTCTTATGTTCTTCTGAAATGTTCTTAATGTCAGTACTCTGTGATGTAGTTTCCTTGGAGATGGGATTCCTTAGAGATGAAACTGCAGAAGAACATGGTACAGGAACAGTGACGGCACTGAGTGAGGCAGGGAGCAGAAGCTGGCTCCAGTTTACTTTAAGGATGCTTTACCCTGCTGTGAATGCTCACAGGGGGGACAGGATTAAAACACAGTCTCTCATATTTGCCAAATAACACAAAGCAGCTTTGCATACACAAGAATTAGCCCTTGAAGTCTAGACATCTTACAACAAAGGAGCTTGAACAGGGACCATCACCCTAAGCCACAAAAGGAAAAGGTCCCCCAAACTCATCTGGTAGAGACAATAGGAGTGGAGGCCTACTAGATTTAATTCCTCCCCGCACTGCCTTTCTCCAGCAAATCTATAATACAAGACAAAAGGAAAGCTTTCTTCCTCTGCCACCTGTAACAACAGCAGACCTCACACTCACTTAGACTGTGCTAAAAAATAATGGACTCATACATCCAAAGCCATCTATTCAGAATCCAGGTGTGAAAGAGCTTAACATCAACCTGGTATGACTCCACCTGAAAGTACTCTTAGGAGTTTCCATCACTGCCCCAACCAGATCACCTTCAGCAGAGCTGAGAGGCATTGAGAGCAGCCTGAGAGTCTTTGCATTTCTCTTCCCAGCACTGAAAATACTAGCAGAGCTGGTGCAGCAGCATGCCCTGCCCCTTCCATCAGCCTCCTCCACATGCAGCATGTGGTAAAACCTGCTGCCTTTATCAACTTTCTTCTTCAAATGACAGCAAGTACTCCTCCCTCTTGCATTACACTTGGATGCAACCAAGCCACATACATACAGATTGTCCACGATTCTGCAGGGTCACTCTGAAAACCACATTCCTCAGATGACTGCTTGCCTCTTTCCTTCAAGGCAAATCATTAACACAAATAGCCAGCTGTGAAGTGTTATCAAGAAGTTTATTGGCAGAACATTCATCCTTTGCATGCCAGTTACAGCAGAGATGGAGGCAACCTGCTGCTAATGCATTATTTACTTCATCTTTATCTCCTTGAAACAGGAGTTGATGTCTGGAGTGAGCCACATGCCCACTAATCAGCAGAAGTGTTTCTTCCAGCACAGCTGAACCAGCCCTTCCTCAGCAAGGATTCTGTCTGCATGCCCAAGAGTTCTTTGCCCAAAACCTTGTCACAGCAACACACAAGGAGCCCTGATGTTTGTGAGAAAGCAACAGACCCAACAATCTGTTGGGTTAATCTTAATCACTTGATCTCCCATTACAGACTGCTCTCCTCCACAGAGAAATAAAACCAGAAAAACCAAACCACGACTAATTATAATCCAAAATAACTTCTGGAATAAAAAGTGCTGTTGGAAGCATGCAAGGAGAGAGAGAGAAAGAAACAGCCTAATGCGTGCCCAACAGGTAAACTGCTTCCCCGTGGCAACAGCAGTATATTGTATCTCAGTTTCACACAGCTCTGCAGAAACAAGGCAGCAGCCCAGGGCATGTAACAAACTTCCCACTTCCTCAGCCACCACTGCTATGGCACAGAGTGGTCCAAGAGGAGGTAGAGAACAGCTAGATCTCTCTCTCCCTGCCCCCCACTGGAAGGATACTCATAACACATTTCAAGCAACTCAAGAAAATACTCCAGAATTTATATTTATTATAGCAAATAATTTCCTAGCTACCTCCTCCACTGCATGTTCCAGTATGGCTAACATGTCCTTTGTGATGAGCTTTCAAAGGAAAGTATCAATTACTTGCCAAAAAGAAAAAAAATCTAATCTAACTAGTTGCAAAAGTCACAGAAGTGAGAAGTTAAACCCTTTGTCTGATAGGTGTAAACAAAAAGAAAGTACTTCACAGAGCATAAAAACTGCAGCAGTCACTGCTATCACGTGCCACAAAGGCCAGAAGCCCAGCCAGGAATGTCACTCTGTCTCAGACTAGCAGTACTGCTTGATTCTTTCAGCACTTTTCTCTTGGCAACTCTTATGCTCACCATTCACAATGGAAACAAGCTAGACTGCCTTATCTTCTGGTAAACAATAGATATTTGTCTCAAAGTTGGGCATGAGAATTCACTCACACAGGCACTCCCAGTTCAACAAATGGGAAAGTGAAGCACATAAACCAGGCTGACTGGAAGCCTGGGGCAGAGCAAAATGAGTAAGACTCATTCCTGAGTTCTGTGCTGGCCTACCAACTGTGACACTTCAAAAACAGTGTCTGAATATTACAGCTGTGAAGAATGATTAAATAGCTAAGTTTTACACACTTTATAGACAAATAAATGACATTTTGCTGCATATCAGAGCAGCGCTCTGCCCTTCCTCCTCCAAACACAAAGTGCTAGATGACTCACCTGTCAGAATAGTCTGGAAAGCTGCTTCCACATTTGTAGAGTCTAAAGCAGATGTCTCGATAAATGACAAACCATTCTTCTCTGCATGGACAGAAATACTATAATTAGAGGTGTGTAACATTTATCTCCCATCCAGAAGAACCATGTACTAGACAACGTACATGGTGTTGCTGATGAGAAAGATGCATTAGTACAAAGAAAAAGCATTAAAAGTTGTAGGGTTTTCCTCTTCCATGACCTGAAAGCAAGGCCAGCTAATAGCAACAATATCCAGTCATCACCAAGCACAGGGAACAGGCCAGTGCTGTGTTACCTGGAGGCACATCAAGCATCACTGAAAGTGAGAATTTGTTCCACTTTCAAGAAATGTGCAAGCAATATTCCTGAATGTTCTTTTAACCTTATCAAGTATTTCCACCTCCCAGTATGTCATGGCAGCTTACCTAACAGGACAAGCCTTATCAGGGAACTGTAGTCCTTTACCTCCAGGCAGAGATCCTCACTGGCCAGAAACCCTGCACAAGCAGCTACTGCAAGCCTTAAAGAACCAAACCCAGCTTCCCTCCAGAATTAAAGAAATTTGTTCTAAAACAAGGTAAGATATCCATAAACTAGAATAACTTCTAAAATTATTTTTCACGTATCTTAATTCCATAGTAAGAGCCAGAAAGGTGGCTGAACACCTGTTCACATACCAGCATCTGTTCAGGGCTCCAGATCAGCTGGTACAGATAAGGTACTACACAGATGCAAAGCTGCCACCCACGTAAGAAACTGAAATCTAAACCCACCAGCACAGCTTCTGCAACAGCACGGAACTAAGTCTGGTTTAAAATTGTCTTCAAGTGCCTCTGGCTGATTCTTGAGAGTATATCAGCACGCAGGTCCTATAGAGCTTCATTTTTAACTGCATGAAAAAAAAGGCATACAGTGCTACGTGGCACTGAGGCTTCTCCCTCCTACCTGTACACTCATGTATCTCACATCAGGTAGGCAGAGTCCAGACAGTTCACATTAGGAAATTATTTAGAGTTCACCAACCTGCAAACGCTCTGGCCTCGTCTGTAGGGACTGCTCTCAGGTGGCGCAAGTCACTCTTGTTTCCCACAAGCATGATGACAATATTGCTGTCTGCATGGTCTCTCAGCTCCTTCAACCACCTCTCTACATTCTCGTAAGTAAGGTGCTTAGCGATGTCATACACCAGTAACGCCCCTACAGCACCTCGATAGTACCTGTGGGTGAAGACAGGTGTTAGAGAGCCAGCAAGAAACATGACTGCAAGTGACAAGCTACTGAGTAAAAGCTATTTCCCATTACTGCAAAGACAGCTACATTGAGAATAATAATCCAAAGCATGATACATGGGACTTGAAGCAGCTGAAATACAGCATCCAAACAGGGTTAATCCATGTGACCACAAGAGCAGCCGGGGCAGCTCAGGGGCTGGTGGGTCATCCTGCACCTCAAAAAATAAAGCACTGTAGTCTGCTGGGAGTTACTGTCACCCTCAGCCTCTGACCCACACCTGAAAGTCTCCCCACCCACCGCTGTGGGTGCAGTACGGGCACAGCCCAGAACAGCAGGAAGACTTTACAATGACTCACTGGATCATAAAAAAAAAAAAATCAACCTGATCTGTTCTCTATGTGAAATGCCCCTATCAGTCTCCTCTCAAAACAGGGAGAGGCACAGTTACGTATTGAAAGAGGTGCTTTCCCACTCCACACTTACCTCCAGCTTTACTCAAATCTAGCTTATGCTTGCTGTTTTTTCAATTAACCCAACACACAAACTGAGCAGTGCTTCCCTACCGATCCAGCAGGCGTTCTGGTCGTAGGTTACCACTGCTAAAACCTCCATCATTACAGCTATTATTTCATCAATGGCTTGCATTTAAACGAGTCTCTCACAGCTCAGAAACGCCTCCAGTTACACATCATGACAGCACTGAAAAGTAAATCTGTTCATACTATACCAAGCTTCAGGACAGAATAATATTCGTGCTTCCTTCCCCCGTATTATATGTGGATATCGTAAGAGACAATAAAACCACCCCATGTGCAGTTTGAGGATTCAGAAGGGCCCCAGGTTCACCCTCCTCAGTAAAAGCTTCCCTCCAGCCACACAGGCTAGCACTTACGCTGATGTTATAGCTCGGTATCGCTCCTGCCCTGCTGTGTCCCATATCTGAGCCTTTATTGTCTTCCCATCAACTTGAATGCTTCTTGTTGCAAATTCTACTCCAATGGTGCTTTTGCTTTCCAAGTTAAACTCATTGCGAGTGAATCGAGACAGGAGGTTACTCTTGCCTACTCCAGAGTCTCCAATAAGGACAACTACAAGACAGAAATGACAATGGAATCAGATCCCAGAGGCAGATCATGTACTGACAATCATCTGCAATGAATACATTCATTTTCCAGAATAAAACACAAAGGAAAAGAATAGCAAAACCACCCCTTTTGTCCAAGTCTTGTGATTTCTAGAGGACCAGAGCTGCCACATTCATCAGCATTTCAAACAGACTTTAGACTTGGCTTTTAGCAGTGACATTTCAGTCTCCTTTGCTTTGCAATGAATCACATTCCTCCTCCAGGAAAAACAGACATGGCAAAGTACAAAAGGCAGAGACAGTTTGGATTTCACATCTTTGTGACAACGCTAGAACTAAAACAAAAGGAAAACCTCACACCAGTGTTTTGCTGAAGCAGAATTCCAGCACACAGGGCAGGCAGCAGGCTGCCTTCACTGCACACCTCTCACACCTTTGCAGAAAGGAGGTTCCCCACTAACACAGAAAAAAAAAAATCAGAACATACAGAAAGGGTCCAAATCACACAAGACCACAGTCACCCTGATGGACAGCTTGAAAGGCAGCCTGGGCACAGCACACACCTCAGCAGTCACACACTGCTCCAGAATGCTGCTTTGGGGTACAGCTGTGGCTCAGGACTACAGGCACCATCAGCTGCCCTTCCCAGACAGTGCCGAGGGGACTGGCTGCCAAGGTGCAAGGAAGTTCAGCTGCTGGGTGAAACACAAACCCACCTGAGTCACAGCACACAGCCGCCCCTTGGGATGCTCCTCTGCCCTGATCATAAGTACAGAAAACAGAAGGAAAAGGAGGAGAGAAGAAAGGCTGTGCATCAAAGCCAGTACAAGCAGAAGGGTCACGGGTGACAAAGAAAACAGTGTGGCTCTACTTGTTTTGGGGAAAAAAAAGCAAGTGCTTGCATAGTAATAAACACTTGAGCTGTAAGATGTTGCAACACAGCATTAAATATGCTGTGCAGTACAACAGAGGAATGAGTCCACTGAGCTCATGAGCGAGACAGTCTAGCAGCACAAAACCTCACATCTTCTGTCCCATCACACAGCAGACTTCTGGACACTGCTCCCTATTTACATAATGAGCCGTTCTGGCAAATGAGGTTTTCCCTGATTGTAAGAGCCGAGAAGCATCTACTAAATTCTCTCCATAGAATGAAAACTGCAGCGATCTCTACCCTCACACAGTCTTACAGAGCACACCTGAACACGCTGCAGCCCCCTCCGGCAGCTGAGTCAGCGAGCGGCCTCTGCCAAGCTGCAGAAAGCCAAGAGCAGCTTCAACACCTCTCTTCGGAGAACCCACAGCGCAAGCGGGTGCCATGCACGTATACTGAATGCAAACAGGATCTGTTTTCCCACATGACAGGTCAGCAGGGTTTGGTGTCAGCTGCCCTGACACAGCTGAGCAGCTTTTCTGGCACAGAGGATGCCAAAGGGTAATAAAGTTAGTGCAGAGGTCAGGGCACCTAATGACATCACCACCACCAGGCAAACTGACACAGTTTTCCTCTTCCACTGGCAAATAAGATCTTCAATACTCTTTCAGCAGGCTTAGGCCATGGCTTTAGATGACATCATGCTTGTATTCACCGGGCTGAAAACTTCTCCAGGTGAGGAAAGCAGTCCACAAACATTGCCTTGCTTTCCCCAGAGGCCGTATCCCATGCCTGTTGCCTACCCCCTTCACAAACATTTCTGTTGTTCAGCGCATATTTCCAAGGACAGTTCGGGCAGTTCCCTGTGCCAGGTTTTTTCCTCACCTTGTCTGAGTGCTCTCCAGTGCCAGATTAAAGAGACTCAATTAAAAGGGGAAATATTTTACTTTCCTCCCTGAAGCCAGCTATTTCCTCTGCTTAATTGGGCCACTGCAGCTTGTGTTGAGCACGGGCACAGAAACAGCTTGCAATGTCAGCAGGGACCTCAGGTTCCTCACATTTTCTGCATTTCCACCAATTGGAATTGTTCCTTGAATGCAACGATGAACTGAAACAGCTTTAACAGTCACACAAATTATTTAATTAATTTTCACTATGCTTTCCTTATCAAACCACCTCAGTTTGATATTTCATATAACACAGCATTCCCATATATTACACTCTTAGCAGAGAAACGCAGCAGGAATGACCCTGGATGCCTCAGTCCAACTCTTATCACAGGCAGTTTGTGAGGGAAATGATGGTACAATTGTTCCTGTACACACGCTTTTATTGGGCTTCTCAAGAAACTCACTCTTAATAATTAGGAATTGCCTTTATTTTTCAGAAGAAATTAGCAGTCAGCTCATGACGGTGCTCGTGTGCCAGCACTGCCCATTACCTTCTTAGTTTCTTCTACCAGTGGTGTTCATGCTGTTTTACATATTTACAGAAAGCAACCACATCTTCTCAGCCTCATTCTACCACCTCAATAAGCCATCTTCTCAAATATATCCTTAGGAGCAGATGGTGCATTTCCCCAACATCTTCCCTACAAGTTTCTCATTTCTCTTCCAAGCAGTGAGAACTACACACATCACTCTAGGTGAGACCTCACTGGTGATGTACACAGACATTTTCATCTTGCCATCTCTACTAGAAATGCTCTGTTCCTGACCAGAGCACCTTGGTGGCTCAGCCTGCCTGCAATCAGACCGAGCTGCCCAAACTTTCTGCCCATCAGCTTTCACTTCATCAAATTCCCACAAGTCCCCACACCTTGTAGGCCAAATCCCACTTCATTCAGAGTGCTGCCATCCTCATCATCACACAAAGACAGAGAGCAGTGATGGAAGATCTTCTGTACCACTCATCAGCTAGCAAATCCTTAACCTCTTCAGCACTGAGAAGACTGAAGTTTATGGGAAACGTTTAAACAAGTTCAGCCTTGAAAACCTCCATCATAACCTCATAACCTTCTCTGAACCACTACTGGCACAGCCTGAGAACAACCCAAGAGGCAGCAGAAGGGATCCCCTGCCCCCACCGACAGCCAGGCAGCTCCCTGTGCTGCTTTGGTGGTGTGGCAGCTCACTATGTGCAACCAGGAGCTTTTTACAACAAAGCATTTACTGGCTACAGCACTTAGCACTGCAACAGTTTAAGACAAAGTATGCGGTGGACAAAAAGAATGAGGAAGTCCACGCAACTGTATGAATTTCTTTCTGTAATTCCAGTTTTATTTCTGTAGAAGACCAAAATAAGAATTCAATTTCCTTGCTCGAAAAGTCATTTAGAGATGTATTAATCTTTCACCAACATTCCAGCTCTCAATTTTTATTTCTGTTAAATCTCTAATTTAATTAAAGTATTTTCTAAGAATTTCAAGTAGCTCATAAAATACACTATTGACAACTTAATCAGGTTGAAAATAGAAAGTACAGCACTGCTAGCTTCTTCTGGTGGCAGTAAGGTTATTATACAAGTGGCATATTACACAACTTAAAACATGGCAGGGATTATAGTGCCTGAAAACACTTCTGTCTGCACCAAGCTCTGCTACTAAGAGGCAGATAAACAAAGAGCCCGAACGCATATTCATGACAGCCACAAGACCCTGCTGAGCACCTTTTCCAGCCCACTTAAATTGGGGCTTAAAGGAAACGTCAGGGACATCTTCTAGTCTGCTGGTCACAAACCCAATGTGATCATACCTTATATCAGTGCCCCCTCACCTGTGCCTCCTGCTTTATTCATCTATTGCCTGTCCCAAAGAGAAGAGTCATCCTTCAAAGGCACCTTAGTGCAGGGGTCATCTATTACCCACACATACTACACAGTGCCCAAAACACAAGTGCAGTATAATGCATGAGCACGAAGCTTTGTTACAGCCCAGAAGTGATGCCACATCTAAGAGAGTGAAAGGCACCAGGTTCGTTACCAATGTAAAATCAGTATCTGCTATGCAACTGCTTTTCCCTGCAGACTTATATAATGAAAACACGCAGGAAAAAAATGCATTGTCTGAAATCCAAAACAACAGCTCTGTTCAGATTCAGTTTCCTTCAGCAAAGGAAAAAGCTGGAGTAATAAACATGACGCAAACTAGGAAGCAGAAAGCTGAAGCAGGAGTTTTTCCACCAATGAGCTGAATATCACTACAGGCCAGGTCTGCAAGAAGGATGACCTCAAATCCAAAGTTCCAGATGGTCAGGGTACAAACCTAATCCTCCTGAGCTTTGTCTGTGAAAAACACAGAAGACGTATTCCAGAAGTGAGGGTTGTTTGGTATCTACTCATTGACTGTAAATGCATTAATCAAAAAGAGTTGAAAGTTGCTGCACTTCAATAAGGATATTACTCAATTTAAGCCTCATGTTAACACTTATTTTTTTTCTTCCCATTAAAACCGAAGCAAGAATTCTGCAAGGTAGGCTTCATAGAGCTTGGTTTCCTAAAGCACGGAGAGGAAAGCTGGGAGACACAGGCACTGCTCTCTCAATGAAACCAGTTGGTGTAGGACAGAACACACAGATACGCATACCTGGACGTGAAGGAGTTACCAGAAGCTGACTTGTTTTAAGCCAGGCTTATTAGCTTTGAGCATACACTTAAATGCTGTTGCAGTAGAGCCAGGCAAGGGGCAGCATGACAGGTTCTGACTGCAGCAGCACAGCTAGGCCACTATTACCCCCACCAGCAGCCAGATTTTGCCATGGAGCTGCTGTCAGTGGCTGACAGGACAAGATCAGAGGCCTCACGTAAACATACAAGCAGCAGTTTAATTCAAGAGCAGTAAGAAACAGCTAGACCAGAGAATACCCACAGATTCTTTAACAGCACATCAAAACCTGAAGTCCCAGCAACTGGCAGCATCCCTTCAACTCCACAAACCCTGAAGAACTGTCTGCCTGGACTGAGCATCCTGATAGACCTGTCTGACAGCAAGAAGAGATGTCTGAGAAAAGAGTAACAGAACAGGCCAACTTCTGTGTAGCAAGCCCTCCCACCTCCAAGCAGCAGTGCCCCCAGACACAACACTGTAACCAGCACACCAAGATGCCCAACACACATTCTTCCTATGTGAGTTTTTGCAGCCTTTCAAACCCACACATCCTTTTTGCCTCCAGCAACGAGCCACTCCAAAGTTCACAAACAGACTGAGAAAGTTTATCCTTTTGTTTTAGGCTCCTGCTCAATAAAAGCAGCATTAAAAATATTCAAAAACCATTATGACAAACAACAGATATTCTTTCCCTATTTGCCAACATTGCTCATCGTTCTTAATTCTGATACAGTTAAGCATCACTTCGATATGGGGCACTCTACTGATTATTTTGGTGTCCTTGTGCATCTTTTTAGTTCTGCAATATTCCTTTCCAAACTGGTACACCTGTGCCACCTGTGTTCCTGCAGTCCCCAGGGGGCTCATCTCTCAGGGTCACAAACCAGCAGAACGATCCCCAGGCTCTCATTTCTTCTTCCAAGGACTTTTACTATTTGCTTTTTGGGGCAGTGCCTGCCAACAAGACAGCAATTTCAGAGAAACTACTCAGTAATTCCAAGATCATTCCAGAGCAGTGACTGCTTGGCAACACCGCCTCCTCCACGTCCTCATAACTGCTTCCACAATTTTTGTTACTCTTCATTTCTGGATGTGTTGTCTAAGCTGCCACATTAATCCCAGCTGTGTGACTCCGCACAGAGTTCCCGTGATCTGCTTTAACTTCAGAAGACCTGAATCACTCATCTCCACAAGACCCCTTTCCTAGCATCCCCTGCACTGCAGCAGCTTTCATATGTTACTCTAACAGGAAAAGACTTAGGAATGGCAATTGATTAACTAAGCTTTTTTTTTTTTTTCCTACACAAATGAATCCCAACTGTATTTTGCATTTTTATCAGGAAGCAGACTTGAGGAAAAGCAGCACCTCTCCCAAGCAGCTCTGTGCCGCTGATATTCCCATCGCTGTTAAAGCATTAGTTATAAATTTATTTATGCAATCCCATCAGTGTACATAACAAAACGCTTTTGCTAACCGGTACACCTCAGACTCCAAAACAAATGGCTGATGTGATGATGCTGGTGGTCAGCAAGGCCTCTGCTGCCAGCCAGGAAAACAGGCACTTTGTAATGCCTCCTGGCTTTGTCTGAAACCACACAAGTGAGTGACTTACAGGTCAAGGTTTTCTACACGGGATCTGGACAAAACAAACAGAAACTGTTGCAGTAACCTTGCAGTTATTACAGGAGCTTAAGGACACAGAACAGAACACTGTTTTTCTCCAAGAGCTGAAGTTTCACCGCACCCAGCACGCTGTCCCTCACCACAACACAGCGAGCAACATCCTAAACCCGACACTCCACCGATATAACGTTACAACGAGCGACTATTCCCACGCCTCTTCAAACACCCGATTTCTAACCCTCCCCGCAAAAGCAACAGAGAACAGCAGCCCCGCAGCTCCAGCCCTGGGAACGAGGCGGAGCGCAGCACGGCCGGCACCGGCCCTCAGCAACAGCTCAGAACGCACACTACTAAATTAGCTGCATCATCCCCCGACGTCAGACAGCCGGACAGCCCGGCTCCGGCTCCCAGCGGGTGCTGCGCGGCGACGCCCGCCTGGAGCCCGGGGAAGGCCGCAGCCCCTCCGCCCGCCCGGGGCCCTCCGCCCGCCGTGAGGAGGCCCTCAGCGCCGGCCCCCCGAAGGTGACCCCCACCGCACGGGGAGCACAGAGCCGCGGGCGTTACCTTTGAAGAGATAATCGTACTCGTCGTCGCGGTTACCCATGGTGCGAGGTGCGGCGGAGGCCGAGGACAGGGACGGGAGCGGGAGTCGGACCCCGCCCTGCACCGCCTCAGCGCTTCCGCACTCTGCCCGCCCACGGCCGGGTCCTTCCGGGGCAGCGCCGCGGAGCTGCGTCCGGGCCGCCCGCCCCGCCCCGCAGGGCCTTAAAGGGGACGGTGCCGCCGTTGGGATGGCGTGTGAGCCCTGCCCCGTGCGGCCGAGTCCTCCCGGGCACCGCTGGTCCCACCGAACACTCACAGCCCCGGGACGAGTTGCGGTGGGAGCACGAAGTGCTCCGGTGTAAGGACTAGGGGCGGCCGGGGCAGATTGCTGTCACCACGGTTCCATGGTGTAATGGTTAGCACTCTGGACTCTGAATCCAGCGATCCGAGTTCAAATCTCGGTGGAACCTGATCTTTTCCATATTTTTTTCTTATGCATTCTGACTGTTGGCCCAAAATATTCCTTTTTCCCCTCTCCTCTGAGGCTCCTTCACACACAGTGTCACACTTCTTGTATTCTCTTGGCTCCATCTTTTTCCACGCAAGGTATGTGCACCATGATAGTGCAAAATGGATTTGCTTCCTCAGGGGGAAGTAATCCATATGTTACTCTAACAGGAAAAGCCTTAGGAATGGCAATTGATTAACTTAGCTTTTTCTTTTTTTCACTACGTGACCCCACCAGGTCCCACCAATCTGCCCACAACCCGGGACATGAGCAGAGTTCAAGTCTGTGATTCTGTAATGGTGGCACTGCTCTTGCAGGAGACAGCGGCGAAATGTTTGAGTTCATGAGGCACAAAATGGCCTCTGAGAGTGTGGAGAGGTGCAAAACTGAAACAGGGACCAGATGCTGAGGGGAAGAGAAAAGACTGAAGCGTTTGTCTTCAGTTGAGTCCAAGGAGAGTATGGAAAAAGCAAAGCTACCCTCGCAGTGAGGGGTATGGAAACAGAACAGCTAAAAACTTGTGTGTGTACGTACTTGCATTTTGTTGAGGTTATCTGGAGGGAAATGAGACCTGCTGAAGGGGAACTTAAAACTGTGACGCAGGTGAGCACAGCCCCAGGAGGGTTTGTGCCTTCAGGGTTTGTACCAGGACAGCAGCAGGGCACCGCAGGGCTCACCCACCACAGCTCTGCTGATGTGCTCGGGCACCAGGCCCTCTCCCTTTTCTCTGTGCATGGGCTGGAGATCCGACTGGAAAAGCATAAAAGTAGCCCTGGTGCTCAGATGTTTAAACTGAGGCCTTTAAGTCTCGCTCTGCCCTCAGTATGTAGTCTACCTGGACTTCAGCAAGGCCTTTGACACGGTCTCCCACAGTATTCTCCTAAGGAAACTGGCAGCCCGTGGTGTGGACAGGTTCACTCTTCTCTGGGTGGAGAACTGGCTGGAGGGCCGTGCCCAGAGGGTAGTGGTTAATGGAGTTAAGTCCAGCTGGCGTCCTGTAACGAGTGGTGTCCCCCAAGGGTCAGTTTTGGGGCCCATCTTGTTTAATATCTTTATTGATGACCTAGACGAGGGAATTGAGTGTACCCTCAGTAAGTTTGCAGATGACACAAAGCTGGGAGGATGTGTCAAACTGCCTGAGGGTAGGGAGGCCCTTCAGAGGGATTTGGATAGGCTGAACAGCTGGGCTGAGCAAAATGGGATGAGGTTCAATAAGACCAAGTGCCGGGTCCTGCGCTTTGGCCACAATAACCCCATGCAATGCTATAGGCTTGGGGCAGAATGGCTTGAAGAATGTACAGAGGAAAAGGACCTGGGGGTGTTGGTTGATGCTCGGCTCAACATGAGCCGGCAGTGTGCCCAGGTGGCTAAGAAGGCCAACAGCATCCTGGCCTGTATTAGAAATAGTGTAGCCAGCAGGAGCAGGGAGGTGATCATCCCCCTGTACTCAGCTCTGGTACGGCCGCACCTCAAGTACTGTGTTCAGTTTTGGGCCCCTCACTACAAGAAGGACATTGAGGCCCTGGAGCGTGTTCAGAGAAGGGCAACAAAACTGGGGAGGGGCCTGGAGCACAAGTCTTATGAGGAGCGGCTGAGGGAGCTGGGATTGTTTAGTCTGGAGAAGAGGAGGCTCAGAGGAGACCTTATTGCACTCTACCACTTCCTGAAGGGGGGTTGTGGTGAGGAGGGGGTAGGCCTCTTCTCCCTGATAAGTAATGACAGGACGAGAGGGAATGGCCACAAGTTGCGCCAGGGAAGATTTAGATTAGACCTCAGGAAGCATTTCTTTTCTGAAAGAGTGGTCAGGCACTGGAATGGCCTGCCTAGGGAGGTGGTTGAGGCACCATCCCTAGCGCTGTTCAAGAAGCGTTTAGATGAGGTGCTAAAGGACTTAATTTAGTAGTTGGGTAGAGATAGTGATAGGAGGATGGTTGGACTAGATGATCTTATAGGTCCTTTCCAACCTTATGAACTTATGAACTTATGAACTTATGTTGGCCATCTCTGTGCTCAGCAGCCATGATTTCTGTGCAAGGAGAGAAACCCCCGGGCACCCACAGCAACAGTGACTGTCTGCTGGGAGGAAAATGAGCCATGACCTGCTCCTTTCTGCTTACAGATGCTTCCCACTGCCTCAGAGCTTCCAGGAGAAGTAAACAAAATGCTAATAACAAAGGGACATGGGGTGGAACTAAAGCCACACCAGCACACTGGACAACATAGGCCGGAGCATCAGGACCCGGGCTCACCCCACACCTCTGTACTGACCCCATTTGTCTGCAGGTGAACCCAGAACACCCAAAATGTGGAGTCTGTAAGTGCTGCACTCTCTCCTGCCCCTTTCAGAATCTGATCCACCACGCTGAGTAGTGCAATGAAATGAATAATGAATACTCTACATGTGGGGGCTGGGGTGTATTTATAGCTGCGTTGTTAAGGCTTCCATCTCGCATCCTATTTGCAGTTCTCCTTTGAACCTTGTCATTAAAAATCGTTAATTCTGACACGATTTTCCTCAGGCCTAGTTTCACACCCCAGAAATGCTACTAGTTTCAAAAAATTAAAAATAACACGGGTTAAGTATTTTTAGTTATCCTTCTGTAAGAGCTGATCTTGTTTCCGTGTTTTGGGTTTTGTTTGTCAGCTAGCAGCTTGGGAACAACCTTTACTTACATTTTACATACATGTAAGCATTACTTCCTCTTGCACCAAGTTGCAGATGCTCCTCTGCTGGATCCAGCTCACCCTGTGTAAGATCCTCCTCACAGAGTGAGGAGAACATCTCTTCTGGCTGAGCCAAAAATCACTGTCCTTACATTGCTGCACTGTTATCGCTTGTTGGACTTCAAAGAGACATTAAGGAGCAAAGGCACTTTTTCCCATCATGTAACACAAAATTTCCCACAGCTCACCACGTATATGAGCAGCAGCAGGGGTTGTTTCCAGATAAGCCAGTTTAAATGCATGTGATTGTTTTGATTAAATGCATTCTTCATGGTGCTAAGAGGCAAAATGAAACAGCAGAAAGAGCTACGGATCTAAACTGGAGTCAGCAGACAGCAGCGTATGAGGATTGAAGCCTTATATTCTGTCCAGTCCTGGGTTAACTTTATTCCTGTTTAGGCAAGCTGAGGATGAGCCTCTACAAACCCTCAGGAAATGTCACTGTCAGTGAAAACAGTTCTGGGTGCTCTGCTCCTTCCTTGTGCCCCCTCCCAGAGCATGGTGCTGCAGTTATGGGATGGCCTGGGACACCTCCCACACCACTAGAACATGGCCAAAAGGCAGAGGTCAGGCCTGAAATAACAGAGGACTGTGTGCTTTGGGACTGACAGCTTTTAATGTGAGAAAAGTCATTCAGCACTGACATTTCTGCTGCATTAATTGCCATTAGTGTCATCCTTGTGGGAACATTAAATTCATTGCAAACCTTGAATTAATGCTCTCATAATTCTTCAGTTTGTGCTTGGATGCAGCCATTTGCAGAGGCAGCATGTTCCAAGCAACTGGAGCAGAGACGAGGAATGATTCTCAGCTGGCCCTTGGATGTTCAGTTTAGCAAAGAAAAGAAGCAGAGGTCATACTCATAACTGTGAATTTATGGTTCTGTTCTGGAAATTCATGGAGCAGCTGCCAAGAAGGCCACAGCTCTTCCCTCGGCAGCGCCAGTGTGTGTTGGGCTCTCAGCTCAGAGCTGCTCAGCTCCAAGCACTGTGCACCTGATTCCTTCCTCACAGCCACCTTTCATCCTCCCTGTCCTCCCCATCACCAGCTCCTCAGACCCCAAGAAAAATCCTGGGTGAAAAAAAGAGAAATTTTACCATTGTGTTCAGTGCTTGTAGGGTTCCCACAAAGTCAAGGTCTTTCTACAGTTGGATTTGTTATGAAAGGAGAGGGAAACAACAATGGACATAATGTGATCCCAGCTCCTCTGTCTCCATCTTCCCCATGTGCAGTTTGCAAAGCCCATCACATTGTAGAGCACAGTGAAAGATCTGGAGGTGGAAGCAGCATTAACTCAAGCTTGTCCTTGAAGGGCTGTTGACCCAAATTCCCATTTTCCAGATGGAAGGAGCCACCAGTTTCCCTGGGCAGAATGCAGGAAGGACAAAAGTGGAGCCCAAAACCTACTGTGTTCTATCAGAGGAGAAATATTTCCTGAGGGGAAAATCCAATCGATACTTTGCAATTTTCTAACAAGCCACAAATCACTGCAACTATGCAAAGATAATTCAAGCTTTCCAATCCAGCTGCTAAATTAGAGGAAAGCAAACTCTTAGTACTCACTACTCTCATCTTGACATGTCAGTCAGAAAAAGAGGCTTTAAGTATAAAACAGATCAACAGAAATAATAACAAAACAAACAAAACAAAACCCTCTTTTTAAAACCCTCAACCAAATTAAAGGGTTTATGATGTACAAGGAGTTCTATTTCTCATGGCAGATGAAGCACCAATAAAAATGCATGCAGTCAATTTTTTCTGATGATAATTCACTCAAATTCCATCATATCCTCTATTCTTTTTCTAGTTCTACAGCTCAAATAAGAAGAAATGGAGCCAGTCAAAAATACTTCCTCTAGATCAGCCTTTTTCTTCCCTAACTCTGGAGCTGGAATAACAAAGGATCTTGAACTAAACATTGACATATACAGAGTCAAAGCTCATCCTGGTTCTACTGTTCTCCAGAGATCTGCTTGGCACAGAAAAATGAGTGGGAATGGAGCAGCTGTAGAAAAAAATATTATTTTCTGAGGGCATTTTTGCTAGGCCAATATTAGAATAAACAGAAGGGAAGGAATATCTCTTGCAGCCTTTGGGAAGAGAAATCAAATGCAACAGATTCAATGACTTGGTGTTTCTTATGATGACTGTCAGAATGAAGTCATCACTTTCCTGCATCCATTTTGGACTCAGCACACATCTCCTATATGTCTGTGGTCTCCAGAGACAAATTAGCAAGATAGTACTGGCAGCTCCAGGATAACTGCTGGCCAAGATATAATTTCTGAGGCATTCTCAAAATCTTGCTCTTACAAGACCTGCACAGGATTTTATTTCTTATCTGAGGCCAAAATCTACTTGCTGATGATATATTAAACAGGAGCATTGCTACCAGATAAACACAATGTCATCATCACGTTGTCCATCATTTTCTAATTTAGATTCAAACAGCCAGCCCTGGAGAAGGAAGGAGGCAGCTTGACTTCTGTGGCTGGTCCATTCACTGCTGAAACAACCGGCAGAGCAGGCTGGCTGTGCTCAGCATGGCAACGCTCGTTGCGAAGCTCTGCAATTAACTGAGGAGCCAGGCTGTGGCTCTGAAACTTTGCACATTGAGATCATTAGAGAGCTGTCAGATGGAACAACTGGGATGGCTTTGATCTGGCAAAATACCCTTCCTCCTGCTCCCGTACCTTGGGAACCATCCAGTTCCCCATAATTATTTTTTTTTCCCAAGTCATTCACACAACGCTCATTGTTTTTTCATAGGGCACAATAACTTCTGCAGGCAAATTAAAGACTGTAACAACTAGATAGATTCATTTATTAAATAGAAGCCCGGACATTTATGATCCCTCCATAAACACATTCATAGCTTATTTTGCCAAGAAAATGACAAAACGTTGCACAGAATCCCAAAGATATTCCCTATAAATCCACTAGGTGTCCTACTGTTTACAAGTAATTAGCTCAACTTTTACTTATTTATTTATCTATCTGTCTGTCTGTATATTTATTTCTTTTTATCCTGATTTTGCCAGTGAGAAATCAGTTTGAGTCTCTAGTGGAATTAGGTCTGGGTTTCCAGGTTGAAAAAACACACACGTATGGGTTGTGTGACAGCAGGATGTCTGGCTCACGGCAGTCGCTCCTTTGGCAAATGCCACTGATGTTTCCCACAGAGACCAGCTCAAGGTTATAGGCTGCAAAGAAATAGGAAAAGAATCTGCCTTCCTCTCCGGGGAATGCTAACCAAGATCCATTCGAGCCTCTCCTAAATCAACCTTGGGCTGCTATTTATAGGATTGCTAAAGTGAGCCCATCGCTGACCTTAAAGGTGATGGCAAAATGTGTCCTTAATCAGAGCCGCTCCACACAGGCTGCGATTTTGACATTCCTGGTCACCGTTCCAGTCCCTGATGGGCTCCTGCTGCCTGCCAGCACTCATGCCTGGCTGCGAAGGGCAGCACAGCACCCGCTCACGAGGTGTCCTGGCACTTCCAACACAGAGGGCACAGCAAATTTATACCAAGAAAAGCAAGCTGTAAGGCAGCCAAAGGACAGTTTTCTCATCTCAGAAATACTTGGGGTGGAGTGCATTGTAAAGCTGCGTGGCTGTTCCTCTGTTGTGCAACCCGGAGCACATGCAGCGTACCAAGCAGTGCTGTCTGGGACTTCCCTCAGCCACGCCAAGATCTGGTGCTTGCACCGAGCCTCAGCACAGCTTCCCTGAAGCAGTCATCTCTGTAGCTGTATAGAAAGCATCATTCATGTCTTTCAGCCCTCAGAAATGGATATTTGCAGTGTATCTGTGAGGGATGACTACAAGCTGATTTTCTCAGACTTGTTACTGAAGGAGCACACACAGATCACACGCTGGCTGTGTAACCCCCATAGGCATACTCTCTGCCAACCATTGCTTGCCACATTTGCAAATTCCCCTCTCATTTACTCCAGGTTCAGAGTGGTGCCACATTTTCAATTTCCTTCAAACCTACCTGAGGTGTGTGAAGAGAAAATCGGGTTTGTTTTCCATTCAAAAAACGCCAGAGACAAAGACGTTCTCAAACAATGAGTTTAATCTCCTCTACAGAAATACTGCCCGCAGCGATTGGCTTTGCAAATAGGCACCAGACAAGTGTCAGCAGCAGCTTAATCACAGGCTGCAAGGGGAAATCGGAGGGGAGCAACGGCCTCGTGTCCTTGGCCCATCAGGATTCCTTGCCATCAGGCATTGTGCATCACGGGAAGTGCTGAGCATCTGCCCTGTGCCATGTGCTGCATTACCACCTCTCTTTTTTGCTATTTGTTTTGAAGGTATGACAGTCATTTTCTTGACAACCCGCAAAAAGAAAAGATACTCGGGTCTTCTGACTGCCTGTATATATAGCTACCTGCTGCAATACCATCCATAGGCAGCCTGCACCATATGCTGACTGTGAAGGAGAGTAACCTGGCCCAGTGCATGTGTTTGCTGCTATACATAACAAATAACCCCAAGCCTTGCCATGATTCAGTGCATTATGCATGGGAGCCATCTGGTCCCGTAGCTTAAGAAGCAAACTGAAAATTTGATAAAAGCACAAATAGCCATAATGAGAGAGACTGAAAAGATGTGTTGATATTCCAAGCAGGAGTCTCCTTCCACGGGGACTGATCTCACCACCCATTGCCTCTTTCCTGCTCTGTTCTTTGGAGAGCTGCTGTCAGACAGGTTGCACTCTCAGCTCTGTGAGTATGTGCACCTTTGGGATCCTGACAATGTGTTTCATGTGCTTGAGCAAACCTTCTGGGACAAGATTTTTGTCACTAGCCAGCTGTGGAGAAAGCAAACTGTGCAAAATGTTTGTCTGGAGCGCAGCACATTTTATGGAACTGGTTTCAGATGCACTATCAATTACGCTAATTCATTAATATGATTATTCTCATCACTGTGCAGAATTATGCCTTATGGCTTTGACAGATTGAAAGGAAGTCCTTCACAGCTGGCCTAGATGTTCTCAGCCCTGGGGAGCAACAAGGAACCCAGAGCAGTGGAGGAGTAGTTTGGGACAGCTTGGATTTGTGCAAGGGTTTGTGCACAACTTGGCCAGGAGGCAGGGTCACTAAAACTGCCTTAATTGGGTTTTGGAGCCAGACCAGCTTTTCCCCCTTGTGACCCTGCTTTCTGATGTTTGGAGGGCACAGGGAAGGCAGGCAGACAGAAGATGCCTATTTTAGTAAGCCTCCGTGGGGAACACACACGCTTCAGAGAGGTACACATTTGTTTCCTCTGACACTGAATTAATGGGAATTGATGTATTGATTCTGCAATTCTCCTACAGATTGCTCCACAGTCTGGCATGTTTCCAAGCTGGTTAGCTGCAGTCTGCACACAGCTCAAGACAGATATTTAATTATTCTAATAGGAATACAGTTGAAAAAAGATCTGCTCTCTGTGAAATCCAGAAAACTTGTGTTATGATCAGGCAAATAGGACAGCCATTCCTGTTTTATATAGATTAATTCCATGTCCAACTACTTTTTTTTTTGTTTTAATACAACAACCCAACAGTTACAAAGATAAGTGCCACTAGTACCATTAGCTGTGTAGTTTTCATTTTGTTTTTCCCTGCTAATTTGAGGGTACAGTGTTCAGAGGAAATGCAATCTGCTGTTCTGTGTGTGTGGAGCACCTAGGATTGTGGTAGAGCTGTACCAAAACAAGCTACCACTACTATTACTGTTCAGCAATAATAACCTGAGACAGTTATTCTCCAGTCCCAAAGGATTAAATTGACTCTCTGTGTGATTCTTTCCACGTTTAACTATTTAAATATATTACCTGATATGCTTTATTTGCAGACTGTCTGAATATCTCTGCCAAGCAAGCTCCTGGTCCTAGATATGAGGCAGCATCCTGCGTTAGGGATGAAGTAACTACCTTGCATTTTGGTGCTTTGATCAGTGTGTCTCTGCTTTTATGATCTCACTAGGAAAGTTATTTGATGTTTCTTCATTTTAGGTGTTAGCATGGCTCCTGAGAATATTTGAAGTCATCCTAGAATTGCCTTTATTTTCTGGCCAAGCTGCATCCCTCTGCAGTTTAAGAACACATATTAAAACTGCATAGAAATCCAAAGCACAGAACATAAAGCTTCTGGGAAAAGTTCTCCTGGTTACACTCACGGCACTGGAGTAGTGGCTTCATCGTTCTGGTTGTCACTCTGAAACCCATTCTCATTTCCTCACGTCAGAACCAAAGCGTCTGCCATATACGGGTGAATGTGATTTCATCACAACTGTTGTAATTTCCCAGGGAAGCGCACAATTTCCGAGGAAGAAGTGAAGATGCAGTTACAGTACGTGGGCCTCAGCGCTCTAAGAAGTGTAACGCTGTCAGTTATTCTGTTTGTAGTTTTCCACGCAACAAAAGATATGATGTAGGTGGAACTGCTGAACTATCTGGAGCAGAGATTTCCTCCATACACACAAGCGGAGAATGTGCACTGTTATGGCTGAGCCCATTTTTAGAAAATAATGTTCAGCAGCTCCTTCCTTAAACAAAGAAAGAGCTGGCTGTCAGTTGTTTGATATTTATTTTTGTACAGCTCTGTTCCTGGTCTGCCCGTGCTATGGAAATGCTGCTCTTCCACAAGAAGATAGATTGCCTGGGCTGGGAGCCCCACTTCTGATTCGGGGAAACACATGGTTTCCTTACAATGCTGCTGATGATTATAATTACTATTCAGTCCATGGTGTGATTGTTTTTGGTGTTTAAAACGGAGCAAAACAAAACAAAACAAAGCAGTTTTGCAAAGGAAAACACAGCATTAGGAAAATAAATTGTATATTAGGAAGTGGTTGACCTTGAGGAGATAACTCCATCTGCAGTGTCTGCCATCCAGTGTTCCTTGTGATCAGAGCATGGAAAGAGAAACATCCATTAAGTATCCCCATATCCCTTTGGAAAATAATGTCCTTCCCATTCTGTAGGTATAGCAATTTACATCTTCTGTTCAGCAGCTGCTGGAGTCAAAGGCCAAACAAGAAGGACGTGGAATGCAGAGCCTGAAGTTTTTCAGCAGTCGCTAAAGGCAAAACCATCTAAAGCTATAGCAGATGTTCCCTTATTTCCTGTCTGCTTATCAGCCCTGCAAAGACACTTCTTCTTTGTGCTTGTTATGCCAAGTGTAACTATGGAGATCTAATACAAGCTGCGCAACAGCGATACCGTGAACGGCTCTTTACATATTTGGTTATGAATGATCAAGCAAAAAAATATGGTTTCTAAGAACTCCCTCAAAGTTTTCAGCACACACAGCAGTCATAACCCTCTTACAAGAAAGCAGCGGAGCAAAAAAAAAAATTTAAGAAATAGTACATTATTTTGGCTCCATAAAGAATAATTAAATATTATTACTGAATTGTTGCTCCTCGGACCTTCCTCGGGATCCTTTCCTCCCTTCCAGCTGGGAGGGCTGTCAGAGCAGAGCCCATGCAGTGCATTTAGGTTGCACCAGCTGAACAGTAATTTTGTGCCGTGCTTGATGATAATTGTGTTCTTTACTTTAAAACTAAATGAAGTAAATCAGTGTCTGCTGGGATACATTTCTATGGTGAAATTCTTCACTACCCTCAGCTCACGTGCCTTGTATAACAGCAGAGTGAAGACGTTAGTTTGGCCTCAGCACGTTCATGTGTTGCTTGTTGTTCCCAGTACAGAAGAAATGAAGAGCAGCATATCCCAACTGTATCACTTGGAGGTGAGCACAGTTCTCTGGGTGAGTTCTGGGAAGGGATGCAGTAAACGCACTCAAAAAGCAATATATCACTGGGTAAGTGAATTTTCAGGTGAAGCATTCAAAAACAAGGAGCAGCATTTAGAATTATACTGTAAGGGATGACATAGTAGGAAGGTGGATAGATGAGATAGCTTAACAGGGCTTCATTGTGGCTAAATTAATTCAGTTTAAATAATTAATTATCTTTTAAATAGACTCTAGGCTGCACGCTTGACGTTTTGCAAGAGCTGCCATTCTCTGGCCTTCTGGTAAACGCTTTTGCATCTGTTTTCCATTGTCTCCTTCTTGAAATAATCCTTGTCACTAACAGGAACCATCAGCAGCATGGAACAAATCGACTTGCCAAGGACATTTCCTTCAACCCCATTATTTATACTGGAAGTATTCTTTTTTATATTACGAGACAGACAATTATTTAAAGAATTTGCAATATATCAAGATAGTTTCATGCTGCCACTATGAGTCAAATTCAAACTTGGTTAAGTGAATTATTTACATTGCATCAACATTTGGCCATACTTTTTGGAGGAGGTGATCAAGCAGTCACTAATGAGTCCTGAATTCCCTCTGCTGGCTCTGTCATGCAGAGCTCCACGCAGAGCTCTCTGCAGTATGAAGGGTATGGATCAGATGTGTCACTCTCACTCCTCTGCTGTTGGCAGATTGATTTGGAGTGTAAGTGGATGAGTTGGAGTAGTATGGATTAAGCAAATAAGTTCTGTATTTTTTTTTCTCAAGGTACTTTCATTTGTGGTCGCTCTCATCTCTTTTGTCAGCTCCGGGCTGTGGACCAGTTGCTGAGAAAGCATTATCTCCTCTAAATGTTCATGTTGAAGGTGACAGGGCTATTATGGCAAATACAAACATGAGGACACAAGAGTTCTTTGCATGCACGAGGGGTCTGCTGAGGGTTCCTTCGGGTAAGAAGGACCAAACCCCTGGTGAGCTCAGAGAGGGACAGAAGCACGATGTGACCTATATTCTTGGTGAGTCACTGCTAGATTCACTGTTGTTCTCTGTTTACCTCTGTTTCTGAGCAGTTGTTCACATTTTGAGCAAGTACATGCTTACCTAGTTGAATGGGTAGATGAGTAAGATTAGAGCCCAACAGAACAGGGTCAGTAGTTGTAATAATATATGGGAACATTCCAAAGCAGTTACAGAAGAAAAGAATTTCAGATAATTAGGAGAGGTGTTGGACAGTGATACAAATGCGCAAAGTACCTGATGTAAAGCAACAGATACTAAAAATATCTATACTGAGATGAAACCCTCATGAGTCAGTACTTGAGCAACTTCCACTCTTCAGGAATTTGCATACAGTCATCCAGATAGGGCAGATGAATATCTCCTTAATCTGGAGGGCTTGCACTTACCCTTCAAGGAACCTTCTGCTGAAAAAGTCAGGTCGGACTTAACAGAGCAATTGCAGTGTTATTTAATACGTTCTGAACTAGCTGTAGCTTTTTAAAAATGGTTTTTATTTCTGCCTAAAAAAAAAAAATTCTTAAAATGAAAGCTCTCTGTCTTGTATGAGAGATTCCCTGACAGCAGGGCCTGAGATGCCTTCCTTCAGTCAATCAGGGCACGTTTTTTAAATACCCATGACTCTCTAGCTAATAGTTCAGCAGTGATGGCTCTAGCTTGCAAGTGAAATGCTGAAGTGCCATTTTTTCCTTCGTTCTGCTTAAGGTGTTTTCTGAGTTGGTACACCATTTTGAAAGTACTGAAAGCACTGAAAGGATTTAAAGTATCCTGATAGAAAGAAGCATTTTGAAGGGCTGTAGAGTCCCAGAAAAACAGTAGAGCTGTGCTACAAGAACATCAGCTTTAATTTGGGTTAGATTTTCAATGCAGATGTATCTGATGCATTTTTCTGGGAACTCTGCATGGCTGTTAGTGGGAAGAGTGACCTGATGTTTGCTCACTGTACAAAAGATCTGCTCTGTTTGCTGATGTCGTTTGAATGAAGCACTGCTCTTATTTCCAACGTGGGGTACTGTTGAAGCTTGGTCGGGAGCAAAGCTTTTCTCATGGAACAGTGTCAGAGAGGATAAAATATCTCTTTAGTGCATCTTGACAGATCTCAATCTGCCTTGTCAGTTTTCTGAATTTTAATGATCTGGTTTTATTTCCAGATAATGAGTATTTATGTAACCGAGACATCTTATAAATGAATATGGAAACGATTCCATAACATTAATTATAGGTCTTGCAGTTTAAATGCTTAACAAATTAAAGGCAAATGGTGATGTGGACTGTTTTTGAGTTTATTAACTTAGTAATTTTGGTGGTTTGCTTTATTTTAACGTGACTTCCATATGTTGGACAGTGTCTCCTCAACCAAAGGAAACTATACTATGTGTTTCAAAGTATCAAAGGATATGAAAGGGTAATAAAATTAAAAATGCATCAGGTAAATGGAAACTTGAGATTTCAGAACATTTGTCTATGAAGCAAATGAATTCGTTTTTCTTGTAGAATCTCATCTTACGTGTTGCTAGTCCATTACTCAAAGATGAGACTGTTTTTTAATTAATTATAATAGCACCTCTATAGCTGTTTCTCTCAAGAATCTCAGTAGTGTTCTTTAGATATTAATTAAGGCTAATCGTACCCCTGAGAAGTGGTAAGCTGACAGACATACTTCACTTAACCCATCATGATATGAGTGATCTTTAGAACAAAACACCAAAAATTTAAACAGCAGGACTGTGTGGGAGCCTGAAGTAAGCAGTGGGGCCTTGTTAGGTATGTGGAATGCAATTACTTGGTCTAGCCAAGACTTGAAGGTAAACCTAAGTGCAAAAAAAATAAGGAACTGAGATGGGGAGTGACCAAAGGTGGTTTCAAATCTGGTGTAAGAGGAGGTACCCACACCACTACAGCATCACATGGAACGACTCTGGGTGATGAATCAGACTGATTCAGAGAAAAGACTGCTATTTGTAGAAATTGCTTCCAGCTGGGCCAAGGAGCATGAGTCCAAAGGAAACCTCTACGGCTGATGCATGAACAGCAGTGATAACAGTCAAGTCTTTACTCTCACTCCTGAGGTACAGAAGCTGCTGAAAATAGCAACAAAACAGCAATATCAGTGCGTATGTTTACAGCCTGGGACTGTTATTTTTGCTGGCAAGATCTGCACGCATAATTTCCTTCCTGCAATTACTCCACAAAGAGAAGCTGTTGTTGCCGTGCTCTAATGATGAGAGCAATACTTAGTGCTGCACTGGACAACAGGTTGTTGTTGTTGGGACATGTATTAGGACTCGGACCATCCTCAAGCCACCTTTCTCCTGTTCCATTCTTAAAAAGTCTGCTGCAAATATTTGTTTAAGAGCTTCTGTTGTCTACAGGAAGAGCCACTCCAAAAATATACTCCAGCTGCACATATTTATTTGCCTACTAATGACAGAAGAGGTGTGGCATCACTTGATTGATACCCCAACACATGGCAACACAGCAAAGCTCGATGTTAACTGCTTTCTCACCAACAGACACCAATGGCCATCCATCATTTGAGGTCTGAGCGTTTCTGCAGTGCCTTGTGAGAAGATCAGGCATTTGCTGTGGAAAACTTCAGGTGCACGCTTTGAAATTCTGAGGAAGAAAAGCACCACTGAAAAAGTGAAATGATGATGAGTTTGCATCAGTTTTTTTTTTATTTATAGAAAATACTCAGAAACGTTTGAGTCTCCTTTTTGGGAAGGTTTTATTTCTTTTTTTCTTCCCAGCATTTCTTTTGGTACTGCAGCTTTCACATAAATATTGGCAATAAAACCTTGCTGAGAAAGTCTACCTGCTGGAGAAAAATCTGCTCATTTTATCCAAGTGGAGTGCCTAGACACTCCAGTTGGGCTTTATCCTTGCTCATATACAACAAAATTCTCTTTCTGCATTTTGTGTATTGCAGCTCATGGCACACATGACTCCGATGCCTAAGGAACCCCCCTGCAGTGCTTCTGCTGAGCCCAGGGGCCTTCGGATCAGGCCTTGTGTTTGCTTCATTTCCCCATATTTCTATCTGCTTCAGTAAGTACTTTATGAAGGAGGGTCTGAGACGTTTTTTTTTTGCATACATGCATGATATTCTATTGCCTCTTTTATAATTTATAACCAGTAGTTTCCCTGGAGTGCAAAAGCTTTTCAGAAAGACTATACTTGAAGCAGTAAAAGGAAGGATAACTGCACCCTGGTAGTGCTGCATCATAATATTTAAATACGTTATTATTTCATAATCTGTGCCGGAGTTTAATCATTACAGGCAGGGACAGTCTCTCTGTGTCAAAAGGGATACAAACCAGGTTTTCACATCTGCATATATTAAAATATAAAAAATAAGTGCTGCTTCCAGTGTGATTCCAGCTTGCCAAAGGCTCCATTTCATTGCACAAGCCTCCAGACGTGGATCCATTACTGTATCATAAAGTGGGTTACTGGACAGGGTAAGGCAATCCATCCTCTGAAATGCAGACTGTTGCTTTGTCCGTGATGTGGTTTATTCTTATTTGTTATCATTATCATTCTAGTTATTTTTACCAATGTTACAGGTGTGCCATCTCGTTTTGGAAGACGTTTCCTTGGGTTCTTTTGGAGCCTCTTCCTTCATAGAGATGTGAATGAGCAGAGCACACAAAACAGCCAAATGAGTTCAGAATGAATGAAATTGGTAAGAAAATGGGCAGATTAAGCCTAGATTGCTTACTTAAGTAACTGAAATAGTTTTGTCTATGGAAGCCAGTTTCTGCCAGAAAGGAGTGGAATAATAACAGCCTTTTTTTCTCTCTTTTTTTTTTTTTTTTCTCTGAGCACTCTTGAAGCCTCATGAATTATAAGTATTCAGATCTCACAGTCCCGAGACGAAGCCTGTTAAAACCATGTCCTAGGACAGAGAAATTCTCGATTCCATTCCTGGCACTGTCCCTGACCATCTGTCGCTTGTCCTCTGCCTTGCTTCAGTTTACCCATGTGTAAAAAGCACTTAAAATAAACAAAATCATGCTTTGAAAATGACTTCAGTACCACAAGCTAGAAATCTGGGGGTTGCAACATGGGAAAAAATGGTTCTGTGGTTGCCAGTCCACAGAAACCCTGTGAGCCTCCCAGGCTGCACTCCTGGGGAAGCTAAATCTGACTGACAGCTCTCCACCCCATACTTGAGAGAACACCACGAGAGCATCACATTGCTGCCCACCTGCAGCACACACAGTGCTTGACTTGTTTAATTGACTTTCAGTGCATACTAAGAATCTGATCCAACACTGACTGGAATTAATAGGAACGCTTCTATTGACTTAATGATCTCTGGGGCAGTCTCCATGTGTGTGCAGAGATCTCTGCCTTAAGATCCCCAGTGTTCCCATGAAGGGAAAGGCTTTGTTTGACTGACACACAGACGCATTTCTGCACAGCGAGCCTGCAGGATCTGTGCACACAGTGAATGTCTCTGCCTGTACACTAACACTATTCACTGATGTTGCTCTTTATTCAGAAGGAAATACAGCACTATAGTCATTATTGCTCGCAGACCCTTTCACACGGGGCATTAGTTGAGTCTTGATATGGAAAAATGATGACAAGCTACAGAGGAAAGCTCTGCAGTTAGATATAAGATAGGAAAGGTGGCTTGATAGAGGTGTTGACAAGCCAGTAATGAAATGGAGCATTGCAATTACATGTGCTAGTGGGAACCTGGGGATGAAAGTGTGCCACAGCCAACAGAGAGAGAGAGAGCAGCAGGTAGGTCAGAGGGAGAAAGCAAGAGAGTTGGAGGAACAGGGGGAGGAGGAGATGGAAGAACAAGAAGGGCAGGATGGAGATAAGCAGTGTGGGCAGCTGTCATGGTGGGACTGGCAGAAACTGTTTTGTTTGGTGTTTGATTTGGGACTTGCAAGGTAAGGTCTGCATCCCTGGCTCCAATTTGTCGACATTGACACAAAATATAATTAAATAATAATTAAATAATAACATTATACCCGCAAGAAAAATGAGCATACGCTGAATATCAAAGCTACTGACACAAGCTAAAAGATGGACTTTATTACTGCCAACTATTTGAAAACACTTCCAGGATTAGAAACCATCCAAAATGATTGTAGGATGTAGAAATTTTCTGAAAAGAGCACTACATAATTTAAGGACTCTTTATGGAATACAGACCAGCTTGCTGCAAAATACCGAGGTTCTGGCTTCTTATTTTCTTTATTTATTCCGCTGAACATCGCTGAGAGATAACATGTCCTTATGGGTGTGGCAATAAATGCATTTTATGCAGCAATACAAGCAGCGGGCTATGTTCCCGCAGCCCCAGCCTGGGAGAGAGGTTGACACAATCCTCAGGCAGAGGATTGTTGATCAAACAAGAGGCAGACTCAGCACACAGAAATCAAACCTGGCAGCACAAAGCTGAGTGCGTGTGCAGGCTCGCACATGGGCGCCTCTGCCTGGGCCGTGTCAGCCGCGCCGTTTCCTACATGGCGCGTAGGAGGAGCAGCTTGCCCCTATAAGAAGTCGCACTGGTGAAAAAAGTAGGTGGGGAAAAGTTAATATTTTGCACTTTTTAATTCTCGTGTCCTCCTTTTCAGCCAAATTTTCAAGAGGGACTGGTAAGTTTGAACATACCTAAGCACTTAGAGCCCAAACTCAGGACCGTATCTGACTTTGCCCTTTGTAACAAGCCACATCAAAAAGCCTTTGAGCCAAATATCCGTAACTGAGGGAAGCTGGAACCCAAAGCCAAAATTGCACGGTTGGAGCCTATCCCTAAACATCACTTCAAAAATAGCACACCGGGACAACGTTTGCAGTCAGGAGTGCAGCCTGTCGCATGCCAGGACAGTGCACCCGTGTTACAGCACGGCTCTTTTTGTCGTGCTCAGCAACATCTTGACACGCCGCGCTAATCCGAGCTGCGCGCTCTTCAGAGATGACTTTCTGCGTCAGGTTCTTGAACAGCCTTTGATGCAACAACGCGGTGCGGGTTACTTCAGGCCTGCGGGAAACCCAGAGCCCGGTCTGCTTTCCAGATACCTCCCACCGACGGACCCCGCAGGTGAGAGAGGCTGAGCTGCTCGGGCCGGAGATTCATTTCTGCTTAACTTAAGGGTGCTGGAGAAGGGAGAAACTGTTGGACTGAGTGCGGAGGAGAGCCGGGCAAACGCTCCGTTGCATTTCGGGCTGCGCTGGAGGGGCTCCTGCCGACCCCCACAGCTCCGGGGAGGAGCCGGCCCTGAGCTGAGTGGCGAAAGGAGAGAACAGCGAGCCACAGCGGGCACGACCTCCCCCTCCGAGGGGTCCCGAGGGCGGCGGGCGGTGCCGCGGGGGGGGATGCGGTCCTCTTCCCGCGATCACGAGGCGGCACCGCCTCCCCCCGCCCCCGTGACATCCAAGATGGCGGCGGCGGGAGGCGGTGCGGAGGGGAGGGGGGATCCCGCCTGAGCCGCCCACACGGCGGGAGGCGGTGGAGGCGAGCCGGGCTCCGCTACGATGAGATAAGGGCGCGGGGACCGAGCGCGTTTCCCCCTTCCCCGCGCCCTTCGACGCTCGGCGCCGAGGGCAGGAAGCGCCGGCCGCCGTTCCACCGCCCCGGGGAGCGCGGCCCCGTGTGAGGTGAGGGCCGGGGATGTGGGTGCGGGGGTTTCTCCCAGCGCGTATGTGGGGCAGGGGCCTGGGGCGGCGGGGAAGGAGTTCTGCGGCCCCCGGTGGGTGAGGGCCCGGCGTGGGCCGCGCTGAGCAGCGCGAGCTCGGGGCCGCCCCTCGCGCGGGGCTGCGGGGGGGGTTGCGGGGGGGGGCGGCCTTCTGCGCTTCGGTAACTTTCCGTTGGGCTGCGGTGAGAGGAGGGGGAAACTTTCTCCTCTCCCTCCCGACCCCTGAGGTGATCCGGGGCCCAGCGGAACCCCCGGCCCGGCCTGCGGGCCTCGGGCTGCCTCGCTCGGCGGGATCCCCCCGCGCTGCCCCGGGGACGCGGGCTGATCCCGAAGCGCGCGGCTCCGGGTCGGGCACGCCGCCGGGCTCGGGCAGGTGCTGCTCGGCCGTATTTTTGTGTTGCCTTTAACCCTCGGCTCGCAGAAGGCGGCTGCTTTCCAGCTGGATTAACGTGGCACGCTGGACATTAGCCCTGACATTTTCAGTTTTGTCCCGTCATGATGTCTGCACGCAGCAGGGATCGTTGGCCGAGGAGCGGTAGTGTTTAATAACTCCTCAGCAGCGGTTGTTATTCTGGAGTCGTTTCAAAGGGGACTTTAACGCGGGCTGCGCTGAGAATGGGGATTTCTAGAAATGAGGTCCTGCTGCCTGGATCTGAAGTTTGGGTTTTCTGAATTAACTGAGTGCTCTGAACGGCATTTCACTTTGTTTCACAATTTTTCTCTGAAGCTGTTGCTCAACTAGAGGCTTCTGTAAAGAACGTAATGCTACGGGTACGTAATCATCTCACTTTCTGAATGATTAAACGTGAGTATTCAGTATTGACTTGTGATGGTTTAAGAAAAGGAGTTGAGTTAGTGTAGCCAAGGAGGGAGTGGATTATTTCTGGTTTGTGTGTCGTGCAGACCATCTTGCTTTATGAGAGTCTCCCGTTTCTCTGTTTCTTTTAAAAAATTCATATATTTAGTGAAACTTGATCCTGTCTTACGGAGCTGGGTGTCTGCAGGCACGTGGAAAGGGGATGGCAAAGTGGGACTGCACTGCTGGGGAACGAGGCAGTGTTTCTGGGGTCATGGTGAGCTGGCATTGAAATGGTTTAATTATCAGGAAGGCAGCATTTGTTTTTGTGGTTAACTTTTGGGGAAGGAGAAAACTGTATGGAGCATCATAGACAAAATAGGAAAAAAAGCCCTGAGCTTCTCTGCAGCCTTAAGAGCTTGCATAATGTGCATGTTTTACTTATTCTAGAAACATTAAGGTCCAGCTGGATGAGGAACTTTGCTAAAGTTTATAAACAGTTCCTGCTTTACCCAATGGGCTTTTCTAAATTGTGCACTTACCAAAAACTAGCACAAAAAAAGATAAGATCTCATTCTCTAACACTGTGCCAAAAGGCATTATGACCATTTTTTAAAAAATACAGGCTTACTTAGAAGTATTTTTCTCATGAAAAGCATTCACACGCTCAAGTTGTGGTCCTGCGTGTAGCAGTGTGGTTGCAGGTCCACGTTTCTCTTGAACAGCTTGCTCTCTGTGCTCTATCATGCCATATGGAGCTTAATGGAATCTCTATATGTGTTAATGGCAATACCAACTATTTTCTATTTACATAGCCAGAGTTAATTATTAGTTAGCAAAAGCATAAATATTGACAGAGCCTGACTTATTTTGTAGGGCTCATGTGAGTGCAGCTGATCTCTGTGCAAGCGTTGGGAACAGTGTAAATAAATGGATCACATTTAAAAGAGAAAGTAGTGAGAAAGAAAGCAGAGCCAAGCTTGTGCTTGGTTAACTGTGGAGAATGAAGTTGAGTGAGAAAAGTGTTTAATACCACCTCCTGCATGGCCTTGAGAAAGGAATTGGGAATGCTGCTGCTCAGATCTGAGTCTCTTTAATCTACAGGATATTACATTGAAGGGTTTATTAATCTCTAGGTAAATTCTTGTTGGAGTGTGTGATAGCTGAAGAAAAGTGTCTTGTGACTCTTTGCTAGAGGAAGACAGTCTAGATTGAGCTGAATAATGATAATGGGTTTTGTTAATCTTGAGGTTTTAAAACTGGAGAAATTTGCTGTGTCACTTAAATATTCAGCATCCCTTTTCAATTTCCATTGTCCTTCCCAGTGACTGTATTGGAGTTAGCTTTGCAAGTCATAGTAGATTGAAATGCTTTTTACAGGAGTGGAGGAGCATTTGCACTCATGGTCAGAGTAACATCAGCAGGCTGTTTGAAGTGAAGAGTAGAGCAGTCACTGAGTCAGAACCTTCCTGAATCTTCAGGAGCTTCTGCTGCAATAAGACTTGCAGGACATCCTCTGATGTGTTGTCCTTTCCTCAGCACTGACTTTAATTTTTAAATATGTTGTTCGTGTGACTGAAGAGTCGGAGGCTAAAATGTTGCACAAGTTGTATTGGATTTAAAAGGGAAGCCTTGATGTAACCTTGTTCAAACACAGTGTTTTAGGCACTGGTGATTTCCAAGTATCCTGCTGCCTGAGAGCGTTCCAGTAGCTCAGGTCTCAGTGCATCTCTCGCTGTGAATGTGAAGCATTTGTTCTGAAGTTTCCTGGAAAGAACTCTCACTCTTCAGAAACGGAGGGGAAAAAGAAATAAAAATAGTTTTGGTGCCTGGTTGTTTTTTTTTAAAGTATCTTAAATTGCATCGTGTTTTATGTTTGAGATTTAGCACCTTTGAAGAAAGTGAGCTTCCCAGAAAAAGTGAGGGGGGGAAGTGTGCTTTAAAGGGCTGAGTTGCACGTGTCCCTTATGCTTCTGCTGCAGCCTTGCAGGAAGGTGGTGGGAAGGAGCACGGAAGAGTCCTTCCATTCTCTTCCCTTATATATCAATTCTATATACAAACAACTTTTGCTACTGTGAGCACAAATCATGACAGAAATTTTATGGCATACTGAGTGCAGCAAATCTGCAAGCTTAAGCAAGTTGTGCCTTGCTTTATTTGAGGATAGCTTACAGGTATGAGGTGGATATGTATAAACAGAGAATGCATCACCACTGTTCAACTACTGAAGATCAGTAATTTATTGAAGTGAGTGGGGCTCCTTGCTGTGTTGTGCGATGACCTTTAGATGCTTTCTGTTACATTTCTGTTCAGTCTATGATGGATCTGGAAATGTGGACTGTGACTGATCTGGAAATGCTCTACTGATGTGTGTATGTGTATGAAGTGCCACTGCACGCTATACAGCCAAAATTAAAGTGCACAGGGAGTGCTGTATGATCTATAGCAGTCATTTCAGTAGCAGTCTGTGGTGCAGAAATAGTTATTGGTGGTTCCCCTAAGAGCTCAAGTACAGAATCAGGAGGAGATTGTGGAGGTGACGTGGAAACTGAAGTGTTGGTCCTACTCTTTTAAATGGCACGTTTTTCTCTTTTCAGAATATTCTTTCAAATCTTAGATTCATGGTTACAGTAGAGGCTGAAATGGAGTGAAATTGTAGTAGGCAGGGACATGGGGGTGAGGGAAGTATGGTGTAAGCATAGGATGTGAAGAGTGTGGCAGAAGTAAGTTAGCCAATTATATCCTCCCTATTTAATCTGTACTTCGAAGTGCCATTTTTCTTCGTGTGAGTAGGAAAAAAGTCCCATACAAATGAAAGTATTATATTTAAACATCTGAAATTAAAGTAGACAAGCAGTAAGTGTCTTGTGTAAGTCTTGTGTCTGTATACACAAATGAAGAAGTCCCCAGACTACTGCCTGTGTGTGTACAGGCATTACATAGACAAACAGAAGGGGTCATGGACAGGACTCTAGGTTTGGTTTTATCTTGAGCTTCTGAAGAAACTTGTGAACTTTAAGATTTATTCTCCGTTGTACAACCGAAATTGGGATCTTGGTCAGCTCCAGGGGCTCCTGCATGTCAGCAAGTTTGCTTGTGTAATATTTTGACTATACAGTTACAGTGGAAGAGCTAATGCTTTTCAGGACCTGCAAGTGCAAAAGTAATCAGACTCTGCACAACAGTATCAGTTGAATCCCAGTGCAGGAGCACTCATCTAGCAACACAAACAGCTGTAGAGTTACCTTGTATGCTGAACTATTCAGGACAGTGAAGAACTCATTATGTAGAGCACCAAGGGGCAAACCTTTCTGTGAGTAATTTTCTCACACTATTTAGCACATAGGTGACTCTGACCCAATACACTTAAGCCTTTATTTTAAAGGGTTTATGTAATAGTTCTGTCCCAAAAGATGGGCAAGGGGTTTTAAGATAAATCTGTTCTATGTTCAGAGATGCTTTGAGTTAGCTTTGGCTCCCTGATGCAGCAGTTATGTTAGCATGTCATGATGCTTCTGCTGCTGTACTGTGATTGCTGGAGGGGAATGCTAACCTGGCTAGGAACCTGTCACAGCAGCATGTGCTGCTTGATGGATGTGTCATACATAGCTGGGCCGGTAGCAGTACATTCATGTTTATTTTTCTGTGGGGTAGAAGATGACTGTCTTGCTAACTGGATCTGGAGATCTACTGAATGCAAAGGGTGTTAGTTGGTGTTATCTCACTGTTAAACCTTTCCAGTGCAGTGCAGGTCATCTGCAAGTGGCAGCTGCAGTCTACCCCTGTCATCCCCTCAGTGTTGCTAATTTGTGGCATGACTGGGTCCAGTATCCCTACCTACAGGATGTATTTGCAGGCTGCAGGCACATACATATGAGGAAAAAAAAAATGCTTTCTGCCTTCTCCCCATTCCCTCACGCATTCAAAATTTGAATTTGGATGGAGAGAGATTTCATAGCTTAGCTGAAATTGGCACGTATGTCCAAATGTGGCTGGGTGAAATCTGACAATACTTTGATGCACTTTGACATTATGACATGTTGGAAGATCCGCTGCTTTTCTGTGCCTTTATGGGCTGTGCCAAGGAAATGAGAACCCCTCCTTGAAAGTTGTTGTATAATAAGTAGTTGTAGAAAAAACAGACTGGTTGCTCTGTTGAACTGTTTTGGATGAAGTGATATTTGTGTTTTATAGCATTTACCTTGGCTTCACTTCTCCTTCATTTACTGTATATTATTGTCTGCATCTCCTTTCAAACACAGTTGTACTGCAGAAATTGTTTCCATTCTTTGTTTGTGCTTTTTGGCCATAAATACTGTAATTTAGAAAGAGAAATGGAAGTTTTAAAACCTGCTATGTTAAGGTCTGTCTCTGTCATGAATCTCATGGAATGCTTGAACATCACTTTGCTGGTATTTTTTTTTTTGTAGCCACGGTTGAATGCTGTGGGATTTTGCTGTGGTACAGCTGTAATGAACATCTAAGCAGGCTCTGGTTTCAGGCCCTCTTAGCTATCCCTTCAGTTTAGCTGAGAATAAAAGCAGCTGTGAAGAACAAACGAGTGAAAGACTTGGTGAGCGGTAGTGGAGAGCATAGAAGATGCAGAAAATGGCTCAGCATGAGGTCTGTTCCTTCTTGCCTTCTTTCTGCCAGTTGCTTTGCTTTCTCCTTAAGCTTTGGTACTCTACATGGCAAGTTCTTGCTGTCAGACCGCAGCAATCCCTCTGCATCTAGATTAGCCTCTCAATTTAACTCTGATTTCTTTTTCCCTAAGCACTGCTCACCACATCTGTCTCAGTTTCTGGCCTGCATTGCAACTTCCTGCTCCTCAATGCATGCCTCGTGCTCTGCTTCTGCATTCTTATCCAGTGCTTTTCTGTCTTCCAGGCACCTCTTAGAGATGCACTGTTGCCAAACTTTCAGCAGCTCTCTTGATCATCTCCAATGCTGTTTGGATCAGAGCATACTGAGTTGGTATGGACAATTGGGAATGGACCTGCAAGGAGATTGATAGTGATTCTGGTTGAGCGATGTGAAAGCAAAACAACTTTATGGATTATTTATTTTTTTCCCATATGCCAATGTTTCTCTGAACTCCAGTACTGCTTTGATGGCTGGGGGCTTCGTGTTAATTACCATGGTGTTTAATGCTGTTGAGTACAGATGTGTGCCAGAGTGTCCTACAAAGTTGGATGAGTGGTCACATCAGACTTATTTGTTGGCATTATCTGTCACTGTTATTTAAGTGTGTAGGAAGAAATGGGGCGGGGGGGTGAGGGTAGAAATTTGTGTCCATATCTCCTCCTTGGTTTTTCTGGATAGCTAAGAAAGTGTTCACAGGGAAATTACTTGTGTTGATGCTGCTCATTGCTTAGGCTTTTTGCAGCTGTGCTTGAGATCTGCAGGTGATCCCTGAAGTTGCTTTATTTCGTTATGCTCCCCGAACTTTGTGACATAAATCATAGTGATCAGTGGAGTGCAGGTGCGGTATGGGTTAGCAAGATTTGTTCCAGGGCCTGGATTTGTGCTCCAGGCTGCCACCACCACTCCTAACCCTGGGATTAATGACCTTAAAGTGTTGATTGGTTCTGTGTGGTTTGAAATATGTTGTCTTGTACTTTGTGCTTCAGAGAACACAATTTTGATAATTCAACATAGTGAGTTTTTCCTGTCTTTTTTTTAACTTCAGGAATGGAAACAAATACCCTTCCATGGTTTGTATCAGCCCTCCCGAGATGCATTTCTTCCCAGTTTTGTTTATGTTGCACTTTGTTTTCCAAAGTCTTCTCACAGTAATCTTCTGAGAGTGTGCTTCACATCTTGGCAAAGAGAAGCCTTCCTTTAGACAGCGTTTATTTGTGACTACAGCCTTAGTGGTGCTAAGGAGTAGTTCTGGGATGGTGAAGTGTGAGAGCCTCTCTGAGGAGGTATTCACTCTCTGCCTGATGGTGGAAAGCTGTTGCTTCAAAATGCTTCGCCGTGGTGCAAGCTGCTGGCTTACACATGTCTTAGTGTAGAACACAAGCTCAAGTTATCTATTATCCTAATTGAAAAGTGGCTTTACTAGTGTTTGAAGTGTGCAACACTCAAAGAAAAGTTGGGTGAACTGTAGTGGTAAGTGACAAGGAGACACACTGGCTGTGGCAGCGGGGGACTGTGCGGTGAGGTTGTGGGATGGAAGAGTTGCAGGTGGAGTGAGAAGGATCTGCAAATACCAGTAAATAGGAACAGCATTTTAAAGTAGTCTTGGAAATGTTGTTGAGCTGAAGGAACATTTACTGGGTGGCTAACAATTTCTCTGAGAAGACATGGATAGGATTTATCAGGAGTGGAGTAGTTGTAATCATCCAAAGAGCTCAACCAGTCCTCAGAAACATTCCTTGAAACATTAAATGTTGTTTACAATCTTCAAATATCATTGCAGAGTAGGACTTAATATTTGTTTTTAATTTAATTTACAACAATTTAATTGTAAATATACATTTATTGGTAGCTGGGGACATACATACCTTGTCTTAGCAGTTGAGTTCTGCAGTGGTTCACAGCATTCACTCAGTGTGGCTCATGCAGTGCAGCATGCGGTGAGTTTAAGTTTAAACAAATGTGCACATTGTTTAATTTTTGTTCTTACTATTTCTATAGGGCATGAAACTTGTGTAACAAGAAGTCTGTTAAACCCTGGCTAACAGCGAGAGAGTAAGGTGTAGAAGAAATGCCTTGATGAAAAGGTAGGGAAGACACTGTAAGATATTTTGAACAGGCTTGTGTTCTGGTTTGGCAGAGTTCCTGTGATATTTGAGGTGCTTCTGTTTGCTCACAGGATTGTGTGCTTGCTACAAAGAAAATACCAGTGATAGAGGGCTTGTCTAGCTTCTGCCAGGTCGTTCTGGAATCACAGGGAAGGGCTGAAGGGTTTTTCCCTGGGTAATTGTTACTGTTCAACTCTAATGTGATTTGTGCAGTGTCATGGCTGAGAAATGGTTCAGAGCAGCCATAGTGGGACTGACTGATCCATTTAACTTCGTTTTGCTCTTCTGTGATCAGTGTCCACGTTTCTGTGGGTTGGTAGCATACTTCAGGATAATGCAGTACATCCAGAAGTCTGTAATGTAAAGAGCCTTAGTTGGCAATTGTCTATTTAATCTTTGTGTGCTTTCAAAGTAAGGAAGGTCTTGGAACGTGAGTATATGATGAATGCTTTAAAAAAAAGAAAGAATAGATTTCATCATTGTGTAATGAAGTTTTGAGCTATTTAAAGACAAGGGAAAATAAAAAAGCTGCTGCAGTGCCTTGCATTGGTTTCCAACCTGTGCCAGGAGATGTTCTTTTCTTGCTAACGTACAGAACTTGTCTTTGGAGTCAGGCTAAGAAAGCAAAATGTCACTTGTTTTTAGACAGCCGATAGACCTGATATAGTTCTTTACTTCCTGTTCCTTAGTGTTCTTGAAGGAAAACACAGGAAGGAATGGGGAGGTGGGGACTTAAATATTACAGTGCAGTTGTGTTTGTCTGGCAGAGGTAGGCAGCTAGAGCTTCTAGTGGAGTAGCATGGTCCTTACTGCTGTCTCTTACAGAACTGTGTTCCTCTTGGATGTGCAGCACACATACAAGTAAGGCCCTTTGCTCCCTGAGAAAACTGGCTCCTGGAAATAAGCTGAACAGCCAGAGAGCTTCTTGGTGCCTGCAGCCCATTTATGAGCTGTCCCTGTAGAAGTCTACAGCTAGGAGCAGGCGGTGTGAATTGTCAGTATTTTTTTTTTCCTCCTTGTAAATAGTGTAGTGCCTGCATAATTTCTTCACAAAGCAGATCTGCATTAGGCCCTGATTCAGCTGTTGTATCTAAAAAAGTGACCTGGTATAAAATCATGCCTCTGAACGTGTGCTTGTTTTCTGAATGAGATTTGTGGATAGCTTATAGCAAACAGAGGAACTTTCCTGAGAATGAAGTGATTTATTGTGTATGCTTCTGTGGTGTGATTGAAGTCCCAGTGATGTTTTATTTGCTCAGGAGGCTCAGCCTCTAAACTTCCTGGTCACCTCTCATGCTAGTGGACTGTTGTGCACTTTGCAGCAGTCTCGTTCTTTTTAACACCGGCATTTGCTCACAAAGCAAACTTTTCAGATGAATCTCTTCAGTGCAGTTGCTAGAATGCCAGAAGCTAGGAGTTAAAACAGCTGTAGTTCAGTAACAGGAATTAAGAAGTACTTTCTGAGTGTTTGTAGGGAGATAGGATATTATGAATTAAACTGAATGCATAATGAAGCTGAGTTTACCTTTCAGCAAGGTAATCGGGCTTGGGTGGTGGATCTGTGGTGAGATTATCTGGTTGCTTCTGCTGTTCCCATCTCTTCAGGAACAGCAGAAAGTCCCACACTTACACAGTCACAACCTGCGAAGTTTGTGAGTTTCTTGATATGTTCTTACAATTCAGTTTGCTATTTGTAAAGGTACTTTCCTTACTGATACTCATGATCTTTAAATTACAGTGGTAGAAATTATATGCACTGCATTAAATATGATCATCATAAAGTGGCTCTAAGTCTGTGTTGCTGGGGATCGGCACTGGTTGGTAGGGACTTTTCTAAGAGGCTGTACATTACCCCTTGTTTGCATACGCCTTTTATTTTAAAGGCAGGCTTCTCTGCTGCCTTCCTCCTTCCCTCTGGTGCTGGCTGTCCCTGCTGACTGCAGTGCGGAGAAGCTTTAGTAGCTGCTTCTCACTGTCACCATTACTGTTATTGCATTTCACCTAGGAACTGCTGCTCCTAGAAGCACCTCGTGCAGTGTGCCTGTTTCTTCAGTTTGTTTCATATTCTGTTTCCTGCAAGTTGACTTGCAGTACTATATCTGTATGGTTGTAGCATGTTTTGGAATACTTTTACAGTGGGGGTTTTTGTTCAGATTTATCGATTCATGTGAAATTGCTTGTCACATAATTCATCTCTGAATTAGCTCAGATACCCTCTTCTTGTGGCCTGTTAATGTAGAGTTTGCACAAATCTGCACACAGTAAACATGTTAAAAATTCAGGTGTCACAGCAGTTCCAGGAGAGTCAAAGTTGGGTTTCAATGGAGTACCACTGAGTTGTTTGATCTCTTCTGCATTTCATCCCATTTCTTGCTGTGAGGCTTTGTATCAGGAAGCAAAGATCTGAAGGGATGTTGCATCACTAGCCAGGCAATTTTTTTTCCCCATTTCTTAGGAGATGCATTGAATTGTGGAAGACTTGCTGACTTGGGCATTACTTGCTGTGTAACCTTAGGAAGCAAATTTGTGTGATAGCAGGTGTTTGTATGGAGGGGATTCTAATTTTAACTGGTTTTAAATGAGGAGAGCTTGTCCCAGTTTTTCCTGTGTGCTTTTGGGAATTAACGTTTGAGGCATTTGCTGTAAATTTAATGTGAAATAATTGATGATGAGGCTTAAATTTTGAGATAGGTGTTACTCTTGAGTTTTAAAATACAGTTGTTGTTCCATTCATTTGTAATGCTGTCTTGACTTTTGAATCTAGGAGATTGCTCTGTCAATATACTGAAGCTGTAAGGCTTACTTGCAATTTTAACACTTAGACTTAATGTGATAATTTTTTTAATGACTTAAATGTTCTTTTTAACATAAAGGCATTGTGAAGCATTCTGCAGCTGGGGCAGTTTTGTAAAATAATGCTGAAAAAAAGGAACAAAAGGAAAATTTCTAGCTGAATTCTCTGTTGCTTTGCTCTGAACCTGTGCTCACAGGGGTGTTTTTTCATACATTGCCGTGGAAGGAATAGTCATATGTGACTATATGTAATGTGAACACTGTATTGAATTCTGTTTGTGAAATTTCTGAGTGTTAGCAAGCTCTTGAGACTGCTGCGTTGCAACAGCTTCTCTTGCAGTGAAGTTTTTCACCCAAATAAAATACAGACAACAAAAGGGCTCTTTAAATGGCTTGTCTGGATTGCACAGTGTCAGACTTGATGAGCGTGGGGGCTCCTAAAGCTACTTTAGCAAGGTTCTAACACATCTAAGAGATTTAAATAAAGATTTTTAGCCCATCCCTCAGCGTTCTGAAACAGTCCTAACTATGTCTTCTATTTGCAAAATCATGCTGATAAATAGGCTGTGGGTTTAAGTGATTTGCTAAGAGTCTCTGGCAAAGAGGCAACAAATCTCCCAGTACATCGTACGCTCTGTTTTCAAGGCATCTTTTCACAGTAGAAATATTACTTTGTCCTGTGCTGAAATTAATTTACAATTGTAAAAAACACTGCAAAAAAAATAAAAATAAAAAGCTGTATGAGAAGAATTCGTATGTACAGTCCTCCTTCCTGGAACATACTGATGAAGATAGTTTTGTAATTTCACATTACAATTTGGCTGGAACAGCAGGGCTGTATTCCTTGCCATTATTAAAAGCTTCATGTGGTCGGGAATATTATTGTTTCTCAGTGGTCTGTGTCACATTGAAGTTGACTGAGTTTAAATGCTGTATGTAAATATTTGATGTATTGCTGCCTGTGGATCTGTTGCATGTTGAGAATGAGCTCCAAAATTTTATGAAATAACCTGACATTGACTTTTAACATGCAAAAATATTCCAAGATCTGCTCTTGGTATTTGATATAGAATCCTGTCTCTGAAATGTTTTGAAGTATTATAGTTACATCTTTAGAGTAACGAAGGCAGTCTTTGCATGTATGTTTAGTTTTCAGAAAGCAAACCAACGGTCATTCTTGCCTCCAAAGATCCACTGCCCCGGAGAACAGCACACTGTAAAAACACTGCATGCAAACTACATGCAGAATGCTTTTTGGCTCAGCTGTGAGCTCTAAGCAGTGAGCTGCTGGGAAAGCCTTGCACTGCATTTTGCTGTTTGGTGGTTCAGGTACTTTGTTGTAGCAGTTAAGAAAAGAAGACCACTGGGTCCTCCAGTCTGAAGTTAATGTTCAGTGCTCGTATCTGGGACTTGGTTACAAATTGGTGAAAGATGGTGATTGCAGATGGAAGCTGTTACGTGACCTGATGATGGATGGCTAACTCTTTTGTATTCTCCTATTGTGTTTTCATTTGTTATTGAGAATCTTCTATTTTAAGAATAGTTCTGATATCTTAAAATTTCCTTTAAGAATAATGATTTGTATTTCTTTCCCACCAGCTTTAACATCTTGTAATGGAAGATGGAAGACAAAGGGGCTCGTGTTGCTGACTACTTTGTTGTCGCAGGATTAACAGATATTTCTAAGCCACTAGAGGAAGAAATCCACTTCAATGATGCTTGCCATAAAATTGCAAAACCAAAAGAACCTATTACAGATGTAACAGTGATTATTAAATCCCTAGGAGAGGAAGTTCCTCAGGGATATAAATGCATAGATGTTACTCCCTCAGGACTGTCTGCAGATCTCAATAATGGCAGCCTTGTAGGACCGCAGATTTACCTTTGTTACCGCCGGGGAAGGGATAAGCCCCCACTTACTGATTTGGGGTGAGTGATGCTTCTGTTACAGGAAACATGCTTGGCAATTTTATGCGACTAATGAGCAAATAAAGCAGATTTATTGAAATATCTCAGCTTTTTGGATAGAAGGTAAAACTCTCAACTGAAAGATACCTGTTGACTTGCGGGCGCTGTATCCTGCTACTACAGAAATGATGCGTGCTGAGTGCATTTTAGTGGCACCTGTCATCTTTTGCATTTTGGAGTTTCCAAAGCAGTTTATCATTTTAAGTGTATATTTTTTCAGTGTGAAGAAATGATTAATCTGTTTCATAAATGCAGAAATAGAGTTGTGTGGTATTCATAGGGTTGGGCAACAAACCTTCTCATAACACTTGTGTCATAATCATTAAACTTTAGAAAGCATTTATGCAGGTGAGAAACTAGTTTAGTTTCATCAGTTTTTTTCCCTGTTAAAATGCAATTTGTTCTAATGTTGGCTGAGCTAAAATATACTTTACTAAAGATGTTTTAATCATATGAGGCAAGCTGCTGCTAAACTTGTACTATTCGGTTAGAATTATTTGTATTTGAAACACAATATTCATGTGCGTTCTGACTCCTGTTTGTCCTGTTTTAATTAGGGTTTTATATGATGGGAAAGAAAGAGTAAAGCAAGGTTGTGAAATAATTCAAGCTACTCCGTATGGCCGGCCTGCTAACATTAGTGGCAGTGCCTCATCACAACGAGTGTTTGTCACTTACCGAAGAGCATCTGAGAACATGACACAGAACACGTTGGCTGTTACAGATATATGTATAATCATACCAAGTAAAGGAGAAACCCCTCCACATACATTCTGCAAGGTTGACAAGAATCTTAATAATAGTATGGTAAGGTGCAAGATTTGAATTTTGAACGCTTGCTGTTCAATGATGTGTGGTCTGCAGAGTATTTGTGATGGTTTGCAGAGTAGCTGGTGAACGGTTTTCAAAAGCATTCTGCAAAGATAAGTCGTACCTTGGAGGAATTCGAGGGCTACATTGCCTTGTTCCTGCTTGAAACGAAGTCATGTTGAAGTCCTGGAGCAAATGGTCTTTTTATTAGTGCTGACATACAAATACTGGCTTGGGATTAGTCTTTAGAACCTGTTGCATCACCATATATGTAACTGGAAACTGTACAGCCTGATTTACTGTTGTGATGGGAATTCTGTACCTAAGAGCTATATTTTCTTCTGTTTTTATACTCTCCCATTACCTGCAGCACTGTTTTGTGTCATTGTCATGTCGTTTCACAAGCATTTTCTGAGAAGAAACTTTTCTATAAACAGTGTTGTGTACTGCTGACTGTAAGCTTGTTTAAAACCATTTTAATGGTTCCAAAGCTGGAGTTCCTGAAACACAGATATCACAGCACTTTGTTTGCTGAACTTAATGTGTAAGTGTCTCCCTAGTTGAATCTACAGCCCTGTTTTCGTACAGTCCTCATAAGTCACCATGCTGTAGAGGATGTGAGTAGTATTATGCAGAAAGGGTCATGGAAACGATCTGTACTTGGTTTTGTGTAAGTGCCTGCAGGCATTACAAATGGATTTTTCAGTTCTACCAGCTCCTGTGTTGAGTGGGTTATGGGAGTGCTGTTACATCCTTTGTTGTATCTTTCTGCCTTACTGAAGAGCTGTGTGCGCTCATGGATGCCCATTTTTCCTAATCTGTGGCCTTCACACTTCCCTTATTCTCATGTCCAGAAACTGAGAACATTAAAATTTTTAAATGTTATCACTGCCAAAAAGGAAATTGTTGTTTCTAAGTTGAAAAATGCAATGACATTGGAGTATTAAATCACGGATACAATAAGGAATGTCTTGAAGGTTGATTTGATTGAAATGCAGGCACAAATATTTACAAACAGGTACTTGCAGGTCTGAAGTTGTGTTAATGAATGTTTTGGAGAAGAATTGATAGTTTTCAGGTTTCAATCTATAGACTAGTTTTGTTTTAGAGCCCAAAGTGAGTCCTGCTGTGGACTGTTTATGTATGGATAATGATTCTTTTAAAACAAGGAAATGCCCCCTATTTTGCTGCATCCTTTTCTTTGGTGTTTTATGATTCCATATTTTACTATGTAACCCAGCGTCTTCATTTGTTTTACAGTGGGGCTCAGCTGTTTATCTGTGTTACAAAAAGTCTGTGGCAAAAACCAACACCATATCATACAAAGCTGGTATGTGTCTACTGTTTAGCATTTTTATCCTCAGTTCAGGATTTCCAGGCTTATTTGTAATGTAATACATTTTTTTTGTCTAGGAATTATTCCACATAGACACTGTCCTGATGTTATCCAAGAAAGAATCTTCCCCTGAAGAGTTCTTAAAATAGTGTTCTAAAACCTTTAGAATTATGGCTCATTACTCTCACATGTTAAAATATGCTTTTAATTGGAAGTTCAATTTTTTTTATTGCTGATAAATGCCTTTCAAGAATACATCTATGCACGTGAGGAAATACAACAAAAAATATTTGATGTATCTGTATGATCACTTTCTTTAAAAAAACATTCTGAATAATAATGCAGACTTTCAGTCTGCCTTAAGCACTGGTGCCATTGAGCTCTTTTAAGTATTTTTCTGATTGTGTATTGCTTTATTTGTATGACAGAATTAGATTTGCTATGGCTCTGAAACATACTGGTTTTTTTTAAACCCCTGATTACATTTAAGTGGGAGACACAGGATCATTCAGACTTGAGCTGTAGTGCACACATCCTTTTGAGGTGCTGCTCTCTGTTAACGGTGGCAGTTTAGATCTTACTAAAGGATGCATCATAAATTCATAAACATATATACAGTGTTGGTGGGCATATTCTTATGAAATGAGCTGTATGTTTTTTCCTACCGTTACTTACACAATTACCTCTTCACCATTAAAGGTTTAATATGCAGATATCCTGAAGAGGATTATGAATCGTTCCCATTACCAGAATCTGTGCCTCTTTTCTGCCTGCCTATGGGTGCAACAATTGAATGTTGGCCATCTAACAGTAAATACCCTCTCCCAGTGTTTTCTACATTTGTACTAACTGGAGCTTCTGCAGAAAAGGTAACGTGTTAAAAATCCAGTTGTATATCTGTTCAGGTTATCTACATAAATATCCGTTATCAAATTTGAACCTATTCATTAGGACTTGATTTAAAGCCTACTTAAAAGCTAATCTTGCATTTGTTTCTCTGCTGGACTGTTGATTGTAGAAACCTGTCCTTTGGTTTTCCATCTGGTTAGCACAGCTATGGAAATCAGGACTGCACAGATGTGCACATATACTGTGCTTTTTTATTGCAGGCATGTAAACAACCTTAAATGTATATGCTTGTCCTATAAAGTAAATTGGATGTCAGAGGAATACAGCTTTGAGCTGCTTATAGAGGAGTCCTAGAATAGCTTAAAAGGCAATTGTAGAAACAGTTTTCCTGTGTGTCATCATTATTTATTTCCTCTCACTTAAATCATTAATTTAATCTTTTGCATATGACATTGAGTTTAAATAAATAATATACAGTCTGGAATTTTGCAGCTATAATAAATTGCTTCAAAAGATGGTGCATTAATGTAACATCTCAAACAGTAATAGAAACTTGAAGATTCCTTTGCGTGATTGCTTTGATGACTTATGGAAATACACTGACTTCAAATAAACTGTTGTTTACAGGTATATGGTGCTGCTATTCAGTTCTATGAACCGTATCCTGAAGAGAATCTTACAGAGAAACAGAAGTCTCAGCTGGGATTAGCAGCTGCTGCTGAGGGAAAGTCAGACACATGCAGAACAGTCCAAACAAACAAGTGCATTTGTCTGCTCTCTCACTGGCCTTTCTTTGATGCTTTCAAGAAGTTTCTTACCTTTCTGTATCGTTACTCCATTTCTGGACCACACGTCCTCCCTATTGAGAAGTAAGTAACTTCCAAACCCACTGAAGTCATTTCTGCTGGTCAGTCCACGTCTGTTTAAAACTTTCCTGTAATATGCTTTTGATCTTAGTCATCAAAAATTATGTATGACTACGTAGTTTTGAATCAGAAAGGTATAAAACAAGTCTTCTGCATAGACCATTGGGTTTCTATGAATTAATTTAGAAGTTGGTTGTGTGAACCCTAGTAATGATAAGCCCTGCAGGAAGCGCAGCATCGTAGCGTGCAGTTTGGTAGAGTGCCTGTTTCCACCTGAATTCCTCCTGAATGCAGGTAGTTCCCTCGAATCTGAAAGCATGTGTTACATAGAACTCCAGTGCTTTTGGAACTATTTTTATTGGGAATTTATATAATAGAACATATTCAGTTCTTTAAAGCACTTCTGTAACTCATAGAGAAAACTTAAACACTTTTTAGATCACAAATTTGGTCTGTATTTAGAAGTGCAGATGTGAAGAAAGTAAATGAAGGTAGTGATTCTTGCTGTTACTCAGCTGTGCTGTTTTTCTCCAAAAACTTAAACAACTTCAGTTCTTGTCACCGAGTTATAGTGCCACTCCAAACCTGTCTGAGGCATGGTTGTAAAATGGAGCTGTGATACTCAAACCTCAGTATTTCTACTTTACAATATATTATAAAAATGGCTCCATGTGGTATTTCAGCCACTGAACAAGTTTCCAGTCAGAATCGTAATCCAGCCTGCCGTTTTGGTTGTCACCCCTGGACAAATAGGTTCTGAAGGTCACATTAGCCCTGTGGGGTTTGGAGGCCCTTTGCTTTCTGTCTCATGAAGTAGCATGGGCTGTTTTTATATTATTAGTAATAATTTTTATGTTGAGCTAAAATGGTTTAAGCTTTTTTTTTTTTTTGCTAAATCAGTTTTTTTTTTTCTTCTAGGCATATTTCTCATTTCATGCATAAAGTTCCTTTTCCATCCCCTCAGAGGCCAAGAATTCTGGTGCAGGTAAGTGTAAAACTTCCTAATAGCTGTGTCTGAGTGGAGGCAAATTAGCTGTTGAATGGGTTATAGGGAATGGAAAACGTAATTTGTATGTTCAAATGGTTTGTTAATGTTCAGGACATTGTTTTCTAAATTCAGACTTAGTTTCTAGAGGCTTCTTATGTGCTCTGTTTCCAGCTTAGTTTAGGTCTTAAATGGTAAGTTGTAATATCTCACTTAGTGACCGTAGAACTTAATTTATTGTATTTTATTGAGCATGTGCAGAAGCTAATGAAAAGCTACTCAAAGTTGGCATGTTTTTTTTTTTTTTGCAATAGCTTTTGAAATGTTTTCTTGCTACAGTATGAAAACTGTGTAAAATAAGTATCATTAACATTAAAGCCCAGTGCTAAGAGTATATTCATAGTTACTCTGAGGTCTTTCAGAGAAATAAAGATGAAAGTTCCTTCTTAATGCACTTGGATATTCTAAAGAACTGACATCTGTTACTGTTATGGACAAAGGGGTTTGAGAACAATTGCTGTGAACCTGTATCTGACATTGTGTCACTTTCAGTAGTTCAATTCCAAACCCGGTGTTTACGTCCTGGTTTGTTGAGCCTACGCCTTCAATAAAATATTTATGGTAGGGAGCACTAAACACATTTACAGAGAACTGTGAGTGAGCTTAGAAGAAAACATTGGATTATTATTATTATTATTTTTCTTTTAGTTTGCAGTTTAGGGAACAGTATCGAAGTGTGCATGGGTGTATATCTTGCAACAAGCTTGAGTACTTGAGTGATGTGAGATTCTCTCACCGTATTGTTTTCAAACCCTCAATGTATCAAGTTAAGGCAACTTCAGCAGCCCATAGTATAGATGTAGAATGCATAGCTTTTAAAAATTAACTGTAATTAACTGATGGAATATGTGCTTCCTTCAAACTGCTTTCAGGAACTTCTGAATTGTTGATACAATCATGTTATTTTATTCAGTGCAGTATCAAAGATGTTTTCCCCAAAAGTTGCATGGGAAATGCTGTATTGTTGAGAAGTACAAGTTTTAAGGATTCTGTTTCATTGAAGAAATAATAGTTTCTCTCGATTTTTTTTTTTAATATAAAACACTAATTCTTGGTTAAGTAGTACAGCAAATCCTTCTGAATATGTGCTGCAGTGAAGTGTCTTTGTCTGTCTGCTTTCTGGAAAGGGTGCTTGGTGTGTTGTAGTAACTGCATGTATACCCATCTGGATGCCCGACCTGTCTGACTTTGACTCTAATTACTATGAAAAGTAAATGTTCAGGGACATTCCTGACTACTGATTTCCAGCTGCCACTGTTGCTTCTGATCTGCTGGAATCAGTTTTCCATGCCCCCCTTATCACCCTGAGTTTGTTCTTTCTTCTAATGACTGTACTCAAGGCCTGTGAGCTTCAGGAGTGCATCAAGTAATGCTTTTGTCCCTCTGAAGAATGGAGGCAGAGAGTGCTTCTTCTGCCTGAGGGAAACACGCTTATCTGCTAGTGTGGTAACACAAAAGCCATAGGATGTTAGGCTGATGTTTCCATACTGGGAGCAGTTTATGTGTGGGTTACCTGTGACTGAAGAAATGAGTATCTGAGTTCTTTCACTGAGCAAACTTATGATAGTACTTGTCACAGTATGACTTACATGATGGCAAGTCTAGCACAGAAAGTGAGTGGTCGTCCCGATCTGTTGAAGCTAAATGTATCCTTGGCCTATAAAAGTTCTGTTACATTAAATGTGAAAGTATACGGTATCACAGACTTCTTGTAATGTTGCTTGTTTTACATGGCTGTCCAGGCAGTGTTAGCTAACTTGGTGCTTCAGCATTTGTATTACAAATTCCTCTGTTTCTGGTTTCTATTCTGTAATTGCCTGCAGAGGAGTCTAAGCTGAAATGTACTCAGAACTGAAATGTTACCAAAAGATGTCTAATCTAACAGTTTAATTGCACAAGTTACTGTGCCTTTATATGGTAGATGGGCAGTGTGTGACCACTTTGCAGGGAGGATTAAGCTAGCTGATATCTCATTAAGTTGGATTTACTATGGCTGAAAACATGTCGGTTGAGTTGTGATAAGTTGATGGCGTATCTGTGTTGTATTCTTTTGAGTCCTTCTGTTCATGCTGAGTGTATGAATGGTTTCTCTTGATTTTGTGTCACTATAAGAAAGAAACAGTAATTAATATCTTCATCTTGAATCTGCAACCAATAAGAATCTCTATCGAAGCTGAGTGGTTTCTTCTAGCTAATAGCTTAATTCTCATGTCTTCTGAAGGAGACTGAACTTCACGATACAGTCTGCCATATGTCTCCTTAATGTATTTTGTCTCCTTCCCCCTAAATCCAAGAAGAATCTTCTCTGAAAGCGTTGTAAGAGCTATGGGTCCTCACTTCCTTGAAGATTTACTGGGCTTCATTTTCAGTAGTTAACAGATTAACTACTTTTACAGTATTACCTGATTTAAATTCCATTTTTTATGAATGTGCAATGTGCTCAGTTTTGGCTGACAGAAGGGCAGGCTTTGCTTGCTTAAAAGGGACTGATGTGTAGTGCTGCACTGTGCTTTTCATAGTACTGCACAACTGGGTTGTGTAAAGTTTGGTGTAGTTCACATTTCCTGTGTTCTTTGCTGTTGTTGTGTAGCTTCTAATGAATAAGTTCAGAATGAAAAGAATGCACTTTAAAATCTCTTTCCAGCTATCTCCATATGATAACCTGATTCTTAGCCAACCTGTATCATCGCCCCTTCCACTGAGGCAAGTAGCACAATCTTCTGTTTAATTGTGAGATGTGTTCTGACTTCAGTGCTGAAAAATTCCAGTGCTTTGAGTTGTGGTCATGTAAATGAAGTGTTCTTGACTGGTGCCTTTTGTAATTAGTGTACCTGAAAGTTTTTTGGGATTAGACCTGTGCCCTGACAAAGAGACATACTTAATTGACAGTGTCTGTGCTGTTTGTTGTTGTTTTGTTTTATTTTGAGATAATTTTAGTGGTTATTGATGCAGAAAATAGGTTGTGAAGTCTGTTTGCTAGGAATTGGAACCTGAGCTCCCGAGATCGTACATCCTTTGTATTGTAGTGTCAGTAGAGGAGTTCTGTAACTCTCTGAACTTCCATGTCATGAGGTATCACCATCTGCGTATCCCAAAAAGCCTGAACTGACTGAAGAGTCCCAGGGCATCATGGTTGTTACTATTGGAAAGAAACCATTCTGCACTGAACAGTGAAATGGACTGAGTATGTAATGTACTGAGTAGTCTGCTTTAAAGATTTGCGGATCTATAAAATCATATTAGAATATCTTTTCTATTTTATTATTAAACAGTGTTCTTTTCCCGGTCCCTTGTAACTCACAAATGTGTTTATATTCTCCAACAGTGGGGGCAAATTTTCTACACTACTTCAGAATCTAGGACCTGAGAACGCAGTGACTTTGCTGGTGTTTGCTGTGACGGAACATAAAATTCTCATCCATTCGTTGCGACCTTCTGTCCTTACTAGTGTGACAGAGGCATTAGTCTCTGTAAGTAGCATGGTTTTAATGAGGGGAATAATGGGGAAGAAGAATATTTGTATGATAAAATGTAAAATTACAGCAAAGCTGTTAGCAGGCTTCTGAGAGTACAAAAATATATATATAGAATAACAGATCTGTAGCTGTTGTAGTGTTTGTGTGTAAATATTGTAGGTGAACATGTCTGGTATTCACAAAGTTCACTGCTTTCCTTACTTTCCCTGTGCAGTACTGTATCCTGTCTTGTAGAAAAATGCTAAATGCACGTTGTTTTCCTTTCTCTGTTAGCATTGTTTTACTGCCTCAACTGTATCCAATCTGTTACACTGAAGAGTTTGTTTCTACTAATTAAACAAACTGAAACTTTAGAGAAATGAGCATTCTCTATTTAATAAAATGCCTCTATAATTACAGTAGTAATGCTCTATTACCTTCCACATAGAAAAATGTTGATTTGGGAATTAGTCAAGTGTGTGTTTTACTTGCACAGACTATTACTGTGTTTAACATACATCTTTCTCTCTGCATCTTTTCAAAGATGATATTTCCTTTCCACTGGCCTTGCCCATATATTCCTCTCTGTCCATTGGCACTGGCAGATGTATTAAGTGCACCATGCCCATTCATAGTGGGAATTGATTCGAGATACTTTGATCTCTATGACCCTCCACCAGATGTTAGTTGTGTTGATCTAGATACCAATACCATTTCTCAGTAAGTATTATTAATAACTTTCCTTTCACACTGACTTCTTTCTGCTCCTTCTTTTCAAATGCAAATTTTTTTTTTGCAGAACTCATGTGGCTCTTAATTTGCTTTAAAGCTGTGAATTTTCTAATATATCATTTTTTTAGAATGAGAGTGCTAGAAATGATAGCTGTTCTTTGTTCAGCATGGAGGTGAAATCCTCATGCAGTGTTACTGCCTCTTGATTATATTAAATATTACTGCACACGTTATCACGTCTCCTGAATTAACCATATTAAGCTTCATTTTATTGATTCTCTAAGGACAGTAATCATCTCAGTTTTTCCTTAGCAGCTTTCTTAGTGTTCAATTCTAACATCTTTTACTGGTATTTATTTGAAAATAATAACAATGGAATTATGTTCCACATTAGTGTGAAACATAGGAACTTTATACTGAGAATTGGAAATGTAAAATTACAGGGATGAGAGAGTCTGAAGACTTGAAGATCATTGCATCATTAACAAATTAATTTGTTTATTTTATATTTCTCCTTCCAAACTATGTAGAGCCCATTTACACACTGTAGTTTTTTAGAAGAAATTCAAACTGCACTACAGCAACTTGCTCACAATTCTTGCAGCTTTGACTGACGGAGAGGGTCTGGAGGCTTCTGGTGCCCTCTGTAGACAAAGAAATTTTATGTTTTTCTTAGGGATAATGGTATAGTTAAGTCTTGATTTCTATGCACTGAATGCAATGTGGTTATATCAAATTAATTTCAGTGTTCTGTCAGCATTCTAGTCATTATCCTAGTTTATGTAAGTGCAACTTAGAGCATAGCATGTGTAGTGGTTGTGTGAACTCAGGTGCTTTATTCTATAAACCCATCTTACATGAGCTCTTAAGTGGAATGATTTCAGTACTGACCAGTGTGGCTCCATAACGATCGTGCTGCAGTGTGGAATGTGAATTGGATTCCAGTAATTGTAAATCACATTTGCCTTTGTTTTCAGTCCCTCTCAGTCCTATTTTAATTGAATGGATTGTATACATTCTCACATTACACTGAAGGGATAGAAAAAATTGTCTGGATATAAGCCTATATACAAACATATTTCTAGTGTATACTCATACATCCTCCTCTTGCTTTTCCAGAACTGGAGATAAGAAAGCTCTTGCATGGAAGATCTTGCCAAAGAAACCTTGCAAAAATCTGATGAACACTTTAAATAACTTATATCAGCAACTGGCAGGTGGGGAAGTATGGAATAAGATGGATATTGGATAAAATGGGCCATGTTAACAGATAAATAGCGAGTTAAATGTGTTCTTAAGTTGCACTAAATGTAATCATAGAATGTTTCTATGCAGAACAGTGCACTCTGTGCTTAAAGTCCAGAGATTAGAACACACACAGAGTCTTTGGAGGTGCTGGTGCTCAGTAGATATTCCTTTGTGTTGGTGTTAGCCCTGTTTAAAAAAAAAAAAGTGAGAAAAATTTTTGCAAGGAGGGAATAATAAAGAGTTGGTCATTTGATAATTAAGGTAATTTTCATAGTACTTTTTGATTGTTTGGCTTTATTCTTGTGAATGATTGTACTTCATCTGTGTTTTCCAGTCTCTAGAAAACAGCTAAGAAGTTATTCTATAATTGACTCAGGAGAGAAAGCACCTGAAATTTTAGGGTAGAAATAAGATGAACTTTTTAAGATGAGAGCTTTATAGCATCATTGGGTTTATAACTGTACAGTGGTATTACATTCAGAAAAGGATATTTCTAAGAAAAAAATTGCTCGTTGATAGAATCCTCAAATAAGGTGTGTAAAATTTGCATCTAAGCAGAAAACTAGGTGGGGATAATGTTACTGGAATTATTTAAAAGCAACACATCTGGAAAATAAAGGCCAGCAGATGTGCTTGAATATCATAGCTTGGAGGCTTTGTGGAGTGAGAATGCATTTGCCAGCACCCTGTGTCTGTTTCCTTAAAAGTTTTCCAGAGATGATAGGAAGAGCCTTAAGAACAATAATGCAGGGCAGTTGTAAAATCAAGTGTCTGTGTTTGTTCCAGTTACTAATGTTTCATGGTGACCTGCATAGACTGTATTGGAACATAAGTGTACTTACACTGCACCAAAAAAGAGCGTTACTGTTATATTATACCAATCTTCTGTTGCTTCAGATATATTTTACTATTAAGTTCTTCTTAGGAAAAAAACCCCGTAAAACTAACTTCTCTGTAATCTAGAGAACTTAAGATCACTATCACTCTATTTCTAGTTACAGATTAAGTTACTTAACTATAAAGCAACCACATAATGTCTATATTCTGTAAGAAGACAGAAACAAATCCTTTCATGTTTTTGGTGCATTGTCAGAACATTACCATATTTTGTATGTGTAGTAGTGGAGTCTCAGCTAGAGTTCTGGGAGCTTTAAAAATGGTGATACAAATATCTCTTTAAGAGTGGAGATTTTGCTAGATATTCTACAAAGATGCCTGCTTTCACTTAGCATCCATTATTGTTGTGTTGTGGTTCTGTTGGCTACAGTTTCCACCTGAGAGTTATTTTTGTTTATTTAACACATGCAGTTTGCATTTCAGGAACACTTGGAAATGAAAGCCTATGTAAAATGCTGTATATGTCTCATCTATGATTTTGTCCTTAAAATATGCTTATTTAAGCAGCTGTTGCTGAATTTTTTATGTTTATATAAGCAGATTTGAGGCTTTTTTTAAGCTCTGTCCATACTGGTTTCCTCTGTTGCTGTAGTAACTAATGTACTGAAAAGGTAAAATCATCTTGCTTTCAGTATTATCCTGAGATCCTTAGTTTGTATAAGGTCAAGCTGAACCTATTGCTGCATATTGACTTTAATAGCTCAGTAGAAAGGGAATCTTGTAAAATAAAGAGAATTTTTTTGTAAACACTGAAGGAAATTGATACAAAATATTGTAATGTTTTTGTTGTTCACAGCGCAACAAAGGCCGAGAGAAGATGCGTTAATGGAATTAGCAATGAATGATTATGATTTCAATTCTGGGAAGAAATTACATCTGTTAGATCTGGAGATCCAAGAAGCATTTCTGTGTTTCATGGCCTCAATACTTAAAGGTTATAGGTCTTATCTGAGGCCAATAACAGAGGCACCCTCTGAAACAGCCACAGATGCAAGTTCTCTCTTTGAACTGCAAGGTAAAAAGTCATAGGCCTGTTTTGTGTGTTATCTCAGATTCCCTCTTACTTTAAGAATGCTTTCAGTGTTAGTATTTTGAACAATGGTAGAAATTTCAAGTGCAGAAGAAATGGCATAAGTGGGGCAGAGGTTACAGAAAGGTTTTTGCACTCTGGTAGAATACATATGCTGATCTGTGGTGGAAACTTCTTTGTTTTAGGCGTTCTTACATCTTCAGGTTTTGTTTTACAGGTTTCCTCAAAAGTAGAGATCGCTCACATCAGAAGTTCTATACGTTGATGACCAAAACTCAAATGTTTATTCGTTTCATTGAAGAGTGTTCCTTTGTCAGCGATAAGGATGCAAGCCTTGCCTTTTTTGATGACTGTGTAGATAAAGTAAGCATGTCTTCATATGCATGTAGTTGTATGGGATTTTTTTTCTTCCCTTCTTCATCCTGGTTACTGGAGCCTTGCTCTTGTTAGGCTTTGTTTAAAATTCATTGAAGTTTGAATGCGATATTGTGAGAATAAATCAGCACTGTTAACTTTCACACTTGTTAGCTTTGAAATGCAGACCCATTCTAAGAAGGGTAGTATTCTGACTGCAAAGTAGCATCTTCAGGGTTCTTAATTGGAGAGTTATATTCTGTACATAAAACTATGAACATCTGTTTTTATAGAATGTGTATTATTCTATGCAGCAGTTTGAGGCTGGTGTTGATGAGTAGGGCAGCAGCTGATACCAGACAGTCTTACATTTTATTTATTATGAATAGAAGCCTTTATAAGGAAGATCTACATTAGTATAGAGTTGAGTACTGTGAGGAAATAATGTTCTACAAAGTATATTGATTTTTGAAAATTCATCTGTGGGACTGTCTTGGTTCCACTTGAACATTCTTAAAAACAGTAACATCTGTTTTCAGAAGAACTGAAACCTGCAATTTCATTTGTTTCTGTTTTAACATGAAATAAATCATTGACTGCAGTAAGGAATTCCACACCTACTTGTTTCCTCACTGGCTGAGTGTAGGTAGCATTCTATTTTGGGACACTGATGTTCAGGTAATGCAAATGTTGTCTAGGATTTCCTGTGAAGTAGGTCACCCGCTGTTTGTTCCACAGAATTAATACCCAAGGTTGCTACCTCACAGGAAATAAGGTGGAAAAGAGCTAAAATGAGATCACATTTGGGAAAACAAATCTGAATGTGGCTAAGCTTAAGTTTGAGCGGAATATAAAAGAATGGTACAATACTACCTGATGCTTTTTAGCTATTTTTAGCTAGTTTCAGTATCTTAGTAGTAGTAGTTCTCAAAAGTGTGATTCAGCTCTAAAGCAGGAGTGTGGAGGTATTTGTGGATTGTGAATTGATTGATATTCTAACACTTACATAATATTCACTCTGATTAACCTAAAGTTCAGTTAAAAACCTTTCAGTATGTAATGCTTGCACCATCTTCATTTAGTTTTCATTGTTACAGGTTCTCTCTGATTGATGTTACATAGGACTTTTAGACAAAATGATTAAGTTTTGATTGTTGTTTCATTTTGTGGAGCACTTTGTGAGGACATTGTTATTGGTGTCCTAGTCAGAGTTATCTAGCCTTGAAATTCAAATACGTTGTCTGAAAGAGTAGTGTTGTTTAGGTTGGTGATGTTGCTGTGAAGCTTGGGACTAATATGTTGGAGCTTTCATCCTTTTTCTGAAAGGTTAAGTAGGTGTTTGCACAGCTGAAGCAGAGACTCATCTGTTCTAATGCCAGTCGTTCTGCTAGTTGATGCTGTGGACAGCTTCTTTCCACTATGAGGAATGCTCATGACAGTGCCATGAGGATAAATCTTACATAACACACTTCTCCAATTTCTATTTCTGTCAGTGAGGAGTTCTGTGATTTATTAAGAGGACACCTTGTTCTATGCCAGTGCTAAGTTTGATGCAGGGGAAATACTGTATGTAGGATTTGCTTGTGAAATTAGCTTTTCATTAACACAAGAAAAGGGGTTCCTATGTGAGAGTTCTTTGAACAACAGTACATTTGCTTCATCTTCTTTCCTGATTCTTTTATTTCTCTTATTTATATTATTACAGTAAAGAAAAAATCCTAAAGAACTAGCCATTTAGCCATGATGTTCTATCTCTATGGTCAGTTATTAAAATTGAATGATGACATTCAAGTGATTATTTACTTACACAGTAATGCCAGAAACTCCAGGTGAATCATTATGTGAAAAGTTATAGTTGAGAGCGATGCCATGGATTTAATTATGATGGGATTCTTCTTCATGGGTTGTTATATACCAATGGGTTGAGACAAATCTTATGTACCATGAAATTAGCTACCTATAAAATATTATCTAAGCATTGCTTAAGTTCACTTGTAGGAATGTAAGCTGAAGAATCACCTGTTATACAGGTTATTTTATCCTGTAGACAGCAGCAAAGGAGATTCTTAATTACCCATTGCCTCTGCCGAGAGGCATGGACGGATTGTCTCGTTTTCATTTTTATCCATGAACTCAATTGATTTCAATTCAGTACATACAATAAAGTCAGTAGCTTAAGTATTTCACTGCTGAAACTTGTGACTTTAACATCTTCAGAAGGATTGCCAAGTAAGATTTCATTTACTCCTACTTTCATGAGCCATATGTTCTCGTTACTTGGCTGATTAGATTTGCTAATACTTTCCATCTGTCTCTTGCAGTAAAATGTGTAATTAAGAAGCACCTCTTTGTATGTTTATCAAAGTTTAGATATTTAAAATGGTACTGAAACTGTTTGATGTATTTCCACCTTTCTAGAGAAAGCGGAGAGAGAATTGTAGATTTTTAACGTGTCTTTTAATGTGAATCTTCTGTACCTAAATTTCTAAGGGATGAAGAACATGCATCTTTGGGTTCCACTGGCTGCTTATTCATTTTCTTTAAATACTATTTGGCTGTAATTTGACTTTCACTTAGCCACTTAAATAACTATAAACATAAATTGGGATGATTTTTGGGGTGAATGCTGGGACTATCAGTATCAGAATAAAAATCATGTATGTTAGAAAGTAAGTAGTTTTGATAGTATCAACTCTTTGGGGGGGAGATATCTCATCCCACGAGCAGAAGCGGCACCTATGAGATATTGGAGTTGACAGATGTAGTACTTACTATTCTCAGTATAATTTCACAAGGCATCCTTACTTCTTAAGTGCAGTACTTTGGTGCTGATACTGACTTTGCATTGCGTAGCTGTAATTTGCTATGGGATTTGATTTAGTAGTTTAGTGGGTAGGGATGGTGATAGGAGGATGGTTGGACTAGATGATCTTGTAGGTCCTTTCCAACCTAATGTACCTATGAACCTGTGAATGGTAGAAGATACTCTAACACTCACAGATCCTCCTTTTAATGTAACTTCTCCAGGTAGATGCGGACAAAACTGGAGAAACACGGCTTATAGAGCTGGACGAGTCATACAAGAGTGAACATACAGTTTTCATAACACCACCAGAGATCCCTCATCTGCCAAACGGTGAAGAGCTCCCTCTGCAATACAGGTGACTTCCGGATGCAGTGGGATGCTAGCTTATAACATCTCATAACTTCCTTTTATTGTTAGTTTCTAAATTCTTGTAATAGTTGTGAAAAGAATGGATTTTGCCTGTTCTTCTTATTTTACTTAGGTAATAATGTGTACATGAAATGCCTGATGTGCAGCTCTGTTGAGGTTCCAGTGACTGTGTGTTCATGTGTGATGCACAGAGGCAGCAATGCCTGATGAATCTGGCTCTGTGTTCACATTGCACTGTCCTAGCTATTGACACTTCTAAAAATTAGAAAGGCAATTAATGGACTCGGTCTGTCTGCCTGCTGCTACTGCTGATAACAATGCAGTCTGCAGATACTGTTTTAAAAGAGTGCATCTCAGGGAATTGCTGAAAATTTGTGTTAGTAATTTAGTCACTACTTCAAATGAGTTTCTGTATCGGTTTCTTCATTTTTTTTCAGAGTAACATTTGTAATCTAATTTAATCTTCTAGATATTCATATTGATTTTTATAAAACTAATATCAATCCCTGTCATATGATGCTCACTAGGGATTAAGCCACAGATTTTTGGATTAGCTGAAATCCATGCTAATACATTTGGCATTAATTAAAGGAAATTCTATTAAAGCAAATATAGTTTGCAATTTTAGTTGCTTACACTGATATAGCATGTTAAGACTGTTTTTTTTTCCTGTGCTTATGCTCATGAAATCATGCAGATGGTTTAGTAAGCCACTTTGTCAAGTCTTTTGAAGTTTTACTTTTATATTTTCTGTTTCCTGTTTAGCTTCTAGTGCAACCATGTAATTCATCTCTTTTGCTGTTGTATAATGTGTTTACTGTGGAACTGCCTTGCGTGAATTAAATGATGTTTCTTTTTACAGCTATAATGGGTTTCCAGTATTAAAACTAGATCTGTTTGAACGACCCGAAGGACTTCTCACAATACCAAATAACAAACTGTCCTCAAAGGCCAGTAGTCCTAACAGCCCATCACCAATGTTCAGAAGAACTAAACAGGTACTTGCTGATATTCTTTACAATGTGAGCTATTTTTTAAGGTGGCAGCCCTCAATTTTATTTGGCTGTGAAGACTGACTGAAGGACTCTGCAGCCTAACTAGTCATTAAGAAGGAGTAGTGAGGTATTGGCACAGGCTGCCCAGGAGGTGTTGGAGTTACCATCCCTGGAGCTGTTCAGGAAAAGGTTAGATGTGGCACTGAGGGCCATAATATGCAGTGATCACAGTCACGGGTTGATGGTTGGACTAGATGATCTTAGTGGTGTGTCCAACCTTAATGATTCTTCACTGATAGGGTAGCTGAACAAGAAACTTGAAACTCAAGGGGGGGGAATATTGCTTAGCAAGTGGTGTCCCTCAGTCCACTGTCATTTTCTTTTCTGCTTTATTGACAGTGTTGTCCATGCTAATGTTGTAGTGACTAGTGTTTGTTTTTAACATGTAGATTTGTGTAATGTCTGTAATTATAGACATAATCGTTTTCTTTACAGGAAATTAAATCTGCACATAAAATTGCCAAGAAGTACTCATCCATACCACAGATGTGGTCCAGGTGTTTGTTACGTCACTGCTATGGTCTTTGGTTTATCTGCCTTCCTGCATATGTGAAAGTGTGCCATTCAAAAGTCAGGGCCTTGAGAACTGCGTATGATGTTCTGCAAAAAATGCATACAAAAAAGATAGATCCACCTGATGAGGTAAAACAAATCAACTTGAATTTCAGAAATAACCCACAGCTTTAACGAACAGAGTATGGTTTTACTATAGAAGTATGATACTGAATATGTGTATTTTCAGGTTTGCTACCGAGTTCTCATGCAGCTGTGTGGACAGTATGGTCAGCCAGTGCTAGCAGTGAGAGTGCTTTTTGAGATGCAGAAAGCTGGTGTTGACCCTAATGCCATTACTTATGGCTATTACAATAAGGTAAGCCTTTTTGAAGGAGGGAGGGAGGAATGCTTTTTTTTTATCCAGACAAGTAGAAGCAAACAAGATAAGTGTCAGTTGAGTTGCATTTTAATTTTAATTTTTGCCTATGTGGGTTTAGAAGTCTGCTTCGTAACTGCTGATGTAACCTAGTTTGAAAGCGATTCACGGCTGATTGTTCCTTAAGATGACTTGGATATTTCCAAAATAGGCTGTTTTAGAGAGTACATGGCCTTCAAGCAATCGAGGTGGCTATTTCCTGTGGATGAAGATAAGAAACGTTGTTTTAGGAATAGCACAGTTCAAAAGAGCATTGAAAAAACTGCCAGCAAGTTCGTCACATGCAGCCCTTCCTGGTACAGTATTCTCACACTTTTCTTTCATATCCTCACTGGTAAGAGTATCATATTTCAGGAATGTTCTTTTTGTCTATATTCACCTGCTTTATTTTGGTGCTAATGCTATAGGACTACCTGGAGCAGGAATCACCATGTTAGTGTGAAATAAATTTCATCCTTGAAGACATTCAGTCAGATAATTAGTAATACTTGGGTCATTGTTGTCTAGGAACTACCAGTTAGTTGCCTGAACTTTTGCAGAGGGTTTTCTGGGTGGTGCTGGTTATTTTTATTGTAATCTTTGTGAGTATACTCATGGTTGCTTCTGCAATGTTTATTTTTCTTCCTAGAATAAAACTGAGAACTACGTGCATTAGTTTTGAACAACATTCTAAAGTGAAACCATGTTTAGACTTCTCTCAGTTTTTGCAAGGGCATGACATTTTAAGCAAAGAAATGAGGCAATAGAATTAATGACGAGCAGTGCTTTAGCACAGTACTTCAAAGAAATGTTGCAAATTACCCCTTTTATTTCATTGTGTTGATCACCATTTCAGTGTTTATACAGTAAAAGTAGTTCAATCATTTTCCTTTGGTAAAATATTCACTGTTAATTGGAATGTACTTGATAAAAGGCCTTTGAATTTCTTTTGATATTCAATTTATTCTGTTTTAACAATGTCAAGCTTTTTAGTAACATAAGCATCTTTATTCTGGCATTGTCTTGTTATGATAGGAGGACTTTCAGATTTGGGCAACAACGCATCATTCAAAGATGAGATCAGGCAAGGGAAATCTTGTCTTCAAGATATACAAGAACAAAAAGAGGATAAGAGAGAGAGTGATTCCAGTTCTTGTACGTATCTTATGAATACAAATATCTAGCTCATAGGGGATAAATGGGGATTTCAGCCAAGCTAAGTGGAGCAGTTGATTGTTTTACACTGAATGCATTTGAAAATGCTGATCTATGGCTGAAGTTCTTTTATCTAAATGTAATTTTCTGGACGTCTGGTTTTACTTCTAAAGTTACTATTTTCCTTTCTCAGTTACAGTAAGTGATAATTATCATCAGGTTCTTCTATTATCATTACAGCATAATGTTTTTGTGTTTCAAAAAATTAAAATTGCTTTATAGGCATAATCTATAGGGAAGCCTCTTTTACCAGTCTGTTATCTTTCTAAATAATTTAAGAAGTGAATGGCAGATCTGTGAGATGATATCTAAATTATTCATCTCTGCCCAAGAAGATACTGATGTATGTATTAAGGGATATATACAAAAAGCTGCCATTTAATCCTCCATGAAGTGTCTAATAGGTATTGGAAACTTGAGTTTTAAATTAAGTTGCTTTGATTCTAAAGGTCTCTCTGTTCTTTTCTACACACAGTGTCTGAAGTGGAAAGTGCAAAAGGGAGTGGTGACTGTCTACCTAAACTAAATTATCATAACTCCAGTAATGACAAAGCCACTTCTAGCATAGTGCGGCTCAATGGTGCCATTGACAGTACGGTGGCAGAAGCTAACACTGGTAAGCGGGAACGAGAAGATATTTTGACTTTTTGTATAAGCTTGCCTCTACGTATTTCATTTTTAGCAAGACTTGCATATCTCTGAGGCTGTTTTCAGTACTTCAATTGGTGTAGTGGCAGTGGCTGGTACAGTTCATGGGAGTGAGTTTAGGTTAGAATCTGCATATGCTTTTTCAAGAAGATGTCTGAGCAGTCTGCATTTCCAGATTTCTTATTTGCCTTTTTTTGCTTTGGTTGGTATCTGCTTACAAAAACAGGACTCTTCTGTTTGCTTTTTATTGTTTTTTTTCTTCTTACAATCTCTTAACTTTAAATTCCTTCAGAATGCAGAAGATTAGTTGAAAGAAACTTTTCAAGCCTCTACTAATGTCAAATATGATTATTGTAATACTGTCATCTGGACTTGAACTACTATAGTTGTCATTCTTCAAACAGTCCTTTTGTCCTGGCAAAACAAGATTTCTCTGATAGTAATTCTTGTTGTTGGCTCTACTTCAGGTTAGGAAGTGTTTCTTTTTTGCCATTTACTAGATACCTTTGCTGTTACTAACTTTCAAGCCTGTTAATATCAGAGTACTTCTCCAGGAAAGGAAGTAAAATATAAGTATATAATATATATAAGATATACTATCTGAGACTTGTCTTGATGATGACTCTAAAGTATGCTGGAGCTATATTATTTGTCTTTTAAATTAGTTTTGTCATCTTTCCCCTTAATGGAAAAGCAATACTGAGATACTTTTGTTTTTTTAAAACTTAATGTATTTTAAAAGTCATCACCTTGGTGAACTCTGCTTTTCAGTCCCCACCACAATACATGGTGAATTCCATCTCTTAATATTGTAACCTGTTTGAAAAATGAAGCCAACTTGCTTTCTTCAGTAATGTTTAGTTTTCTTATATAGGAGGAAATGATATTATTTGTTCATCTGTTTTCCAGAGAGCTCTGTAGGATTGCTATTTACGTCATCTTTTGAAGATGCCAATGAAGCAGAAGTTATAAAAAGCAAATCTCTGAGAAAGAGACATAAAAGTGCAGCAGAATCTGACGTAAGGGAGATTCCATGGGAGAGCAGGAACCATAACCTGAGTGGAGACGGCTTAGTGGGTCTCATGATCAACAGAATAAATCAGGAATCAAACCCTGGAGAAATGGTTGAAAAACTAGGAGCTGATGCCAAAATCCTATCCAGTGCACTACAGAAAAGTTTAAGGCCAAAAACCCTTAATATCAGGACGTCATCTTTAGGATCTAAGAGAGAAAGTCTGGAGAAAGAATCTAGTGATGAAGATGCAGCTTTTGACTGCAGTTTTACAGATAAAACAGAGTCTCCAGTTATCTTTGATCTGGAAGACTTGGATGCTGAGCCTGAAACATCCACAGCAGTGAAGACTTCCAATGAAAAATCTAGAAAGCTGCAAAGAAGGAGCAGCTTTCCAGTAAAACCAGTTGAGAAGACAGATGTTGAAATGGGATTTGATCCACTGTCCCTGCTGGTTGCTGAGACAGAACAGCAGAAAGAGGATGAGGAAGAGGATGATGATAGAAGTGTTTCAACTCCATCCGCACGGCGAGATTTAGCTGAAGAAATAGTCATGTATATGAATAACATGAGCAGCCCTTTGTCAAGTCGTGCCCCAAGCATCGAGTTGCAGAAACCCTTTGATGACAGAAATGCTCATAAAAAGAGCCCAACGGTAATCCAAGCTTGTAGGAGGTCCAGCCTTCCCCCAAACTCTCCGAGGCCTTCCAGTCTTACCAAATCCAAGAGTTATTACTCAAAAGCTGAAGAAAGATCAAGAGACAGGCTTTGGTCCTCGCCAGCTTATTCCCCACACAGTCCAGCAAAGGAGCAGGAGGCAGCTGGTACCCTACCACTTGTGTCTTCACCATCGTTCAACTTGGACACGCTGCTAACACCAAAGTTTGATGTTCTAAAAAGCAGCATGTTTTCTGCTGGAAAAGGGGTTGCAGAGAAGGCTAGCAAGTGGTACTCAAAGTTTGCAATGTATGCTGCATCCTCAAAGGTAAATTATTGTCATTACTCCTTGTTTTTGGCTTTGTGGAGGATAGAAAATGAAGTTCATTTACATAAGTGAAAAATGTTGTAAGTCTTCAATCCCAGGATCATCTGTGATGAATCCTCAGTTCGAATGACATATACCCTAGTAAATGCATTAAATTGTTTTAGTCGTGTTTGAATTGCCAGTGCCCTAACAACTTTATTGTCCTGAATCAAATGGTGATTCTATAGAAAACATTGATGGTTTTTTTTTATTTTTTCCTTAGTAATTACTGAAGTGATTAAAGTAATTTTGCACTGATTTAATTTGGTTAGAATATTTGCTGCTACCAACTCAAACCAGAAATCATTTCCTTCTTTTGTCTTGGGAATGAAAACGAGTGCAGTTTGCTATTGGTGTTACCTCTGTGACTTCTTGATGTGGTTAAAACCAATCTGAGGATAATTAAATGGTCTGTGATGTCTTGCTGATACGTGTACCTCCAACTGCTAGTAACTTTCTTAACAAGAGTAAGAAAATGTTGTAGGATTAAAGTGCTCAAGTTTTCATTTAGGTCTTTTAGTTAGAAGAATCTTTATGGAAGGCTTCTCATGTTGCTGTTTAGCTGAGTGAAACTCACCTTTTTACATATTGGTTCTGAATACAGATCTGAGCTGAATGACCTTCTAAGGAGGTAAATCCATGTCTTGAACTTGGACACAAATCCAGTTGATAATTTTCAGAAATATTTTCGTTTTTCTTTCCTTTTCTCAGTGGAATTTGTTTTCTTGTCTCAGGACCAAAATTCAGACCGAGCAAGTGTTTCATCACTTGGAGCTCTGGACTCAGAATCTACTTCGTTAACTGATGAAGATGTCTGCAATGACTTTGAAAGTGCTTCTCCTCAGGAGAATACTGCATCAGAAATTAAGGGAATTGGCCTCAGCAGGACAAGCCTGGAAAGCTCAGCTTCCCACGATGGCTCGTCAAAGCAGTTCGATCAGTGTGGTAAGAGACAGCTTTTGCATTTATTGATCTGAACGTATTCCAGTTTTTAGAAGCTCTTTCCTAATTTTTAGTTTGGGTCATCTTAAACTGGAGAGGAGCAGCAGAGATTGCCATGATAGACAGGATTTAGGAACATCCTGAGGCAGAGGGGGTCTGCCTCACTTAGTGAGGTGAAGAGAGGCTCAGGGAGATGTGCAGTTGCAAGCAGCACCTCTTATCCTTCTTTACTTTTTATCCAGCCATTAAGGATGGATATGAGTTACTTAATCTGTAAGCCTTGTTGCCAAGCTACCAACTGTAGTAAAAGAAAAAAAACAAGCATGTGGAAATCCTCTGTTGGTAGTTTGCATTTTTCCTGGTGTTGGTGCTGGGCAGGTGGCAGCCTGATGCTCCAGCTTGGCATTTCTTTCTCTCTGACCGTGTCTGATTTACTGCTTCTTCCATCACGTTTTGTAACTGCTGTATTGTTTGACCAGAAAAACAGTTTATGAAAATTGCAAATTCTGGATGGTTAATACTTTGTGTATTTATTCCTGTTTTCTTTACTAGGTTCTCTTTCCAAGTTTCCTTTACCTGACAAATCTGAGTTGATATCTTCTTGTAGTACGAGCAGTACCAGTGTGTTTCAGAACTACGCTATGGAGGTACAGGAGCATTTATCAATACAATAAGGGCATATGTCTTTAAATATAAATGCTATCTAAGTCTCCATTGAAGTTCAAATCTTAAAACTAACCCCCCACTGAAAGATAAATATTTCTGTAACAGAGCAGATTTCATTTCAGATTCTACTCTAGAGGTGCCATCAGTACATGTTTTTGGTGCTTAAAGCTATACTTCTGAGGAGTTTGAGAACTGGATACTGTTGAGGCAGGCATGTAAATCCCTTGCACAGCTAAACATCAAGTGGAAAACAGCAAGCTTTAAATAGCTCTGTGCATTTAGAAATGCAGAGTAGATAACTAGCTATTTCTTACTGGAGATCTGAGGATGTTTTTATTGGTACAAATGTGTTTGCTTTTCATTTCAGTGGATGTGGGTTAATGACTGGTCACTTTCACTTTTTTGCTATTATACTGGTATACTGGCAGTCACTACAGAGAAGCGTATTATAAGATCACTTTATGTAGCTGTATAAATACTGCTTTACCATTACATTTGCAAACAGATTACAAATAACACATTATTGTTAGTAAAAATATTGACTAAATTAGTTACCCAGCCTGAATTACTCTGGGAAGCCATAAAAGAGTGATGTGAACCCACTTAGCTAAGGTATGTTTATTTAATGAATAGTGCCAAATCCCAGTCTGTTGCAGTAGAACCAATCTGTCTGAATTTATTTCTGCATTTAATACTTTTTTCAGCATTAATTCCAGTCATTTACCATTTCAACTTCCAGCTGTTACAGCTTGGATTTTAGTTAATAAGTGTTCTGAAATACATATGCTTAAACCCAGCTGTTCCAACCTAAAGCAAGGAAATGTGTCTGTGGCTTGTTTGCAAGTGAGCAGTGTTTAACCAGGAGCCAAGGACTTTGGAAATAGTTCTGAGTGTTTTGTAACAGAATTCTATATTCTCCAAACTTAACCTTCTGTGTGCAGGTCCTTATCTCAAGCTGTTCACGGTGCCGCACTTGTGACTGTTTGGTTCACGATGAAGAAATCATGGCAGGTTGGACAGCAGATGATTCAAATCTCAACACCACGTGTCCTTTCTGTGGCAATTTATTTCTGCCTTTTTTAAGTATAGAAATCCGAGATCTTCGACGACCTGGACGGTAAGAATGTTTGAATTTTCCTCAGTTTTGAATGATCACTTCTGAGATGAGCATTTGTTTCTTGGGGTTGTTTTTTTGTTTTTTTGGCTTTTTTAGATAATGCTTTTTCTCTCCCTGCAGGTATTTTCTGAAGTCCAGTCCATCTACAGAAAACATGCAGTTTCCATCACTTTCTTCAAATCCAAGTGGAAAGTCCTGTAATACTGCAGCTACTGCTGGCCTTACTACGTCTCTAATGTCTGTTCAAGAGGATATACATTCAGATAGGTAAGCCCATTTGTTCTCTATGTATTTACACAGAAGTTACTTGGGTTCTTTTTGGATCAGCATGGTTTTCAGTTTCATCCATGATATAAAAATTCATATAGACATCTTTAGTTCTGCAAGTTTTATGAACTTTTAGGATTTTTCTATCTATTACCAGTGCAACAAGGAGTAAAACTTTCTCTGTAGCGTGGATGAGTGCAGAGGCAGACAGGGTAGAATTTGCAGTGTGAGGTTTATTATGTATTCTCTGTATACATTTCTCTGTATACGTAACTCTGTTATGTGGGTCTTCTAGTTTTTCTCCTTGTTTCTGTACCTGTTTGAGCACTTGGAAAAAACCATAATTCTTGTTGGTTTTTTTTTTCCCTAGCAAATCTAAGCAGAGTGACAGTACTTGTGCCAGAAGTATCCAGATCCCCTCAGGAAGAAGACAAAACTCTTCTGGGTCAGAATGTACAAGTCACCCTGTAGCAAGGAGTATCAGTACTTTTGGTCCATTGGAAGAAGATGAGAAGGAAAACCAGAAGATCAACCATATCATTCCCACTGGTAGCCTGCCTGCTACTTTGCAAGGACCAACAGTGTGTAGTTGTTTTTTTTACCTTAAATGTCATTGTTTCAAGTGAGCAATAGATTCCAAAAATGTAAGAGTATTAATTAAGAAAACAGAATTAAATATCTTAAGTTACCAGAAATAGTAGGTTTTATTATTTTAAACTAAGATTTGTAGCAGTTGGAAAACAAAAGCATTTATAAGATACTGTAAAGATAGTAGCATTCCAATTGATGGCTTTTTTCTCTCTTACCTTAGGATCCCTTGGGCCTAGACTGGCGTTTACCTAGTCCTGATCCTATAACAGTTCCTTACCTCAGTCCTCTGGTCGTATGGAAAGAGCTTGAGAGCTTACTTGAAAACGAGGGAGATCATGCAATAACAGTGGCAGACTTTGTAGATCATCATCCTATTGTATTCTGGAATTTGGTGTGGTACTTCAGGCGTTTGGACTTGCCTAGCAACTTACCAGGATTAATACTATCTTCTGAGCACTGTAATAAAAATTCAAAGGTATGGAATCAGAAACTATTGACTTATGAGAAATGCTTGTTTTCCCTCATAGGAAATCATTAGTTATTGAAGTACCTCTCAGGAACATGCCTTACAGTGTACTGGGCCCAGTCCTGTGTTGGTTAAGAGTGTGTCAAATGAGGGGAAGTATGCATAACTGCAGAACCTGCTCTCTGCAGTACTTGTGTGGAGCTAAGTGTTCAGTTCTTACCGATCCCACTGCAGATTGTGATCTTTGGTTAAAAAAAAGATAGGTTTCTGATGGGCTTTATGGCAGTTTTGAGGCAAATCAAGCAGTAGGAGGAGAAGGAGGTTATGATTTTTAGGAGTGTAGGAGGATGCACAAAATACTTGCTGTATGTTACTGACATTCTGTTCAATTCTGGCTTTTCCTGTGAAAAACCTGATTTTAAACAGTTCTAATTAAAAAAAAAAAATATACCATGAAGCTTGTAGATTTGAAAATATTTTAAATATGGGAGCCCTCTGTCATTGTTTCCTAATAAATATGTATGTATTTTCCTGCTCAGATTCCCCGAAACTGTATGTCAGAGGACAGTAAATATGTTCTTATTCAGATGCTGTGGGATAATATGAAATTGCATCAGGATCCAAGGCAGCCTCTGTACATTTTGTGGAATGCTCAGAGTAAGCTTTGTTTCTTGTGGGGTCTGTCTTGATTGTTTTTCTTTAGTGTGTATTTTTGTTGTTTTAATTGTCTTTTTAGAACAGTTTTCATTTTGCCCAACTGCAGAATGTCTTGAAAAAGTTCTTCTGGATAGTTCATGCAAGATATGTGACTCATTTTTGATGATACTACTTTTTGTCTTGCAGGTCAAAATCGCACTCTTTTGTTTGAGAGTGAGTGTTAAGTTTGGTGTTACTATTCTGAGTTTGTGATGTGTTTTGGGAGGGATGCTGGCTGCCTGTTTAGCAGCAAACTGCTTGAACAAGCTTTCTTCTGCAGCCTATCAGTTTCAAATCGTTGACCATTATTTCAAGTGGCTTTTTCTTCATTGGGAGGGGAAAAATAAAAGGAATGTATTTCAGTGTTGCACTGAACTTACATTGACATTTATCCTTATTTTCCTTATTTTTGGAGTTGCTTACAAAGAGTTCTGTTGCCACTGTTAGATCATGTGCCTGGAAGTATGCCTCACAACCCATTGCAGCTATTGAGGTTTCTTTGATATGCATTTTTATGTTGCTGTTTTGTTCGAAAGTTTGTTGTTCTTTGTTCAGTACATATATGCCAATGTTTTCACAGTTCTGTAGCATCCCATCGTTGTTCAAACACCTTTCTACTTTTCTACAAACACAAATCACATTTATTCTTACAGTGTTTCTAATGTTTTTCAGCCCAGAAGTACCCAATGGTCCATTTGTTGCAGAAAGATGATGACTCTTTTAATCAAGAGCTCTTGAGAAGTATGGTGAAGAGTATTAAGATGAATGATGTGTATGGACCAATGAGCCAAATATTGGAAAGACTCAACAAATGGCCACATATTAAAAGACAGAGGTAGGAGTACAAACATGCTATTTTGGAGCAGACTTGGACAGTAATGAGGCTAATACAATATCAGTGGTATTTTCATAGTGTTTTTTTCCTTAAAGAAAAAAATAATAATTCAGTTTTCCATGGTGTTCTGAAGTGTATCAGTCAGTCTGGTTAATACTTCTCAATTTTTCTTCTTCTCTGCTCTACAGCTACTTTACTTACTTATAATGAAGTAAGAAAATGAAATCAGGAGTGTTATGTGTATTTTGCCACTAAACATCTTATTCTTACAGATTATATTAGTTATAATTTATAAAATAACAACCATTACCACCTCCACTTATTCCAAAGGGTACATTTAGTGGGGGTGGAGGGTGTTTAAGTTGCAAAAAGAAGGGGAACTGAGAGGATTGGTTAAGTCTTGCATTATTTAGGGAGCTTTTCTCTGTTAGCAGTGGAAATAGTGAAAATTATTTCCCTCTGAATTTTTATTTCTTGCCTGGATTTACTGATTTTTATTTATAATAAGGTAAATAGCAATCTTTTCAATAGCTGGAACTTTTCTGAGGTGTTTATTTGGTTGCATGCTTTCCTGCATTTTTGAGTTATCATGAAAAAGCAAATTTCTTTCCTGTGTGTCACATTCACTGGAATTTGGTGAAGGATAAGCTACTTGTGGGCTGTGGAGGGAGAGGTGTGTGATGTAATAACACAACTTCATGCTTTTGTGAATCCAGGGGGAAAAAAAAAGTAAGGTAACTGCAGTGTTGTTGTAAGCCTTTCCGTCATGTTTTCTTGAGAGGAAAGACTAATGAGGATTTGGAAGCGGGGATATGAATGCTTTCTTCTCGGGTTGGTGCTCTTTCTGTTGAATCACTGGTATGTTGAGTGCTTGAGTGCATGCATCACGTCAGGGCCTGCCACAACATCCACTCATCTGGTGGAAGTTGTGTCCTACCCAAGTGATGCCCATGTCTGGGGTGTCTAGAGCATTCCCCAAAGGTCAACACTGACAACATTTTGGAGGTGATAATAGGGAGCTATGTGCAAATTGCTTATTCTTATCTTTAAATAATTCGATCTATTCTTAATATAGTTATTTTTTATAGTAACTAGCATATAAATCAACTTTCTTTTTCTCCACAATTTCAGGAGCCTTTATAGAGAAATACTGTTTCTTTCTCTTGTTGCCCTGGGAAGAGATAACATTGATATAGGTAAGTTTTATTATTCATGCAAACACAGATTTTGTGTGAGTGTATGTATGTACTTTCTGACTTCAAAGAATGTGCAGTTTTAGATGTGTGTCATTCTATAGTAAATGCTAAGTAAAGTCCTTGTCATTATTTACTGCTGATGAGGATATTAATTCTTATGTCTGGGTTGTGGTTTCAAGCAAGATATGTAAGGATTATTCTTCTGTTTCTGCAGATGCTTTTGACAGAGAATATAAAATGGCCTATGACCGTCTGACAGCGAATCAAGTGAAGAATACTCATAATTGTGATAGACCACCAAGTACTGGAGTGATGGAATGCAGGAAGATCTTTGGAGAACCATATCTTTAAATATCTTTAAGTATGCCTAGATGAAAAGGAGATATCTGTGATGTATACCTGTGTAAAATAACCACTTTGGTCAAAAGGAACATCTCAGTCTTCAGTGTTTGAGAATGTATGTACGAATGTACCGTGGCAGAAGGCCTTGGAAAAGTGGGGCCTGTCTGCAGCTGTGGCAATGGACAGAGCAAGAAATGGGCCAAATATTACTTCCTTGTCCCTAGCCCTTCATGCAAATCAACATAAAGAAAGGAAGATTATACACAAGATCAGTTTTCTAACTTAGAAGAACATATTACATTTCCCTTATTAAAATATACATATATATATAACAAGTGGACAGAAACAATGCACTGAAACTAACGTGAGCGAAGTAAATTCTTCAGAATCTATTGTTTACATAGAATATTCATGATGTTATGAAGAGCATACGAGGTTGTATTATACGTATTTTAAATTGTTTATAGTAAGTTGATATTTTTTTATTTTTTTTAAATTCCTGGAGTGAATTTTAAATGGACTTGCTGCATAAGCAATACACTGCTTACTTGTTTTGCAGGACACTGCTATTTGTAGTAACTTGTCCAGTTTTGAAGAGCGATTTGTTTTTAAAGCAGAGTAGAAAATGTAAGCCTTCACCTAGACAGTATGCTAGCTGCAGGATTTCTCTTATGCACACATGGAAAACGTATTACCACAGCAATCAGCAGGAAGGTATGGTGAAAAGCTCTACTAACACTGATATATCTCTGTAAAACGCTCTGTAGGAATCTCTTCCTCTCCTCTTTCTCTCACTCCCTGCTCCATAGAGACAGTCTGTAGCATACTGAGGAGTCCTACAGATGATTTTATGGCATTGGTGCATCTCAGCAGTTGACGTTTTCTAATGTGACCTTGTTACAGATATGATACAAAACAAATGACAGCATTCAGGTTCTTCATAAAAACACAGTGATCAGGATCTTGGTGGATGTTTGAAACACACTAAATATGGTGAGCACATAATGCTAATCCAAAGCTTTGAGCTTTTCTAAAGTAGATAAAGCAACCTTGCTACAGGGAACATGTGGGGAATGTAACTTACTGAGGCGTCTTGTGAATAGTAAAATGTAATTTAAGTGTCTGGTCTTTGTTTCACAGCAAAACAACCTTTTCTCTATGAAGAACAACACTATGTCAGTCCTTGTGGTAGAGTCATGGCTTTTGAATTACGTTTTCTTGTTCTAGAATGTTCAAAAAACATTGTACTTGTAGTCACATCGCAGCTCCTCGCTAGAATGCAGGCTACAGTGAAAATATCAAAATAGCTGAAGTCATATATGGAGGAGGGAATAGAGCCATTGAACTGTATAAAATGTCCTAAAGAAATTAAGCTAGACTTTAACAAATATCTTGTTTTCTTTATTCATCACAGTTCTACAGTTCTGATATGTTTGCTGTTCCTTTTGTAATGCTTCTAAATATTCACATGTTCCATTAGATTTTAGGTTTTATCTGTCTGCTTACCAGCAGGATGTTTTTAACAATCTCTTTAGTTTGTAGGCGTAGTAGAACAGCAATCTTTAGCTAGCAAGAAAGGAGATGAACTTTAAGGCTCACATTTACTTTTTTAAATGAAATAGTGAGCCCCTTAGAGGCCTAAGTGAGAAGTAGTGCTACTGCAGTGCTCTGCATAACCTCTTTCCAGTCCACTGTAAAAGCAGTAATACAATGCTGTCCTAAGGATAAAAGATTTTAAAGCTTAGAGCTGCAGGTACATGCTGATGCTAACTGCAGGATGCATCTTGAAGTAAATGCAGTTATATCTTGCTGCGTACAGCTGTCATTGGGTAATCCCTCGTCTCTATTCTGCTGCTGATTACATAGCTGAGGTTTTTTGGTTTTTAAGTTTCCCCCACCTTCGTGTGGAGCTAGCAACGTTACACTCACCAACATTTTTCATGTTTAATTTATTTAACAGTTTGTGACACTCTCATTCATACTGTCACACTTGTAGAATATTCCTCATGCATGATCCGTTGCTCCTTTTTCACCCAGGTACATTGTAAACTGTATCAGTGTAGGGTGAACATGTACCCACTGTTAACTATTGTGAAAAATACCAGGTTATTTTATAGCATATTCATCATAAGTACCTGTTAGTGTGCATGTATGCTCTGCTCTGTACAGTATCTACATGGTATTTACCAAGTAAAAGTAGTGTATATAAGTTCATACATATTTGTGCTGTGTACAGTATAGTGCTCCAAGCTTTTTGCAGCTCTGTTTCCCACATCACTTACCTCTTGGAGCAGCCACTGTTCTATAGGACCCTCAAGCCATGAAGGAAGGCAAGTGCTTTTTCCAGAGCTGCTGTGTTGTGTTAGAGGTACTGAGCTATGAAGCAGGCTTCACACTTTCCATTTCAGTCTGGCAGGAGCAGCTGAGCCTTGTCTCTAACAGCCTCTCACATGCCAGGATGATGCTGAGACTGCGTGTGCATGCACAGGATAGGTGCCACACTTGTAATTTGGCCCATGTCCTCTGTTCCAGTCCCAGCTTTGTTGTGAGTATTTCCAACAGTCTTTAATGTTTATAAAGCCAACAAGTTTGCCACTTCATTCAGATATCAGCAGTCCTGTCAGTATTATCAGAAGAGTATATACTGTATGATGAAAAGGATTTGTATACACATCATTAAAACAAAGTCTCGCATCCTCGGAGTGGCACTCCTGAAGCATTGCTTCATTTGGGTGTGCTTTTAAATTGTGTATCATGTAGTATTTCATCAAGTGAAATCATTATACGTAATGAATTGTTTTATAAAGTCTGTTGTCAGTCCACTGTAGAAGCATTATAGGATGATGTAGTTGGAATAGTATTATACTTTAAGTGGGAAGTTATCCTCATTCATATCACAGTAATGTTCAAAATGTAGGCCATGGGTGGATGATTTTTAGGCCTCGTACAGTTCAATGCTGAAACAGTTTACAAATCTAACTGTCCTTTATTAGAAAAGCGATTTGAGTATATTTTCCAATACAGCAAAGATGGATAAATATTTGAGACGTATTTTCAATTTAAAATTTTGTATGAACTGAATTCTCTCCTTTTGTGTACAAAATAATGCTTCTGTCAGAACCTTCAGCAAAGGTTTTACATTTGCAGTGCAATATATATTTTGCTTTACTTATGGTTCCACTGGAATAATTATTGGAGATGAAATAGTGAAATGTGAATAGGAATGGTGCTGTTTCTCTGACACTGCTAGTTCCCATTTTGAGGCGGTTTGCTGTTGGCACACTTGCAGCCTGATGGATCAGACTTCCATTGAGCAGTTAAGTGATTTGTACCCCAAGGAAGAGGCAGTTCCTGAAATCTTCACATGCAAAATGGGAGATGCAAGTAGTAATAATAGAGGAGGGTACTCTGGATAGTGTCTCACTGCGATTTAAAAATGGTACTTTGTTAGTCTGCAAGCAGCACTTTTAAATGAATGGTTGTAGATTTGTAAATATGTAATGTTGAAATTTTATTTACCAAAAATACAGTATGTTGTATGTTTGCTTTGGTTTGTAGTTCCTTTAAAACATGCAAGTCAGTGTTCACTATGTTAAAAATTTTTTTTTGTCTCATCCGGAAGAGTTTTACAGTGAGTCAATAAAAATCTGAAAATCTTTCTGGTTATTTTCATTAACGTTTTATTAGCTGGATTAGAGTGACAGAGGTGTCTGCAGCTCATCTGTGCTGTTTGGTCACAGGAGGCAATAAACCTTTTGGGTTTGTTGGTCGGTGGTGTCGGTGACGTTTTCCATAGTGGCTGTGTAGGAGATGGTGCTAACAACAAGAGGTAGTGCTGGGAAGGATGTGTGAACCTCAGAGATGAGTCCACTTTTTTTTACCTTCCTCTTGTAGCATATCTGGTTTCTGGCTTAGCTTTTACAAGTGGCAATATTCTAACCAAGATCCACTCATCTCTTTCCAGTAAGATGTCAGTCTGTAATGCCATGCTCACATTAGTAGTGCTTTCTGATTGTATTGCATGATACAGCAATTTGAATGCTATCTCTGTGACTTTTAGGATTGCTGTGCAGCTCTCAAATCCTCTTGCCGTCTGCGTGCTGAAGTAGCTCTCACTGCTTTGCTTGTTCCTTGAAAGGCTCAGTATTACATCTCCAGTAGTCTTAAGAGGACCAGCAAGAAGGATCGCTTCAGGTGTGCATCACGTGCTTTGTATTCCCTTTGTTGGACATGTGTAGATTATCAGTTGTTTTATCAGATGCTTTATAGTGGCTTTCACTGAAAGGATGAAAATGACCTCTGCATAAGGAAGTCATGACAAAGTAGCTACAGCACAAACCTCTGGAACTGTTGTGCCCTGGATCACTTATTGCTTTTACACAACTGGAGGGAATTCACCACTGAGATGGAGAATATGTCCTCGCAGGGCTTTGGAGCAGAGCAGTGCTGTAAGGGCAAGCCATGAAGGTATGGTTCTGTTCCCATCAGGTAAAAATCACTGATTTCAGTGAGCTTATGCAGTTTATTGCATAAATCAGCATGATCCTGAAGATATTACTGTGATGAGTGTAAAGCTTCTGTGCTATCTGAGTATCTGTGTATCTGTATCGTACCGTTAGAGGAATGCCTGGAGGTGCACAGTGTGTGGTGCTGATCCCTTCGTTACCTGCTCTTTCTTTTTCCTGAGGAAAAACCACAACAGTGGAGGCAAACAAACCACTTGAGATTCTTTTATTCTTTTGTAGTATGTTAAAGGTATTTTAATCTCAGGAAGTTGGTTATAACTCGGGTTCCTTTGATTGATCAGAACAACAACTACCTTGAAATGCTTCTGGTTTTTAGATGTGTGCTTTCACACACGTTGGAGTGCCCAGATGTCACACTGACACTGGGCAGGATATTATCCTGTCCTCTAACATCACACTGATGATCAGAAATACAAAGTAGAGAGCGAACATAGTGAGCCCTAGTATTTTGTTCATTTTCCATTTACATAAAGCAATTGAGATGATAACAAATAGGAGCATGAGAAAAAGCAGAACAATTGCACAAAACAAACCATTACTACTGACTGCAACAGGACTGAATCCGTTGAAGACTGAATAAAGGAACCAAGGAACTGGCAAACTGCAAGAAAAGGAGAAGTAATTGAAATAAATGCTTGAAGGCAGTTCATTTTCTGCATTATAAATAAGCAATTTTTCTAAACTCTTACAGGAAAAAATGCATAGCTGCATTCAGCGTAACTCAGCATAAATTTAGAATTGATGTTGTTGGTGTGGAAAAACTGCATTTGATGATACTTGTACTATCATAATGCAATCCAAGACTCTAAAGGCATTTTCAAAATAATGACTGTGAATTAAGTGTCTCAGCATGCTCTCATAAAGGAGTAGCTTCTGATGCTTTATTGATGAAAGACACAGGTGCAGATACAGAGCCTCTCTGAATGCATGAGTGACTGGGTGAGTGTTCTGCCTGTAAACCTTCAATGCTGAACTAAGATGAGTTGTATTTTGTCCCACAAAATCAGTAGTTCTCTGTTGATTCAGAATTTAGGAAAGATGATAGTGCCATTTCACTCTACACACTGTTATTTTAAGCTGTAAAACAATGACCTGAATGATGTGCAAATTAATATTCACTCTGCACTGGGCTGCTAAAATCCATCTTTCCTGGCTTGGTTGTCTAAAAATAAATGTGGAACCGGTGGTCTGACTGTCCTTCAGTTAGGTGCAGATGAAATGAAACTGAAACATTTCTTTGGTTTGAAAACCATGTTTTGTATTCTGGAACAATTGCATCTCTTTCAGGAGTGAACTAATACTCACCCAACAGTGATATCGAAGATATTGCTGCCTACAGAGCTGGAGACAGCCATGTCACCTAAGCCTTTCCGTGCAACAATGACACTGGTGATGAGGTCAGGGATCGATGTTCCTGCTGCCAGTATGGTTAACCCCATAATTTCCTCTGATATCCCAATTGTTTCACCAACCTAATAGAACACCAACAAAGTAAATTAGAGCTGTTTGTTTTGGAACACAGGATGTAGTCTCACTGCCTTCTAGGTTTTGTGCCATATTTGAGTTGAAATGTTTTTCATTCCCATTAACCATGGTAGCATTTTTCTGTTTTATGGGATGAAAAGCTACATTTCATACTGTATCATCTGATCACAGTGTTGCCAAAACCAAGCAAGGTGAAGTCAGTTACAGCCTAACATTCTCCTGTCCTACATTTCCCCCTTCTGGATGTATTTCATTGTTCCTTTTGCAAATTTAACATCAGCTCTGTATGAGAAATCTTTGCATTTATGGCTTGATTAATTATGCTGTGAATGTATCAAGAAGCTCGTCACACGAAGTATGGATCTGAATCTACAAGGCACAAAGTTCTGTTGCCCAGGGCTCCAAGTGCATATCAGGCACTCAGAGTGGAGATCATTTAACAGCTTCCTGAATCAGAACCTGTGTTATCCTAGAACTGTAATTAGATAATGGATAATTTTGTTCCACACAGATGCATTTTATCAATTAGAAGTATTAAGGTAGATCTCGATGGCACTTTTCCTTTCAGTGATGCACAACTTCTTGTAGAAGCTCTTCAGAGAGAACCTTCTGTCAAATCAAAAAGAATGAAAGTGAGAATCCCCTTTTGGATTCTGACAGAACAAAGTTTCTACTGTTTGATGGATGACTGCAGCTGTAATTCGTCAGGTAAAATGCCACAGTGACAATCCGTTCCTTATCTTTCCATCTACTTGTTCTGAAATGGCTTTGTTTGCAGACAGAAAATAAATCCCTCACCTGATGAGCCCACCACACCATGAGGTAAGAGAACGCTGCAATCCAGAGGATGGATCCGAAAAATGTGATGACAAAGAATTTTTTTGAATCCTGTTGAAACCAAGTTTGAAAATAAAAACATGAAGTTTCAGGAAGGTTAACAATCCCTGGTGAAAACTATTCACCTGGAGTGCTTCGTGCAATCAACTGTTTGATTGCAACATAGACGCTCATCTTTTTTTTTTTTGTCAGCTTGATTAGATGACCAATTGTTATTAATCATTAATTAAGTCTTTGGATCTATGTTATGCTGCAGCTGGGGCTTCTTTTCCACTCTGCAGCATTAACAGTGATTAATATATAAGACTTTTGACATGGAAAATATAGAATGGGGGGCTCTTGCTAAGAGGAAGTCTATAGATCAGTTAACTAACATGGTAGCAGAAGGAAGATGGATTCTTACTGGGTTTCTGACATCAGGTATAGTGCTCCACAGAGGGAAGACGATGGGAAAGAGGAAGAGGTAAATTGCTTGTTTTTTCCTTGTTTCTGGCCATTCAAGAGATAATGGTTCATCGTTTTCATCATCATCTGTGCTGTCATCATCACTGTCATCCTCACTGTCAGAGCTGCTGTCTTCTGAGTTCTCGCTGTCTGAAGGGGGCTGGAGGTCAGGGAAAAAAAAAATCCAATATGCTTCACACTAACAAGGAGCTGTGCAGCATTTATTCTCCATGACCGTGCCGTGGCAGAGGTCAGGTTTGTAAAGTGGCTGAGGGCAGAGCCTGCATCTTGTTACTCTGGGACAGAATCCAGGCTGTCCTATTTCGGTGCCGATGCCTGTCTTGTGAGTGTGTCAACTATTTTGTGGAAGTCAACTAGAATGAACTTTTAAATAGAGTTTCAGCACAAGTAAGAGATTGACTGTTTTAGACCTTTCCTCATCAAAACAACCACATTGCATAATGTTCCCAGGGAATGGGAATGAGGGAAAAAGCACAGAAGCATGCTGAGGTATACACTTAACTTTCCCTTGTCCTGAAGTTGCCCTCTGATGTCAGAGGAGTCAACTGAGGAAAAAATACTATACAGCAGCAGTTGGTGTCATGTTTTAGACCAAGGTTGTCTTTGGTCATAAGCCTAAATGTCTAAACCAGTTCCTTTCATTGCCTCATTGCTACACATGTAGTCTACTTATAGTTGCTAATTATGATAAGTGTGCAGGGTTGTACCCCAGAAGCCCTGGGCTCTTATTGCCTATGATCCTTCATTTAGTACCTGCCCATCCTGTGGTGTGTTTTCCTTCCGTTTGTCTTTGCTGGGTTCAGAGTCGCTTGCAGGAGTTACCTGGATAGTCTTCTGTGGTGCCTGCCTCTCCTCTTCTGCTGAAAGTGGTAAGAAGGAATAGTGGTTTTAGTCATGTTGGCGTGATCCCCTTCTCCTTTATCAGCAGGTGTTAGTTTGCTCCAGAAAAGTATAATATTTCATGTTAAACCTAGGCCATCTGCTGATGCTTTCTGTTTGTCATCCCTGCCTGCTGTGAGCTGCTGTTTTCAAACAGAGGCAGGAGCTGGCCCACCTGGTGCAGGTGGTTGTAGGAGCATCAAAGTATTGCTTTGAAACTGCTCTAAGAAGCACATATACAACAACAGTGAAATGCTAATCATTTGATGTCCACCTGATGAACATTTATTGGTTTAGGTCTGGATTCTGACAGCTTTACTAGAGCCATCTAGAACCAGGAGGATGTAAAGCTTTACTCCCCCTTCGTTTCTCATAGAGCACAGTGCTCTCCAGGGAACAGATCCACTTTGAGGCTTCTGAGAAATGACAGCTATGTGCTACCTGGTGTTAATCCCCGCTCATCTGATACGTACTCAAATGCAAATAGAGAAGTGCTTGACACATACAGGGAAAAAACAACATGGAATACTTTCAGCCGAAGCAGCAGTGCATATTGATAATGCACAGCCCTCCTATGCACCACATAATTTTGTGGAAGGTGTCAAAGAGCAGAAATTCATTGACCAATTAAGTCAATGTGGTGTTGATCCTCTGCACTGAGAATTTGTTTCTTAATATTTTCCTCAAGTTTGTTCCCATTCATGTGGGTGATGTCCATGTGTTTAGGTACACAGGTGACTCGTGTACTGCAGCAGTGTTATTGTGGGTGGGACCTTCCATGTACACACTTCTTTTTCCAGATCTCCAGCCTCACCAGCATCACAGTGTGTGTTGTAGCATAGGCCAGCTGCTGCCTCCAAACCACTCAGAACATCTGTGTGTCAGCAGTGAGACAGTAAGAACTATTCCAAGGGAGGATGCACAGGCACTCCAGGGTCGTTTCAGAGAGTATCTGTGCAGCTTTTCTCTGGGGAGGAGTCTACTGTGCTATTCTGCAACTGTGCCAAACTTTTGGGCTAAAAGGAAGGGAATTTAGTTTAAAGAACCCCAAAATGTACTGAAGATGAGCAGCACAGCAACTTCCAAGTATATGCTGTTTGGATCCTACCCCAGGAGCTACTTCTCCAGTAGGGATTGCTCTCATTGCCCACTGTTATTGGATACTGATTGATTTCTGCTGCATTATTACAGCAGCCACCTGTGACCAGTAATAACAAAATCTGTGTCATACTGTAGTGTTTCTTTGCCAGTCCATGGGTGTAGAGTGCTGGGAATGTGTGGGATTACAGCACAAAACAAAGCAAATGGTATTGACCTTTCTTGCACTCACCTTCTGGTTTTGTTTCTTGCTCAGACAAAGAGTCAGCCTTGGCCTTGGCTATATTGCTCAGGATATCAACCCTGTCTTTAAATTTTGCTGTGAATGAGAAAGATGCATTTGTCAGCAGTTGTCAGTTATGGAAGAACAGGAGGAGTTTTGATGTAATACTGTTTTGTTCCCAAAGGACTGCTGGCTTGGTTTGTGCTAGATTATGTGCAAGCTGAAAATGCCATCTTCCTTGTGCCACGTGGCTGCTGGAGAGGCTTTACTGTGCTGCTGCAGCCTGCTGACCTGATGGTGAGGAAAATGGAAAAGCTTTTCTCTTATACATTATGTTTCATTTACATACCTTTTACGTGATATTTCAAAGAATATGTGAATGTCTCCCCCTGGCAGTGAGATGCTCCAATCTAAGTTTATGGTGTCCAGTTTCAGAATGGTTCAGGTTATCCTTCAGAGGACTCCCAAAAGGTCCTCTTCAGAGTGCAGTGCCCTGTCCTGTGTTTCTGGCACTGCAGATGAATTTTCCTGCTGTAACCAATGCTGTGCTCTGCTGAGCTTGCTTTATTATTGTTTTATAGAATGCTCAAACTGTGTGTCGCTCTCTCCATAGTTTGATGTTGCACTTAAATGTCTTAACTTTTACTCCTGCTGAAAGTGAGTAAGTCACCAGCTCAGAGAAGAGCCTCACTTTGCTCTGAGCTTTATCCTCTGCTGAGCTGCCTGCCTGGTGACCAAGCAGAAGGTCACAGGGTTTGTGCATGGATGTGGCCACCAGAAATCAGCCATGCTATGCCCTGCTTGTGCACGGGGCTGTAAATTAATTTCCTCTGAAAGTTTTATGGCGTTAACTTAATCTCCTGTACTGTTGACTGGGCAACCAGAATGTACTGTCGTTGCTTGCCTCAAGGGCACGCTCTGTCACTTTACTCATCACTGTGAGACTGAGCTCATAGGAATAGCAGCTCCGAGGCCCTGAGCCATGCAGGCAGGTCGAGTGCTGAGCTGAGCTTTGTGAAAAAGTGTATTTCAGATGTGTACAATAACTGTCCCAGGCTCTGGCATTATGACCTCTGGAGATGAGTCCTAGGCTGATGTGGTTCCTGTTATTGTCTGAGAAGAGTTTTTTCAGCAGGTGGAGTGGCTGGAGAGGAGAAATGCAGGCTCTCCTCCTTTGAAAGGCTGCTGGGACTGAGGTCCTCAGCTCTCTCTTCTGCCTGTCCCTCTTGAAGCCTATAGAAAGAATGTGAAGCTTTGTTTTCCCTCTGCTGCTAAGCACAAGCATCTGTGGTGCTTATCACTTATGTGAGGCAGTGAGATGACTTTTTACTCCTAGATTCCTTGAGCCACTGGCCAGCACTCCTCCTCTGTTCAGCTTTCCTCAGAAGCTGCCATAAAAATCTCCTGTCAGTAGGGTCAGGGTGGTCAGTTTACACAAACCCCAGCTGCTGGTTCCTGCCCTCACCTGAGCACGGGCTGTGAGCACCACCCCAAGCAGTGTCCATCCCTGTCAGGGATAAACAGCTTAGACCCAGGGCACTATCCAGTTCTCATCAGATCAGCCTCATTTAAAAAGGTGTTAATGCCTCTGACACACATTCTGTGCAGGATGTATTGAGACTGCAGAAAGAGATGGCTGTAAGCTGCCAGATCTGCAGGTCAGCATGGCAGGAGGGATAGCTGTCAGCTCAGCCCCTGCCAGTGCTGGGGATTAGCTCAGCTGAGCAGGGCAGTGTGCTATTCCAACAGCCACAGGTCCTGGCGTGGCCAAGCACTTGTTTCTGAGGGCACTGCCTGTGCCCGTGGTCCCGTGGGATGTGTGTGTGTCAGTGCAGTCACTTGGCTTGACTTCAGCACGCTGCTGTCATCTTCCAGGAGCTGTTGCACAGGAGGATGTCTCTTTGTGTTCCATGAGGTTTGCACTGTGTGCTTCCAAGTGCACTCAGCTATGGCACCAGTGGATCTCCAGCTGCCTTTTTGAGCATTCATTCTGCTGGTAACTGCCAGCTGGTCTGAGCACCTTGCACAGGGCATGGCTACGTCCAGAAGCACTGAGATGGTCCTCAGGAAGCTCCCACCCCAAGGAGTGACAGCAGCCAGGCTGTGCTTGGGGTTGCAGGTGAGATCCTGCCTTGGGTTCAGCTCTTGTATTTATCTCATTCTTTGATTCTGGCATTTAATCCAACAGGACTAACGTACACTATGAGCAATGGGGAGGGTGTTTTAAAATTTGACACAAACCTGAGGGACGTGAGGGTTCTGCTGTCATCAAAGTGCAAGTAAAAGCAATCTCGTGATTCTTTTTGGCCTTTTTCTCCCTCTTAACATGAGTGAGTGATATGTAAAGATGAAGCTGTCGCTGCCTCCTGTCTTTGAGCTCAGCCTGTAACACTGCCTGCTCCTTTGTCCTGGTCTAATTTCCAAAATTAATAGCTCTTTAACTGGGACATAATGAACACCTCGTTTCCTCCAGATAGAGAAAAGGACTTAAATAATGATCCTTTCCTAATACTAAATAAATAAAATCAAACACAGTGAGCTTAATCCATTGTTCAAATGAGAAATGTTGTTTCACAAGCGGTGTTGAACCAGGAACGGTGAAACAAAGTTTGTATTTCAGACTTCCACTTCAATTCTAAGGCCTTTGACTCTGTAAGTCAGTTTGGGAGGCCCAGTGCTGTCAGACTAACACAAACTTTTGGACTCTGGCTGCCTCGAAGCATCTTCTGTGCAGCCCAAGTACAAGGCAACTGCAGTGTAAGGGAGGAACCCCCCTGAGGTCCTACCTGCATTAGGTTAAGTCAGGAACTGCTGAGACATGGTTGGCAACCTTTTTCTTTTGTGGTGTTCTTTAGCATAGTCTCTAAGTGCTGATGCTACAGACTTCGGCAGGAAGCAACAAGGACCCTTGAGGATACAGATTGCTTTGGGATTATTCTTATGCTGCAACCTAATTACAGATAGTGCTGTATGTGCTGTGAAAAGAAGGGCCTTATGGGTGGGAGCCAGTTGTCCTGAGCGTACCGAAGGGCAGCAGTGATATGAACTCTGAGGCTGAGCTTGCAGCTGTGAAATGCCTTGGCAGGGTCGCATCCTTTTCAGAGCCATCCTAGGGAAATCTCTTCATCTTTTTGGCAGGGATTCACAAAGCACTTCAGTGTCTCAGTTTAGTCAGAACTGATCCTTTTTCTCCAGACTACCTTTTAGTTATGAGTGTGCCAGCACAAGGAGTCTCTCCAGCACAATGCAAAGTACCTGGAACTCAGGGTACTTGATTTCAAGTGCTGTGCTATTGTAATATCAATAACTTTCTTCACTGTTATCTTTTCCAAGGAGCTGTCTCTGCTCCAGCAGTGTTGAGTAGAACAGGCGTGCACCCAGGGCAGAGGTTAACTCGGTGGCATTATTATAGCAAAGAGTCTAAGGAATAACAACCTTATGGAGAGATTGAAACCCAGCCTCACTGTTGCCGTTAGACTTGCTCAAGTACATAAGGTCACACTCCCATCTAGTGGCTGCAGCACTCAGAGAAAGGAACTCAAAGTCTGCTTGGATCAAAGCAGAGAGGAAGCTCTCCGTCAGAGACACGATCCCAGCCACCCCCTAGTCACAGTTATCCCTTCTTCACAAACTGTGGTGATGCTGCCAGTGGTACTCGAGCAAGGCCAGTGGATTACAACTGCACTGGAAAGCTCTCACTGTGTGCTCTGTGCTGAGCTGGCTGGGGCAGTGCTGCAGTGCTTTCCTTGGCCTGAGCCCTCAAAATTCCTGCTGAGGGTCTGTAGGTCTGTAGGTCTTCAGGCAGGTGTTGTAAAGGCATATGGAGGTACAAGGACTAGAAGATCTCCCTGTGGTTAATAATTTGGTGGGTGCCTTTACTGAAAATCTGGCAAAGCGGACACATCTGTCTTGCTGTCCTTATAAAGCCTCTTTAGTTCCCTCAATCAGTTCATGCTGCTGTGATTTTGATCTGGAGAGTCCTTTTTGTAACCTCACTGATAGACACGAGAGGTGTTTATCTGCTTAGCTTCAATATCCCTTTGAATGGACAAAGGATAATCTCTTTAGAACAAGTAGGGCAGCAGAGGGGCAAGGCATGTGCTGAGCTAGGAAGAAAAATCTAAAAATGATTTTTTTTAGATCATTCTTAAGCACTTCTCAGAAAATTGCACAATAGAATTAGAGAATTTTGTTCAAAGGCATATGTGTGTCTGGAGATGTGGCTTCTCTGCCACCTGGGCTGTTTAAAAGGTGTCTCTTAGTCCTGAGCTCCAACCTTTAGCCCTGGGGGAGTTGGCCCACTGCCTGCAAAGTGCTCTGAGGAAAAACACAGAATGGCTTGGGTTGGTTGGAAGGGACCTTAAAGATCATCCAATTCCATTCTCCCTTCTGAAGGCAAGGATGCCTTCCATTTACCTTTGGTCACACACTGGAACAGGCTTCCTAGAGACGCCATGCCTGTCATCGTTCAAGAGACACTGGGACAGTGCCCTCAGTGACATCCTTTAACTTCTGGCTAGCCCTGAAGAGGTCATGCAGTTGGACCAGGTGATCTTTACAGGCTCCTTCCAGCTGAACTATTCTACTCTACTTAATCAGGTTCTGAAAAGGGGTATGGTTTGCCATGGCAGTGAAGGTGCAATGTGGTGTTGCTGGAGGGCATTCAGAAGTCCTCAAAGGTGGTCTGAGTTGTATACGGGTTATTTTAACCATTGTAATTGGAACCTGCTGTGTGTTTTAAATCTCAGCTGGGATTTTAACCATCATCAGAGAGACAATTTTTCAAGGTTTTAACTTCTTATTCCTCTTCTTCAGGTTTATGCACAGGTAATAGTGTGAATTTCCCTGTTATAGATGAGGCTGATATGTTGAGCCAGCCCTTTCCTGAAGGGCTGTCAGATGGAAAGCCTTCAGCTGATGTCACTGCTCTACATTCAGCAACTCTGCCTTCCACCAGCAAAAGAGATTCCCCCAGTTAAGCTGCTCTGTGATCAAGGCTGAAGATGGGGCCCCTCACGTGCAGCATTCACTCACCTCCTGCCAGGGGGTCCAGTGTGTGGATCATGAGTTGGAAGATAGTGCTGCGCATCTGGGAGTTGTGCAGGGAGGCTGAGCTGCTGCCACGCTGTAAGGCCGACGTCAGCTATGGAAAGGTACAACACAACCATCAGTAGCAGCTTCCTCCTCAGAACATCTTCACTGTTGGTTCCCCTCTGCACAGGGGATGTGTTCACACAGAGGCTGATCCCCTCTGCACGCAGGTTCACAGCGTGGCTGTCAGTCCTTCATAGCAAGATACATGCTCTTGAGATAATAGGCCAGTCTGTCCTTAGATGCAATGAATTTGTACTGACTTGGGATCAATACAGTGTTGCTATGGTAATAATTAAAGTATGCAGTGATTTTAGTCATAATAACAATAATAGATAACAGTTGACTTATATACTGCTAGAAGGTAATGCTGCAGTGGTTGCAAGTGTCCTGACTTACATGGAAAGCTCTCATGCTCTGTTCTTATAGTCAGCACCAGAATCCTAATGAGTTTTTGTCTGAACGTTAATTAGTATAGGTAGGTTAAATGCATAGAGGAAAAAGTAGCATCCCCTTGAGGCAGCTAACACCTGTTTTGTTGCATACATGTGCAGCCAGTGGATTGCACAAGCCTCTGCACAGTGGCTGGCCAGCCAAGGACAGAGCAAGTGGCAGGAGTTCAACCAGGAGCAGAGCATTGGCTCTCCAGTGCTTGCTATGGGGAAGAACAGACATGACCACTGCACTGGGAGAAGTCAGCCATGAAAGCTGGTAAGAAAAGTTACATTCTGAATTCTTCTCTGTCTGTTTCACCCCGTTTAAAGTGCAGTACTGATAGCACTCCGCCAGTCACATCTCCTCGGGCAATCTGAACTGTCTCTTAGTTCTTTAAAAATTCCTTTGAGGGCCCTACTCAGCCAGCTGTCCTCTTAATTCAGCTGTGAGTACTGTGCCAAGAACTGCTGGTTCTTTAGTAAAACAGGGCTTAGTCCAGGCTTTTTTTTTTTTTGACACAGTAGATAACACTGTTTTTCAAAACCTAATGCAGGGAGGGGTTCAAAACGTGACTTCTTGACCTGGCTAAGTTGCCTAGACCTACCTGCAGCTTCTTCCCATCTGCTGGCTTCGTTCCATCCTCTGCAACTGCCACACTGCTTTTCTGTGTACAAACAAGAACAAAAACCTTTGAATGCTATTTCCACTTCACTTGCTTTTACAGGTTCTATAGGTAGCTCTTCAGACTGATGTCTGTGACAGAGTGGGGCAGTCAATAGAAATGACTCTGTATGGTCACTACTGAAAGTGCCAAAGCCACGTGCTTTCCCTAAAGCAATGCAGCCTCTGAGGGAAGGGGGGTTCTGCCTGCAGCAACTCAGTGAGGGTGTAGGTGTCCAGGAACAGACCCACATGGCCTCTACCCTCTGTTCCCTGTGGATGTACACAGCCCAGGATTTCATCCCCAAACTTCTGTATCCTGACCTATCTTCTTTTAAAGGCAAAGTGAAGATGCAAAAAGGTGTCTTTTTCCAGTGAGTAGCATTACTTTCCATAAAAGTACTTTATTTTTCCCAAGGGTTAACTCCAGCAGCTTTGTGTCATGCCGCTGTATATTAGTATGAATTCTTTGCAATCTTAAAAGGCAAGATTCTTTTTGAGTCTAAAGGGATGGTCTTAGTTCTTTACGATTGGTGATAAACAGTGATGCAGCATCTTGCATGTGTATCCCACTGGAACATAAAGTGGGCTCTCAGGACTCCCAGCCATGAACCCTGGCTGAAAGACAGACTAGTAGGAGGAAAAAAAAGGCACTTCCTCGACTTTGTGCATCTTCAACTATCCTTACTATTTTTCTTTCTTTTCCTTAAAGTACAGGAAGGGTGTGCCAAGACCAGAAGGGTCAAAACATGTTTGAATGCCAGCGAAACACATCTGAATTGTAAAGTGTGCCAATGCAAGAGGACAGCTTGAGATCTAACAGCCTGCTCCACATCTGGCAGTAGCACAGGCCAAGAGAACCAAGTAGCAGCAGGAGAAAGAGCAGGAGGAGTGACTGAGGGGGAGGAACTGAACAGGCAGACTCGGATCCCAAGTGTTCTGGAGTGCAAGTCCTGGCCAGGTCTAACAGACTGGAAGGGTAACTGGCTCTGGTGACAGCTGTCTTTTGCAGGCAGTCTTGTCTTCCTTCAAAAAACATTGAGCAAAGGGCCCTGGTCTCAAACTTTGAGAATAGAATTACAGCAGCAAGCCTCCTTGACTGTGCACCAGTAGCATAAAGAATTGTCTCTGGCACACCTGTAGTTAATACATGGAAACAGGATTTGGGCATTTTGATCTCGTTACCAAATGCTGACTGGGAGCAGTGGCAGTGGTTGTGGAAAGCTGCCACAGCTCCAGACTGGTAACAAGTGATCCCACCAGCATCACAGGAACACAACCAAATTCAGAATGAGAAAATAGAGTTTCTTCCAACATCCCTCATCTGCAAGAGGTTTGGAGATTTATTTTTTTCTGTTTAACAGAGCACTTAATCTTGTTTCCAGATTAACTTGTTCCTGAAAGTGTAAATGTGTCATTTTTAACTCCTTCACAACCACCAAGTGAGCTAAACCTCATGTCTGTCTTTGAAAGATACAAAGTGACCCCAACTCGTGTGTTTAATAATTCCTAGGGTATTTAGTAGCATTCTCTATAATTTCATAGAATCTCTGCTGTCTAGATTGCATTTCCTTCATTTTATAATCATAATTATTGACCAGTGTCTACCTCCTGAGGTCTTGTTTGGGTATGCACATTGTCAAGCAGATGCAGTCTTTTTCTTTTTGTCATTTATGATAGGATCATTTCCAACTTGCCCTTTGAACAATAGGGACACCAACCTTTCGCATATGCTCTGCTGATGCTGCCTGCACAGCATTTAGCTTCTTGTTCAGCTCCTCTTTCACCCATTGTTCTAGAGACACGTTGTGTTTCATAGTGAACACATATGTGGCATATGCAGTCAGTAAAAGGAGGCTTTCCCACCAGTCAATGACACTGTCTAGGAAAAACAGGATGAGCATCAGTAAGTCTATAATGTAGAATGAGATGTCTCTGAATAAAGGCCACCATGTCAGGTGTAGTATCTCCCTTGAGAAGAGGGCACAGGTGCCAATGACAAAGAGGATATTAAACACTGCTGAGCCCACAATGGTACCGATGCCCACATTGCTGTGTGAGATGAAGACACCTATGAGGGAGGTGAAGAGTTCTGGCGCGGATCCACCTGCTGCCATGAAGGTGGCTCCAGCCACGTCTTCAGAGATCTGCAGCTTCTCTGTGATCACTCCCAGAGCAGGGACAAAATACTCATCGCACACGATGGCCAAGGCCACAAATACATACATCATGCCAAAGATGTGAAGCACAACCCACCCTTGCCTCCGTTCTTCCACACTGAATAGGTCCTGGGGATATTCTCCTTTGGATTCGTACACTGGCTTTTCATCTGGGTAGCTTTCATTGGCATTTTCTCGCTGTGTTGGACCCTCTGATGTAGTGATGGGCACACTTGGCTCAGGATCAATATACACACAGTGCCTTATTTTGGGTGCTGCTGTGACATTGCCTTTTTTGGCAGTTTTGTTGCGGGAAAGCTCCCTGGAGGTCACTTTCACAGGGTCTTCGTGTTGGGGTGCAGTGTGAGGTGCTGGAACAGCAAAGGGGCTGAACTGGAGCTGACAGACAGAGAGGAGCGACACTATGGCAAGGAAGAAAAAGATTCGGTTCCGTTGTAGCCGCCTTCTCCGTGGTAAATGCATTTCCTGAAGGTTCAAAAACCAGATCCGTGTCCAGAAGCCACTGAAGACTTCTCTTGATCAGCAGCTTGCCCTTATAGCCACCATTGGAGCTTCTCACTGATCTTATGCATCAGGAGTGAAACTGCATGACATAAAGTGCAGAATCCTGTAAAGGAAGATCTAGTGTCAAACAAACAAAAGTGTACCACAACTTCCCATCATTATCTCACTAAGTGATTTTCCATTTTTCAGTATATAGAAATGGGCCTCAGTTCGAGTAATCTCAGCTCTAAATTCAGGCTTCCCTCTTCTCATTTCTTTTTTATGGCAGAAGGCTACATTGACTAACAAACATAGGGTTAGCTTAACGAAGGCTGGCTGAGATGGTCCAGTCTGAGCTGAATTCTGATTCCACCCAGTGATCACACCCAGCAGCTTTTAATGTCTGTGTTTTCAGTGGAGTCACTAGTAACTGTGCAATGTCAATAATCAGATCAACTTTCTGCAGGAGGGAAGATAAAGCTTCTGTTAAGGAGCCTACTTGTACTCTAAATTGCCAGAAATGGAGGAGCTCTGAAGATGAGATGAGCCTATGCTGTTGTAAAACCTCCTTCCAAACAGACCAGTTATTCACCTAAGTAACCTCAAAAGGTGGATGAAAACTATTTGCTAGTTCCCAGTTCCACTGCTCATCGGCCCTCCAGACTTGTGCTCCCACAGAATACAATCCAAGCAAGTGGTGAGCTTCTCCTCCAGTTGGAAGAGAGCAGGAGGAAGGCTTGGTTCTAGTAATACTCAGAGTGCTGAGCATTCATTTTGTTTCTATGACTACATCTTTTTGAGCCCTTCTGTAGAAGCAGAACTGGCAAAATGGAATTATAATCATACCTTTTATTAGAGCATAATTAGCATATCTTGCATAATTATTTGAAGAGTGTTTTGAAAGAGATAAATTATAAATGCCAGAGTGACAGAGCCTAGATCTGTGACAGTACAGAGACAGTGACTAAGGGCTGGACAGAATTTACCCTTCAGCACTGCTTGAATGTTTTACCTTAGAATATCACTCTTCATGGATTTATTTATCTTTTCTCCCTAGAGTGGTAATGTTGCTATTCTTCAGCTGGATGTGATCACACTTTTGTAAGCCATTCTCATAAAAGCTTTTCATGCAAATCAGTTCTCACTTGCCCTCTTGCATAACACCCAGTGAAGTAATCAGCCTAAATTTCTTGCAAGACAGGCGTTATTATCTTCTTTTAAATAGTTGGGAGGATCACTAATGCAATAGTAATTGAGGGTCATGGGAGTATCTAGATAAATAGATCACATAAGCTTTGCTTTTGATATGCAAAAAGTACATTAACATGCATATTGCAGAGTTGCATAATACAGTATTCACCACAAATTGTGCATTGACAGAGGATAACCTTCCATAATCAAAATGAAAGAGTGAAAAGAAAAGACACGCAGAGATCAGAAGACTTGCAAACGTGTCCCCCTGTTTAAACCTTCTTCAAAGACTGTAACCAAAGCTTGGATGAACTGTTAAGAGCGTTCCAGCCTTTCAGCAGTACCTTTCACCATCAGTCTTGTGGTTTAAGCGCTTTGTTTCCAAAGTATAGTGTCTCCTCAGGTCAGCTCCCAGTCAGCTCCTTTCTCACTGGTCGGACTGCCTCAGTCAAAAATCTTGAGCAATCCTACAGTGCTCCAGAGCTTACCTTCCAGAGATGCTGTCCGAAAAGATGAGGAATACCAGCAGTTCAGTGGAGTTCTGGAAGCTTTCTTGACACTTAACATTGGGAGATGTTCGTGCAGAGGGAAGCAGGTGCAAATGATCCCATTTTCGCTACGCCTCTGCTAACAGAGTGGTGAGGGGGTCAGGTGTGAAGGACATATTAGTGGAGGAATAGCCAATCCAGTTTAATACCTGCAGTCCTTAAGAAGATTAAGGACTATTGTATAGATTGGGGTCTATATCTGAAGTCAATATCTTCATCTGCTACTACAGATTATTCTCAGTATGAGGGCAGGTGCTTATTTCCATTACAAACTACAGTATAAAAGCATCAGCTCTGAGATATGTACCATCAGCTACAGCGAGGAGCCAGGAGCAGTCCACTGCTTGGGTAAATCACACTGCTCCTTCGTGTGCTGCAGTGGTCACTTCAAGGCATCTTGCACACAGCTTTGCTTTGAGGTACCTTGTTCATCTGACAGTTGGACAAGCAGTTCTGCTGAGGCCACTTTTACTGGCACAGTCATGCTCTTTGCCAAAGACTTCGTGGTCATAAAGCTCCAATCAGAACATTTATTACAAGGGAACTACAAAATGCAGAAAGGCAATATGCTTTCTGGATGGCAGCAGTACACTCAAGCTTTGCAGCAGAGGTCAGTGATACCCCTCGTCCTTATTATTTACTGGGACAGAAGAAGGAAGTCCCAGAGCCAAGGAGATGCTTTTTCATAACCTGTTCTGTATATGCAGTATCTTTTGTAATTGTTGTGGTACTTTTCCACAGTACTCACATCAAAATATGGATTGTTCCTGATTTACTGATGAGAATGCTGTTATTCCAACTGTGAAAAATGTCTTTGAGTTTCTGATGCAGGTCAGGTGCCATATACATATCAGAAACTGGGCTACTTATGGGACTCCTAGTGACCATGTTCCTATGGCCATTTCTTTCCCCCTGGCTATTTTCTTCTCTGCAGCACTTATTTATTCATGTTTATTGGGAAATTCTTTTTAGAGAGGATTACCAAAACCAGCAGTTATGAATGATGTCACTGTTGTCTTTCTGACTAGTTCCATGCACAAGATCTCACCTTCTGCTGAGCTCCCCTTGACTTCATTTCAAAACAGTTTTGAGCTTCATCAGTCCTTTTTGCAGTCAATGTATTTGATGATTTATTTCTTTTTTAAGGGAGAAAAAAGCTCTTGGATGAGTGTATTTAAGGTTTTGGTCACTTGTTTGATCCATGTTGTGCCACCTGTAGCATGTGCTGCAGCAGGGCTTCCTTACCTTCCTGGCAGTTTGCTGTAAAGCTGTCAGCAGGAGATGCTGGCTGTTCTTCGGGTACTTGTGGGAGATCTACAGATGCAGTTCTCATCCTCACTACTGGTGACACTCCATCTCTGTGCTTAGTTCTGGTTTTAATTCCTTCTGACTGCATTTGAACTTCAAAAGCACCTTTCTATTCGGTCTGCTTTAGTCCCATAGAAATATCCACTTGCAATTTCTATCTGTGAGGGCCTGATACTCTTTTTAATGCATCCCAGAATGCCATTGGCCCTCTTGGCCACAAGGGCACACTGCTTATGGTCAACCTGTTGTCCACCAGGACACCCAGGTCCCTCTCTGCAGAGCTCCTCTCCAGCAGCTCATCCCCCAGCCTGTACTGGTGCATGCAATTATTCCTCCCTAGGTGCAAGACTCTACACTTTTGTTAAACCTCATCCAGCTTCTGACTGCCCAGCTCTCCAGCCTGTCCAGGTCTCGCTGAATGGCAGCACAGCCTTCAGGTGTGTCAGACAATCCTCCCAGCCTCGTATCATCAGCAACTTGCTGAGGGTGGCCACTATCCCCTCATCAAGGTCACTAATGAGGATGTTGAACAAGACCGGACCCAATCTCACCCGGTGGTGACACTGTCTCTTTGGAGTACTCTTTTTCCCTTCCTCACATCTCCCTTTCTCTGTTGAGCTCTGTGTGTGCTCTTTGTGTACGCCCTCTCCCTCAGGCAGCAGCACGTTTTGCCCGTGAGTGCAATGGGATGCTTTGTTCACCGTGCCTGGAGTGGGGCCGGCCCGGTCACAATGACACTGGCTGTGGGGTTGCTTTGGGACCGGGTTCAGCGTGCGGGCGGTTAACACTCCACCGACCGCCGTCGGGCCCCGAGGGGTCTGCGGGGCGGCTCTGGGCTGTGTGCGGGGCGGGCTGGGAGCAGCGCGGAGCCCGGCCCTTTCCCGCCGCAGCGCGCCGTTCCGGGGGACGCTTAGCGCGGCGGACCCATGGCGGCCCCGCGCGCTGTGGTGAGCGCCGTTCCGCGTTCCCCGGGCACCGCCGGCGCTGCGGGGACGGCGACCGCGTCGCCCTCTCAGCCCCGGGTTGGGGTTGTCCCCGCTGGGGACAGGGCGTGCTGGGGGGCTGGGGTTGCCCCCGGCCCGTGGGGTGCCCCTGCTGCACCCCGTCCTCCGCCCAGGCTGCAGAGCGCTCGCAGGCCTTCACAGTGACCTGCACTGTGTGCTTTCAGTTCGTTTTCTGGCTTAATTGGTGCTAAACCCGCGTTCTGGGGGTAAAGCAGCTGCAGCTTTCCCTTCTGTAAAGGAGAGGGTGGGCGTGGAGTTACCCTAACAGGGCCAGGGTGAGATGCATCTCCTCAGCAGTTGTGGTCTGGTAACCGTTTGTGGCTTTTTTCTCCCTTCTCTCAGTGAATCGCTGTGGTTTTCTGTTGTGGTAGCTGGGAAGAGCAGCACATCATGCCGACGGTGGTGGTGATGGACGTGTCGCTCTCCATGACACGGCCCGTGTCGGTGGAGGGCTCCGAGGAGTACCAGAGGAAGCACCTGGCAGTGCACGGCCTGACCATGCTGTTCGAGCACATGGCCACCAACTACAAGCTGGAGTTCACAGCTCTGGTGGTGTTCTCATCACTGTGGGAGCTGATGGTGCCCTTCACCAGAGATTACAACACACTACAGGTAGGGTTTGTGAAACCTGAGAGCTGGAAGTTGTCACTATTGGTTCAGAATCACAGTGAAACAGTGTGATTTCATACTATCCTATACACGGTGTCTTAAATGGAGCTTTTTATCTCTAGTTGCTTTCACTTATCCTTAAAACAAGGGTAGAATCTTAGCTACTTTACAAGTTATACCTTTGCAGGTGACCTCTCAAGCATGGTTAATCGAGTTAAAAGTGAGAATGGATAAATCAGGAGGAGAGGGCTGCCTGAGGAAACTTGTACATACAGCAGTGGTTCTACAGCATTCATGTTTTTCTGTGTGGTTGTTGATTAACAGTGGATATAGGAGACAGCAGTCAGGAACATCTGGAATGTTTTTGAGTCAAGTGAAGATGCTTTTAACGACATCTAGCAGGTGAAATAGGTGAGAAGGAGGAGAAAGTGATTTTAGACCTTGAAGATATGGGAGGGTGTAGGGAGACTGTGAAGAGAGTCTTTGTATGAACGCTGTAAGGCACTGGAAGTTTTGGAGTCCACTCAAAATTACAGATACGTATCTGGTTCCCATATATACCCTTAACAAGAAGTGGTACATCACTGCCTCAGGATTAGCTTTGTCAGTTGTGAGGCTCACAGATTTGAAAAGATATTATCTGTTAGGTTTTTATTTTACTAATTGAATGCTAGTGCGTTTGGTTTATTTTTCCCTCCCCAGGGAATTTCTGAAAGCCAAGAACTCCTCCAGCATGTTAGTTTTACAGCTGCAGCCTTCTTACAGTGTTGTGTTCAGTGTCAAGTTCTCATTTTAAGTAGAAAAGCCTATTTATGGTTATAGAAACAGAATGACAATGTGAGTTGTGATTTCTGTTCCTCTCTACCTGAGTATTAGACGAGCTCTTTGTGGCCTGCTTTCTGGACCTCTTAGAAGTTGGGAGTTGCTGTGAGGAAGGATTTGTAGAGCTACATTCCTTAGAGCTGTACTGTGGGCCCAGTACACCTTGTACTCTGAAACATCATGTCTTTGTGGTCTCGTTAACGAGGCCTTGTGCAGAAAACAAATAAAGCTCAATTTGAGAGATGAGATGGTGGTTTGCATTGTGTTTAAAGCTTTTTCATTGTAATATTCTTCCAGAATGCAAAAGTTTGTTGTTTCTCATATGTTAGAATAGAATTGGGAATGCTTTGTTAGACATTGCTTCAGTCTCCAACTCTCCTATTTCTTTGAGGCTTTTAATTTTCTCTCTGAGACCCGTGTTCACAATGATTAGTTCCTTCAGCTGTCACAGTTGTCTTGAAGTACCATTCACTGTTTCTTTTTTGACTGTGCAGGTGATACATAAGAGCACAGCACTTGGTATTGTGTTGCAAACCAAAGCAAACATACTGACTTGCTAGAGAACTGGGAATAACTTTTTTAGGTTTCCTTTTAGAGATATGTCGCTCAGCATTGACCAACTATTTGTCTTCACAGGAAGCCCTAAGTAACATGGATGATTATGACAAAACCTGTTTGGAGTCAGCACTACTTGGGGTTTGTAATATTGTCCAGCAGGAATGGGGTGCAGCAATTCCTTGCCAGGTATGACTGATTTTCACTGTTCTTGATATCTAGCATATTCTTAGTGTTCCCTGGAAGTTGAAGAAGGAAAAGTGAATGCAATTTGAAAACTTGGAATACTCACACCACTCAGCTACTGGTACCCCAGAAAAAGAAAGAATCAGTGTTCTGGATAAATCTGGGTTATTGACAGGAAGTGACATTTATTATAACATTAAGCAACAAAAATCCAGATAGTTCTGTGTTGAAATGTGTTATAGCAGAGAGAGGAGTGTGTGGGGACACTGTGCATCAGTGATGTTCTTTGTATGTTATAAAATGTGGTCCCACAGCCCTTTTTTGGAGGCTTGGCTTTTGATCTGGGTGCAGTCTTCTGTCCCAAGAGCCCCAGTCAGTTTGGAAGGAGTACAGTCACACAGTAACCTCTGTCCTTCTATACCTGGTGATTTCTAGGGCTTCTAACAGTTCCAGATCTCAGGCAACAGCATGGAGTACTGTTGGATGTGTTTTTATTTGTTTTTTTTTCCTTAATGAGTCATTTTGGAGTGCAACTGCTTGCACACACCATCCAGCCTTGGCAGCTCCCAGCATTCTGAATTTGCTGTCTCTGCTTTTAGCCTCAGTTTTCTGAATTTGCTATCTCTCATGGCAAAATCTAGTGTTAGCCCTCAGTTTTCTGAGACACTAAGAGCCCACTGCTCTTTGGGTCAGGATTTAATTCAGTAATTTTGCAGCTCAATAGGCTAGGAACATCTCTCAAGCAATAGTCCTTTAGGAGAAAGAAGATGGAAGTTTATTGTCTAGGCAGGGCTTTGTAATATAACTAGGATAAAAGGCACCTTGGAGAAGCAGACATTCAACACAAAGAACTGGAACAATGTAAAAGCCAAGCATGGATTAGTTCCCAGCAATTTCATCTCCTATTTGTGTCGTGCTTCATTGTACTGGAACTTCAGGTTATTGGGTGATGAAAGGCAGAGGGGAATGTACTGTGCAGAATTCTGTAATAATAAAAACCATTGCTGCCGAGCAACAGTTCAGATGGTTAGTGGGGAGATTAAGAGAGTAAAAAATCTGGCTGTAACAGATACACATTTGTTTCAGTTGGATTTTATTTTCCTTACCTGCCAGACAAAAAATAATGCCTGCTGCTGCTGTGCTGTTTTGCAAGGGGAGCTGCTTACTCCTCTGGAAACAACTGAGTCTATATGGTTTCATTATTCGGTGCGTAGTTGCCCCCTGCAGATAGGAACATGTCTCTGCTCAGAAATGCTCATCTGGCTTCTCTCTCTCAAGGTTGTCCTCGTCACTGATGGCTGCCTGGGGATCGGCAGAGGTTCCCTGCGGCACTCACTAGCTACTCACAGCCAGCGAAGCGAAAGCAATCGATTTCCACTGCCCTTCCCATTCCCATCCAAGCTGTATGTCATGTGCATGGCAAACCTGGAAGAGGTGACATCTTTAGCATATACCTTCCTCTTTTGTTACACTGGTTAATTATTGTTCTTTTCTGATCTAATAATCAGATCGGCGCCAAGCACATTTTGATACTGCTGTGCTTAAAGCTTAGTTGGTGTGCCAGTTATTGGGTGAAACTTCATGCTGGCATCTTTCTTGAGGATTAGTATTGCATCCATAAAGTTGCCCATCTCTATAAATCGTATCAGTGTCTCCCTGGAGAATGTTGTGCAGTTTCTGTTGATCTATTTATGTTGTTCTCTGTACTCCATTAATTACGCTGAATTATTTGGGGTCTTAAATTTCCAGATTCCTAAATAAATGACTTAACGTTGCAGAGCTGCTCAACACTTAAAACAGAACAATTCTTCAGACATTTGAATAAGCAGAATTCTGAAGTCTGCAGTGGAGAGTGCTCCAGCCAGCTTCTGTTTGTTTTGAGTGAATATGTATCTTTGAAAATCTCCATACCAGCTTCAAAAATCTGCGGTAGTTAGAATTCTGTTCAACACAAACATTTAAAAGTAAGCTTATGTAGACTAAAGCTTCTTAACTTAGGTTTTATTAATAGCTTGGCTTCTAACTTGACAACTATGCTCTTATGTCATGGACAGAAGGATTTTCTGCATAGGGCTGCAATAGATATTTCAGCTTCAGGGTCTCTGTCAAGATTGATCCTCTCTATTAAGCAGTGGGTTGAAGTATGGTTGACGCATCAGAGTAATTGGTAAAGTGTTTGAAGTAAATCTTCTATTACTGATAACTTGAGGTGCCTTCACAAGCGTTCTCTAAAAACTCAAAGAGAATGATGCATCTCTCCTCTCATAAACTGTATTGTCCTGAAGGAGCTGGAAACTTAGAATTACCAATGAAATGATGTGTTATTTAAGGTATTCTTGTGCTCTTGAAGACTTAGAGCTTCTCTGATTACTGGTAGCGTGAACGTTGCTTTTGAAGCAGAACTTAATGTGATAAAGCACTGTATTTTATTTTTCTGGGCCAAACACTGCATCTGCATATAAACACAACACAACACTTCATAGGAGCCAAAGAATATTGGTTTATGCCGAAAAGAGTAATGTGACAAAATTTTGCTGTGTTGTTTATATTCTCTGAAAACCTGGTGGTTAAGAAAAATCAGATTAAAATAAGTAAAAATAAAGCTTAACCAAAACATTTTGCTTTGTTTGTTCAGCTTCAGAGCACGGATTCCTTAGACTGCCTGGAACGGCTCATCGATTTAAACAATGGGGAAGGGCAGATTTTTACCATTGATGGACCCCTTTGTCTGAAGAATGTACAGTCAATGTTTGGGTTAGTAGACAATGTGCCTTTGTGAAGATTTCCACTAAGGAGATCCCATGTAACAGAAAAAGAATGAATGATACCAGATGTTGTCATTTTTTGCCTTGTTCCAGAAAGCTGATAGACCTGGCTTACACGCCATTCCATGCCGTTCTCAAGTGTGGCCACTTAACATCTGATGTGCAAGTATTTCCCAGACCAGAACCTTTCATTATAGATGAGGAAATAGACCCCATTCCTAAAGCAATTAATACAGGTAATGCATTTTTTTATTGCTTTTTAGTTAAATGCATTTGATTTCAACCTTTTCACTACTGTATCTTATCCTGTATGGTTATGTTTCACCTGCTTTCTTTCTATCTGCAAAGCTCAATCACTGATGATGTAGTTTCTTGGTATATATGGCACCAGACAATTCTGTGTTTGTCTAGCAATGTGGTTCATGGATAACTGTGTGTATGTGTTGGAAATGATGTGTGTCATGACATTATGTATGAATATTTGTGTTTTACTACCCCCAGTGAAGATCAGGGTTCTGTTGTGCAGCCTTAGTCACTGCTTCAGAAAGTTAGTGGTGCAAAAAGCAGCGGTGTTGAATTGATTCTGGATGCACTCAGCTGATTAAAATCTGTTGTCTCTCCACAGATCTAGAAATTGTAGGTTTTGTAGATATAGCTGACATTTCTAGCCCTCCTGTCTTATCCAGACACCTGGTACTGCCTATTGCACTTAACAGAGGTAAGCAAATTCTTGTAACAAAAAGTGCTTTAAGCTTCCCCTTTAATGGCTGTGGTGGTTTTGTTGAGAAGGAAATCTTGTGCTTTATGCCAGATGTCCCTAAGGTCCACACTTACGTGTTTGCATTAAGGTTAAAACCTTGAACACAAGATCTTTCCTTTTTTTGGGCAGTGTGTTCTTTGGGAAAATCATCTGAATACATCACAGTGAATAAGTAGAGAGAAAAGTGTTGTTATATCATCATTATTAGTAGAGGATAATCTTCAAGCTACAAATACTTGTGGGTCATAAAATATGTGTTGTGAGATGAATAATTAATACCAGCTTCTAATTGGTTCTTGGAATGATTTCTTGCTGTGAAAAATCTAATCAGAGTAACACCTGCATTGCTCAGTGGTTCTTCAGCATTGAATGCTGCTCACTGACTCTAAGTATATCTGTGTCTTTACAGAAAACTTGTGTAGGCTTCAAGAACAATTGAGCATGTCTGTGGCTTGCAGCTACTTGTCTGCTAAGAAGGGCTTCCCAAGTCTTTTTCTTAAGGCCTTGGAATGGAGCTAAAAGAAACTGAGATTTCTTGTGATAAAGAACAGTGAAAACACCAGATGTGCTTCCATCTCTGCACCGGCACTCTTATCCTGCTAGGCCTTCCATTTTAAAAGATATTAACAGTTTCATCACAGCTGTATTCTGGTTTCTAAAACACAGTGTCTCATAATGACCACAAATTGCATGGGAGAGGTGGACTTGATTTACAGGATGTTTTGGTTCAGAAGCAGCCATGTTATTAATTGCCACTCTTAGTGCCTTTGCATTTCTCTTCTAGTTCCTTCAAAGTTTTATTTGCAGAGTTATTTGTTAAATGTGTGAAGTTTGTGATCAGAATGCAGTAGAGTAATCATATGTTTTTATTCAGTCTCACCCGGCTGCAGCAGAAGGGTTTCCCAGTCACTGCCACTTCTGGCAGCCTTTCCTAAGAAAGGAAAGTATCTTTGCAGAATGGTGCTTTGGGTTGAGAGTTCTTCATGACAGAAAGTACAGGATGGTAGAGTCATGGGAATAGAAGTAGTGTGTTTGAACTTACATTGTCCCTTCGTTTGCTTTCCTTCCCCAGAAGGTGATGAGGTGGGACCTGGGATCACAGATGACACCGAAGATGAGAATTCAGCTAATCAAATTGCTGGAAAAATTCCCAACTTCTGTGTTTTGTTACATGGGAGCCTGAAAGTGGAAGGCATGGTGGCTGTCGTCCAGTTGGGGTATGGAGCTGGATGTCTGCCTGAAAGATCTCTCTTACTTTGCTCATTTATGCTTCACCCTCTACAGAACTTGCATCACTAGGCAAAGCCATGGATTTTTAACTGTAGACTTGTTTCTGCCAGTATTAATTACAAATAGTGACTCTCCACACAGTGGAAGAAAGGGAAACTCTGTGTTAAGACAGTTGGAAAGTGTTCAGACTTTGGGATTTGCTCTTTTCAATAGGCCAGAGTGGTATGGGATGCTCTATTCACAAGCTGATAGCAAGAAGAAATCGAACCTCATGATGTCTCTCTTTGAACCTGGTCCTGAGCCCCTTCCATGGCTAGGGAAGATGGCACAGCTTGGACCTATCTCAGGTACTGATCACACTCATTGGAGTAACTTGGGAATTCAGCATTTTCTGAACGCTTTCTGATTGCATGACCTTGCCAGATCTTACTCATTAAGTCTTTTTATTTCCTTTTTTTTCCTCCAGATGCGAAAGAAAATCCTTATGGAGATGATGACAATAAGAGTCCTTTCCCCTTGCAACCCAAGAACAAGCGCAGCTACGCACAGAACGTTACTGTATGGATTAAACCAAGTGGCCTCCAGGTACAGATTTTAGACTTGATGCTTTACTCTAAACAGCAGAAGCTTTCTCAGCAGCAAAATGGAGTCTGTGTGTGTCTCATCCACTTGTTGTAATTGCTTTACTGCTTTCCTTTCATCTTTATAATAACTGCCTCTGTAAAATGCGATGATTAAAATGCAATCAGAAAGCATAGCTTGTTTAATGGAAGCTGCATCTGGCTTAGTTTATTGGGTTTAGTGTAATTGCAGCTTGTTTCAGCCTTTGTGAGCTGCAGGCTTGTCACTGGTCGGGATTATTTATCAATAAATAGTTGAGGACATTTTTCTGCAGCTTACTCAACAGTTGATAAGATCTTTTCTTCCTTTTCTGCAGACCGATGTACAGAAGATCTTGAGAAATGCACGGAAACTCCCTGAAAAGACTCAGACTTTCTATAAGGTGAGTCTTGGTGCAGGCCAGCCTGAGGCTTTGATCTGTAGTGATAGCAGTGCATCTGACAAAGGAGCACATACTGTCTGTGTCTGTGGGATGTTCACTCTGTGCAGGGCTTGAAGAGCTCTGCAGAAGCACACACTGTCCTCTAAAGACACCTTGGGTCCTTTTTATGGACTAGTTAAAGTGAGACAGGGAAGTCTGGTTTCCTGCCGTCACATTTTCTGCCGTGCTGACAGAGATGTGTCACATTTACAGGTGACCCTCACGATCTCTGCTACTTTGATGGTGAACTTAAGTGCAGATTTTACGCTTTTGTGCTGGCAGAAATAAACTGATGGATCAAAGAGGAATACGAAAACGAGTGTCAATCTGAACCTGAAAGCATGTCCTACGTTTTTTCTACAAGAGAAGTAGAGAAAGAAAATTCCAGTCACTTTTGGCCGTATCATAAAAATCCATAATCTAGGCTGTAGACAGAGGTAATTGTTATTCCTCTTGTAAGCAAAGTACTGAAGCAGTTTATTATTGTGGTCCCCAGAGACCTGAAGGATGAATACACTGCTGAAATGCACACAAGCAGCCATCGTTGTTTACAGCGAAGAAAAGTATGTATAATGTTTTTCTGGGTGCTGTGGTTAGAGGCAGCAGTCAGAGAGGCCCAGGCTGGAAACCACTCCAGGCAGGGACACAGACGGAGCAAGCAGGCACAGTAGCTGAGTGCACAGAAAGGAGAAGTGAATTTCTAAGAAGGGATCAAGGGAGAACTAGCTAGTTACCTGTGCCACTATAATCCTCAGCCCTGAAGCATTTTCTTGTCATGAGCAGCTAGGCATCTTGCAGCAGCTCTGCTGATCACACAGGTTACTTTCCTTGAAGTGAATAAGCTTGCATTTAAAAAAAGAAATTAAATATATACCTTTCTGAAGCCATCATGAGCCTTTGTATAAAGCAGTTTTTGTTCTTTGCAGGAACTTAACCGTTTAAGAAAGGCAGCTCTGGCCTTTGGCTTTTTGGACCTCTTGAAAGGTGTGGCAGACATGCTGGAGCGGGAGTGCACGCTGCTTCCTGACACAGCTCATCCTGATGCGGCGTTTCAGCTCACACACGCTGCTCAGCAGCTCAAAGTGGCAAGTACTGGGGCATCAGAATACACTGCCTATGATCATAACATTGCTCCACTGCAGACAGACTTTCCCAGTACCGGCACTGAAAGAATGTGAAGTCTCCAGTTTGGGTACTTACGTAGATTGAGACTCGAGTCACTCAGATTTCCTTGTCCTGTTTACTTTCTTAGGGCTTCTTTAATTATTGGAACTTCCTGTTATAACAGGGTCCTTTACTTGCATCAGTGCTCTCCAAATAAATGTAGCTAGTCTGTGACAGCTTTCAGTCAGGCCTGGAAAACTGTAGGAGGTGATTGCTGTTGGATGGTGGGTGGAAATTACGTGTGAGGAGACAGAGAGCATGGCATCGTGGGGCTCAGGCTTTTTGTGGCTTTTGGCCTTCCCCAAATGTGGTTGATATATAAATGAAATCACTGGTAGACGTGTCCTAAAAGGCAGCTGCTGTTATTTTACAGATGGATTTGAGCAATCCAGAGAAAATACATGAGAATCACTGTATGAGATGAGATACACAGCTAATTTCAAGGTGCTCTCACTAATTGCTAGTCCATACTGCAGTGATGAACATCACTGGTGGTGCAGTGCTTATGCTTGTGAAAGTAACTTAATCTTTTGAGACAAATTTTTTATTTGTGTAATTTTAATAAAAAGGAATTCTTCAGGAGAAGATTGTTTTGTTCCATTTTCAGAGCAGCTTTGCTGTGTGTTAGCTTAGGAATGGCTGAAACATCAACGTGATGAAGGTCACTCTCATGTTAAGCAGCTGGAGTCTGAAGTAATAAATTATTCAGCTTACTGCATTCAGGGAAAGAGCAAAGAACTGAACTGAAGCAAAATTTGGTTGTAAATCTTTATTAATAGAAACACATTCTTTCTGAAGGACTAAAACTCAAATTGTTTAAGATCCATTACAGCTCGTACTAGGTACCACAATTTCACTGAGAAACATCATGTATGAGTACATACAGATTTTATAACAGAAGTTTAAATGCCCAGTAAAGAAATCAGAAGTATGAAGGGGATCCTTGCTGTTCCAAGCCAGCTAATTCAGTCCTTTGATGTACTTCAGACATACGTACAGTGTGTACTGTAGTGAAATAGTGTGTAAATAATGCTCAGCTCTTTTGAGAAAGTTACCTGCACTCTTCTCTGCAAGTGAGCCTCCAGTATCTCTAAAGAGAAGTTGCATCATGCCTCTCGTTGACAAAACACAATTGTGAAATGCAGTGTAGAGCTTGTATCAGTTCTTTGTTAAAGTCTCTTTATAAACCATTTTCCTTCCTTTACAGTAATAATCCCTGGGTCCATGCCATAAATAGTAAGCTGTTTGTTAACTTCCAGGAGGATTCATATCATTTCACAGTAGAAAAAGATAACACAAGTAGTAAGATGACACTTGAGCTAATCTCAGCTTCGGTGCCCGATCTGGATTGCTGGCATTGCTTGGGGTACCCTGGGGACAGCAGCAGCTGTGAAGCAGCTTGTTCAGAACCATAATTTTTCTAAACTGGATTAAAGGGACCAGAGGAACCTGAAATTAACTACAGGAGGCAAGGTGTGAGGAAGTGCTCGTGGAAACGAAGTCCACTGAAACAAAAGCTTTCAGGTGAGAGAGTACATGAACTGGGGTGTGAAGGGAACAGCTCCTGTTTAAAGCAAACACAGAGGAAAGGGTCCCTTCAAACCCTAGGTGGGATCTCCCTTACTGAGATATAATCTATTATTTTGATGCCACATTTGTTTGACCTACTGCTCTACCCCATCAGGGAACAGCCAAGAAAGTGTGTTAACAAATTAAATGTGCAGCTGATAAAATGAAGTAGAAAGACATTCTCTGTTGCTTTTCCAAGCCTATAAAGGAGCTACAGCCCCAGCAGGAACTGTCAGAAGAGTTCAGACTCCCAGGGCAGCTCCAGATTTTAACTCTGCATGAGTTGGATGGAGTTCTTCTGGGGTTCACATGCTGCAAGAAAGGTGGTACCTGTGTTTCCTTGTCTCCTTGTGTCAGGATGCACCCCAGGAACAGCATGGGCCAGCTAATGGTATGTCCCAACATCAGAAGCCCTATCTGCATGCAGTATTGAAAGAGCAAATATCCAATTTAAATATAAACACTACTTCTATTCAGTGCTGCTCCACCATTTAGAAGCATATTGTATGCAGATAATAGGATTTCTCCCTAATACAGCAGTCAGTAGGATACAAGAGTAAGTGCAGCTGTCCCATGGTAAATGTCACGCATGCATTTGATTGAAAGAACAAAATACAGCATATGGGAATGTTACCTGAATTCTCTATGAGATCATGAATCTAATATGATCATTTAATTTTACAAAATTCTTTACAGTGGGTAAAACCCTAAGAATTAGAGGCTTATCTTGTCATTGAGATAAGTTAGATAAGAAAGCACTGAAGTCCTCCTTTACTTCATCTTTCTCTTCTTTGGTCCAAGGTGCTGTTTCCTTTGCTTGTAGAGATATCGGAAGTTTACAAATAACCCTGAAAAAGAATCAAGTGTTTAGGTAGGACATCACTTAAAGCTAGATGGCTGCACCAAATTAAAGCAAACAAAGAAAACCCACAATGGTTTATGAGCAGATACGTAGCACTGAAAGCTAGGGCTGGTATTTCCATGTGGGGTTAGATGGGTTTGTCACTTGTAAAACTGTGCAGAGCTGGGAAAGGATCAGACAGGTGATTCAGACAGTCTCAGCTGAAGGTGTTCTTTAAGCAAAGTCTGCAGGGGGGAAACCTAATCAAAGTTCAGCTTAACATTATAGATAAGATTCAGTGACCTCAATGTCTTTTGGATACATAGGCATACTGGCTTTTTATACTACAAAATTAAGTTTAGGAAGTGTAACAAAATAAACCAGGTATGCTGCTACTTGAACAGCCTTCTATATTGTTCCCTGGAAAAACGTTGTATTATAACGTAGTTTAGTTAAACATTTTCTTAAATTTGGTATCATGTTTTGAGTTCCAGTAAATCATTCTGAAGCTCAAATAATGTAACAGGGTGAAATTAAGCAGAGTGGGATTACAAATACATGTAAAAAATGTACTTTTAACTCAGATGAACTGCAGATAACACTGCTAACTTGTTAATAAGGACTCCTCCTTAGAGGCAAACCATGCTAATTGTAGCCGTGTTCCCTTCAGCCTCTGACAAGTATTTAAGTGAGCAATGAGGATGGTACTTAGCCTCAGGCAAGTTTGTGTTGTCAAGATCTCTGACACATGGGACTTTAGCTTTCTTAGGGAAAATAGACCTAATCAGAGGAAACTGCCTTTTCATTTTCAACAGCAAGAAATACAATTAAATATCTTACCCAAAAACAAGGCTATAAGATACACCTGAAGCAAGAATGAGAACTGGATTGTGACGTTCAGTGGATTTGGCAATCCCAGACTAAATTTTCCCGTTTCACTGAAGATGGGAATGGACTGAATGAGACAGACAGCTGAAAGCAGAAAACCGTGGTTATCAAACACAGGTAAAATGCTCATTATTATACTTGTGAGAGTTTGAATCAAAGCTATTTAAGCAATGTAGTATAATGGTAAGCAGCTACATCACATGGTAAAGCAGTTTAGTTACAGAAGTCTAAGCATGGTAAACTTGCCTGGCGAGACATTGTTCTCATACACAGCCATGCAGCCTGCAGGGCCTGTGCCAGCAGTGCTTACCATGTTGCAATACCCCCAGAAAAAGGAGATAAGTTTCTCCTTATCTTGGAGTTGAGCAATGCACAGCCTACTCCTGGCTCACAGAAGCAAGCTCTGACAGGTAGGATTACAACACATTTCTTGCATCTGGAGGCTGAGTAGTCACAAGGATTTTAAAAATTCATATGTTAAGACAGAAGAGTTCACTGTTGAAGTCCTCTCTCTGGGCTTCAAAGCTGAAGGGGAGAACAGCCCCATTGGGAAAGCACTACTCTTGTCTCAGAACAGGTTATGATGCTTTCCCCAGGAAGAACAGGCACTTGCTCATTCTGTGCCAGTGATTTACAAGGTAACTGCAAGGAGTCTGAGCTGGCGTGAACCCCAGCAGGTCTGACCAAGCAGATATAGCAGACAAAAGTAAATGAAGCGAAGGGAAGCGAGCGTTGTCTTCCTACAACACCTGCATGGTCTGCAGTGCACACTTGGTCACTTTGTTCCACTACCCTTTTGTTGCCTTACTTTCCTCTCCAGTGCCCAAAACGATGACTTCTATTCACATCAAATTGAAAGTGTTTGCTTCAGGAAGTTAGAAATGCTCATATCTGGTTCAGCTCAAAGCACACATCTGCTGATCTGCAGCACTATTCTATTACTCTTCAGTCCAGAAGCCAAAACAAAAATGGAGTTATTTGCCCAGAATTAACTTCGTTTATTAAACTTTTTTTCGGGCATACCTTCTGCCAAGCCGCCTAAAGGGTAGAGAGGGATCCAGCTGGTGTAACGGAGCCAAGTTAGAGGTTTCCATTCTATACCCATGCATGAAAGCATGTAATAGGGATACCTGAAGCCAATTAAGCACGAGAAGAAACAGATATTGTTTAATATTAAAATAGAAGCTGCTACCAGAATTAAGCTTGCATATATCCGCAGTATAGAACAGTCAACATCATTTCCAAGTGACACAAGAATAATCAAAAACTGTTCTTGTGGCTCTTGATGGACTCCCCCTTATTTGGCAGTTCATATAACTAATGCTATTCTGATCACTTGGATGAATTTAACTGCCTGACTTGTTGAACAGACCTTTCACAACATTTTCTTTGGAAAGGACAGCAGAGCACAATGCAGCTCACTTAATCATAGCCTAAGTATACATCATCTAGAGGGCCAAATTTCCCAAAATACAGCAATGTGTTTTTTCAGGACAGTATTATCTTTTAGATTCCTATATTGTCCCAGCTTCTGGCTGTGACAGTGTCTAAAGGGGGTTTTACTCTCTGGTTCCAATCTCTGTGCCAATCTTCCAAAAGGTACAAAGATCAAAATCTTTGAAGGTTCTTGGAAATAACCACGTTGTTCTGTGCACACCCATTAAAGGAAAAGTCCCACAAACCTGAACAGCTCAATGATGCTCCAGAAATAAAACAAGAAGAACACCACAGCTTTGCTCTGCATTTCCTCTAAGCTTCCAAGGACAACAAACAAAATGAAGTTTCTTCCAAATACCTGTTTAAGGAAAACAAATTGGGGAACAGTCACACTCTTTGACAAAGGAGCAAGTCCTTGCTTTCAAAGCCATGCAGATTATCTGCTTTTCCAGTCCAAAACAGTTCTGTACTCAGCATTTAATTATACAGCTGAGCTGTCACCTCTGATTTTTAAGCACGCCTTTCTATTCTTTCTATTCTTGGTCTGATGCAATGGGACCTCATCTTAAATCATACAGCTTCACTTTTATTAACAACAACCATGTCCAAGATAAAAGGGGCACCAGAATCTAATCAAAAACATTTACTTTTTGTCAGCTGATTCTTTCTTTTGTTGTCCTACGTTATCATATTTAATTGCCGGGAGAAGACAGCCTCCCACAGCAGAGTATGGGAAGCCTGGATATCTGCCTCTTGAGTAACAGACTCTCTAGTTCAGTGACAGTAAGATTACATCACGTAGAAAAAGTAAAATACGCATTTTCTTATAAAGGGAGGAGCAAGAAGAAACTTAAAGTATTACCTGTATCACAGCAGGAATCAGTGGTGATCTGACTAGTCCTATTAGTGAATTCAGGATTTCCATTAATGCCAGAGTCTGACAGAAGTACATCATGTCAGCAATAGTGTGAAATGTATCATAGAAGGAATCTGTAAGACATGGGAAACAGTTTTAAGGACAGTTTTTCATGTTCGGGAAGCACAGCTTCTGATAACAGCCTGTTTGTATCTGAAAAAGCATTATGCATGATTACTGAACTTCCTCATAGGCCTTACCTCCAAGTCACACCACTTAGTCCAGAAACACTGCTCAAGTCCTCTATTTCCTACGCAGAGGGACCAAGAGCTATTACAGCAAGCACCTCCCAAAAAAATGTGACAGCACCATCCCTCAGCAGAATGAATGAATTTCATTCCACAACCAAAATGTTCTGCCCAGCTTACTTTCAAAAATACTGATCTCACAGTAAGCAAAACGTTTCCTTCCATCTGATTTCTTTAGATGCAATCTTGGTGGAGTACAAGCATCATTCATTAGATTACACATCTGTCATTTCAAGTAGCATTTTCCTATCCTTGAAACAGTGATGGCTTTTCTTGTGCGCTTTGGTGATACATTTACTACTTCATTTCCTAGATACGTCTTCCTTTAAACTTTGATATTTAGAAGTATTAAAAATGACACCCTGAAATGTGATGAAGCAGTGCTTGTTACTTGCCTTTTCCTAAGATGAACAGTCGTACTGTCATGTTCACAAAAATCCAAGAGAATCCCAGAAACTGTACGAGGTTGTACATTATTAAGTATCCTTTCTTCAGGTGTTTGAAAGCTGAAATCAATAATAAATGCATCAGATGAGCAGAGCACAACGGTAACGCTCCTGCAAACCAAGCTTTCTGTGAAATACAGCCTACAGAAAGGGGAACTATCGATTGTGGCAAAAGAGGAGCTGTGTGCTTTGTGAGTTCTGCCTGCTTTCATCATCTGCTAGAACAGAATTCTTGCTAGTCAGGTTTTTACACTCCTTAGAAACTGCAGGCAATTTGTATTACATTTCCAAATTGCTCACGATACACAGATCCTCCTCCAGCATGCACCAAACCACTCAAAATTGCTCCATGAGATCACATATGTGAGTGACAGCAGCTGAACCCACATCTCACACACTAGAAAGGTACAGTTACTTACGGTCTTTTGGGACTCTGGATTCTATTTTCATTTTGTTAATCTTTTCTTCTTCCTTAAGATGAAGGATAAGGTTTTAGCGAGTGTTACCGTAATTAGCAACTGATTTGTTAACTACCCTACTGCAAAGCTAGTAGGTTTAAAACTCAGTTAAGCAGCCAATTGCTAGAGGGCTTAAATGTTCACCTGCATAAAACAGAGCACATTATTCATCCACAATTAATGGCAATGTAAAGGTAGAGGGCATTAACTGGCTTTACAGCCTTCACTGTATGTGGTGCTCTAACAGATGCCTTTGCTGAAAAAGCCAGCTGATTTCTGTGTTTGCAATTATTACTGTTTCTTAGAACTGCTCCCTAAAACGTTTCATAACCCACGAGAGACCTGACAGGAACTGAGTATATCCAGCCCAGGCTCCTCCTGCCCCTGCACAACTGCTTCTGCTGCTGCAGTAGCTCTTTCGCCTCTGCACTTAACCTCAATGGCTTGGAGGAGAACAGGGCAGTGTTTGTTTTAAACCAGTTAAACAGAAATGCAGTCTGTTCTGTTAAAGTGCTTTCCAAGATGGGCTTTCACCCCCTGCTGCATTAAGCTGCTTGAACTTACCATATGGTGGGAATGCTCAGTCACAGCCAGCCCTGCAGCTCAGGAAACACTACTGCGACAGTATACATGGAAACAAGACCCTGCTTCTTAGGCAAGCAATGCCCAGGACTGGTGTCTCTGGGCTTCACATGGCACGTTAATCTGACCCTCATATGGATCAGGATACAGGAGTGCTAGGGTGCAAGGCAAGAGGTGCAAGCCTTCAGCTGCAGGCATCAGCCAGCACTGAGCTAATATACAGCAATCCTTGCTTTGTAACTGGCAGCACGAACCCTGCGAGCCCACAGGACTGACCTTCTCCTTCAGTTCCATTTCAGCATCCGATTCATCTAACCAGCGGTCGAAGTCCGGAGCTAGGAAGAGCGGGCGTTTCTCTTGCTTGGTGAGTCTCTCCCACCAGTGACTCTCCTTTTTCTGCACAGTGATGTTGAGCTGCCTTTGGGTCACCCTGCACACGGGCTGGGGGCAGGCACAAGAGAACACGTCAACAAGAGCCCTAAGAAACGAGCTCTGAGACTGAGCTGATAGCTGAGCGCTCCCCTCCAAGAAAGCAGAGGTGACGTGGATTGCTGCAGCACAGGCATCTCCCTGCTGCCCAAGACACAGCATGGAAACCAAGGGCAAGGTGAAGATGGCTATGGGACTTGTGATTTGACGACCAGCTGGAAGGCCTGCACTGCACAGCACTATTCCTACTACAGTTAGCACAGCCCCTGGCGCTAGCAATCCTACACAAAACCTACAGACCATGCCTCGTGTTTCATACAGTGAGCCACCACTTCCTCTAGCCAGTGGTACAAATAATGCTAGTGTCAGCCACAGGTACGTCCCCAGAACGGGGAATCCCACGTGACACCTGCTGTGGTGAGAGGAAGAGCCATGACCTGCACTCGTAACTGCGTGTTCCCCCAGCAGTCTCTGTCAAGGCCTGGCTCTGTGCTCCTGGGACATCTGAAGGCTGCAGCTTTAATTTACAGCTACTACTGGCACAGGCTCTGTCTCTCACTGCTGGCACCCTCCAGCCTCCCTGCCAAAGCAGCAGAGCCAAACCATGGCTCCCAGCGTGGCTGCAGGAGTAAGCAGCACAAATCCTCTGCTGAGAGCTGAGCCTGGAGTTCTTCCACGCCCCAGAGGGCTTTGAGAAATGAAGGCAAACTTCCCAGCCACCTACGGGAGTTTGCTCTTCCAGCTGAGTTCCTCCCTATTGGACTACAGCAGCAATTAAAGCAACGTTTTGCAATAGGACCTGCAATGGGTCTATACCAGCAACCTAAGGAATTTGCACAAGCCAGAAACACCAGTTCTCATGAAGTTAGCAACCACACTGGCACTTTGTACCATCGTGTTCCCCCTCCTCCCCGTGGCACAGCTGCATCAAACTGCTGCATCTGTCTCCCCGTATCTGACTGCTTTAAATCCCTATAAAAACTAACTACTGTATAGCAGCTATGGTAAATGTAAGGCCCTGTTTCTATCAAGGCTCAGCCAGCGAGATGAGCTGCATTAAGGCAGGATGGTGGCTGAGCACAGCAACCCAGGACTGCTGTGGGTGGCACTTAGCAGTCAGTCCCCAGGAAAACCTAACAGCACACCGCAGACTTTGTGCACAGACATTCTCTTTTCATGTTTCTCAAACAAACAAAGAAAAATCTTTTCCTCTGCAACAGTTAGAAGAAAAAGAAATACCTACTTTAGGCTCGACTGGTTCTAGGAACTCGATCTGAAACTCGTAGATGTTGTCCCCTTTGGCACCATGACCCTGAGCTAAAAAACAAAGAGCAGATATACAATCAGCACAAAGTGCCTAGCGAGCCCCACACGCCTTTAAAGCACATCTGACACACAGAAATATTCAGTGTTATTTTTACAGTGCCTTCTCCTGCCTCGCTGGGAGGGAAGATCAACAAATATCCCACGTCGGAAGGGATCCCAAAGACAAAACCCCGCGGTGTGGAGCTGCAGGAACCAACGGTGTCACAGCTCTGCAGCTGCTGGCGGGGTGTCCTGGCTGCCAGCCCTGCTCCCCAAAGGCAGTTTGGCTGTAACCCTGCTGGGAAGGCACTGCTGGGAGCAGCCCTCGGGGGAGTGCTGACTTCCCTTCCCACCCGCAAGCTGATCCCGGCACCGACACGCGTGGCCGTGCCCTATCAGTGCCCGCTGGAGGGAAAACGACCAAGTCAATGGCCAAACCCCGCTGAAAGGCAGCACCGCGATGTGCTGAGCAGCGACCCGAGCGTGCTGCCGGGCTGGGCCAGGAGGGCCTTTTAGAGGAGGAGCTGCTTTACCTTCCAAATGGGGCCGCGATAACGCTCACAGATGGGGCTTTGTGGGCTCAGCACGGACAGAGGGACACGGAAACGTCCCGCACATGTAAATGCGGGGCGCGACGCTTTGCCTACGAGACAAGACACGGCCCGCAGCGGTCACAGCCCTACCTCGGAACCGCAGCACGTTGTCGACGATACTGATGTCCGGGCTCTGCGGGGGGGGGGGGGGGGACAAGCTCCGTTAGTGATCGCGACACCGGCAGCTCCGCGGGAGCCCTCGGTGGGCCTTAACACAGCGCTGCCCACGCTCCGCTGCCAAACCCTGCCAGCGGAGCCCCGCCCCCGGTACCGGTACCTGCACGTCGCTCAGCTCCACGCGCAGGTACAGCTCCCGGTGCCGCTGCGCCCAGTGCACGTGCGGCCGCAGACTGCAGCCCGCCATCGCGCCCGCCCCACCGCGCCGCTCCCGTCCCGAGCCGGCGGGGGATGCCGGTGCGCCTGCGCAGTGCGCACGGAGGTGAGCGGGAGGGGCGGGGCTCTGAGTGCGCATGCGCGGTGCGCGCGGCACCTCGGGGTGAGCTGAAGGGAGGTGCGATGGTGGGCGCTGAGGTGGGCTCCGTGGGGTTGGACCCACGCGGTTGCGCGTCCGTCCTCCTCGCGGCTCTGAGCCGGCCCTGAGGCCGTACGTGCTGTCCCCTGCTTCGCTCTGAGGGCGCTGTGGGCCCTGAGGAGGTGGCGGCGATAGCGGTCCCGGTGAGAAGGCCGAGGGCTGTCGGAGGGCCGTGCCGCCGGCCTTAACCCTCAGCTGCTTCCCGCCGAAATCGCCCTTTTCGACCTCTGCGTGCCAACGTCCGCCGCGCGGCCTCGTCCTCCCGGCCGGCAGGTGGCGCTCTGCCGCCCCCGCTGCTCCCGGCGCGGCCCCGCCCGCAGCTGTGTCGTTTCCTCCGCGCCGCTTGGGGGCGCGCTGCGCGGCCGGGCAGCACGGCGGCCCACCTGGCGGAAGCGGAAGCGCCCGGCGGGGCGGCCGTGCAGCGTCGCCGCCGCGGAGCGCCGTGAGTAGCGGGGCCGGGCGGGACCGGGAGGGGGGACGCCGGGCCTGGAGGAGGTGGGAGACTTGTCCCCGGGCGGCCCGGCCCGTTGTCTGCCTGCCGCGCCCGGTGTTGGGTGGGCTCCTCCCCGGGTGGGCTTTGCTCTCTTCCTCCGGCCGCGGGGGCGGGCTCTTGGCTGTGCGCCCCGCTCGGAGCCCGCCTGCCCCTCCGGCACAGCCCTGCGGTGTTGGCGGTGCTGGAGCCCACCCGGAGGGGCCATGCGATGCGTTGCGCGGCAGAACGAGGCAGCGGCGATCTCGGGGAGGTCCCCGCGTTAACCCCGGGCTGACGTCCCTTTGCTGTTCGTGCCAGGTTGCTTAATGCTGCTGCTCTTTGTTTCCCGTTTCTTTTCTTGGGAGGAGTGTCTGAGAAGTAGGTCAGGTTGAGGCATACCGGCATCCGCGTGTAGGTGGAGAAAGGAGATTTTTCTTTGTTGGAATTCTGTGAAATAGGTGAAAGTTCTTTTGACTCAGATTTGAAGCCTAATGCACAGTGTTTAGCTCAGACTGAGCAGAGCACTGTGCTGTGTGTGGGACTGGGATTGCCTTTCAGTGTCACAAGGTATACATTTTAATCTATTTTTGTGTTGTAAACATCTCAGACAGTGGAAGTGCCTCCCTTTGTTGTGTCTGGATTTGCAGAATTGAAAACAAGCTTTTGATTGAGACTTACCCTGCTCTACTTTCAGTGTTTTGTGTTATAAAGTTGCATGTAGTCTCTTCCTCTCATATGTGAATTGAAGCAGGAGAAGCTGGTCCATCAAAGAGTTCTGTCTCCTGGTAGCTGTGCTGGCCGAGCCTGTGCCTTGAAATTCTTTGCTCCTTTAGTGCTTGTTTGCTGAATCCAGGTTTGTTTTTCTTATTAGCATCTTTAGCAAGCTCAGTCCAGCAAGCTATGCCTGCTCTATAGCAGTGTGTCAAACAGTTGTGCAGCCTTTCCATTTTATATATAGAAAAAACAAACTCCTTTTGGGGATTGACAGTCCTCACGCCTTGATGTCTCTGTTAATGAGTTATGTGTAGGAGTTTATAGATGGGTTCCTTTTGGAGCTGCACACAGATCTTGGATTTATGGTTTCCCACTGCCATATCTCTGGGCTGTTTTGTCTAGCTTAGATATACTTTGTAAAGCACGGCTACCTTCAGGAGGAAATATCTGCTCACTGAACCTCCTGTTCAGGAGGATAAGACTTATGCTGCAGATCAGTCAGTTTGGAAAAGGCTCATTTCACTGTGTCACCTTCCAGTATGGCCTCGTGCTTTTGGCAGAATCTCATCTATTCAGAATTCGTAATGCTATGCTTGTAGATGATATAGTGATGGCATTGCTAGACCCTTCACAGCTTTCTTTGAAAGGAAAATTTGTAGGAGAATGATGGTTGTCCAGGGCCAGTTGGTTCAAAATCAGCTGCTAATTCTGTGTCCACTAGGCAGTAGGTTGTCCTAGCCCTTGATACAGTCCTAATCAGCCTTTATTCTGATATCTGTGTGCTGAGATATTCATGACATTCACAGGGTGGAAGAATGAAGTATGAGCTTAACAGGGAAGGATTTGTCCCCTTCATGAACTGAGCAGCTGAGAGATGTTACGGTAAAGAGGCAGACAGCAGTAAGTCTGTGTGGATCTATGAAACTGTTAGCCCTGTTATGAGAGGCTGACCAGTGGCAGCCAGTTTTCCATTGCAGAGATCTGTCCTTTTCCTTTCAGGTTTTCCTACATGAAATAACAGGTTTCTCATAGCGCTTTTGCTGTGTTGTGTTGTGGGAATCTGCCATGAATGTTGGCTGGAAAGGAGTGCTGACCCTCTGGTATTTTTTCCTTTTACAGAAACATGCAACATGGCAGCAGCCATGGAAACTGAACAGCCAAGCCTTGAAGTCTTTGAAACTGCGGGCTGTGAGGAGCAGGTACAGAGAGAGGAGCAGCCAAAACCAGAACCTTTCTATGTAGAAAGACATTCCTGGAGCCAGCTTCGGAAACTGCTCACAGATACACGAAAGTATCATGGGTATATGATGGCAAAAGCCCCACACGACTTCACATTTGTTAAGAAAAATGATCCTGAAGGACCTCATTCTGATAGGATTTACTACCTTGGTGAGTTTGCTGGCACAGCTTGTGTCTTGACTAAACAGTCACTGCGGAGGTTGTTTGGATTTGTCTGTTCCTCAGCACACACCTGATTCCCTCTGGGTTGGTCCCCATGTGCCTTGGCAAGAGCTATCAGAAATCTGAGTAGCACTGAGAGAGATGAGCAGGAGAGGGGCATTCAAACCTTCCTAAACGTGCATCATCTTTGAGACATAAGCTGCGCTGTGCTGAATTCCAGCCAGTGGAAGTAACAGAACAGACCTTTTTGAATTTAAAAGCTCACAAAATAAAAAGATCCCCGACCTTGAACAGGATGAGGTTATTCTTCGAGCAGCGTGTGGTAAGCCTGACTGTAGTTCTTTGTTCCCTGCTTTCTCTGTGACTTATGTTTCTGAGAAGCAGGGCCTTCTCAGTGCAAGGCTGCACTGTAGAGGCTGTCAGTGGTAGGAAGGCCTGTGAAACTGTTTCTCAGCATCTTCTGAGAGCATGTGAAGTATTAACAGAAAGCTAATATACTTCTCTTTGTTTTTCTTTTTGACAACAGCAATGTCTGGGGAGAATCGGGAGAACACGCTCTTCTACTCTGAAATTCCAAAAACCATAAACAAAGCTGCTGCCCTGCTGCTTTCCTGGAAGCCTCTCCTGGATCTTTTTCCGGTGGGTCCTGGTTTCTTTCTCGCATCTTAGCAACACAGCAAGGCTTTGAGGTTGCACCTATAACCCGTTACTGTGAATTTCAATGTTTTAAGCTTCTCCTTGGATTTGGTGAACTCTGCAACCATCTCAAAAACGAGCACGATCTTCTCATCAGTTTTTGGAGTTAGAGCCTGCGTGCCTATGAAAGCTGTGTGTACAGGTTGATTTCTCTGCCAACAGAGATTGCAAGTGCTAATCTGCATCAGATTCCCTGCTGTGAGATCCTAGGCGTTGCTGAAGGAGCCTGTAGTCTCCGTTAATCACTGTCTTGCAGGGGGAAGCAGTGGGTCCCCCTGACTGTCAGTGGCTCTGTGACTCATGCTGAAGCAAGGCATCTCTTTTCCACTCAAGGACGTGCATCCCCTTCTCACCTCGTGCAAAACAAGCTGCACGAGTCCCCCATGCACTATAGCAGGTTCGAGGAGGCAGGGCATTTCCTGTGTGGAATTAGGTGTGTTGTTTCCCCATGTTATTTCCTGAGGTTGTCAGCCAGACATAAATTTCATGCTGTGCTTTCCTCCCACTAGACCAGGCACTGCATATCTGCAGAAGTTAGCGAAGGCTGTCCTACTCATTCTAGAAATAATAGACCTTTTGTCTGATCTTTCTCATACCAGTGTGCATTGAAAATAATGCCAGCCTTGCTAAGGGAGAGGTTGCACTCAGGTTCCCAGTTCTGTGGGATCCGGTCAAGGACTGCACCTAAAGGTTCTCACAGCAGAAACACAAACAGGAGTGGGCTCCTGGCTGTCAGCAGGATTCTGGAGGAGGAGGGTGTCTGCACAGCCATCTGGTCCTGGAAGCCAGGAATGCAGAGATGCTCTGACAGTATTGTAAGAAATGCAGAGCAGAGGTGTTGATTCTGCTTCTGTGCCCGCATTCAGGCCCTCCTGGACTATGGGATGTACTCTAGGGAAGAGGAGTTGCTACGGGAAAGGAAGCGAATCGGCACCGTTGGGATTGCGTCCTATGATTACCACCGAGAAAGTGGCACCTTTCTGTTTCAGGCTGGGAGTGGAATTTATCACGTGAAAGATGGAGGCCCTCATGGATTCACTGTGAGTTTCTTCATCTCTCTGTCTGTCTTACACAGTACTTCCTGCCTCTGGCTAGAAGCTCCTTGGCTTTGTAGTGAAGGCAGTGTGAGCATCAGTTGTTGCTGTACTGGCATGGCAAGTTACTGCTGCTCTGGAGGGGCAGGCAGCCCTGACCAGCCTCGAAACGTGGAGAAGTCCTCCTTAGGGATGCATTGCCATGACTATAGAAACTTGGATGGAGAAATAAAAAGAAATGGTAGAAACTGTGGTGGCAAGGCAAGTCACTAGATTTTCTGATTTTTTTTTTAAGTGGTATTGCCAATAAAAAGGGACATGAAGTCTGTGATGCTCTCTGCTCTTTCATGTACCTGGGAGTCACAGAGGCAGCTTTTGTTCACATGCTGTGGTTTAGAGGTCACTGTTCAGCAGTCAGTGCTGTATGTGTTACAAGATTTGGCTGTAGAACTTTGTGAACAGTTACTCTTTGCTTGTGCTGGACTTCAAAGCTGAAACCATTTCTTGCTGATACAACAGATGCTCAATGTTTGTCCAACCCAGTTGTTCAGTGGAATTTACTGTATCTCGAGTTGTTTTTGGAGAACAAGATTACTGTCTGTTCTGCCTGTCCATTTTTAGGGAGTGCCAGGCTTCTGTAGGCAAGCTGCCTTCTCATCTGTAGTTATTCCTCAGCACTGGTGGAAGAGGTCCTGGTGGAATTGTGCAACATGGTGGAAGCACAACTCTTTCTGTAAAAGTATCTGCTGATATTTTTCTGTTCTGGATTTGTATAGACTGTTCTCTTGTAAACCTGCATGTTTGAAGTCAGCAAGCATGTTACTGTGGTTGTGGAGACCTTCTGCTAATCCTGTTCAGTTACTGTCTCATTACTTACTGTTCTTTTGTTTCTTCTGTCAATCAGCAACAGCCTTTAAGGCCCATTCTGGTGGAGACCAGTTGTCCAAATATCCGGATGGATCCCAAGCTTTGTCCAGCTGATCCAAATTGGATTGCCTTTATCCATAGCAATGACATCTGGATATCTAATATAGAAACCAGAGAGGAAAGGAGGCTAACATTTGTGCACAATGGTAATTCATCCTGAATTAAAATCTCTGCACCTCCTCTGCACTTGTTCTTGCTGTACTGAATTAAGTAGTGACACTAGGTTTTCTTCTGAAATCTGAGGGAGTGGCAACTGTTTGCTTCATCTGGATTTGACTGTTGTGTTCTGTAGGTATCCTCCAGAGCAAATACTGCAGGATATTTCTTTTCCCAATTTCACTGGGAAAACCAGCATCTGACAAGTTTAATTATTTGTTGAATACATATGGAAAGCTTTCTCCTGAATCACAATTTTTTTTTATGTACCAGAACAGTCATTTTTGTGTGGTGTAGCTGTGGGTGGAATAGAACTGGAGGAAAGTTTCTGCCAGTGAAGTCAGGCTGCAGGGCTTTTTAGAGGCAATATAGATGGTTTCTGAATAGCACTGTGGCTTCTGCTGGTGCCCTCGTACTCAGTCACGTAGATCTGGGCTCCTTACCCTCTCCATATCTGTTTTAGACATGTATCCTAGAGGAAGGAGAATGGAAAACTGTGGATGAACCACTTCTTAAAATCCATTGCATTTTGCAATTGAAGCACGCCTCCTGTCTTTAAACTGTTGTTTCATTTTAAACCAAATCAACATTTTTGATGCTTTATAATAATACTTGAACTTATCTAAAAGTTAGTTATTAGAATGTTATGTAAGTACATTAAAAATAAACTGTAGCAATGACTCCTTCTCAGATGACAATTATTTATGGAGTGCTGCTAAGTTACCTCCAGGGTAACAGGAAAAATATTGAAGCCCTATGGATGGGGTTGAGATGTTATGTAAGTCTGTTACTTTCAGTCTGTACAGTGAATGAAATGCTGGTAGTTTTTTCTGAATGTTGGTACTTTCGGTGTCAGTTCTCAGAGTTTTTTTGCTTTGATTTTCTTAAAACGTGTTCCAGTTCACTGAGCTCAGGTAGGGAGAGCGTTCTCTTTCTTGGATGAGTACATGGAAAATTGAGAGACTAATTGGGTAGGAGTAAGAAAGGAGGATGAGGCTTTCCTTTCCTCAAAGAGGCTGCTGTGTCTGGGAGGATTAGATCTTCCCCAAATAAATCAGCAGAATGGGGTGGAAGCAGAAAGCAATTCTGCTGAGAAGGCAGATTTACTATCATGTAATTGTTCCCCAGAGGTTGAACACAGGCCGTGTTTGGGATGATGCAGAACTGATTTGATTCTGCAGTACATCATGAACTAATTCTTTTGTGTCTCTTTTTTTTTTTTTTTGAGAACTTGCCAACCTGGAGGAGGATCCAAAGTCTGCTGGCGTGGCTACTTTTGTGCTGCAGGAGGAGTTTGACAGATACACTGGCTATTGGTGGTGTCCCAAGGCAGAGCCAAGTGAGTGTGCTGGGTGCAGTGTGTCTGACAGGCACAAGTAGTGGCCCCTTGCTGTGCTGTCCAGGGAAAGTTATTTCTTCTTGTCTCTTCCTGGGACTGGAACTTTGTAGCTCTTTTTGAGCTGTAAGAGTCTGCAGTGGTGGGTGTGTTAAGGTTAGCCCAGGTTACTGGGGGAAGAGACTTTCTCACAGCAGTGTTAGGAATTGCAAGAGACTTGTGTGTTATTTTGTGTAATGAAGCAGGAACCACAGACATTCCTTCACCCTTTCAACCTGCATGTTCTCCTGGGAGAGCACAGGTGTCTGCAGTAACCAATTTTGAGGATTGCTCTGATCAGGAAATGTTAATTCCTTTCCAGCACTGAATGGGGGTAAAGTTCTTCGAATTCTCTATGAAGAAAATGATGAGACAGAGGTGGAAATTATTCATGTCACATCGCCCATGTTGGAGACAAGAAGAACAGATTCCTTCCGGTACCCCAAAACTGGTGAGACCCGGATGACAGTGCAGCTCTGTTTCTGGGAGATGCTTGTTTCATTCCATTTGCCTTTCGCTGGTGGTAGAGCAGCAGGTTGTTGTAGGCATGACATGCAGTCAGTCAGTGGAAATGCGTGTGGAAAAACTTCTGCCCTGGAGGTTTGATTAGTCACTGGTGCCTGTGTTGATTTTCCAGCCATGAGGTTACCAAGAGCTCAGTCCAGGCCCCTCAGAAGTTGGCAGAAACCTTACCTGATGGTCACTATTTTGGAGCTGCTGTCTCAGATCCTGGCACAGAGAAGGAGGTTCCTGTTACAGCCTGGTGTCTCTGAGGGGATAGCTGCAGAATGATAGCATTTGGGTTTTTTCAGGGCGAGGCGTTCTGCTTGCTGCTGGCAGTGCCCTGGTAGTTCTAAGGGACTCTGATCTCTGTGAGTGTTTTTAGACTTGGAAAATTGTTCCCTTACAGGCCACCAGGGAAAGCCTGTGCTGTCATTTTCAAACGGTGTATGATGGCTTCAGCAGTGAAGGAGGGAGGGCAGGCTTGAAGCGTATCAAGTGGAGTGCTGCTGGAAGTGGGCAAATGAGACTCAGGCAGACGTGCTGAGCACTTTGCTGTGGTGTGCCAGGTGTATAGGGCAGGCTGGAACAAGCTGACCCTGGCTCTTCTGAGGTTTCGCTGCTGTTTTAGCAGGGCGTGTTGATCACGTTGTGAAAGCAGTTCATTTTTTTCCTTACTCCCAAAATCTTTTTATCTTGGTGTTATCAGCCTTGTAGATTTCCTAGTCCTTTGGCAAAAGTTTTCTGCTTATGATTCTGATTTGCTGCTCTTGTAAGGAGCAGGGAAGGCCATGTTAGCTTGCAAAGCAAGAAGTGACTTCATGTTTTCCAGTCTAGTGTACACTTAGATTTCTGAGGGTGTTTTATTATACTTTTATTAAGTGCTGAATCTAAGCAGCTTAGGAAAATCAGGCAACCGAAGCTAAATGCCTTTGAAAAAACAAACAGACAGTGTTCTAATCTCTGGCCTCAGTTTCCAGTCAGAGCCACACAGGCAATAGCTCTTTTTTGGAGTTGTTATAAGGGCAAAGTTTGGGGTGGAGTGTTACCAGGGAGAAGGTGAGTACTTCAGCAGGCCAGCACTGTGGCTTAAAGCATGTCATTTCACCTCAGTGCTCCAGTTTTTGTGTACAGATGAGTTGATGAGTTGGAAATACCTCACAGAAGCACTGAGAATATTGAAAGTATGCGGAAGCTGCTGGATAGGGCTCCTGAGATTGACACAACTTAATTTTTTATACTTCACCTCTGCTGTGAAGCAGGCCCCAGCACTCAGCACTGCAGGTGCTGTACAACTGCCTTGTTCAGGCTTTGTGTAGAGTTAGGTTGGTTTTCATTGTTCAGCACAGAAAAGTATTCCTCCACTTTGTATCCAGCAGTATCAGCTGAACAGTAAACTGAAGCTTGCTCTGCTATCCTAATCACTCCTGAGCTTTTACTTCCAGGTAGTACGTGCATGCTTGGTCTGTGGGAGAGAAAACTGACTGACAGTAGTGTGGCTCTTGATCAGAGCTGTTTGTGGGATTACATCCACCAGTTCTGCTTTGTGTCTGTAGTCTCTTTTCCCTGCCTGGTTCTCTCATGTGTGCAAGTAGGCTATTAGATCAAAGAGCATTCTGCTCTTTGCCTGTTCCAGTTCTGTACAAATAACAGCCCAGTAATGCACAGTTCAGGCCTGCCCTCTTGGAAGCAAACAGTTGGTGCCTGACTGCTAACATCTGTTTTCATAGGTACAGCAAATCCAAAGGTCACTTTCAAGATATCTGAAGTGGTGATCAATGCAGAAGGAAGAGTAAGTTCCACGTTCCACTTGTTTCCTAAATAAATTTGATTTCTGTGACTCTTTTTGGTAAAAATCACTTTCCGTTTCAGTATAAACAAACTTTCTTGGTCGTGTTAGCTTAATGGCTTACCTCTGGAGGCCGTGCACTTGGCTTGTTTCTTGCAGATACTTGGTGTCTGTGTGCTTGACAGTATTTGACAAGGATTGTTTGATGTAGTCAGCTGCAGAGCAGAGTATTTTAGGTGTGAATGGTTAGACTTTCTTATATGATAGATATCTTGATTTGTTGGCTGCAGATAATGGAAAAAATTGATTTCAAAGAGAATTTATCACCTTATAAAAGCATGAACATGTGGAGAGAGATGAACTTTGCTTTCACTCCAGGAATTTTGAGCAAATGCAGAAATTTCCACAGGCCAGTCCAAGGTCTTTGGACAGTTGGGAAATTAATCTTACAAACAGATACAGTAATCTCTGTTCACTGTTGGGATCCTCTCTGCTCCTGAGCTGCTTCAACTCATCAGCACTCACCTGCTGGGACAGTGATGCTGATGCTAGCCAGCAGTCAGGGGAAGCAGTCAGGACCCGTAGGGTACCACTGTGATTTGTCCCAGCAGGGACAACCTGCAGAGCTGCATATCAGTTAGAACCATATTGATAACTGGATGCTGTGCAGAATGTTCAACAGATAGTAACAAAAACACTGGACAAAACAGCTTGGTACAAATCGCCTTCCCTTTGTGTTTTACATGGGGAAACTGATCATGCAGGTGACTTATTCAAGATGTGATTGATTTGTGAGGAGAATCTGTATTCCCTGAATCCCAGCCCTTGCTGTGCTGGTGATGAGCTGCTCTACTACTATTCTGGTCTCTGACTCCAGGTGGGGTGAATCCCCTGCGTTGAAAAGACTGAACAATCTAAACTGCATAGGCTGCACAGAAAAAGTCTTCTGTGTGCAGACTCTGATCGTGCATGAAAACTGGTTGTGTGGGTTCATCTCAGTGTCACTGAATCACTCCTTTGTCAACAGATTGCAGATGTTGTGGATAAGGAGCTAGTTCAGCCGTTCGAGATCCTCTTTGAAGGAGTAGAGTACATTGCTAGAGCTGGGTGGACGCCAGAAGGAAAACAGTGCGTATGTTAATCCTGTCTCTGCTTAGGGGGTTTGGGGCAATGCAGTTAGAAGCAGGGTGTAGTGGTCTTTGTCTTCCTCAGACTTAAGCCTTCTTTCGTTTTTGCATTGCTACAAAGACATTTGTATAAAGGAAGCAACTTCTCCAAAGCCCAACAGTCCTTATCTCCTTCTCTGACACCTGGCCCTACTGCTTCAGGAATGGGCACTCACAGCCTTTGATGTATGTGTCCTCTCAGCATCCCTGTGAGAGAGAGTGCAGTGCTATTATCCCCATTTTACAGATGGGGAACTGAGGCCCAGAGAGGCTAAATGACTTGCCACAGTCACTCAGGAAGTCTATGGCTGAGGAGAGAAACGAGCCCAGGTCCCCTAGGCTAGTGCCCTAACCACTGGACCATCCTTGCTGAGCAGACTTACTGATCAGAAAACCTGCTGTAAGTGCTACTTACATTTGCATGTCATTTTTAACCCTGCAGATGATGTAGTACAGTGTTTCTAACTCACCAGAAGCTTCTCCAGAATTGCACTTCTCCAGTTCTTGAATCTAAAGGTTTCACTTTTTTCCTTTTTTTGTTTTTTTTCAAATGTGGAAGAAATGCAGGGACACATTTGTTCCATTGTCTTGCTTTTTTGCAGGATTATTATTTAAAGCATTCATATTTTGATGAGTATCCTGAAACATCAGTTATTTTTCTTCTTTGTTATTCCCTCTGATTTTTCTCTTCTCTCTCTCCTTTAAAGCACGATCCAAATTTGGGGGAATAGAATTAATTAAACTTTTCAACCACCAGTGCTTATGCAATATTGAAATGAAGTGAAATAGTTATGGAAGAGATTTGTTTTTGTGGGTGACATTTTACATGTGGCTTTTTTACTTAATCTGAAGTTGAACGTTCTCCACTCCCCCAAATGCCTAGTGGCAGTGTGCTTCTTCTGAGGTTTTTCAGATCTCTCTAGTGTTCATTGCTGTATGTTATTTTCTCCAATATCTGTCTTCTCAACAGCATCTGGTCCATCCTACTGGATCGTTCCCAGACTCGGCTGCAGATAGCCTTGATCCCTCCTGCATTATTCATCCCAGTAGAAGATGATGCAATGGAAAGACAGAAACTTATCGACGCTGTACCAGATTCTGTTACGCCTTTAATTATTTATGAGGAGACAACAGACATATGGATAAATGTAAGAATGTGAATTTCAGCCTTGTACAACAGTTTGTTTTTAAAGACCCCTGCCATGTAGATGTTGCTGTGCTGACGAGGAGAGTGTTCCTGTTGTGCAAGCTCTGTGCCTGTTCCTAGCAGAGAGCTGCTGTAAAGGACTCACAACGTGCAGAGGACAAAAGGGTGTGTGATGTGAAAGCAGAGCTGCTTTGCTTGAGGCCCCCTGGTATTCCAGGGTAGCCCCATTCCCACTGTGTTACCCACTGAGCTCCTCCAGCTTCTTTGTGCAGTTCTTCACCAGAAGCAGTCCCAGCAAGTGAAGTATTCTTCAACCAATGAAGATATCACTAGATGATAGTGGAGAACATGTCTCAAGAGTCTGGTAACAGTCACTGAAAATCCTCCTTAGCCACACATATTCTGGTGAAATGGACTCCTGTGTAATGTTCATGGAGGTATTCCTGGGACTGGACACTGGTGTGCTGTGCTCACACTGTAAAAAGGAACGCTGTCTGTGTTTGTGCAGATCAATATCTCCAAAATGGCATCCTGCTGGGGGTGTACTAGGGTGCAGGAGAGCCTGAGGGTGTCAGTCACTGGTGGGTAGTTGCATCTTTCAGCAGAGGGTGTGGGCACAGAGTCATCCGGTGAATGATTTCTGTACAGTGAGTGCTCTGTAATACTGTGCTTTCTTTTTAGTAGTTGTGTGCGTGGTTTCAGGATGGTGCAGTACGCTGTTCTTTCTCTGTTATTTCTCTGGGTGGAGATGTTTTTGACTGGCAGCACATACTGTGTATGTAAGTGCTTCTGATGCTTCAAAAGATTGCCACTTGAAGCAAGAGCTTGCATCTTTATGACTGGGAAGATGATGTCAGTTCATCTTTCTATAAATAACCCTTTCTTTATGGGCTTCTAGACAGCACTGGGCAGAGGTGACCACCAAAGCCTGTCTTACTTTGATTGGCTCTGGGATACTGTCTGCAGAGCTGGATCCACCTCTGTAAATAAGCTGGAAGGTCAAGTGCCAAAGAACTTAATTCGTTCTGTGGCCAGGATTTAGGATTTAGGCTGTCCAGAAGCCTGGAGCTGTGCAGCATGTGGCTGCTGTTTGCAGACACCTCCTGGCTCTTAGGCATTATTTGTTCTGCCAGTAAGGGACGCTGTGCTGCAGCCTGCTGCTGTGACCTGTGCTGGGCAGTTAGAGGTACATTCGTGTGACTTCAGTGCCAGAGTCCTGCTGATGACACCAACCCACTGTTCTGACTCCACAGATCCATGATATCTTCTATGTTTTCCCTCAAACCCATGAAGATGAGATAGAGTTCATTTTTGCCTCTGAGTGTAAAACAGGATTCAGACATCTGTACAGAATTGTCTCAGTTTTGAAGGAGAGCAAATATAAACGGTCATCTGGAGGCCTCCCTGCTCCAAGTAAGTGACATTATTCTCTTGCTTTAATTGGGCATTTGCTGCTGACTGGTGAGGAAATAAATGTCTTTGCAGGTGGCAGGAATCACTAGGAAGTCCTGTTGTTTTCTGAAAAGCACAGTGCATTCACTCCTCTTGAAATTGTACAGGGGTTATTCTGTATGCAGCACGCCTTAGTTTTAACCCTGATTGTTCCTTGCTGACTGGAGGTAAAAGTTTCAAAAAATCAGATGGGCTTCCCTGTGGTACTGTGAAATGCACTTAGTTGACAGTGATGGGATTGTGTCTACTTCCTGCCTGCAGGAAGTTAATCATTACAGCAATAACATGGCTATCTCTGGTATGAGGATCCAGCATACCTGATAGATAGGCATTGGTTCAAGACTTGGTTTTTGAAGTGAAACCAACGTAGTTCCTGTGTGCCTTTACAAGCAGCTCGTAGCAGAGGGGCTGATAAAGAGCACAGTTTGAACACGTTGTAAAAACGTCCACAGAGGGCCTCCCTGTCTGAGGGGGCCCACTTGTTAGTCCCTTTAAAACAAACATATGTGCTTGGCAGCAGAGCCTATGATATGGCAACTATTCCGAGAATTCCTGTCTGCTCTTAAAGAAATAATGTGGTATTGCTGTGTAGACAGAGATGTTAGCAGGAGAAAATTACTGACAGCTGTTGCAAGTGGAAATGCAGGAAGAGTAATTTCAGGCAAAAAAACCCAAACCACTGATGCAAAGGCCATGTGCTTCCAAGCTGCAGTCAGTCTGCGTGTAGCTGCACACAAAGCTCCTGGAATGTTTTTTCCACAGTATGTGTTCTTTCATTTACAGTTTCATGCTGTGATGCTTAATTTACTTGTGTGCTGAAGGTGCTCGCTGAGCTCTGCATGCACAAAAAGTACACCTCGTTTTACTGTAGGTCCTAGTTACGTGCAATTGTTGGTGTGGGTTTTTTTCCAAAAAGCATTATATTGGGTTCATTAGATTCCAATGAATGTATCCAATTACTTTTTCTTGCTAAATCTCCCTCATTCCAAGGCAGATGAAGCCATCTTATAAAAGCAGGGCTGATTCCCAGCCTGAAGCAGAATTCCCTGTTTTTGACACCAGAGATTCCTTTTGCTCCCTTTTCAATATTTTAAAAAAAGTAAAGTTATCCAAGTATCAGTTTGAGAGCACCCATGAATCCTTCAATACGTGTCTCTCAGAATGTTTAGTACCAGCCCTGACATTTGTCTGCAGAGCTGGCAAAGGTATGGGTCCTCTGCAAAGCCACGTTGCTTTTGGCTTTAGTCTAGCAAAACAGCTTGGAAGGGGAAAGTATCATCGTGGCTGTGTGTTCTGTAAAATGTACAAGTGTAAAATCTCTGTATCTGCAGGTGACTTCAAGTGCCCCATCAAAGAGGAGGTTGCCATTACCAGTGGGGAGTGGGAAGTTCTTGGCAGACATGGGTCCAATGTAAGTCTCTGCTATTGCTGCATGGGTGTGGAAGCTACGTAGGCGTGCAGGATGACAGCTGGCATTTGCTGGACAGTAACTCCAAATTACAGGAGCAGTGGGGAGAAGACTTAGTGAGGAAAGAAGACCTGGGCTTTGTTTTGGCAATAACTGGATATTGAGGGATACGTTGCTTTTGTTTGTGACAGATCTACGTAGACGAAGCCAAGAAACTGGTGTATTTTCAAGGCACAAAAGATTCTCCTTTAGAACATCACTTGTATGTTGTTAACTACAAGAATCCTGGTGAAGTAAAGCGACTGACGGAGCGTGGTTACTCTCATGCCTGCTGTGTCAGCCAGGTATCCATCTGCCCGAGGCCTGGATGGGCAGGGCTGGCTGGGTGTGTTGTGTTTTATCACTGAATATATCTTTCACCAATCAGCAGACAAGGCTGTATTTCAATATAGCAAAAGCACACCGTGCTGTGTGCTCCAGTATTGTACAGCCACCTCTGGAAACTGGATCTGACCTCCTAGTTCAAGTTGCTCCTCAGCTCAGACAGGAGGAGCCAGTTTGAACTGTTTGAAACTGAGCCTGGCTCTTTTTTGCCTGAAGTGTGCTGTGGAGCACTCCTCTGAGGAGTTGAGTCTGTGGCAGTGTTCAGGGGTTCCAGGCATTTGGGGCAGGAACCTGTTCTGCTGCGACTGCTCTTCATGGAGCAGAGTGCATGACAAGGTCCTCATGCCATTGCTGCTTTTAGTTTTGTTATGTTAGTACTTGAATCTTGCTGAGGACTTCAGCTTCTCAGAGTCTATCGTTGCACAAGAGCCCAGACTTCCTGGATTCGTTCGGTTCCTAAACATCTTCCAAAAGATAAAAACACAGGAAAAAAAAAAAACCTTTTGTCTGTACCTCTGCACTGAGGAGTTCAAGGTGATGTTCCTTTTCTCTCTAGGATTGTGACATGTTCATCAGCAAGTACAGCAATCAGAAGAACCCACACTGTGTGTCACTTTACCGACTGACAGGACATGAGGATGATGCAGCACAAAGGACAAAGGAATTCTGGGCTACAATTTTAGATTCAGCAGGTAAGAAACTGCAGAAGACAATCAGGAAGGAGTGTAAGGCTTCCCAGTGTCTACTAGTCTGAGATTTGCTGTTGTGGGTAGTCAGGCTTCTCTGTGAAAATCATGCTCGTGTGAAAAAGTAGAGGAGTGATTCAGCTTGATGACAAATGAGTATAAACTGACCACAAAGAAATTTAGTGTGGAAATTGCTAAGTTTATACTGACAGAACCTATAGAATGCATGTTTGCCCATCAGTAGGGCAGAGTTAAGTGAACTTGTTTAATTCTGTGCTAAGTACAGGTTAATGAGCTTGCTCCTGGGCCTCTGAGGAGGGCCACACGCTTCTTGAGAAGTTCTGTGTCTGCTCCTGTCTTTGTGAGGCAGCTCCTACGCTTCTGTTTTTCCACTCTCATTCTGTTCCTTCGTGTCTTCCCAGGCCCTCTTCCTGATTACATTCCCCCAGAAGTGTTCTCCTTTGAGAGCTCCACGGGGTTTACACTCTATGGGATGATGTACAAACCTCACAATCTGCAGCCTGGAAAGAAGTACCCTACTGTGCTCTTCATCTATGGAGGCCCTCAGGTGAGTGCAGTGTGTTTGTGAGTGCTGAGGTGGGCCCTTCTTTTCCATGGCACAGAATGACTTCTTACTGAGGGAAGAGAGCTTAATTCATAGCAGACCACAGGCAGGGAGAGGGAATCCCACAGCGGGGAGGAGGGATTTGGAAAAATCTACTTCGTAAAACTGTTTAAAACATTGAAAGGGAAGTAAATAAAACCAGTCTGCAGTTGAATTAACAGGTTTCTTTACGTAGGTGACTGTGTTGTTGTTCTTCTGTTCCAGGTGCAGCTAGTGAATAATCGATTTAAAGGACTCAAATATTTCCGATTGAACACGTTGGCCTCGTTGGGCTACGTTGTTGTTGTTATTGACAACAGGGGATCCTGCCACCGAGGGCTGAAGTTTGAAGGAGCCTTTAAATACAAAATGGTGAGTGCAGCTCTGCGTCTGCTTCTTCAGACAGAGGCAGGTTTGAGTCCTGGTCATGCCTGAGCTGAAGTCCCAATGTGGCATAGAGACCCAACATAGTTTGTGCAACGCTACGTAGTTTGGGGGGGGAAACTGTGTGGTGTTGAGCAATGTGAGTGTGAGAGAGGAAAGATGCTCAGTGTGGGATGGATATAATGTCAGGACTTGAGTTTGCAAGCTTGTCACGTGTAAAGGAACCTGGTAAGGGGAACTAGATCGTGAAGGTCTATTCCAGCTCAAACCATTCTATGATCTCTGACTCTTACCAAAAATACAGTTTTTATCTGGTGACTTAGCATGTGTTTATTGTCTTAAGGAGGAAAGAATCACAGAATTGTAGGGGTTGGAAGGGCCCTCTAGAGATCATCGAGTCCAACTCACAGGGGTTGGAGTCATCTTTCTGTGATGTGCCTGGGACAGGGCAGTGCTGGTGTGTGGATGGGTGCTGCACAAACAGAAGCAGCAAAGGTATGAAAGCTGGTTACTTTCAGAACATGCTTTTTGTCTGAGACTGACAACTTCTCTCTCTTCCCAGGGACAAATAGAAATTGATGACCAAGTGGAAGGGCTGCACTACTTAGCGTCCCAGCATGACTTCATCGATTTGGATCGTGTTGGCGTTCATGGCTGGTCCTACGGAGGCTACCTCTCTCTTATGGCTTTAATGCAGAGGTCAGATATCTTCAGGGTATGTTCGTACATTGAGTACTTATTCTGGTGGTGCAGACAGAATTTTTCCCTTAATCATGTAACCCCCCCTCAGGTGTTCGCAGCACAAAGACTTCTGAAGTAGCTCCAGGCAAGTGAGGGCACGGTGCTTTGCCCGTTTCCTTTGAGATTTTTCTGGTTGGGCGAGTTCAGAGGAAAACTGCTTTTTTAGAACACATTCCTTCCATGGTATTTCTAATTAGGCTTCCAGGCTTTGGTTAACCTGATGCTTCACAGAAAGTAGATCTTAAAATTTATTGACAATTTAAAGCTAGTGCTTTCTAACACATCACTGTGCCTCTTTAAACCAACGTTCGGTGGATGCTGCAGTTCTTTGTGACCTTGGGTGAATTCTCTGCACTTGTTTCCATCTGTAGCATGGGGATGAGATGCTCTTCCTCTGTTAGCCTGTTGTCACTGTTGGGTTCTGAGGGCTGTCTGGGACTGGTATTCACACTGAGTCTGTACTGGAATAGGTAGGTGATTCAGCTTTTCAAACGGAGACGGTGCTACCTGTACAGGCCCAGTAATTGGTACTAACAGAGATGACTCATATCACTGAATTGTATTTGTACAATTAAATGCTGCTCTTTCCCACCTCCCCTCACAAGTTTGCAGCCTTCATCCTCAATGACTGTGGTATGACTGCATCATCACCATGCTTGCTTATCCTAGCTCCAGATGAGCTGGACATAATCCTGACCTGATGTGAAGGTGCTGTGCTGTCTGTGAGGTTTCCTGCATTGATGTAAGCAGGGTGCTTTTGGGTGTCCAAGAAACATGACATGAGAGGAGTAGGGGGGCAGTTCAGGTTGGCCAGTTTTCTTGAGACATCTGGGAGTCTCTTCTAGTGAGCTGAGGTGAGGAGGATCTCTTCACTCAGCTGAACACAGAAGGTCTTACTTCTCTGGAGCTGTGCAGAAGAGCTTTGAGCTGATGGATTCTTGATCTTGCAGTAATGTAACAGTGCTGCTGTAGCTTTACTAATCTGAGGTCACGTGTCTCAACTGGTGTCTGCTTTGTCTCAGCTTAGCTCTTTGTGCTGTGAATCAACTAGGGGAAATTACCCTGCCGAAAAACACCACCACCACCTCTTCCTTCTGTCCTGAGAGAATGGTTTCTTTGCAGTCTTGATCTATTCCCAGATCAGTTTGTAGCAGTGTGTTCTGTAACAGCCAGGGGAGCAACCTGGCTGTGGGGAGAGGTGCTGGGAGAAAGTGCTTTTGATTACATGACTTTGGAACTCTGTAGTAATAAAGACAAAACTGTTGTTGGGCAAGCGTCAGAGGCAGAGATGTGGTGAGAGCTGAATACTGCTCTCAGTATGGTTTGCTCTTTGTGGCTCCTCTTGCTTTGCCTAAATCCAACCTCAGTATTCTTAGGAGGTTTGATCGTTCCTTTCCACAAGTCCTTAAGGATTATTCTGTTTTTATTTTTAAAGGTACTTGACTGGGAAGGAGTTTCATTTTGTTTAGTTTTTCACTGGTCTTTTTTCACAACCCTTGCTCTGTATGCAGGGGGGATTGCTGAGGCCTAGGGAGCTTTCAAGCCCAGTTTCTGTTAAGTGTTGAAATAAAAGGTGACTCCAAAGCAGGGCACTCTGCATTTTGAACACGGTCCAGTTACCTCCAGCAGGACCTGCAGGTGATGTGCTCAGTGTTGCTTCTCATTTGTCCGTAGGGTCTTTCTGGTTTTCAGCAGCTGCATTGACATAGGCTACAGCTGAACTCGGCAGATGCACGCGAGCTGTGGGAAGGCTGTGGACTGGAAGGAGAGCTTACAAGTGTATTCTGAGCGCTGGGGTAGAGACGAAGGGGGGAGGGACATCCCCAGATCACGACATCAGGGTTGTCCTTCCCCTGCCCATGCTGAGAGCCTTGCTGAACTTGCAGGTGGCCATCGCCGGAGCGCCCGTCACGCTGTGGGTGTTCTATGACACGGGGTACACGGAGCGCTACATGGGGCACCCGGAGCACAACGAGCAGGGCTACTACCTGGGCTCGGTGGCCATGCAGGCTGAGAAGTTCCCTTCTGAGTAAGTGTGGTGCTGCAAACTCTGCCCTTTGTGGCAGGAATGTTTAAACCCCACAGGCAGATATTTATGTCCCTGTTCTTGGCAATTCAATCTTGGAATCGTAAACGCTGGTGTTAAAACAAAAACAACGCTAATGAACTTAATAGACTTCAATGAACATTTGCATAATTACAGACCATTCCAAGTAATCCCTTTCATCCTAGCTGTAATTAAGACTATTTTTGTGTCTAAAGAAATGACAAACACATCTCCAGTTATATGATTAGCAGTTTAGAGTCGCAGTAAGCTAGACAAAAATTAGTGTATCAGCATGCTTTCTGCGTGCTCTCAGTCTGCATCAGCACAGAGGTGTCTGCAGAGCAGGCCGAGGCCGTGGGCTTTTCTTGCCAAAGAGCTGAAAACCAGCAGTGGTTCTGAGCACGTTGTTAAGCCATTGCCCAAGATAGAAATTGCTTCTGAAAATAGAGATAATGTACAGATAGACGGTCTGACCATGATGTGCATGTGCAGGAGCAGCTTATAGAGGAGGAAGGAGTATGTTTGTGACCAGCTGCAGTCCATGCAGGCAATTCACTGTGTTCAGCTGTGCAGCTGTTTTCACTGTTTGCTCTTTTGGAGGCAGTGTTTGTGGACTGTGAAGTGACTGGCAACTTTCGGGATGCTATCTAGAAATGTTTTGTCTCTTGCTTTTCTTAGACCAAACCGTTTGCTGCTGCTACATGGGTTCTTGGATGAGAATGTTCACTTTGCACACACTAGTATTCTGCTCAGCTTTTTAGTGAGAGCTGGGAAGCCATACGACTTGCAGGTAAGGCTGGAAGCAGGATGTGCAAATAATGTGTTGTTCTTTTGTCCTTGAGTACAAATTGAAGCTTGTGTTGTGTCTGTGCTGGGCAGCTTGGGATTCTGGAGTAAAACACTAGCATTTGAGCCTACTGTTTGTTTTGTTTTTTTGTTTTTTTTTTTTAAGGGAGATTTATAAGTAAACCAAACAGCTTTCAAGTAAGTGAGCAGTTAAGGCTGCTCCCAAGGAGTTGTACAGTTTGGAAGCAGTACTACAGTGTCTGAGCAGAGCAGGCTTATGTAAATAATTAAACCCTGCTGCTTCAGTGCAGGTGTAGCCCAGGTACCCTGCACCATGCTGCAGAACGTGCTGGCTCCAAGCAGGATCTGCCTCTGGTCAGCTTGGAGTCCCATCCTGCTAAGCACAGGCAGCATCAGCCTCCAGGCTCAGGAAATAGAGGAGAGGGGATGCAGTAGCTGAAGCACAAACAGAGCTAGTGCACGGGGATGATGTGTGTGTGTTTTGAACTCCAGGGCTGGTTTAAATGTTGGTGCTCAAAACTTTTGTGGGTACTGATGGCTTTATTTTGTGTTTTAGATCTACCCTCAGGAGAGGCACAGTATAAGGGTGCCTGAGTCGGGAGAGCACTATGAACTCCATCTACTGTATTACCTGCAAGAGAATCTGGGCTCTCGCATTGCTGCCCTGAAGGCAATGTAACTGACCTCTGCACAACTCTGCTCAGCTGGCTGCTGTACTGAACGAGGAGATAGGAAACTAGAGAAAATAGAATGGAACTTTGCATTTTGGTGCCTGCCACGTGTACACACACACACATACACAGAGAGACACTTTTTTAAAGTAAATTCGGTGCCATATAGGAAATTAAAGGACGATGACCTAATAACTTTACAGCCTAAGGTGTAAATAAAATCCAGTGTCTGTGGTGTAATGCAGTACCATGGGTGTTCTCTTGGGGGAGGAGCTGCAGCTGGAAGTAACGTACTCCACAGCACCAGATCTTTGCGTTTGGAAAGGATTCTGATCTAATGAGTGTATTTTTACAGTGTGTTCCTTGGTACCATAACACTAGAAAATTGTCTCACAGCACAGCAGGAATTTACCTGGCTGGTTACAGTGTACGTTGCACTTTGAATGTCATCATGTAGCTTTTATGTTTCATACACGGATGTGTCTCGCTCCAGAAAAGCTGGTTACAAGGTAGACTCATCCCCTGTCTGGTTACTAATTGTTTTTTAAGGAGAAACACTTTTAAGCTGCCCTGTACAGATTTTAAATTGTGGGTTGGGTTCAGCTGATGCCAGGTTCTTTTCAGCTATCTCTTCCTGGGTAAGTCGTACTCCGTTCTTTCTTCCAGCAGGTTGATATCCTGTCCTGATTGCACTTGATTTCACTCGGGAAGTGAAATGATGTTTCTCTGTGGTGTGAGAGCAACAATCTTTTATTCTGAGATGCAGACTAATTGAAGGCAAAGAGCTGAAACTTTGTACATTTTAAAAGAAGCTTAAAAGTGCAGCCTGTTCCTCGCTGCCATTTTTCCCTGATGTTCATTCTGGAGCTGTTTTTGCTGTACTGTTTTCTTACTGTCACATCAGCATGATGTAGATAATCTGCATCCTCTTACAGTTTTAAGATTCAGCGCTCTGATTCAAAGGTCTGCAGAGGATCTGGTGAGGAGAGAGCTCACGAGCACCGCACGTCAGGCAGTGTGAGCTGCTTTGCTGAATTTCCTGCTTTATTCGAGGCACCGTTTCCCAGACTCTGCTCAGTCCTCTGTTCCTGGGTCATTTCCAGCACTGCTGCATAGCATGACTACGATGCTGTATTTCAGAGCCCCCTTCTGCATAGCTTAAGGTAATAACCCCTCTAAGCCTAAAGATTCAATCCCAGTTGTGTTTCTGTTAGTGGGGTTTTAACTAAGCAGCAGGCTTGGCTAGAAAGTGTTGTATGTGAAGTCGCTTCAAACTTGCAATGAGTTGTTCAAGATAGAAATCCATGGCAAAACGATTCTCTTTAATCCAGGAAATTCTCCCCTTGGGACCTGCCTCTGAGACTCCTCTAAGTTTTACTGGTTTTCTTAGAAACCCAAGAACTTCCTTTCCTTTCCGTTTGGTGCTAGAGAGAAGCAGAGTGTGGTTTTTCATCTTTTCAGACTGCGGAACCACTCTCGGTATTTGAGCCCTTATTCCCCCCCCATGTTACGTCCTTGCCTTTTCCTCACTTTGGTGCTGTTCAGCTTGGCCTCGAGGCTCTGAGATTTCACGTGATCTCGTGGTGTGTCAAACCATGCTGTTTTACAGTGAGGCTGCCAAGCAGATGCACTGATGCTGGCAGAGTGGTGCAGTTACGCAGTTGTAAAATCTGTGGGATTTGGTTGGGGGTTATGCACACAGTAGCCAAAGCAAACAGGTGTGCAGTGGGTGTACAGCTCCCACTGTTTGCACTGGGGTTCTCATTTTCAGGTCAGTTGAAATACCCTTAGCAGGTTGATAACAGCATCACTGCTGGGATGTGGGGAGGGACAGGGCTCCTTCTGACATCTCTTTGAGTAATGAACTGTGGCTGAACCTGGGCTGTATGCAGTGTGCTGTAGTCAGTGCTGAGAGATGAGGAACTGTGCTGATGTGTTCAGACTGGAGCAGTGGCAGTGAGTACAGAGAAGTATAAGCTGTCACCGTGGAGTTCCTTTTTGTTCCCTACATGTTTATGCTGTATGATATATACATATATCTATATCTGTTCATATATACATATATGTATAAAATTACGTGTGCATAGCATCGCCTTTTCCAAGGTTGTTTATATTTTGTTCAATATTTAATTTGCTTTTGGGGGCGTTTCTGCTCTTTTTCTAGAGGTGAGTACCCTTGAATGTAAATGTTTATGATTTTTAAGACAAAATTGATCCTTTTGTGTAAAAAAAGAAAAAAAAAAAAGCCTTCATCAAGCAGTGCTTCTTTGGCAACTGCAGCACCAGGCTGGATTTCAGTTTAGCACGGGATTGTAAGTGCTGACATACAACTTTGAAATAGTGCATCTTTTCTTTCTTTTAAATATATAAATATACCTACTGAGAAGCTATTAAAGTGCAAAGCACTGCAGGCACTCTGTTTTGCAACATGAATTACATATTCTTTCTTTCCTACAAAAGTTCTTTCTTTTTGCAGCAGTCAAGCACTTTAAGACCCCATGCTCTCTTATCCTGCAGAAGTGCTGGGAGGATTTATCAGCAGAGCTCTGCAGTTGTGGTCAGACATGCCTCGTGTGAGCTTTGAGACTGAGGTAGGGATGTGCTGAGAGCTCTCAGGGCACAGATGGGTGTGTGTGGGTCAGGCACAGCACAGTCTGCTCCGTGCCCAGCAGGCACCTGCACTGAGCAGGAGCAGGATGGAGCCGTCAGAGCATGGTGGATAGTGGCTTCTTCCCAGCAGCTGCACTGATGCCTTTGAGATGAATGTTTTAATTTCTTCTGCTTAAAAGAGTACATGAAAGCTGGGGATGGGAGCGGTGATGCTGAAGCTGACGGCTGTGGTGGTGGTGGTGGTGGTTGGGTTTTGTTGAGGTGGTTCCTGTGGGAGCACATTCTTTGTCCCTTCTTAAGGCAGATTTCAGTATTTTTTCCAAATGGGGTTTTGCCCCTCACAGAGGAATTGCACTCCCTACCCCACCCCTTTGTTTTTAATGGTCTTTTATTCGGAACAAAATAGAATTGGTTATTAACCAGAGCTGCTTAATTTTTATAAGCTCTCTTAACTTCACAACGTTCCTTAGTGAAATAATGAATTCAGACCCCATATAAAGCTTTGAAAATCAATTGGCTTCATTCTATTACAATGGCAAATGCATTCCCTGGTTACCAGTGCTGTTTGGGGAAAGAGAGGGGAGGACTTTGAGCAGAGATGCGGGGTGCTGCTTCCTCCCTGAGCACAGTGTGCCACGCACTGCTGAGAGTCCCCAGCTCTGAGCGTGGGCTCCATGGGCGGAGCACAGGGCTGTGTTTCTGCTGTGTCTGTCCACAAGGATGTTCTGCTGCTGGCATGGCACTCGGCCTCTGATGAGGCAATAATAAGAGTACAAGTGAATGAAATAATGGCCCAGATTAGGATCCTGCCTTGAACTGCCCACTTACTTGAGTACCAGAACCCCGCAGAGACTTCTGTTCTTCAGGACAGTCCTTCTGAAGGGAGCTCTCGGTTTGGTTTTCACGTAGATGTTCTGCACAAAGTTCAGGGTTTTAATTTGAGAAGAAGTGCCTGCTGTTTGTGTTAACAGAGCTGCATGTCTCACCCCAGTGGGTTTATGGTCTCCCTCCCCCACCTTTCTGGCGACTTAGCTTTTAATCGTGTAAAGTGGAGACATTTGTTTTGCTGCTTTTTATTACAAAACCTTTGTGGCAATAAAGATGCTGCTAAATAAATTGAATTAAATGGTTTTCCCCCCCCACCCCCTCCTCATTTTCAACTGTCTCTCTTCTTGATTTAGTAGAGTCTGTGTGTAATTAGATCTGCTCTCATTGTGCTGCGGAGCGCAGCAATGATGGAAAGTATGCGTGTGTTCTGTACACTTGTTGGGCATGCAGCAAAAGCATCTGATTTTTTCCTGTCCCTCGTGATTAGGTAATTGATCTAAACGAGAAGTCCAGGCACTTGCTTGGTGTAACCACACTCCTGCTCCTTCCCACTGAGTGCTGGGAGCAGCCCTTGGCAGCTGTGCACGTTGCTTCCCTGCTGCCCAGGGTGGGCACAGCGCAGTGCAGGACGTGGGCCTGGTGCCCTGCGTGGTGAGGTGGGAGGGCAGGAGGGGATGTGTGCTCCTCCTGCTTGGCCTCACGGCTCTTGGTGTGATTGGTCTTTATGGGTGCCCTGATTCTGCTGAGTGCTGACCTAAAATGGATGGTGGAGGGCAGGGGGTGGTCGTGCTCAGCAGTCTGAGTCTTGGTTTTACTCACTTATTGCCGAATTTTCAGTCTCAAAGAAGGGCTGTCTGTTCTTGTCACGGCTTGGCTTGGAATGGACCTTAGAAAGACCACCCATTCTGATGGCTCTCAGAAATGAGCTGGTAACCATTGCATCTCCATCCAGGGTTTGTGTAGACCTTACCATAACGTGGCAAAGCTTCCTTCGTGATATTCTGGAGCCCTCGTGCAGCACAGTCTGGGCCCTGAGCATCGTGCCAGCCCCTGGCCAATTCTGGGGCTCTGGCTGCTGCTCCTGAGCTGGATGTGTGGGTGTCCTCACTGCCAGGTGGCAGAGGGGAAGGTGCCCAGCAAATGAACTGCTCCAAACGCTATGGGTGGTGGTGGTTTTATTCTGTGTGATGAATAAGTTATCAAGTTGCTGCCTTTACTTATTGCTATCACTTGGGTGAGTGTTGCATGCTGGAGGCTGCCTGGGATTGTGCTCAGGGCTTTGCAAGTGTGAGAGCACATTTATCTGCATTTGTGCATCGGGTTTGCTTCTGAACGAGCAAGGCCTGTACCTGGTGTGTTGCAGGACCTGTGCCCTGGGTAGGACTGATGGGAAAGCAGCCAGTACCATTGAGTTCAGAGGAAGGAGGGAATGCTACTGGGGAAAAGAGTGAAGCTGGAGGTGTCAGGCTCTGCTGCAGACTGGCTGTGTGATCCAGAGCAGGTGGAGTTCACTGGCCTTGCTCTTGGCTTCCCACTCACTGAGCTGCACATCTGTGTAGAGCTGTGCTGGGCAGCTCTGGGCTGTTGGTGCTCCCTTGTTTCCACATCATGCTGACAGATGAGTGCCTGCCCCACGGGGCAGGACAGATTGCTGCTGCTGAGCACCCAGCTTGGCTGGTGCTTATTTCCAGGCCGGGTTGGTGGCTGTGGGGCTGCAGGTGCCTGCCCTTCCCTGTGCATTAACAGAGGCTGCAGGTCCCAGCAAACTTTCAGGCTTTTGGGCCCACGTTTCTCCCATCTCCAGCCCGTTCCGAGTCTGCTCCCGTGGCTGCTGGGGAGGAATGATACCACGGTTCCCATGGAGACTCATTCCTTCCCAAGCATGGCATCACTGCAGTGCTTCACAGCCTTTTCAGGCTGCAATGAAACGTGTTTTCCTGCACAGTGTAGAAGGAGGTTTCATTTGCAGTGGGGTGAGCTGGTGGGCATGGATGCGTTCCTGCTGCTCGTTGCTGCAGGGAGCTCAAAAGCACCCCACACCAGGAGAGCACCGCGCCGAGCTCCACGCACCCAACCCGCTTTTCAGCATTGCCCTGTGCTGGTCCTGCCCCAACCTCCACCAGCAATCTGTCCTCCATTACAATCTACTTTTGATGCTTGTAATCCATAGGTCCGGTCGGGGGCAGCATGATGGAAATGTATTTCCTGGGATAAGTAAACCCTCTGCACAGCTTATGGGAGGAGGGAATGGATCTGCAAATGGTGCAGGGGAGCACGTAGCTGTGCCTCCTCCCCCGAAGGCTTTTCTCGGGCTGAGCTGACAGATGGAGCAGTAGTGGGTGCTGTCGCTGGGTCCCCGTGTCCACGCGGTGCAGCCGTGCTGGCCGGGAGCCACGCTGTGCACTTCGCAGGGAATTCAGGACTGCAGGGTTTCCTCCGATCAGGAACGGATCAAAATCAAACAGCAGATTTGTTCCGCCAGGCACAGTTCTGGAGAGGCAAAATCTGAGCGTTTTCACTTCGAATTCAGCCTGTTACGGTCGTGTTTGGCAGCGTTCTGGCTGGAAACTTTAAACCTGTTTGGAATGGGAAGGCAGAATGTTGGAACTGAGCGGACAGGACCTCCTGGAAGCCGCCTCCTCGTGTCTTCCAGGCACAGCTTTGTCTAAGCAGAGCCAGTGTCGTTCAGCTCAGCCCCATTTCTGCTGTCTGTGACCTTGCTGATGGGCAGCAGCCGGGCCTGGTGTTGGCAGGACCCAAACCTCTTTGCGTTTGTACTTGAAATATCTCAGTTTTATTTGTTCTCCCCAGTCGCTCTTCCCCTTCGCACAGTGCAGTGGTGGAGGAGCAGCTGGGTGTGCTCCTTCACCTTTACATTTCTTAAAATAAAATCACAGCAGTCTCTGGTTGAACACCTGAAGTGACCGGTGCTGGTTTCCTGCCCACGCCACTCAAACAATCCCCAACCTTGGCTTCATCGGCCGTTGGCAGCTCGGAGCTCAGCTTTTGCATGGGGAATAGCTGTTGTCCCAGTGCTTCAGAAGCCCTTTTCCCACCGAGCAATGGGCCCTTTCTCCGGGGCACAATGAGCCCTCTTGCTGCCTTTCTTGCCTTTTCTTCCCTGGCTTTCCCACATTCTGTTCACACCTTCATGAATATTCAGAGGCCAGTGGCCATATGAAGCTATTGAGAGCTCTTGTTAACACTTCTCCTAATGACATGCACCTTCAATGGAAAACAAAAACACAGATAAGAGCTTGTTAGTGGAGACCCTTGTTCCCCACCTAACAAGGTTTCCATTGACTGGAACACTTGTGGTGACACATTGCTTGCTCTCCCTGTTTCCCTTTTGATTTGCGACTGGCTTTTACTGAGGGTTTTTTTTTTTCCTATTTTTTCCCCTTTTTCTGTAATTGTGCCGTTTTAAGCTAATTAAGAAAGAGGTCAGGGCTCCTTCCTGGTGTGCGGGTGGGAACGTGGCACTGGGAGCGGCATCGGGGCACGAGTTCCCCACCGCCCGATGTCCCCGTTGGCCAAAGCACTGTCCCCACAGCGGTGGGGGGACACTGAAACACCTCCGAGCTCCTGTGCCATGTCTCAAGGTGCTCCTGGAGGAGTTGCTCCTAACACAGGGCTCTTCTCCATGCTCTGCTCATGCAGTGCTCCTGCTGCTACTCGTGAGGCTCATTAGGCTGGGCCCACCCATTCGTTCCTGTGAGATGTCTGCTTGGGTTTTTCTCTTTTTCTTCTTTTTTGGCCACGCCTCATTATTTCTGCTGTTATTGGGCTCTCGCAGCGTTGTTTGGTTTGTCATCTTGTAAAGGCCCCTTAGTTTCTATGGATACTGCTTCCCCAAGTGGCCAGGCTATCAATTGAGACAGCGTAGTGTCTGAATTCTTCCCGTGGACTTTGTGAGGAGGCAGAGGTGACTCCCCAGAAACATTCTCCTCATTGCAGTGCTGTTGCTCACTTGTGTTCCCTAGCATTGCCATGCAGGGTTTCTGCAACTCCGGATACCTGAGGATTTTTCAGAAAGCTCAGGAGCCTTACGACCACTCCGCTGGCCCAAGACCCCAGCACTGCTCTCTGTCCAGTGGGAATCCATGTCCTGGGGCAGGGAGAAGCAGAGAAACGGGCTTGGGTGGTGCTGCCAGCTCTGGATGGTGATTACAGTTCTTTATATGCTCTAAACTGGTTTATCTATCCCCAGGTGCTGCCAGCAGTGCTGTAATATCCATCGAGGGCCGCCCAGAGGTACGAGGAATAAACTCACATGTTATTAGCTAATAGGGGGAAGCGATTCGATATGGGTCTCAGAAGCTGGAGCAGATAAATAGGATGATAAATGTTGGCATTAGCAGACGTGACCAACTCCTCTGTCTCTGTGATTTGGTAGTGCCCAGTAATTAAATAGTTGGAGCCTAATGTATTTTAAACTAGAGCTGCAGCCCGTAAATCATGCAGATTATGCTCTTCCCTGCTGCGTGTGCTCTGGGTCAGGAAGAATTCCCATTCTGTGGCACAGCCGCTGCCAGCCACTGCATCGTGGCCAGCGATCCCATCCTGGAGCCCAGCAGGCAGCTCAGCAGGGCACCCCACGGCCTTTCCAGCTCGGGCTGTCTCCTGTGGTTGGACCAGCTTCATATAAACATGCAAACGCACCCAAGATGGCCAACAACCCTAAAACCCTGCTGCAGAAACATGCCAGGTGGGGCTGAAAGCCGAACTGCATCGCTGTGAGAGCATCCCCACCTCATCTGTACTTGCACCAGGGTTTGCTTTTCTTTGCAAAGAAGAACTTACACTAAATGTGAATTTCTGTCATATTTTTACATAGGTTGTCCTAGAAGGAAACGCAGCTATTTCCAGCTGAGCTTGGAGTTGCATCAAAGTAAGAGCTATTTTTTGTCTTCCTACAAAACTGCTCTCCGTCTCTCATCCTCCTCCTGTCCAGAGCTGATTTTTCTGTGGGAGGCTGGGTGTATGATGTAGAGCTTCTCCATTAACATTTAGCAAAGGCCAGATTTAAACATTTCTGTGCCATCCGGCCATTTTACACCTTTTAACAGTGTTCCTGGATGAGCTCTGGCTTTCATTTGGAAATGTCTCGGTGATATCTGGCACTCAGCAGAGCTGTCGCCGTGTCCCTGCCCACACGCAGCAACCCTGCAGTGATAAAACCTCTGCTGGCTCTTCCTGGATTTAATTATTTCTAATAAAATCTATTTGTGCCTCAAATTCTCAACTCAAATTCTCTTCCAGCTCATGCATTTTTAAATAAAGCAAGTAATTCTGCTGTGTTACTACAAATTACGACCACTGAGGTCTTGCTGCACACAGCAGCCATGAGAAGGCTCAAGGTGTGGGTTCTTCCATTTTAGCTGAAATAATTATTCCTTCTACTTCTTTCTTAATGTAAGCTGGTGGTCTTCAACCCGTGGGGAAACCTTCCCATGTGCAAACATTTCTGAAGGGAATTAGTTCCCAGCCTTGACTGACATAGGATCCTAAGGTAGGGGGGGTTGGAACTGGATGATATTTGAGGTCCTTTCCAACCCAAACCACTCTATGACTCTGTGATTCTGCTGTCCTGGGTTCCTAAAGCTGTTCTGTTGGTGCTTACAGCTATCAACCCCGTGCCATTTGTGTACAGCAGTACCCCAGGGACCTCTTCGCTTGGCCGCAGGTCTGATAACTGAGCTTGCTTCATTTCTCCCCTACCCATAGGATGTTCTTGTTAAATACAGCAATTAGGAAGGGGAGAAAAGAAGACCTTTTCCCAGCGAGGATATAAAACTTCCTTCAAATTGGCTGTGTCACTGGAGACCCAAAACTAATAAGTCGATCCTACATCTGTATAATAAACTCATTTATTAGGTTTTTATTTTAAGAGTTGGTAGCATTAATTAGATTGATATGGCCCATAAATCACTTGATTTGGCTGAGCCCTCAGATACTTGTAATTTAAATTAATACAAGTGCAGTTTAATTAATCTGATTAAATCCTGGGCCCAGAAAAGCGCTATTTGCAGCATCCAGGAGCACAGTAATGGGGGAGATGAGTGTTATAGAGTAATGCATCTTCCTCGGTGGAGGGCCAGGTGGCTTGGCTGCCAAACAGAGGCACAACAGCAGAGCTGCAGAAGAGGCAGCCCACCGAGCCCTGCCCCTGCTGTGGGCTGGTTGCCCCCACCAGCTCGGGCTGCCCGGGGTCCCATCTGTGGCCTCGGGCACCTCCAGGAATGGAGCACACCCAGCTTCAGTGGGCAGCAGTGCCAGCACCTCACCATCCTCTGAGCAGATCCTGAGTTTCAGAAGTGAGCTCCTCATAAATAGGAGTGGGGTTCAGCTCCCGCTGTGCTCCATAGCCTTGCTTTCTGCGTGGTGGCACACACCACACACCACAGATCCCCTCTGAAGCCCGCTGAGGACCCGGTGCATTCAGTGGCACAGCACCAGCCTGGCCCTGCATGGCCACAGGTTGTTTCCATCAGGGCACGTACAACATAAAATACTTTTTAAAAAAGCAGGAGATAACATTATTACAGCAGTTGGATTAATCCGATATTTTCCTTCTCAAAAGAGAATTGCCTAAATAGCCAGAGAGAGACACGTCTTCTGAGTTTTAAGGGCTATCAGTCAGACTTTCTAGGAAAGCTCTTTGCTCACGAGAAGGAAATCGGATTCCCCACAGCTTTGCTTGCGGCCTCGCAGCACAAAAGCTGCCCTGCAAACAGTGTGGCCAAGCTTCCCTCCACCCGGCCTGGAGGAAAAAATGGCGTGGAGAGAACCTGTCAGGAAAGAGGGAAAACAGCCCAATTAGAGGCAGCAATCTTGTAGCTCTCTGCCCTCTCTCTCCTGCGGATGAAGCAGATGTAAAACAATAGCTTTATTTGTGCAGATTTTAATTGGGAGGTTCAAAGGAAGCGTCGGAGGCTCTTTTGATCTCTGAGTGTTTGAACGCCGCCTTGCATCGGTGCCTGCTGGCCACGGCGGTGACCCCTCGTGTTAATTAGTGTTTATCTGAAATCGAATTAGCTCACAACTGGGAGAAAGCAGAGTGAAAATCAGAGGATAATCACAGATTTGTGTGATTCTCACTTAGAGGTAAAGCAGGTCTCTGGCTGCAGGAGCTGGCATTAAAATAACTCTGAGAACATTACATTTGTGCTTTGGTTTTGTAATGCTCTCTGTCCGACGGTGTGATTTCTCTTACTAATACCCCACGCTGCCTTCATCTTTGCTGAGTCTGCTGCTCCGTGCTGCTCACTGGAACTTAAACCATAAACCAACACTGAACAATGATGCATTATTTATAGCAGACCGAATGCCGTGAGGTTGACAATGGTGCAAAGCTTCTCTTTCTTGTGGTCAGTAATCCATAAATAAATACATCATCTATTGAGGGTTGCAGGACTGTCGGATGGATGGGAATCGCCTGCGTTATGCAACGAGGGCACGGGGGGGATGCTTGAGCCAGCACCTGCTCTGGGGCAGATGGGCCATTTCTGAGTAATGGTGTTAAAAGTCCCCACCTGGAGGGAGGTGTGAGTGTTCTTGGTGCCCAGATGTGGAGCAGGCTGGAAGGCAGAGGGCAGCAGAAATTCTTGGTGCAGGGGAGGAATGTGTAAATGTGTCAGGTTCTGCACCTCTGTTTGAAATATTACACGGGGCTCTGTAGCTATAACTGTCTTAAGAGGAAGGTTTATGGCCCCAGCTTCTGAGCAGAGAATGGCCAGAAACGTTTCAGAAGTGTAACGCCCATCCACCACGAACATCTGCAGAGCTTCAGCATGTCAGGCTGGGTGAAATCCTCACCCTCAGCTCAGATTCAGCTCCCAGCATCTCCCAAGTGCTGCTGAGTTTTCATTCAAACCATCCCCTTAGCTTGGAAGCCAGATCTGAGCGATGCTGGCCGAAAGGTGGCTGCTGCTGCTGCTTGCCCTGCTGCAGCGAAGTGCTTGCAAAGCCAGAAACCCCCCGATATTGTGCAGGTGTTCTGCATCGGGTGCTCCGCTCCGCTTTCGGAGCTCAGCCACCAGAGGGTGGCATGACGATGCTCAGCACGCAGCCTGCTGCTGCTGCTTGCTCCGAGCGTGGCATTTCAGAGCAGCGCTGGAGATCTAAGAACACTAAGGAGCAGATTCTGCTCCCGTCAGCAGCCCCGGGCTGCAGCGGTCCTCGATGTTACGTGTGTTCCTTATATCTTCCTAAATCCAGCCTTGGTTAGCAGGTAGCATGGCTCAGGGGTTCTGAACAAGGCACATTAGCATTTGATTGTTCAGATCCTCACCTGGGTGATAGGTCCTGGTGAGCAGCTGGGAGCCGGGCACAGAGGATGTCCAGGCAGGAATACCAGCGAAATAGAGAGAAAAAAAACCCACCCAAGTTTGATGTATTCTGGTTGCTTTATTTTACCATACCATGTGCAAACAGGTGATGCTGTTATTCAGAATGAGCTTTGGTCTCGCTGTGAGCCACTTTACAGCCCAGCACTCATCTGAACCCAAACTGCCCCATCCTGGGTGCACACAGGTTTCTGCACTCATAGCTCTGGCTGTAGGACAGCCCCTTGTTTGCAGTGAATGTGTTTTAAATATGAGCTTCCTAATCTCACTTCCTGATGGCTTTTCCTCTTCTATTTGTTTTCCTCCTAACAATGCACCTGCCAATATCTGCCCCAAAGCCCCATTTTAAGTGGCATTTTCCATTGTTAATGTCACACTCCTGCTCCCTATCTATCTTTGGCAAGTGCCGACTGCCTGCAGCAGAACAGGGGAAGGGGGAAAGCCCTCCCTGGGCACAGCAATAACACAGCACCCATTCCTGGAAGAATGATGAGATAGCTGGCGTAATAAATATTTATAAGAGCAAGCGTAATGAAATGAATGTGCAGTAGGCAGAGGCTCCCGTAGGGTTTGGCCATCACATGTTTTTTTTCCCCTTTTCTTTATTCTCTGTTACACAGAATTGTCCTGATGTCCCCAGGTTGTCGAGTAAATTGCTCATTGTGTTGCTCACTTACACAATGCATGTTATTATGTGCAACCAGCTGCTCCTGTTTGGCATTGCTTGCACATACAGAGCAGGAGGCTACCGTCGCTTCTCTCGTCTGCAAGTCATCGTTGCTCCCTCTCGTGTTGGAGTTGCTGCCAGACCAAAAGTCTGGCAAAGAAGCAGTCCTGGTAGGAAAGGTCCCCGAGAGGCTCCTGCTGTGGGATGAGTGACGCTGCAGCTTTGCAGTGAGTTGGAGCTGATCTGGCTTTGTGTTGCCGTTGAAAGCTTCCTCGTGCCTCTGCCTGCTTGTTCCTATTGCCTTCCTTGTGCCAGCACTAGCTCTTGGGTGTCTGCACGGGCAGCTGGAGCAGACGGTTGATTTTGCTGTTATCGCTGTTGCCAGTCAAGTTTTCCCTTCCCCTGTCCACCTCCAGGCTCATTCAAGCACTAACAAAGGCCAAAGCAACCACTTCTTCCAGGGCAGCTTACACCCATCACAGAGCCTCATATTGGAGACACTGCAGCCAAGGGCAGGTGGCAGCCAGAGCAGGGCCGTGTGCGAACGTCAGGACGCTCAGTCCTTGGGAGAGCAGCAACCTGAGCATCTCCAGCACTGACCGCTGCGCGATGGCTGCGGGCAGAGGGTTTATCTGTGGGACTGGAGGGCACTGAGCTCCTGGGGGGGTGGTTTCACATCTACAAAGGCTTCAGCGTGCTCTGAGTTCAGGGTTTGGCAGCACAGGGGTTTGGGTCAGAGCTGCTCCTGGTCAGGGGTCTGCAGGGCACGCGCAGTCTGGAAAGCAATTTCCAAATGGAAATTGTCCTCTTTAGCGTGCAGGGTTAAACTGAGAGAATATACAGCAACCTCAGTCCGGAATAAGAACGTGCGCGGGGTGATTTTTGAAATAGTTGTCTTGCTTCAAATCTGTACCGTCCTCAATTTACAACTAATTTCTGTCCCTTGCTGTCGTTTGCTTTAAGCCCTCTGACTCTGGACCGCACCCCCAGGCTCTGAAGCCCAGTGCACAGGAGGCAGCGAGAGAGCAGTTTTCACTACTTACACCATACTGCACTCACCCGGAATTTAGGAAAAGGTTTTTCTTAAAGGGAGGGAGAAATGTTCTGAGCCAAAAAGGGCAGCAAGGTGCGTGTGCAAGCAAACCAGAGCAGCCGCATGAGGAGACGTTCCTCCAGCCTCACTGAAGCCCTCTGACAGCACCTTTAAAGCCACCTCCAGGAGAAGGGAGCAGGTGGGAAAGCCTGAGCGAGAAAGCAGAGCTCGCAGGGGTTGATAATCGGGGAAGACCCGTTGAGAAAGCGGCGCTCAGGTTGTTAATCGTGGCTGACCAACGTAACAGCTTTCCCTTTTCCCGCGTTCCGCCCCGCGGTGCCTCAGCCTCCCGGGGATCCCCACCGTGGGGAACCGCAGTACCACAGCAGAGAGCGCCCGGCGCGCTCCGCTCAGCCCCGCACCGCTCAGCCCCGCACCTGCCGCCCGCCCTCAGCAGCGGTCCCGGCTGCCAGCAACCTGTTGGAGCCGAGGGCGGGAGGAGGAGGAGGAGGAAGAGGAGGAGGAGGAGGAGAGAGAGCGGCGGCCGCGGGGCTCGGCTCGGCTCGCTGACAAAGGCGGAGCGGCACAGCCTGGCCGCCTCCTCCTCCTCCTTTCCCCCCCGGCGGGCAGCGCGGGGCCGGGGCGCTCGCTCAAGATGGCGGTGGGGCGGCGGGAGAGCGCGCTCCCCTCGTAAATGCGGCCGCGGCGGCCCCAGCTCCCGGCGCCCGGCGGGGCTTACATGGCGCTGGAGGATCTGCTTTGTGTGTGCTTCGCCGTGCTGGCCGTGCAAGGTGGGTGAGGAGAAGCGGGCTCCGCCGTCGTGCGCCCGCTGGGAACGCGACCGTAGCCCCGAGGAGGTGCGGAGCCGCTGCAAACGTGCGTCCCCTCGGGGAGCGGAGCCCTGTGCCGCTGGATGTCATTTTTTTGTATTGTTTTCTTGGGTTTGTAACGCGCTCGGGTCCCGCGGGATATCTCTGATTGCGCGGGGGCTTCGTGGTTTCGGATTCTGCCTCCTGGGGAGGAAGGCAGTGTGGTTTGGTGTTATGATCGCGGTTATTACTTTCGGAGCGCCCCGTGGAGCTGCAGCGCTGTACCGGCAGCGAATAACGGTCCGTGGGAGCTCCCTCTGCTCTGAGCTTCCCCGCGGGTTCAGGTGGGGAGGGTCGGCTGGGAGCCATCTCCAGCCCCAGCAGTGCACGTCCTGGGGCCATTCAGAGCAGAAGAGGGGAGAAGGGGAACGTTGTTTTCCGAACCCGATTGAACAAGCGAACTTCAAAAGCTTTGTGGGAATTCGCAGCCCGGCGGACGTTGTGTTTGGTGTCAAGACCGTGGGCCGGGCGGATCGTGGGAGTGCTTCCCAGCAGGTGGCTTTGATTCCCCGAAGAAAAACACGGGCTCGTTTCAGTCTGAAGTTAGTTTGGCAGAGGGAGAATGCGTGTCCGGTCCCCAAACCCACGTGTTTTGAGCCGAAGTTCAAGGCTCGCTGGGTACAGAGTGCTTTGAAGAGCAGCAGGTTGGAGAGCCATCCCCGCTGCGGGGATGTGGCAGCTGTGCCAGCTTGCACGAGCTGGGGGTGTGAGCCGGGCCCCAAAAGCCCTCTGCCTGTTTGCTCAGAGGCAGCTTTCCCTGCAGGAATAGGTTTAAGGGGGACAAAACCCTCTTGGGTGCACTCAGAAGTAGTTCAGGCTCGGTTGTGCTCTTCTTTTCCCCACAGCTCCATGTGGAGTGGCAGTTTTTTCTTTTCCCTTTTTAATGCCCTCACTTTTTGGTACCTTGAAGTCTGAAGTGAAGCAGAACCGGCTCGTTTTCTGATGTTTCTCCCACTTTCTGCAGCAGGCTTTCCACTGACAGCTGCAGAAAGTTTGATCTGCCGCAGGGGGCCCGGTGTGGGGTGAGCACATCGTGGATGGTGCACGAGCAGCTTCGAAGTGGAATAAGCAATAACTCAAAAAGGAAAAGTTTGGCAATCTGCATTTCCCTGAGGAGGAAGGGAGGAGATCATCCCTGTGCATACTGGCAGCCCAGTGCACCAGGGGCACCTACAGCTGGGAAACTGTGGTGTCGTATGGGATGTTGCACTGCAGTGCCCGTTGTCGTCCTAGACCAGCTGCTTTGCCTGCTCTGCGGTCCTCAGGGCCCATCCTTGGGGACAGCTAATGGTGCTGCACACTTCTTTTCTGTGTGTCCATCAGTGGGTGTTCAGTATGTGGCTCACCATCAGCGTGTAACTGCCCCGAGGACAGGGGGCTGCGTTGTGTGGGTCAGCTCGTGGTTTGAGCTGACTTCTGGTGCTGTGTCGCTCACTGGGAGCCTGGAACTTTTCTCCCTCGCAGCTCCTTTCCCAAAGGCTGGATCTCCTCCTGGGGAACAATCCCAGGAGTTGAGGCATTTGCAGTGTAAGAGATGCTGCTTGCACTCTTTACACGCTTCTCTCCTGTTTAAATGAGTGCCTGACCATTAAGCTTTGTCATGGTTATATAATTAAGATGGGGATTAATATTTAATCTGATTGTAATTTGTTGCTGGAATCCATCCATAGCCCATCCCTGGCTGTGTGTCTGTGAGGTGAGTGTGTACCTGCGGGAGGACCGAGGCTGGTGTTTCACAGAGGTGTAGGAAGAAACCCCAACCTTCTAGACCCAGAGCGATAGTAGTCGTTTTGTTATCTGTAGGAAGCAAATGTTTGCTTTATAGTCAGCTGTAATACTGGAAGGGATATGGTAAATCCTTCTTATCAGTGTTTGCCAAGTACACGTTGGGCCAAAATCAACTCTGGTGCAGTTTTGTTGCTTTCTGAAGCAGAACTGGACCTGCTGTGGGCAGGGTTTTGTATGAAGGAGACGTGCTGTGGGTCTGTCAGTCTGCAGTCCAAACGTTGGCAGGACCTGCAGGGCAGCCGCAGCCCGGGGCCTTGGCCTGGGCTCTGCTGGTGGCACCGGCGCCTTTGGTGTCTGCAAGGCAGATCCCGTTCTGCCCTTAATCCTCGGGATCCTGCCGCTGTGATAGGGATCTGCTTTCTCGGAGAAGTCCAGCAGAGAGTAATACGATGCAGTTTATTATCCGCTGACATAATAAACATACTCTGTGGCTGTTACGATAAGCAATTACCGTACTCTGCTGGAACGTGAATACCAAAGCTTCTGAAATTATTTAAAAATCTGCATTGTAGATGAAACTGCCTGGTGCTGCCCTGTTAAATTTAATGGAGCGATTGAGCGACGTGCCCTGCTCTGTGCTTCCTTGCTTTGGGTTTTATTCGTTTCTTCCCTAGGCATCACACCGTGTGGGTTCCTTGAGGACAAGCTGTTAATGTGAATGGTGTATTGGGAGGATATTCTTAGTCCAAATTGGTGGGAGAGTTAAAGTCTTATCACGTGAAGGTGTTGCACCTGCATTGGGTCTGCACCGCTCCCTTGCTCTGCCTTACTTCCCCGCTCTTGTCCCTTGGAACCACTTTCCTTTGGCTTGGGATGCTTCCCACCTTGATCAGTGTAAGGGTTTGGGAAGTGGGGTGGCATGAGCTGCTCCTCTGGGGAGCTCTGCTTCCTTCTGCTGCGAATGCTTCAGAGTTCCTGAGTCAGCTGTCAATAGATGATTGAGTTCAGTGAGAAACACACGCCTCGTAGTGCTGTTACCTCTCCGGAGATGTCCCGTGATGCAGTGTGCTCTCACCTTTCTGGATCTACCGGTGCTGCTTTACCAGGATACCTCACGTAGCCCTCCTGTTTGTTGAGCTGACCTGCGTGCCTGTGCTCTGTCTATGCCCTGCCCATCCCGCTAGCGTGCCTGGCTCTGGGTAAAGCACTGAGCTCCTCAGGAGACGTGCAGCTCACTGCAGGGTGAGGGCAGGGGTCAGCAGATGGTCAGGCTGATGCTCAGTGGGCTGGGATGTGACAAAACCTGTTGCTACGTGGAGATAAAGCTCGTGCGTGAGATGCTGGTGCTCGCCCAGGGCTGTGGTGGTGGTGGGATGAGGATCTGGACACGCAGGTGTCCTGCTGTTGAGCTGAGCCTGCCTGGGGTGTAGGAGGATGCACGCTGGCTATTAGCCGTGTAAGTGACTGCCATTGGTGGCAACTGTTGTGATGGAGAGAGAAGTGTTGGTAGCTTGGGTGGACTGACCCCTGCAGCCCCCCAGGCTTGCTTTGTGTCAGTGCTGATTGGAGCTTGAGACAGGGAAATCAAAATATTGATCAGGACTCTTGAACTGAGTTTTTCGTGGGTCGCAGTGTTTCTTTCTTCTCCATTGTACTCTTTGTCCATAGTGAAAACAAAGAGCCTTTCCTGGAGAAGATGAGTTCCTTGAGTCAGATGTCATCAGTGTGAAGGGCGGATTCCCTGTCTGGAGGCTTTCCTCGAGAGCGTGCTGCTGGAGATCTGGTGGGCAGCAGTACCTCAAGTGCTGTTGTGGGCTTTTCTTTACGTGCAAAGTGGGGAGAGGAGGAAGTTTCTCCCAGCTGCTGCCAGAAAATCGCTTCCCATTTCCTTACTGCCTGTGGCAGCTGCCAGGATTCGCTGTTTAGCAGCAGAGGGAGTTAAGTGCGGGGTGAAAGGCTTCAGCAGCACTTGAGCACGAGGGCAGGAGGCTCAGCCATCACATCGCTCTGTGCTTTGTTTTTTATACCGCCTGGGACACATCTGTAGGTTTTATGCTGGTGAGGTCTGCCTGCCTTGCTCTGCTGCTGGCAGTGGGAGTCGGGGTGTGCTGCTGGTGCTCGAGGGAGAGCATCTCCTTAAGAGCAACACTCGTCTGACTTGGTGCGTTGTTTTGTTAGAAGTGGGGGCTCACCTGTCCCAGCTGTGAGGCAGCCTTGTTCAGCACGCAGTGTGCACCCATCGAGTTCCTTGTTAACTTGTGTTTCACTGAGCTGGATGCATGCAGGTCCTTGGCTCTTACCTGCTTGCCATCCTGCAGCAGTGCAAGGAACAGCCTGGCTTTTCCCAGCAGCTCGGTGTTTGCTGAGCAGAGCAGGTCTTTATTTCAGACCTGGCTTAGTGATTCTGCCCCACTGAGTCCTGAGGGCACCTGCTCCCTCAGCTGGGCCCCACGGAGAGCTTTGCCCTCTCCCAGTGGCACAGCCCTTCCTATCCTTGGCCACATCTCCCGTGCATCACAACAGATGCTTTCTGGTGTCAGTGTCTCCTGCTGCAGCCTGCCTGTCTGCCTGAAGCAGCAGTGGTGCATCCCAAGCTGCTTTTGGGAAGCAGGTATCGGTTCCCTGCAGCGTGCCAAACTTCAGCGTGGCTCCTGCTTGGGGCCAGGAGCCAGACCCAGCAGTGTGTGCGTGGTATATGCAGGCCCGAAAATTAAAATGCCTTGGGACTAATTACTTGTTGGTGTATTTTAAAGTTTGTGGTTAAAAAAAAAACAACCCTAAAAAATGTTGCCCTTGTAGGGAATAGTTTTTTCTCACCAGAAACTTGTTAGACTGGAAATTTCACAGTATTAATTTTTATGGTGTTCTCTAAGCTGAACTAATTAGGTATTTTGGAAAGGGGAAGACAAGGGTGTGGATGAGCAGTTTCTATGTAGTTTTCATTAAAAATGTGACTTGGATTATCCCGCTAGCTATCCGAGCGATGTGCGTAAGGTCTCTGCTGGAAAATGCAAGTGATTATAGGCTGGTGCCTCCCAAATAATCCTTGGCTAATATGGGATGGACGCAATTAATGCTAATCCCTGCTCAGCAGTAGTAAAAGTTGGATAAAGTCAAAGAGATTTTGTGCTGCTGTTAGTGACCTGAGCAGGAGAGCGATGGCACCACGCTCCCGCAGAGCACACGGCTCTTCGGAGGGGCACCATCCTCATCCTTACCTTCCTTCGAAGGAGGAGGTGCCATTCAGAGTGCCCAGAAGTTGCTTCTAAGGAAAAGGACTTCTCTGTGGATGCCATGTGCTGAGGCACACAGGACCTCATTAAGAGAGAAACAGCAGTAATTAGCCTAGATTCATGGAAATAAATCTCTTCTTAATAGCAAATGAGGTTGTGTTCCTTGGTCTACAGCAGCCTCCGTCCATAGTGCTTATCCAGCAGTCAGAGGCATGGGGGCAGAACCCTTCTGCACTGCAGGAAAAAATGGGTGATTTGGGCTGTTTTGCTAAAATCTTTGCCTAGAGGGAGGTCTTGGTCTTGATTTTGGGAAGTGAAATAAGCAGAAGTGCAGGGAGAGGTGTCACTGTGGGTGCAGGGGGACCCCGGAGCAGGGGAGTGGTCCCCAGGCACTGTGCTGTGCTGCACCTGGAGCTGAAATCATGTGCTGCATGCTTGCAGACGGAGCCGGTTCCTTCAGTGCTTTGTCCTCAAACTGTCAGGCTTCAACTGGCTGCAGCTCTGGAAAAAGGGGAGATTTACATGTCCTGAAGAGAACCTTGTGCTGACAGCACTTGTTGATGTTGGAGGGGTAAATAGCAAGGTAGGTGTGAGGGGCTTTGGAAATGGGGCTGTGAAATTTGTTTTCTTCCTCTTGTTAAGGTAGACGTTCACATTTGGGACAGGATTTCCCCCCATTCTGACCCCTGGTTCTAGCAGTCCTCAGGAGGTGGTGCTGCTCCTCACTGCCTCTCCAGGCACATCCCAGCAGCTGTGGATATGGGCAGTCTGTCTGTCCCTCGTAGCATGGTCCCTAAGCTCTATGGGCTCACATTGTTTTCAGTCATAACTGACTTTCCGAGTCACAGTTGAAGATTATCTTTTGGAGCTGATGTAGGTGAGAGGCTGTGCCAAGGGGATGCCGAGTCCTGCGATGACCAAGTCCCTGGGAAGGTTATCTGCTATTGTCCACAAAGGGCTGGTTGACTAGCTGTACTGATAACGTGCCTTTGTGGGTTAAGCGATAACTAGAAGGACGGGAGCGTGGCCAGATAAGGCCAAGCTTGGTGTGCGCATGGGAAGGGAGCCCTTGTCACAGGCTAGGAAGCACAGACCGACTCTGCGAGTGCCCAGGGACTGTGCACAGGTGGTAATGGAGCTGCAGGAGGGAGTGTGCTCCACAAGGAAGGAGCTCTGCCGTGTTCCTCTGTATTCCTGTGCAGTGTGGCTGCTGGCATCGTCCTGCAGAGTTGAAGCCTCTCGGGGTGATACAGCCTGAAGACCATCTGCAGTGAGTTATTAAAGCACACTTCACGTTAGTTTTCTTTGTTGCTGTTCTGAATTGTCTTCTCTTCCCCTGTGTGCTGGCTCATTATTTCTCATTAATTCCTGGTTTGAGCAATTACCTGGGAAACGCTGGATTGCTGGCAGGAGTCTGAGGAGCCTGACTTCTCTTTTTAGGGGTAGGTGACTTTCTAACTGCAGCATGTGAGAGCTGCTTCTCCTTGAGGTGACTGGAGCTCTGGGATGGGTGGGCTGCTTGGGGGGGTGCAAAGAATGGATGTGCACATTTCTGAGTACCTGCCAAACTGGAGCTGGGTTCTTAGCCTTCTCTTGGTGGTGGTTTTTCAGGTAAGAGTAGAGGTGTGATCTGCTGCCTTTCTGCAGAGAACACAGCAAGATAAAAGGGCTGTCACTGATTAAAACATCCAAGTTTATCTTGCAGCTTGTGTTTTACTGGCAAATGTGTCACGCCATCAGTTTCTATGTATGCTCTTCTTTCTGAGGTTTGTGTTGGCACGTGGACTTCTCAGCTGCAGGATGATGTAGATAGACCAGGCTGTTCGGTGCACGGTGCTGGTGGAGCAGGTAAAGCCCCTTCTTTATATCCTGCTTTACTTTCAGGTGAACTGCAGAATCTCATTACCAATGGCAGTGGCAGGGCTTTGAAGGTTTCAGCCCTAATTACTTTATTTGTGCTGTGAGTAGCAGTGAAATCCACTGTGCTGTCAGAGAGAGTTTGCTGTGCTGGGGTTGGAGGGAAAGGCCCCAGGGAAGGGAGGGTGTGTGAGCATTGTTCTCTGGCCCTGTGGGTGCCATGGGGTTCCTGCAGGATCACAAGGGCTGAGCCCCATCTGTGGCCATAAAGCTGCCTGTGTGGGATGCCTCAGTGCAGAACTCCAGCAACCCAGGTGCGGAGGGCTTTGGCCTTTTCCCCTCTTTCTTGTTAGAAATATGTTGAGAAATGCAGAACAAGGCTGTAACCTGTGGGCTGAAATGGGGCACGTTTCAGTGATGTGCGTGCGAGGGCTGTGAGAGCCACGTGTTTGCACAAGGTCTCTGGGGTTCTGATGGAGACCTATCTCTGGTATTTGAGAGAAATAGGGGTTAAAGTATTATTAATACTACAACTATTCCTATCCTAAAGCCTTAGCAGCATTGCCACATCTCTGTGTAGGCAAGGAGCTGCTGAGATAGATACAGTCAAACTAGCTCTGAACTGTGTAGCAAGAAGGGAGAGGAGTGCAGGAACGTTCTACTTGTTTGGCAGTTGAAGGCAGAGGGATGAGAAGGATCTTTGATGATTAGGATCTTTGATCTTTCAGATAAAGAAAAATTCAAAAGCATTAGATGTGCTCAACCCTAACATGATTTCTTGGATCTTTGGGTCAGTGTCTCTGTAGTGCCCTTAATTATGTTGTTTTATGGGTTCAGAGCCCCCTTCCAAGCTGGTGTGCATGGTGGCTGGGTGGGAGGCAGCAGGTCAGGTCTTGTAGTAAGCAAGCTGGCACAAGGAGCTCAGCAAAGGGCTGGTTGTCCCTGTGCCCCTGCATGGCGTGGGCTCTGGCTGAGCCCTGCCAGTGCTGCTTTGTAGCTGAAGCCATCCAGTGTGTGCAAGGCCATTGCTTCTTCCTGGCACCAATCCCCGTGGTTGGCATAACCACACAGAGGGCTGAGTGAAGTGAGTGTGCAAAGTCGAGTGATTCTTGCAGGGTTGGAGCATCGCTTTCCCTTTCTGTGGCTCCAGGCAGCAGCTGGGAGAAAGTTGGTTTGGAAAACAAAGCTGTTAGGAACTGTTTGTTTAGACACAAGGCAAAATGAAAGTGGAAAACAGAATCTGTCAGTTCCTCTCAGCCTCCCACCTTCTTTTTGTTTAAAATGCCCACATGCAACTCACTTTCAATAAACAAAAGATGTTTCCTATAAGCTGGTGTTTACTGGTTTGGGAATGTGAGTTATTAAGGAACAGAAATCCCTGCATATGCCAATGTTTTCAAACTCTATCAAGAGCGTATAATTTTATAGACTTTTCAAGAGTAGATTTCCTAAAGTAAACAGTGGGGAACTGTTGAACTGTAGCCACGTAACAGTCTCATTGCTTTTACTAATGGCTTTCTTATCCCGTGCGGGTAGGAGTGGTTTGGGCTGCTGGCAGATAACATACCTTTCCTGAGACAGTTTTGCATCTGATTTGAAGAACTTTTAGATCCTTGAGCAACTTCTTTCCCTCCTAATGAGGGAGATAAGGGTTGTGTGGGTGCTCTCACTCCAGCTCTTCCAGGGCTGTGCAAGGTGAGCAGCTTCCAGAAGAGCGTGGTACCATTTAACTCTGCAGGCTGAGAGCCACCGATGTCTTTGGAGGTCCAGGTTTGCAGGCCATCCGCACTACAACTGCTGCAAAGCATGCATGGCCAGCATCACCCTTTGCTTATTGTGTGCTGTCTCAACCGCAAGCTTTTCATCAATTTCATCAAAGATCATCATTTTTGATCTTTGGAGGAGGATGTTCAGCTGCTCCCAGCCCTGCCTGCAGCCTGACAGAGCTGCTCTGCCATGCTGAATCAGAAAGGTCATTGCCATTGCCATGAGGGGGAGGGCTTCAGGTGCAGCACAGGGCTGGTGTGCAGCTCGGGGGCACCCTGTGTGGGACAGTTCATCGCTGCAGGTAGCAGGAGGCCCAGGAGGACGTGTGGTCTCAGCCTGAGCTCCTCTGCTCTTGCAGCCAGCGTGGAGCCTGGGTGCCACCTCAGCCAGGTGCCTGCACAGTGCCTTGGCCCTCCTCCAGCTCCAAGTCACTGCAGTGACCTCTGCTGAGACATGTGTGTTGAAAGGGACCGGTCGCCTGCATTTCTTGCATTCTTTTTCTCGATTCTCAATTTTAAGTGACTTTCTGGGCTCATTTCTGGCTGCCGTACGCATGTGCTTCTGGAAAAATCTGCACTACCTCATTTGGGTTCATGGAAGAAATTGTCTGTGCAAGAAGAGCTGCGGCTTGTAATGAAATAGCTTTGCAGTGACATAGTTTCAGTGTTGCAGTATGTCAGCACTGCTTTCAGGTTGTTGCAGGGCTAAAAATACGGCCCATTAAGACTTCTGCCGCGGGATGCAACCATGTTTTGAAGATATTTTATTCCTCACGTGCTTATTGCTAAGCAGTTTTTAACTGAGGCTGCATTTGGAGATCCGCCTCACAAGATCACCCCAACCACAGTGTAAATCAGCATTTCCCAGTAGGTGGAGAGCAGAGTGCTCGTGTTGGAGATGGTGAGAGGCAGGGCTGGGAGGCACTGCCTGCACGCAGCCACTGGACCTGGCTTTGTGGCTTTGGGTTTTTCTCTGCCCCCAGGTGACAGGAGCTTCAGAACCGCCGCAGAGATTAGCACTACGAGTTTTACCACCTAGTTCGTTTGAAACTGGATGTGCCTGAGATGCGTTGAACAAATGGACAGTGGCCTCCCTTGTCCGTGGGGACAGCTTTTACATGGATGGGAAGCTACAGATGGGGCCCAAGGCAGAAATGCAAATAGGCAGCGCTGTGATATGAAGCATTTGGCAGCACTGCGCGCTTAAAAGCTCCCTCCCCACGGCTGCTTGATCCTGCTCTCTGGGTCGTGCTGACACAGCTGGCTGTGGGCTGCACTGTGAACTGTGTGAGTGGAGCTTTGGCCTCAAAATGAAGGGATTAGTGCCTGCGCTGCTGGCAGTGTGAAGCTGGCCCGGCCCAGGCCGTCGCAGTGCTGCCTGTAAGAAGCACTCAGAGGTGTGCTCGCTTCCCAGTGCCCGCCGTGCTGTAAGCACCAGCAGCTGATGAGTTTAGAGCCCTCTTTTGTTTGCTTTTGAAGACACAAGTTCCTCGCTTGCTCTCCTGACTCCGGTTGGGTGTGGAGACAGCATCAGCACGAGCGCAGCACTGACGTTATGCAGGGAGGGTTGGGGCAGCTTTGGTTTGAGGCCAGGTCTGGTCCCCGAGCCGTGCCAGTGCTTTCCTGACAGGAGCACTCATCTGAGCAATGCCTTTCCTGCATTCTCGTGGGTGAGCACTGAAGAGCTGTTTGCTGCTTGTGCTCCCCCTTCCTACTGCTTCTGCTGAACCCAGATAACGGTGAGCATCTCCTTCCACGCAGACCCACGGGGACCTCCTATGCCTCCCAGCGGCCGTTCCCCACCTCTCTTGGGGTCACAGACCCATCCCAAGGGTGGATGAGGCTCTTCCCAGAGGATGGCTGTCCTCTGCTGTAAGGGTCAGCAGTGGGTATGGGTGAGAGCTTATTTCATAAGTTCATAAGGTTGGAAAGGACCTATAAGATCATCTAGTCCAACCATCCTCCTATCACTATCTCTACCCTATTTTTGGAAGGGTGAATGCCTTCCTTTTAGGGCTGGAAGGTCCCGAGTTCAGATGAGTGACTTGGGCCGACTTGCAGCGCCCTGCTTTTGTGTCCCATCTGGAGTTTGCTTTTAATTGTAAGCTTTAACGAATGGGATCCATTGAAAACATTCCCATTGCAATGCTCTCAGTTTTTTTTTTCCTTCAGAAGTCATTAACTGTCTTCAAGAAACAATATTTTAATTGAAGCCATGATAAAAGTAAAGCAGCAGTGCTTGTTTTAAAGCTTAATTTATTAAACAGCTTTGTTTTTTAATACAAAAAAAAATCTGTAAAGGAAAAAAGAGAAGCCACTGCGGTTTAGAAGTGTCAAAACAAAACTTACAACTTTGAAGTCTTAAAATACTTTGGGAAATGCTGGATGTTTTTGACTGGTTGTATGGAACAGCTGAACTGACTTAACTGGAACAAAATTAGAGGAACAAAGAGGCTTTGTTTGCAGAGTGTATTCTTTGCCCTTTGACAGCGCTGTCTGGCTCGCGCTGCGGGGGGGACCCGGAGCAGGGTGCTGGCAGCCTGCTGTGTGCTGGGCGTCCACGGGGCTCACCTGCCAGCTTAAAAGGGCACAACAGTCACAGGAAGGCTGAAGGATGAGAGCCTGGAAGAGGTTCTTACCTCTGCTAACCGTTGTGCTTTTGGGGACGGGCTGAGTCTCTTGTTGGCCATTCCCTGTCCACCTCTGTGTGTTTGAGGGGACTGGGGCTCATGGGGCTTTTCCTGGCTGGTTGTGTTCTCAGCGTGACCTCAGACGTTGCCCCACGTCTCTCAGTGAATGCTCCCAGTGCGAGGTGCTCTCGCTTCCCATTCCTCTGCAGTGCTCCTTGGAGGCTGTCATTGTGCAGGCAGACCTGCTGTGTACTCTGTCCTGTAATGGTACTCAGCAGGAGGAGATAAGCAGCTGAGGGATGGGGCTCTTTGTATCCGTGCAAATCGCCAACGTAGAAGTGGGTGAAAGTGTGCCCAGAGGTGGGGGCTGCGAGGAGAAGAGCCTTGAAATCGTTTTCTGGGGGGCAGCATCGGGTCTGAGCGGGTGCTGTTTTCACACTGCTGTGTGCTGTGGGTCTCATGGGGGAGGCACAGATGCTGCTTTTGTTCTGAACTTCTCTAGGGCTGAGTCGTCCACCCTCAGTCCGGGGGAATTTTGCTGCTGGTTTCGCTGCACCAGAGTTAGGGCTTTTAGGGTGTGCTGCTGAAATGCTGTGAGCTGTCTGCTCTTCTGGAGCTGCCCAGCTTGCAGAGGAGACAGGCTGCAAAATAGTACTGCAGTTGCCCTGCCTGTGTAGTCCTGGGACTGTCCCGAGAGCACTTTCCTGGCCTTAGCACTGCCTTTGGCCTCAGTGCATTGGGGAGAGCTTGTTTCTCTTTCCTTGACTCCCGAGAGCAATGGGAAAATGCCAGATGGGAACCCTGCTGAAACCACTCACAGAGCTGTGTCCTGCTAACAGCACTGGAGTCTTCTCCTTCAGCTTGCAGCATGCCAGGCTTGAAGGTCTTGGGGAAGAGGTGGGACTGCAAATAAGGTTGGCCCTGTGAAGCACCTGAATTAGTATAGCAACGGCAGTGAGCTCTCAGGGGCTGACTGGCATTCACTGCAGCAGACAGCAGGTGTGGTTTGAGACGTGGTTGCTCAGAACTGTCTGCCAGTCCCTGTGGAAGAGGGTACTAGCTTGATAGCATGGGTAACAGAAGCAAATGAGTGCCTACCGTTTCCATCACTGCTCCAAGCAAGACTCAAACCTCTGCTCATCAGCATTCGTGTCCTTTTGACCTATGAGTACTGAGTTAGTTGCAGCCTGGTGCTCTCCCTGAGCAGATGTGTGCTGAATTCAGTTGCTTGCTTAGAAATAAGCATCAGCAAGATGTCAGAGAGGTTAGTCTCATTACTAGATCTCATTAATTCTGTGGAATACCCTGTAGAGAATATGTTAATATCCTTATTCTGTTGACATATATTAACATATATAATAGTTGTATAATTGTTACTAATAATTATAATAATAAGCTGCTTCTCCTAGGCAATCAATGGCTGTGCAGAAGGCCCCACAGGCACTGTTAAGTCCCAGCTGATGGACAGAGAGGTGCTGGTGCGTGTGCAGTGTGGTGAGAAGTGCCAGCTTCTGCCAGTGAGCAGTGAGCCTGGGAGGGCACATTTCCCAGGTAAGGTCAAGTGTGCTCATCTGTGCTGGCTGGCTGGGTCAGGAAGGTCCTCTGTTTTTAGCTGGAAATCACTGTTCCATACCCTGGCATTTGCTGCCGTTCAACAGAAGCACTGTAATTTGATGAGTGCACTCTCCTGTTCCATTGCAGCGGTGTAAAACAACGTTGCTTAAGTCACCTTCAGCCTAAAGCATCAGATTGGAGAAGCCAATCCTGCTTGGCCTTGCAGAGAGCTCACTGGCAGTGATAGCCTCATCTGGGGCTGTCCTCAAACCACTCTGCCTTGAGGCTTTCCAAACAGCAAACCCAGACAAGACATGACCTCTTCCTTGCAAGCAGTGTGTTTGGTTATGTAGTTGCAATTCTGCAGTGCCAAATCCTGCTGTTCATTGAATCAGAAAACCACGGGGTCCTCTGGTTTTTCAGATCACTAGAGATCTATCAGACACGTGGAGCTTGCTTCGTTCTGTATTAAAATGTGCTCTATCCAAGAACTACAAACATGCACACAGTGCCCCACAGGCTGCATTATGGAGCTTAGCTCAGAGGGAAGAGCTCTGTACTGGTTGGAACATACTGCCCTATGGCGTATGAGATGCAGGGTGACAAATCAGCATGATTATGGCAAAGAAGAAGCGTTCAGAATCGTTCAAAGATTAACTTTTCAGGCCAGCTTTCACTGATGCAGATTGTCAACCACGCTGTTGCAATAAGGAGTGGAAATAACTAAAGACAAAATGCTGACTCGTAAAGAGGAATCGTCAGAAGTGCTTTGTGTTGCAAGATTTCATGAAAATGGTTTTGAACTGTTCTGATGCATTTACCTTAGAGAGGGAACTGCTCTGGCAGCTGCTCCCAGCACCACACCGTCCTGCGGATGTGTGGAGTGCAGCGTGTGCTGGAACATCCCATCTTTCTCAGCGCCCAGAACAGGATTGTTTCCAGCAGTGCTGCCTGCCTTTTTAATTAAAAAAACCCACCAACTCCTCAACACTTGATCCAGTGCAGATATAAAAGCCTCCAGGTTTGTTTTCTGGTATTATGCGATACAAAGATCGTTTTTCTCCTTCATAGTGTGATCCCATTGCTCTGTGTTGTAGTTTCCTTGTGTCTGGTGCCCAGTGTTACAGCTCCAGTTTCCTTTTTGAATCATTTTCTTATGGTTATCCTTACCTGTTTTTTTTTTTGTTGTTGTTTTGTAAGTACTCTGCATTAAGGTTGTGGGCTCTTTTGCCTCGATCCCAGAGCGAGACCACCCCGAATGGAACAATACAGCCAGCAGTCCTTATCCTACTACAGCCCTGGGGTTCTCATTTCCCTAGTTTTTGCCAAACCCAGCTGGGCCAGTTCCGACAGGTGAGTTTGGGCACCACACAGCTTCTCCACACATTGGGTTCCAGCTTCAATCTTGGCGTCCTCTTGCCTTAGTCTGATTACAACCTGCTGTACCAAATGCTGTGGGGGCAGCTGCTGTTCCCTGGCAGGTACCAAACGCGGGGCAGCACACCCTCCAGCTAATCCATCCACGCTATGAAGTCATAAGAATCTTGTTAATTTTTAAAAAGCCCTTGATGCCCACTAATCCAAATCAATTTTCATTTCTTTCATAAAGTCGTGCTTTCATTTAGGCTTCAGCTAAGAATTACAGCTAATTTGTTCGATTTTATAACGGCATAATTGAAAAAGTGATTTTAATGTCCTGGCAACCAGATTCCCTTTCTTTGGTTGTTAATGAAAGAATCCATTAAGGTTAAATGATTTGGGCATGGATTCAAGTAGAATCGCCTGAATATTCTAGGGGAGTGTTTCTGACCATCTGCTGCTCTGTCATTGGCGTTTGTGTTGTAAATGGAAGGACTTGCAGGTCCCGTTCGAACCATTAACCCTAAAATATCATTTTAATTTTTCTGAGCATGGTGGAAACGTTGGGGTGAGCTCTGCCATGGGCTGCAGCATCCTCTGTGCGTGAGCATCGCCGCTGAGCTGCGTGTCCTCGTTGTCTGCATTGGTTGCATCCCTGTGCTGTGCCGTTCCTCTGCACCTTCATCTCTTCTCCCAAGGTTTGGAATTGAGCGTGCTGCTGCTCCGTAGGGTGGTGAGGAGCTGAGGGGTGATGCATTCGCTGGTGCTGGACCTTGTTCCATCCAGTGAGTTTCTGTTCATGCTTTGGATTATGTAAAATTGCTGAGGAAAGCAGCCACAAAGCCTACTCGAGTTTTAATTGTAGCCCATAGGTGAAAGAGCTTTGCGTCCTCTGTTTGGTAGCATTACTTTCTAGTTGGCTGTTCTCAAGAGGTGTTACTGCCGACTGCATCGTGCTGCATGTTTTTAGCTTTGTCAAGCGTTGAGAGATGAAAGTGTGTCCTAAAAATGCGCTTGACTTAAATAGTTCAAGTGCAGAAATAGACAACGTTGTAACAGGAGATCCTTTCAGACTCTCCTGTGATGTTTGCAGATCAAACGTGTACGTGGTGCATGAAATGAAAACAGGAACTTCTGCCTCTAACAAAAGCAACGTGAGTGGATTTCCTTTCGAACATGGGTGGAAAAAATGCCTCAAGTGTTTAAATGTTGTCCAGGAAATCATGCAAATCCCAGGCAGTCATTTTAGCTTGATGGAGCCCTTTAAAATGGCAAATCTCAGGCTTATTCAAGTCAGCCTGCTGCTCGGCAGCAAAATTACTGTTACCTCAGCAAATGGGCCCTATAATGTTAACACCAGCGGATAACAAAAATAGCATTTAATAACTTTCATTACAGTTAGTGTTTCTAGGGCTTTGGGGCTTTGCTCTTTCCAATCATTTACATAATTTGCAGGTACAAGCTGCTGTGCCAGACTGCCCATCTGATTCTCTCTCTGATCAGAGCGTATTAATGCACTTGTTTGATGGTCTGTTACCAATAATTACCTTGGATTGCATTAGGAGCATTTCCAACATTGCAGCTGGTCTGTATTTTTCGCTAAGTATATTTCAGGGCCCAATTACAGGACTCTGATGTGTTATTGTTCCAGTGTGTTTGTTCAGGCTTGTCATTTTAATATGCCTCTGCACTGTAAATGTATGAATGCGAACCCAAGCCTCTGTCCTGAGTTCACCACGCATCCAACGCTTGCAGCAGCTTCTGCAGAGGTCATCTCAACTTGCTCTCATTGGCTTGTGAAAAGAGAAGGATGACAGCTTGGAGGTGGAGGCTTCTGCAGAGTCCTCTCTGGACTTCAGCTGCTGTTTCAAAAGCCTTCCTGGGGTCAGAGAGGAGGAAATGGAAACGCTTCACCTTCGTGTAAGAGTCAGGCACTTTAACATTATGATTGCTATTGACAGTTCAACACAATGAATAAATTATTAGTGCTATCGATTTGTTGAATCTTTCTGAACCATTTGTTTGCAGGGGATGCATTGGAATGACACACATCTCAATGAACCCGAGCTGAGCTGAGATCTGGTGTTGTGCTCGTCCCGATTGTCGTTGTGATCTGGAGATGAGATGCTTTAGCCAACCTGATGCTTGCACAGAAGCATGAGTGTCTAGTTCTTTCTAGAAACCAGTTCTGCCCTTCAGTGTTGGACTCTAAGGCCCCCTTAATGCCAGCAGGGTGACATCCACTGTGGGTTGGTGGCTGTGGTCTCGGGTGGCTGAAAGGAGCAGCTGCAGCTGGCTTCAGCAATAGGAGCATCAGAAGCATCCTTAAAAACACTTAGATGGAAACCTTTTCAACTGCTTTATTTCTTTGATGCCTGGTATGTGATATTTATACACAGAGATACTCATTTACCAGGGGCTTTGGCAGCCTTTGCTTTTATCTAAGTGAGTCTAGTCATTAACCTATTTACCTTAATTACAGCTTTAGATAAAATCAGGCTTTTCAGATACAGCCTATAAGCAGCAAAGTGACATGGCGTTTGTTTCAGATAGCGTTGGGTTTTTTCATGCCATCTCTTCTGCTCTCTTGTTTCTAAGCAGGAATTTGAACAGAACAAAGCCAAGGGGCTCTTGCCCAGCACGGTTCTTTAGGGCGACCTGCATTTAGAGCATGCTACAACAAATCGATGAATTGTGATTCATTTAACTTTTAAATGGAAGGGCTTTGTGTACGTGTGAAAATATAATAATGGGCCGCTATGAAGTGGATGGGTTAGGATCGATGTCCCGAAGCTGCCAAGCCTTGAAAAGAACTGTTAGATGCAAAGATGTCTATAATTAAGTGAAGTGGAGCTGTAGGAAGGGGGATTTTTTGCAGGTCCCTGCCCCTGTGGTGCTGCTGGCAGTGTTGGGCTGTTGGGAAAGGCTGCAGTGCCCTCAGTGACATGGGGTGGTCTGAGAGCCCCTTGTGCTGCCTGGGTGAGTGTCCCTGCTGTAGAGGGATGCTGAGATTCAGGTACACAACACCTTTCAGAGGCTGGGGAGGTCATGGACATGGTACTTAAATGTTTTGGAGGACTGGAGCTCCAACCCTGTGCTCCCTGGGCCCTGCAGTTGGGTGCTGAGTGCGCAGGCTGAGATCTCCATCAGATTTCTTTCTGGGCTACCTGTTGCCAAGCGAAGTTACCCCAGAAAATGGGCTGAGACCATGCTGATGACTTTTAATTGTCAGTGCATAAGGTTTCAAAAAAAGAAAGAGCCCTCTGTGTTGCTTTAACGGGAATACAGTTGCTCTCTGAGTTAGGCAGGGTGAAATTAAAGACTTTCTGTGGCTCTCAGAGTGTCTGAAAAGCATCAGCAGAAGGTGAGGTTGCAGCAGAACAGCAGCTCAGTGGTTGGCTTGCTGATAGCTAGGAAAGCCCTTTGTTAAGGAATAACTGCGCTTTTTCTTTGGTGCTGTTCACTCCCACTTCAGTGAGATTAATTATACTGTTGAGTTCCACAAGTTCAGCATCCAAAATAAATACATAAATTAAGATGGGTGACAGCACAGAGGCTTAAACTGCCTCTTGAATGCCTGCCACCTCGTGCAGGATGCGGGGCACACGGAGCAGCCCTTCTCCGGCCCATATCCCTCAGAACACACACGATGGCGACGACAACCAGCGCTCTGCCCGTGCTGCTTTCCTTGCTCCTGGGGAGGTTTTCTTTGGCTGCAGCTCTGCAAGGTGCACAAGGGCTCCAGAGTGCCAGATGTGTGTGGAATAGGAAACGTGCTGGCTGGGCTCCAGGCCGTGGGACCTGCAGCACAGCAGCTCCCCAGGAAGATCTCTGGCTGCCAAGAGCCAGGAGTGATGTCAGCTCTGGAAGTGTGTCAGATTCAGAACCCTTGTACTTTGCTCCCTGTGAAGTATTAATCTCCCAAGGCCTGTGCTGTAACAGGTCCTGTCTGGCTTGGTGCAGCTTTATTTGTTTTGGGTTAGAGGCATTGTGGGTTTTGTTTAGAGGTGCTGGAGGCTGTCAGCAGCTCTGCTTAAACAGCTTTGGCCTTAAGTTTTAGCTGTGCTAAAGATGCCCACCCTGAGCTTAAAGAGGGGATCTAAACCTTGTAATTGCCAGCCCATGTTTGTAGGAATGGTCTGGGGTTGGTTACAGAGCCAATAGTGCCTTGGGACCCTGGGACTTGTGGGGTCCCACTCTGATTTGGGGCTCTTGTGGCATTGAGTGGGAGTCTGTTCTGCTGCACGATGTCAGATGTGAGCAAGCTGTGATGATGCCTGGTAGCTGTGCCACTGGTAGCACTGTTCAGTCTTGGTGCTCTGAGAGTTGGAGAGGTACTCCCTTTTACTGAGGCACCTGGTGTAATAGGTACAGTGGGTGGGTGCTTGGGTGTGCAAAGCTGTCTGCTTGGATGTAGCCCTAAGGGAACGTGGTGGGGTACAGCCTGACAGGACCTGGTCCTTGGCTTGATGTCTGCTGTGCCCAGCTCCGTCCTGAAGAAGACCTTACAGGTGCCTAAACCTTCTTGGCTTCCTCTTGCTCAGCTGGTTTGTCCAACAAGGTGGTACATCTCCCCAGAGAGTCCCTTTCTGTCTGTCTTCAAGACAGCCTATTGGGATGGGGACAAGGCTGTGGCTGTGATGAGGGGCTGCTGGGTGGAAATGAAGTTGTAGCTGTGGTAAGGTGGTACTGTGCCCAGCCAGAGAAGAGCTGTGCTGCCCAGCTGGGATGGGTTTGTCTGCTAAGTTAATGACAGAGCCACATTTGAAGCTGGGACATCTCCAAACAAAGCCATTGGTCTCCCGTTGAACAGTAACCTTTTATTTGCTTGTGCTCAAGGACATGCTTACTGCTGGTAGCCCAAATTTCACCAGGACAAGCATCTCACTCGTGTAGGTCTTTCCTCCTCCTTTAGGTGGTTATCCTCATGGCAGGGAAATAACTGCATGCAGAGAGACCAGTGATGTGTTGTGCCAGACTCAGCTGCAGAGTGCAAGCTCCCTCCAGATTTATGGGCTTCGAGTACTGCGTCTCTTGATGTGAAAACACTGCTCCGAGGGCCCTACATCTGACCAAGTAATTGCACGTCAGGAGTCTGTCAGAGCTGGCTCACACCTCACCTGGTTATTTACAGTTTTGTAATCATGAAAGAAGGGGAGCTGATTCTTTTCCCTTTCTTCAATAGTAAGTTGGACAATTTCTGCCTCCATTTGGTGGAAGAGAGATATCGGAGTTGGTTTTGGCTGTGCATTGAGATGCGTGCATTGGGAAGAAGGATGCTGGCTGCTGTAACGTGGTTGTAGCTGCCTGTGCTGGGTGTGGAATCAAGGCTGCTGCTGGCAGGGACCGTGCCTCAAAACTTGTACAGCCTGTGTTTGTCTGCAAGGCCCTGCTTTGTGGGTGGGTTTGGTTTTGGGCTTTTTTTTTCTCGCTGCTCAGCAGGAGATTTTGTCTTTTATTTCACCGGGCGTGGGCAGCTGAGGAGGATGGGTGGGTAGTGGGAGTGAGGAAGCAATGAAATAGATTGGGGAAAAGGACCATTTTTATCTTTTGAGCTGTTTTTGTGTGTAGTGTAGCCTTGGTATTAGCAACACAGGAGAGTGAAACACCTGGGGCCAGAGGAGAGTATGGTTTTCATGGGAGCAAACTGCTTACCTTGCTGCATCAAAGGGCCTCCATTTCAGGGCACGTTAATATTTCAGTGTGTTTGCTTTCCCCCAGAACTGTGTGTGTGCATATAGATGCTGCACGTACCTACATGGATGTGTGTATTTGCATATATATTTATAGTCCTGAAGCCACTACTGACTGTCCTGGTATGGCTCAGTGATTTGCTGGCCTCAGTGAGGTCCCGTGTGAGCTCTGCTGGTTACCTGGGAACGGATGGACACAGACAGCTCTGTTCTCTCCCAGTAAATCCCCACTTTGCATTCACTCATTCATTCCCTCCAGCAGGTAATAGGATGAAGGTGAGCAGGAGGCTGCGTGGGGCTGTGTTTAAGTGGGGTTGTATCTGTTTCTGTCACTGAACGATGAAGAATGAGGGCTGGAAAGAGTCAGTGGCTTCTGTAAGCAGTTAACATTCCTGATCTCATACGTCTTTTATCTTACTTTTACGCTCTTCTGATCCTGTTCCTTGAAAGGGTTTTTTATCTTGTTGTCATGCTTGCTAATTTAGGGTGGTGTTTTGAACCAGACCTCCTCCTACGTTTTCAGAGCCTGGAAGGTATGTTTCGCTTAATCAGGGAGTGCTTATACAGTTTTTTGAACATGAGGAGTGTAGTTGGGGCTTTTGCAATGCATCGTCTGTGTCCTGGGCACTTGCTGCCAAGTGTGTGCCAAGGGCTTGTCCCCAGAACCTGCAGCATTTGGGGGCTGAAGAAGCGAGGTGGTTGGGGCAGTCTGTGCTCTTGTGTCAGAGCAGCCTGATGTCACAGGTTGTGAGCACACCAGAGCTTTCACTTGGCTTCTTGGTCTGGAAGCACTTACGGTGCTCCTGGGATGAAGGGCAGTGGTTTGAGTGCTCAGTGTCTCTCAGCATTGCATGGAGGCTGCGTTGCTTGGCAGTGCTCTAGATGTGTGCAAGTAGAAACACTGATACCCCGGAGCTTAGTTGCTGCTGTTAACTGGGTGGATTATGTGGTGGGAACAGGTTTCCAGGAATGGAGTGATGACTCTTTAAAGCTCTTTTGCAAATGTATACTCATTGGGTGAAGCATTGGAGCAATCTCCTCCCGTCATAGTCCAGTGAGACAGCATTCACATGAGCAGCTCAGCATGTGCACCAAACCTTAATTCTGGCAGCAGAGAGAGCGTTTGATTTCTCGTGGAGGATCCCTTGCTCGTGGTGTAAGGATGTAGCAGAGGAACCTGAGCTGGGTAGCCTGGCACTGAGTTGTGCAAGTGCTTCATTTTTCAGCTGGCAGCATGGATCCTGCTGGGTTCTGACTCTGGGCAAAAGATCCAGGTGATATTCAGGGATATAGGAACGCCACCACGTATTAAAAAAAACAAAAAAACCCACCATATATTTCTTGTGCTGTGCTGCTGTCTGCTCGGACGTCACTGCAAGCAGGTTGGTGCTCAGAAGGCAGAAGCCTGAGAGGCTGATAATTGCTTCTTGCCAACCTGTGCTGGCGTAGGAAGCAGCTCCGCAGAGCTCTGCTCTATTCCTGGCTGCCGGAGCTGCCAGCTGTCCCTGCGCCTTGGCGAGAGGAGGAGTATTTTCAGCAAAATACCATTAAAATTGAAGCCTGAGGAAAGCAGAAAATAGGACAGAGATGCAGGCTGTTTTGCAGAGTGATGAGCGGGAGTGCCTGGTGTGAAGCTTGAGCCACCTGATGCTCAGGATGCGTTGATGTGATGCTGCCAGCAGCAGTGGCTCAAAGGAGGAGGTACGGGGCAAAGCATGGAGAAAACTGGAGCCTCCTAATGAGTACCTGTCCCCATGTGCTTGGCTGGGCACCAAACGAGCCCCGAGGGTGGGCAGGGCAAGGCCCTTCCTTACGGGACACCCAGAGTTTCCATCTCCCTGCACGTGTAATTTTGCGTGTCATTGCCCCTTAATTGCATGCTTAACGCACGCGCTTTTAAGAGGCAGCCCTTTTATCAGCAGTAGGTAGTAGCAGGTTTAATAGAGTGTTTGAATTCCTATAAAATTAATCTGTAGCCTTCTGCGATAGGAGACGGGCAGGGAGCCATGTGGTTCATATCCAGTGTTGATAAACTTGTTATAGAGGCAGGAAACATTTCTGATTGGAGCAGTGACAAAATAATTTGGAGCAGAGCCATAAAAAGAGTGGATGGTGATGGTTTGAGTGCAGCAGAGATTGAAATTGCTGGTGTGTGGAAGCAGCGCTGCCAGCTAACATTGACTTAGTGTCTCTGGAGAACTCTAACGGCAAATGCATTTTATTAATGGCAATATTCTTTTAGGAAATGCTGAGCCTTGTTTCAGAGGTGGAGCTCTCCTACGAGTCCGTGGGTTTGGAAGTGGGCCAGCCCCAGCCCTGCTCAGCTCAGCACAGCTCGGGCAGCGGCCGCTCACCGCTCTGCCTGCGGCTGCAGCACGCTGCTGGCCGAGGGCTCGAGCTGCCCGAGAACATGGGACTGCCCCTAGGGCTGTCGGTTTGCAGCAGGGATATTCTTCCAAGGAGGCTGTGGGCAGGGGGCAGGGAGCCTTTGCTACTTACGGGCAGCTCTGGCAGGTGAAGGAGGGGTTGGGGCCCGTACTGTGTCATCTCTGACTTCCAGTTGTTCTGTGCTTGAACCTGAGATGGAAAAAGTGAGTGTGGATAGAAGAGGTGGCTGCTGGGCATGGTGGGGAGCAGCAGAGGTGCTGCAGGCTGTGCTTGCAGCCTAAGAGATGGAGAAGGTAGCTCACAAGTGTCGTGGGAGGTGCTGGTCGTACTACAGGTCTGAATGTCATGTCTTATCCCTAAGCACACTGGTTGTACAACTGGGATGTTATAAACCAAGCTGAGCAACCCCTGAAGGAATGCTGTCTTGTCTTTGCAGGGAGGCTGTTGGAAGGGGATTCTGTGGAGCTGAGCTGTAGTGCTGGTCCTGCGAAGGTGATACTGGAGCCAAACCAAGTCGTGGTTTTGGACTGTAACGTGGCCCCTGCTGAGCAGGTGATCAATATCACGTGGAAGAAGAATGGGTTTCCTTTAGTGGAGCAGGAACATCTGCATGTGCTTCCAAACGGATCGCTCTTCATCTCATCGCAGGCCGTGGCAAAGGACAGTAAATACCCTGAGAGAGCTGATGCTGAGGGTAACTACTCCTGTGTGTCCCACAGCTCCCTAGGAGCTGTCACCAGCCAAACAGCCACAGTCAGATTTTCAAGTAAGTGGGTTTTTTGTTTTTCTTTTCTAATGTCTATGAATTGAAATTCCGTTTATGATGTGTATGTGGGGTTTAGGACAGCTCACAGATAAGCTGTGGTGTCTCTCTTGACCCAGTGTTATCCTCATGTGCAATGCTCCCAGGTAAGTGCCACGAGCCAGCACTGGATCAGGATCTGCCCTGAGTGAACAGTGTGGTTATGCTGCTGAAAGAGCTGATCACTGGGAGATGGTCAGGTGGGTGTGTGTGTCCACCTGAGGGCAGAAAATGCTGGAAACAGGCTGGGCTCTGCTCAAGTGGTCCCAGTTCCCCTTTGTCCCTGCTCTCTTCCCCTGGCTTAGGTCAGAATAGCCTTCTTGGGGCATCTGCTGCTTTCCCTGTTTGTGATGTCTGGTGACACTGATGGCTTTAGTGTGTCTGAATGTGGCCTTGTGAAAATGATAGGCTGTGGATGTAGTTAAGACCTGATGAGCCAAGGGAGGCCTTGGGGTCTTTCATCTACGCTGTGGGGTTCTGACAGACAGGATGTTGAATGTCTCCTCTTCGGATGGTCTTTGTTTGTGAAGTCTTAGCTCTGGCTTTAGCACAGTGAGTGGCAGAAAAGCAGGAGCTTAATCTTCGGCAAAGCAACTTATCTGCTGAGAGCCCACGTGTCAGGGCTCCCCACGTGCCTGGTAGGACCAAGGGAGGTACCAGGTCCTGGATGGGACAGGTGCCCTGAATGTTAGTTCCCAAGCATGCTCTCTTAAAGTAGTGCCGTTAATTTCAGGTGTGGCAAGAAAGCAATTAAGCCAAAACAGTTCTACAGTGCCTGGATGTCACTGAGCACGTCCCAGCTTCGAGGCACGTGTCCAGCCCCCTGCTTTTCTGCGTTGTGTACCACAAGAGAGCAGTCTGCTTGTGGCATCCCAGATAAGGGCATCTTTGTGTATCAGCGTGGCCTGAAATGCCCATAATGGGAACCTTTCTTCCCCAGGGCTGAGGTTTGGGCTTGTGTTCCCAGGCAGCCTTCGGCCCTTTCTGCGTGGGGGGTTCCCACAGGCAGAATGTACCCCATCTCAGCATGGTGCGAATCTCAGAGCTCCAGGAGCAGCAGCAGACGCTGAAGGGCGGTGCTCCCTGAGGCTGGGACAGGCATCTGTCTGTGTGTCAAACAGTGTGGCTCCACTTGGTGTCGGGACCGATTGTGAGGCAAATGTCTCCTTATAATGGAAGAGATGAAAGAGGGCTCTTCAGGCTGTTTTTCATTTCAGTCTCAGAACAAGACTCTGAGATCTGAGCCACTGAATCTTTGTTCAGGAATAAAATTCCTTTGTGTTCAGAAATGGCTACTGAAGCTATTTTAAGTATGAGAGTGCCAATAAATGGTTTCTTGACCTACTGAACAAGGGAGGTTAGGAAATAATACAAACAACAGTAACACTTCTCTCTAGTGCAGACCTATGTAAATGTTGATGAACGCAGCCAGACAGCACGCCGTGAGATGCAAGCCTGAAACACGTTCCCAGTCTTGGGAAATTAGGGCTCAGATGCTTTTGAACTTGCACAAAGCTATGGTAGGTGAACGTGCAGACGATGCTGTAGCACTTGTGCTACACAGAGACCACTGAGGATCTCATGAGGGTCGAGGATTCTGCATATAGATATTGTTTGCAGTGCTGGGAGACTCGGAGCAGAAAAGGCAGTGTGAGTACTGGTGGTTTACTCAGCTCCTCCTCCCCCAGTCACAGACACCCTGGATTGGGATCCATTCCCTTTCCAGAGGATCTCTCTGTGCTCCTGTTTCAGATTTGGTTGTACTGTTTTGTGTTTCATCAGTGAGAACAGTGAAGACATCTCAAAAACGGGAGATGGGCATAAATTGCTTTTCTCTCCCTGTGGATTTTTCCAGGAGTGTTGTGGGTTCCTCCCAGCACCAAGGAGTCCCAGGTGAAGCCCCAGCTCATCTCCTGACGTGGACTCATACACCTCCTTACCAGCCAGCTGCACAGGGACGGTGCTGCTACGGCAAAGGGGTGCACCTGACATAACATTCACTTCTGAATGGGGAGCAGTGAGGGAATTATTAATGAAACTCATCTCTGGCTGTGTGCTGCTCCGTGGGTTGGGCAGAGGCACTTCCCACATTAGCATTCAGCTGCTGCAAATGAGGATCGTGCAGGCTCTGGTTTTTTTCCTGCCGGTTGAATACAGCAGTCTGTCTGAAGTTGTTTACGTGTAGCCAGAGTTATTCTTTGTGCTGACTGCCCTGGGCACTGCTGATCAATACCAGGCAGAAGAAAACCTGTTTAGCAGGTAGGATGTATCAGCCTGTGCTCCTGATCCGCAGCGCGGGGAGATCCTGTGCTGGGCTGTGGGGCTCTGTGCACCACGCAGCACTGCGATGACAAGGAGGAACATTTAGTATTCATAATATCAAGTCATCTCCTGTGGTTTTCATACTTGTTTCTTTGTTCATTCACCACTGGCTTGCCCCATATGGGCAGAGTACCACGAAGAAACTGTGGCAGTGGAGCTGTGGGTCCCAGCATCTGCTGAACTTGGTGCCAAGGCAGTTGCAGGTGGACTGGGACAAGCCCTCCCAGACTGCACTCTGGGGCTGGTAGGCACTCATTCTGCTTCTCTCTTCTTTTCTCGGTGCTTTACACAATTAGATGCACCTTCCCAGTAACTCCAAAAGCTGAGGGCAGCTCTGTCATTGCTGTGCTGGCTCTGTGGCTGGGAAGGGAGCATGTCAGCCAGGTGAGTTGAGAGATTGGGAGAGCCTGACTGGGGCAGACAGACGTGTCCCTGGTGAGGGCTGGAGTGATGGAGGCTGGGCAGTTTGCAGGCAGCAGTGTCCAGGGAAGCGCTGTGAGGGATTGAGTTGTGTGCTGCTGGAGGTGAGTACTGAAAGATGTGGATTTCTGCACCTCTCTTATCTGACAGGAGCTGCCAAAATGCATAAGCCTGCTGTTGCGTGCACGGACATGAAAGGTTCTCTCTGCCCATGCTTGAGTAATCAAGGTGGCCTCAATGGCAGCCCTCCTCCAGAGTTGCTGAGAAGACATTCATATGTGTGATGGGTGCAGCCTGTCCTCCTGAGTGCCCAGGACTTTGCTGGGTTGGCCTTTGGATTGCTGGGGACAGCCACAGCCTGCAGAGGAGACCCAGGGACAAATGAAGGAGCGATGATGAGCAGGGGACAGCACCCGTGGGCATTCTGCTACGTGTGCAGGTGCCCTGATCCCTTGGTCACACCAATGCTTTCCAGGGGAACCTAACAACACTGCAGTGCCCTCCATCCTTTCCCTTGCATTGTCACCTCCGTGTCAGCTCGTGTTTTGCTCTAAAAATGTGTGGCACAACAGCCCCTTGCAGCTCACTGCTCATCATCCCTGTGTGCTGCTGGCTCAGACCCACGTCACCATTCAGCATCCACACACTGTGGCTCTTGGTGCCAGTGAGCTCAGCTGTTGGGGCTGCTGGGTTAGGTCTGCAGGTTTCCCCAAGCCCTGCGTGCTCCCACGTGGAAATACCAGGAGCGTTATTGTCGTCGTGGGAAGGTGTAGCTTTCTACCTGTTAATAACTACATTGGTGAAGATTTGTTAAAGCTGTTAATTTAGCTTAAACATTTTGTGCAAGGGAGGTTCTGGAAAATTACAGTAATTGTAGCTGTCAGATGAAAACGTTTGCTGTGCCTGGAGGGAACAGGCCTGCGCCGTGCGGCTGCTGGCAGTGCTGGAGAGGCTTGGTGCTGCAGCTGGCAGTGCAGGCTGCAGCAGGGAGAGGTGCACGTGTGTGCATGGGCTCCTCGCCCCAGAGAGAGCTCTCTGTGCCACGCTGTGTCTCTGAAAGACAGAAGTTTAGTTGTATTTTTAAGGATTTGCTGTGTGGATTTGATACTCTTTATTTTGTACGCTAGGTGCATCACCAGGTCTCCAGGGCTCTCCGCTTTCCACCAGTTTGGCCAGAGAACATCCAGTGGATCAGAGCTCAGGCTGTGGATTGCCTGTGGATGCGACTTTTGGGGGCTCTTTGGAGTAGATAGGGAGCTGGTGCTTCTGCAGAGGGAGGAGCAAGCCCTGCAGGGGTCAGCTGGGCAGCGCAGGTCCTGCAGTGCTATCCAGCCCTGCAGACTGAGCTCTGGCTCTGCCTCCTCCGCTCTCTGGGGCTGTGGCAATTCACACCAATCATGGCAAATCATGCAGTCTCCCTTCTCCCTCCCCATCCCATGTAGCAGTCCAGAGCAGTCTGTCCATGCAGTGTATATGACCTCAGTGGGGGCTCTAGTTGCCCCCCCAATCTTAGAAGCACCTCGGGATAATTCCAAAAGGCAGACAGGGGATGAGCACACACAGGCTTGGGGGACAAAGCGCTGTGTGAGAGAGCAGTGAGCCCATTTCAGAAGGCCGAATTCCTTGCATAGGATGCATTTTCTGCCTTGGGTGTAGTGTTGCTGCCTGGCAGCCTTTCCAAGCTCGGGGCCTCCTGTGCTGCTGAGAGGGGGAGGATGCAGCGTTCCCCATGCTGCCAGCACCCCTGGGCTGGGAGCCTTGGCACACAGCTTGGCTCCAGCTGGGCTGAGCATGTAAGTGGGGAGGGATTGGTGTGATCCACTGCAGGGCAGTGCTTTGGCACGTTGCTGGGGGCATTGCACTGCAGTGCTCCTGCACCTCCTCACCTGATGTCCGTCATTGTTACTGAGTGGCCTTAAGGTGCTCAGGGTAACCAGCACAACAGGGCTGGGAGTTGTTTTGTGGCTTGGCATGGCTTTGTTTTCCTTCCATACCTCCCCCTTTTGAAGCCTATCACTTTGCAGAACTTCTGCAGCAAGTTTTTTTTCCACCAGAACGTTTACAGGAGGAGGACAGGCTGTGCTGAATACTTCTAGGGTGAGCTTGGAGAGCAGCTCTGAGCCCAGGCTGTGCAACTCTGAAGGTGCCAGGCCTGTGCTGCCTCCTTCTTACCACCTGAGCACCCCTTGGGATCACGGAAGAGGGAACACAAAGGATGACATCGTGCTGTGGTCATGGCTCTGAGCTGGTGCAGGGGGTACTTATGGAGCAGCAATGAAGCTGGCCAGGAAGGCTGTGTCTACCTGAATCTCACTGGTGCTGAAATCTGACGTTCTTGCTTAGCCCTGCTTCAAACAAACCTTTCCCTTTATCTTACCTTGGTTTAGTGTTGCTTTCTGCACACAGAGGTCCTTGCTGTTCTGTCCTTCACCAGGCAGTACCTGACTTTGCAGGCTGCTCCTCCCAGAGCTTCCCAAAGTAGTTTTCTTTCCCAGGTTGTCCTCAGCAATCTGTCTCCTGATGTCCATCCTGTAACAGCATGGCAGCAGAGCTGCCCAGCTTCCCAGTCCCACCCTGAGAGCTATCAGTTGAAGGCTCTAGCAGACAAATGAAGGTTTGCTTCACGTGCTGCAGCCACGGAGCTCTCAGGACATTGTGCTCCTAATCGGGGTCACTGGTTAGTCACACTCCTCCACACCGTAATGAGAAATCTGTTATGGGTGCATTTCTTGGCTCTTTGCTTTTGGAGAGCCATGCTGGAGCCCAGCCCAGCAGGCTTGGGGTTGGCTTGAGGTGCAGGGCAGGGATTGGTTCTCAGCAGTGCATTTCAGGCTTGCAGACACAGGTCTGGCAGGGGATGGGGAGGAGTAGCCAGCAGACCTTTGCTTTGGGACAGGTTGCTGCTCTGGATAACCCCAGGGACCAGAAAGCACTGCTCCCTTTTGTACCCCTTTGCCCTTCATGGCAAAATGTGCAGGGGTGAGCCTGGAGCTTGCTGAACACCACACATCTCTTAGCAAACTGTGTGAAATAGACTTGCCTGCTGCCACATGGGAGAGCAAACAGTGAGGAGCTGCCTGCTGCAATTTACCAAGCCTTTTTGCTGCTGTTAGCAGTGGCATTGCTGTTTGTAGCCCATGGTTTGCACGTAAGGTTTCCGTTCTCTGGAGGCTCCTCTATAGCTGCTGGAAAAATTGGGGCCCTGTTGTATCAGCTTGGATTATGCCACTTAAAAATGAATGGAAGAGGAACAGGTGACCTGACTTAAAGCAGAGGGAACAGAGATGCTGACAGATTTAATCTTTTTAGAGGGGTTCGTGCATCCCTTTGTGCCATTTCCAGGCATGTTGAGCCTTTGGAGACTGACAAAGTGCTCTTGTTTACACTCCTAGGATGAAGAGAGTGTAATGGGAAAGAGCATTAAGGATACGAGGAGGTTGTTTTGATGCTGCCAACCTGAAAGTGTGCTCGTGTTTGATGGATTTTCTTTTAAACTCTGGGGTTCAGCAAAATGTATTAACATGAGCTTAAAAGATCATGCAGTTCTTGGAAATTCTCTGTGTTCAGGTGCTCTGCAGTTTATATTTGGGAATACTAAAGCTGTTGCCCGAACTGGGGCCTTATATTAAATCATTTTTCAAACTTTTCCAGAAAGAAGAGGTTTTTCATCGTCATTTATTGAACTGAAAAACACCACTTGGCATTCAGCTGGTGTGAGAATTCACTGCAACTGCAGCAGTGAGCAGCAGGATGCTTTAAACACATTATAACTATTGAAGTGAAAGAAAGTTCTCATGGCAGTTGAGAATACGCCGAGGTTAAAATAGGGCATGTATTTTGTACGTCCCTTCTCGGGCTGACACCATAGCAAGGTATGTGCACGCATGGCTCCGGCATTGCCAGGCTGTGGGCAGTTGTTTTGGTCAAGGAAGCTGACATCTGGCTTCGCTCTTCCTCTTACCTGTTATTAATCTGGGCTATGAGTGTGGCACAGGGTAAGGGGGAGCCCGTGCTTCTCAGGGTTGTGGCATTTCCTCATCTTTTGTTTCTCATTCTGTGTGTTGTTCCCTAGTGGAGTAAAGGAGCAGAAAAAGGAAGCGATTTCGAAGTGCAGCTGGCAGGACCAGCTAGTTCCTGTGTTCTCTCACACTGTCACCTTCCAGGATAAAATGAGGCGAAAATCAGACTTGCAGGTTGAAACATTTCATTTACTGTTCTTGGACTGCAGTGGGGCATGGAAAAGGGAGGAATTGCAGTTCAGGCTCGTTTATATCATATAGTCTTCTCTTAACTTTTGCATCATACCAAGTTTGTGTTTCTCAGCAGGGTCAGAGTTCCTAACTTGCCTCCCTTTCTTCTGTTCCCAGCCTTGGCACGCTTTTTCCAGCAGCCGGAGTCGCAAACAGTGGAAGAAAATGGCATGGCTCGGTTTGAGTGCCGGATCGAAGGCTTGCCTTCCCCTGTCATCACGTGGGAGAAGGATCACAGAGCCGTTCCAGAGGAGCCCAGGTGATGCCCTGATTCTTTTCCCATTTCTTTGAGGAGAAGAGAAAAAAAAAATCCCAAATTTGACCACTTAAGATGTGAAAGGCCTTCACAGAAAGGTACGATGAGGAGAGAAATGGTATGAATCAGTTTTCAACTGAAAGCTAAGAGCTGTAAGAGCAGCACTTGCTGGAGACGAGTGCAAATGAGTTGATAAAACACAAAAACAAAGTAAGTCTTCCCCCAAACATCCTCCAACCTACCGATAAAAGCCCAAACAAACAGCCAAAAATAGCAACGAGAACAAAACCATTCCCTCTTTTGTTACTTCTCTTCTTCCTCAGCCTTTGCCACAGTGGACCCGAGTACTCAGTCTATAATAGTTTTGTAGAAATGAAATTGGGTAGAAATTGGCTAATGAGCAAAGTAATTAAATGAGACCTGTGCCTCAATTCTCTGGTGGTCTGGAAGGTCTGCACGCAAGGATGCACAATTTCAGCATGGTTTTTATCAGCCACTTACTCCTCATCCAGAGAGTTCAAGGGAAATGAAGACACGAGCTGAAGAGCGGGCCGTGTAAATGTGAGTGGAGAATCGTGGCAGTTCTGAAAGCACAGATCCTGAACCCTGGGATGGCCCACGTGTGTGCGGAGCAGAGTGCTGCAGTAGGGGCTGCCTGGGGCAGGTCTTGTGCAAAGTTCAGTGAGGAAGAAACCTTGTGGGGCATTGGATCCTGGCTTGAGGAGCGTTTCCCCAGCTGGCTGTGTGATGTGGGGCTGGCTGTACCTGGCAGAACCCTGGTGTCATTCTTCGTTAGTTTCAGTAGTGATTTTAAAGCCGTGCATTTTCTTCACTGTTCTCCCACCCAGGTTCGTCTCAGTGTTAATGGTTCCTCTGGAGCTCTGTGTGTTGCTCAGTAACCATTTATTTTATTCAGTGTATGGGGGCCATCTAGTAAAGGACCCTGAATTTTGTTTTTAGGGGAAAGAGTAAAGAGTCCTGCAGCATGGAAGTTGCTTTTAGTAGTGAAAGTCAGTTAGAGATGGGAGAAGGGAATAAACCATAAGCTGGGTACTAGCTGATCTGTAGACATCAGCCCTGCATGGGATTGGTGACTGTGTTGTCCTTTAGTTTCTAAAAGCCCATTTTTGTTCTCATTTTGTTGTCCTTTTTGTGGAAAGGGGATGGAAAGGAGACGGGGATGAGGACTCAGGAATAATTTTCCAATCAAAACAGTTTCTGTTACATCCTCAATTCTGAAGTGTGGCATCTGACAGTTCTGGGGCTCATACAAAGCTGGTGCTTTGTAACGAGACAAAAATTAATTAATAAAAAAGCAAAGGGGGAAAAAAAGCAAGACAAAACAAAAGAAGGGATGGCTGAGGGAAGTGTGCCGCAGATAGGGCAATGGCTTTTTAATGAGACAGCTGGATGGATGTCATGAAATTACTTGCTCAGAGATTGCTTTCAACACAGGCAGCCTGAAAATTGTTTTCCTTGTAAAAACCAGAGCGTAATCTCTAGCTGCAGATCTTGCTTTTTAAATCATGTTTCAGCTAATACGCTTTTTCAGAAGGATTTGCTTTGTTGTTGTTGTTGTCTGGTTGTTGTTGTTGGGTTTAATATAACCGGCTTTGGAAGGAATGAAGCGAATTCCAGGAAACACTGCTGCCAAGCAGACCTCTGTCATCCCTACCCCTGCTGAAGGAGCAGGTCCTGGTCCGGCCCCTGCTCAGCAGGGACTCCCTCCTGTGCACACATCTGATGTGGGAACGCAGTCGTTTGGGCAGGCAGGCGTCAAGGCAGTGACTTCATGATCTGAAACAGCGCTGTTGGATGCACACAAACCAGGCTTCAGGGCTGTAGATTCAGCCTTTCAGATAATGCTCTTACATTGGTGCTCGTGGTTTCTTTTATGCCAGGTAAAACAATCACAGTAAACTGATAAAACTGATCAGAGCTTTTTTTTTTCTTCTCATGTCAGTCTTGCACACAGGCTCCAGTGTGGTGTCACCTTGAAAGTACTGAAGGCTGAGCTTGAAAAATGCTGAAGTGCTTCTTCACTTTTTGGGTTGTTTAGGGATGTTTTCAAAGCCCTTTTCCCACCCTTTTGAAGCTTAGGAGAGAATCCAGTTTTTCCATGGGAGTAAGACAGAATTATTTTGCAACTCTGGCTCTGGAGCACTTTACAAAAAAAAAATCCAAATTGTGGATTGTTTTCTGTAGAGCCAAAATGAATGCTTGCTGAAAACTGAGATCTTTATGGGTCTGCACATAAACATGTCCCTCAGAGTGCATGATCTGCAATCAGTGTCTGGCAGCAGCATAGGGGAGAAGGTAAGACAGGGCACAGTAGGATCACAAGGAGCTTGAAGAAGCTTTGTAAACTTGTGGAATAGCTTGAAGGCACTTCTGGGTATTTTATGTTTCACATTCTCATTAATTACCTGGATGGTGGGACAGAGCTCACCCTCAGCAAGTTCCAGGTGATAGAAACCTGAGGGAAGTTGCTGATTTGCATTGGGCTGCCATACAGGACTGGGACAGGCTGGAGAAATGGGTTCTCAGGAACCTAAGAGGCTTCAATACAGGGAACTGTCCCCAGGGAAATTCCTCCTGTGGGCCAGGGCAGGCTGGGGAATGACTGGCACGGTTCTCATCTGTGTGTGTAAATACCTCAAGTGAGAAGGAAGGAGTGAGGAGCCAGCAGAAGAGGCAAGAGGGCACAAAATGAAATTTGGGAAATTCTGTTTAAATATGAGAGAAAAAAATTCTGCTCTGCAAAGATGGTCAACCATGGCAGAAGTTACCCAGGGTGGCTGTGGAGTCTCCATCTCAGAGATGCTCAGAGCATTCCTGACCATGGCCCTGAGCATCCTGGTCTAGGTGAGCCTTACTTCAGAAGAAGGCTGTGGATGTTTTTTCAGAGGTTCCCCCCATCCTCCCTGATTCTGTGATACAGAATTGGAAACTCTTTCGTGTGGCTGCGAGTTGCTTTGCGTAGTGCTTGAAATATGTTGATATTAATTACAGACTCAAAGAGCAGATGCACGACAAAAATAAATACCATCGCAGTGGGAAGCTTTCCCTCCAGTGCTGAGAGGATGCAAATATTTGCCTTCTTCCTCTTGTGCCCTAATGAGGCATCCTCATAAGGGTTTTCAGGGTGCCTCCTTCTCTAGGGTCTGTGGAACTTGATCCTGAGAAAAGTATCCTGGAAACAGTGCAAGCAGGGCTGTAGGGGTCTGGGGCAGTTGCCCTTGCTTACATGGGAAGCTTCAGCAAGGCTGTGTTCTTAAATCAGGATGTAGGATGGTGCATGAAGTGATGGATTGGTCACAGGAGGAGCTCTGTTAGGTTCTCCACATCTGCTGTGCAGTGAACAAGAAGTGGAGAGCTCGGACTGTGGCAGATGAGGTCCAGGCTGGGCACTAGACTTGCAGAGGGGATATTCTCTCTGAAACAGACTGCTTGGGGCGGGCATGCCATTTCCATTGCTAGAGATGTAAGGCCTTGCAGGAATGGGTGAGCTGCTGTTGGTGACCATGGCTTCAGCGTGGGGTGGAGCATCTCCTAAGGTCCTTTTGATTCCATGCTCCTGGCCTTCCAGCTGGGCTCCCCTCCTGGAGAACCACATTTACTAATATCAGGGCTACTTTTGGGAATCTTTGAGGATGGAAGGGGCTGGCATCCATGGCTGTAACTTGTCTTTGTGCTGTTGCTGTGGAATAGCTGCTGTCTTTCCCCTTAGCAATTGTCTTTGAATGTGTCCTGTTCATAATGAAGACTGATAACCTAGAGCTGCCTGTCAAAGCTCGGCAGCTCTGTTTATAGAGGTTTGCAATTAAAAATGGATCTCATATATAATTAAAAAGGATCACGTAGGCTTTGCGCCTTGCATTCAAGAATAAAGAGGCTGCCATCTAGGAATCCAGGCAGAAAATGGAGATGCTGACAGCCAGCTCCTACTTTTATGCTAATTGCTAATCATCTGCTTTGTTCAGTATAATGCAGCAAGGACTGTGTTCATGTTGTGAGCCATGTAGCCATTGCACTCCTTGGAGGTGTTCCCCAGAAGCACCCCATGGGCAAATGGGAGATACTGAATGCCTGGGTGTAAGTTTGCCAGCACGTGAAAGCCAGGAGCTCTTGGGAGAACAAAAGTAATCAACACAACCCAGGAATGGCATGGTTTCAAGCAGCTGCTCTCTGCAGGAGCATTGTCCTGGCTGCTTTGGGCTGTGAAGGTGCATCTGTGTGTCACTTGGTCCATTGGCATACATGAGATGCAGCAGGAAAAAGATTCTTTGCAGTGTTTTTTTTTCCTCTGGCTACCAGTCTTTCATGAAAAGTAAGTAGTGAGGCTGTTCACAGCAGACTCTGTGTACAAAGTCACTTGCACACTTAGATGGCTACGAATCTGTAGGCAGGAATGTGTGTATATGTTATTTTCTGCAATGCTTTTGGTTTGTATCAGCAAAGCCCTGGTCTCCCAGAAGCTGTTCCTTTGTTGTGAAGGCTCCAGCACCATGGATGGGTCTGCAGCTGCTGCTTTTTAAGAGCCACTCCTTTCAGCTGCTAGGATGCCTCAGACCCACTCTGCTGTGGTTACCAGGACCTGCAAGTGATACCTCTGCAGGAGAAAAAGCAGAGATAAAAGGGCTTTGAGCTGACGAGTAGCTCAGGCAAGCCGTTTCCTGACTAATGCTCTCCCTTTTGTTCACTCAGGTTTATAACTCTTCCAAATGGTGTCCTCCAAATCGTTGACGTTCAGGAGAGTGATGCTGGGGTGTACCACTGCGTGGCCAGCAATGCTGCTCGGAAGCGCTACAGCAACGATGCAGTTCTCAGTGTCCTGAAAGGTAAGGTGCTGGCAGGGTCAGGTTGGTCAGGGCACGTGATCTTTAAGGTCCCTCCAAACCCAAGCCATTCTGTGATGACTGTGTGTGTTCTGGGTAAGTGGTGTATGAGGGCAAGGTGGAAGATGAGCAACAGCTGACGTGGGTAGAGGAAGAAAGCAAAAGAAGCGGTCAGAGGATGGAATAGTTAGCAGGGCTGTGTCTATCCCAGATTGCATAGTGGGCAGGGTCCAGAGGAGCAGCACACTGGCACCCAGCTAGCACCGCGTGCACGTGGCTGGCTCGCTGCCGAGCTGCGGGGAGGCTCCAGAGATCTCTGTGCCGTTTGTGAGCACTGTCATCTGGGATTTCTGCTGTTGATACAGACTGAGCAGGGCTTTGCATGCGAGCTGTCCTTTGCATCCCTATCTGGGCCTCAGCCTCCACGTGCATTTTTCTCTGTAAACCAAGAGTGTGGTGGGCAAGTCTGGGCAGGGGAAGGGAGCTGAGAGCCTTCATGCAGGGGGTCTCCAGCCCCAACATCTTTCCCAGTGTTGTATAATCCCCATGCTGCAGGTGGGTGAGATCACCAAATCTGGCTGAGCTGTCCCTGCTTTCAGGATGGTGTCCCTCTGCCACGTTGTTCTGCTGCTCGTGCTGAACCCAGCATGCTTATTTGGTAGATTTCACCTTGAAAGCTCTGTAATGCTTCCCTGCTCCTTTTGTCTTTGTTTAGGGTTTTCTTTTTTTTTTTTTTTGCTTGGCATTCTGCTACCAGTGTATTTTCACAGAGATGGCTTTGCTGTTCATCCATCAGCAGGGAGTGTAATTAACTGTGGAGCCTGAGAATACACCTCTGATCAATGGATTGTGTCATGGAGGTAATCTGTGTGGAATCTGCAGAGAATTCATGAGCAGCTGAATGCTCTGTATCTAATTGTCAGCCCTTGCCAGATCCTCTCTGTGTTTAACAAAGCTCAGAGGCGAGGAGAGCTCTTGCTATGGGCAGTTCCACATTGCAGAGACAGCTCTGCCATTGGGTCTGGTTTGATATTGATAAGTAATATTGATCAGGCTACAAAGGTGAATATGCTGTCCTTGACATCATAACTTGTTCTGCATAATTGCATCTTGTACTCTGCAGTGTTTAATCTGCTTTGCAAATGGAGGCAAGGGAAGAGGTTAAATGGGAAGCATTCCTTCTGGAGCAGCAGCCGGCCGAGCAGATTTCTGCCTGGAGTTCTCACCCAAATCTCACTTCTGCAGCACTACACCACCCGCTGGCTGCAAAAACAAATATGCGAGGTTGAGTTTTTCACCAGATTGAGCTGATAGTGATGAAAAACATGCCTGTTAAATCTCTGGGGATTTTTATAATTGGGGAAAAGTATCTCTGAGACAGATGGGAAGCTGTAGTGACCTGTGCAGGCCACTCGCTCCTCCAGCAGTGACTGGCATGGCATTGATCCTTTTTGATTTCAGCATGTTCCCATCAGGGGCACATTTCTGGATGCTTGAACTGGCTTGAAGAGGTTTTTTATTCCCTGTTCAGAAAGTAGCTGGTAGTAGTTGGAGCAAACTGGTAAGGCAGACCTCCTTTGGTTGGAGGAGATCAGAGAAGGGGTGTGGGTGAGTGAAAAGAAGAAAGGCTCAAGATACAGCTATTTAATATTTCTTGAGTTGCTTGTTCAGGCATTTCAGAGGCCAAACTATTCCACGTCTGCTGGCAGGAACAATAAAACAGTGCCATGCGGTGATGACCGAGTGTGAGTGCTCAGGATGGACTTCAGGGCTGTGCTGGTTGTAATGCAAACACTTCCTCTGGCACTGGGCAGGCAGGTCTCAGCCCTGGGAACTCCTGCTCCACACCTTTACCCCTACCAGGCATTGTGGGGCTGAGCTGGCTGTATGTAGCAAAAGAGTCTGTTTACCTATAGCTCATTTTCACTGAGAGGGTGGTGATGCACTGGGACAGGTTGCCCAGAGAAGTCGTGGATGCCCCAGCCCTGGAGGCATTCAAGGCAAGGCTGGATGTGGCTCTGGGCTGCCTGCTCTAGTGGTTGGTGACCAGGCCCCCCTGCAAAGGGGTTGAAACTAGATGATTCTTGAGGTCCTTTTCAACCCAGGCCATTCTGTGATTCTGCCCAGTTGTTCTTTCTGTCCCTCCCCATCCCCGCTGTTGGGTGATGGATGGGAGTTGTTCCTGTGAAAATGCCTTTAATAAAGGAGATGGAGAGACAGCAATTAGCAGGATCCCCTTCTATCACACTAAAACCCCACTAAACCCTCCCCGAAGTGTCATTTCCCTTGGTCGTGTGCCTTCCCCATCATGTGCTGAAGGCTGTGCTGTGTGTCAGCAGCCGTGCAGAGGCAGGGCAGAGCACGGCGGGCTCTGAGCTCTGCAGATGTTTGGGCTGTGCAGACTTCATGGTGCAAATTTCCAGACGTTCCCTGGGGAAGTGGTGTTGTGAGCAGCCAGAGAGCGGGACTCTGACTTTCAGCCCTGAGACAGAGGCTGCTGTAGGAATAGGAGCAGAGGGATAACTTGGATTTTCCCCTTGGATCTCCGCTGCTCCCAGCAGATGAAGCACGGAGCACATCTGGCAGTGCCATCCCTTCACCCTTCAGGTGCTTCTGCCTCAAGGAGGGGTAGCAGAAAGGTTTGGGCACCATGATGTGTGGTCTCAGTAGGTTGCTTTTGCCTGTTGCTCCACTTTTCCCCTCCGTGCTACACACAGTGCTTGCTCCTTGTGCCATTTCTTGGCCCTGCATCTGTTGAAGTGTGACCTACATGCCTGCAGAAAGGTAAACATCCTAGCAGCTTTAGATCATAACAGATCATAACCTTTTCCCCAGTCCAGGCTGGCTAGAGGCAGAGTGCCCAACAGCCTTCCTGGGACCCTGACAGGGTGTCATTGCAGCAGTGTTACCGTGGTGGTCTCATAACCACGACCCACGTGATCCTGTGCCTGCACCAAAATAATAAACACAGGAATGGGGAGTACAGATCTGTGTGTGGATGCAGCAGGGCTGGGGGCTGGAGTCAGCAGGCCCCCGAGGAGTCTTCCAGCAGATGAGCACGTCCTCCCTGAGCTGGGATTTAGTACTGTGTTATTAGAGATGACACCACGAGATTGCCGTTGGCAGAACATCATTTACGTTGACAGTTGTAGCAGCTTGCTGCAGCAGCGTCCCAGGAAATGTGTTTCTCAGTCAAGTATTTGTATGAAATACGATAACAGGGACAGAGCTTGGAGGCAGCTGTGGAACACCTTTGCATTCTGTGTTCTTTTGGTGTTCCTGTTGCAGTGGATTATTTGTGGGCGTTGAGGGAGAGCCAGGCTGTGGCTGCTGGCACCTGGGTGGCTTCTGCCCCAGATGCTGCAGGAGAACACAGCTAGGGGATGGGGCTAACTTTGGGGCTCACTGGGAAGGTGGTGATGAAGTGAGCAGCACTCACAGTTGGCCACCACCTCGCGGAAACAGACGTGCTGTTACCACAAGTGGGCTTTCAGTCCCTGCATGTGTGAATGACGTGCGGGATGCCGGGCTGGCTGTCAGCCTGAGCCCTGCCGACACGCGCTGTGCTCCCATCACCGCCTGGGACTCTGCAGAAGTGGGGATCCCATCTCCAGCCTGCAGCTGCTGTGTCCCTGTTCCTTGTCTCTTCCACTGAACGTTGTCCTCTGCCACTCTTCCTGTGAAGCATCCTGGTTTTCTTCTCCCTCTGGCTCTTAAGCAGGGAATTGCTCTGCACTTGGCATCCCAAATTCTCCCCCACGAGGACTTGGTTTTGCACGCATTTCCACGCTCCAGGTTTCTGCAGGTAGCTGAAGCTGTTTGTGTGCTGGATGTGCTGGATTGTGAAAAATGCTCTTCCTTTGTGGTAGAAGATGTAAGCCAAGTGAAGTATGAATTCAGAGGATGGCAAGATGAAGGAGATGTACAGCTCTTCTAGTTTAATAAATGAACCTATAAACTAAAAGTGACCTTCTTCCTAAAACAAGCTGCAAATGTTCATTCTGTCTCCTTTTACTGAGCCTAGCAATGCCTATGACTTCAAGCAGACGTGGAGCAGGACTGAGACCACAGATTTTTGGAGAAACTTGTGAGAGAGCTAATGCAGACACCCACCCAAACACCCAGCTCTCTCCTTGGCTGGGGGTCAGTTTGGGGCCAGCACACATCACACCATGTGGATTGCTGAGAGAGGACTTCCCATAGCTTGAGCGTCAGCAGCCTGTTCCCCAGAGCCGGAGGGGGAATTTCAGATCAGCTGTCTGTGAAGTTCTGCAGGGCTATGATATGCTGTGCTCCTGACAGCTCCAGCAGCCCACGGTGACAGAGGGTTTGATAGAAAACTCAGAGCCCTCACCTCCTATTAAGCAGAACAGCTAAACCAGGGGTTGGCACCAAAGTGAGTGGCAACGGAGGTGTCAAGGATAATCGAGCAGAACAAGAGATGTAAGGCGGGGAAGAGGTGAGCTGTTCCCAGGTCCTGAGGGCAAACTGGTCTCCCCCACACAGCACTTTGGCCAACTTTGGGGTTGGCTCAGCTCCCGTGTCAACGGGCAGCTCTGCCTGCAGAGATGGGGGCCAGCTGGATTTGGGAGTGGTTTGGAAGTCCTCCTTGTCCTCCACCTGCAGCTCTTAATAAATCCACATGTACTGCACTTCTGAGGCTTTTTGAAATAAGAGCTGGTGTTTGGTAAGGCTCTGGTTGAAGCTGCAGGCTGCAGGCAGCTCTCCTCTGGGAGTCCTTTGGTACTGCTGGATCCCTGTGGCACATCACAGCAGCACTGCAGGACCACACCTGGGCTCTCCTGGGGCACGTGAAGCAGCTGTACCTGCCTGCTGAGCCTGGGAGGCAGCTAAGAATAGAGATAATAATTAGGTCAGCAGCTTGCAAAGGGCTGTGGGACAGCAAGGTGGATGCGGTCGGGTTCCTGATGGCACTTGTTAATTATTAACTGCCTGTGTTACTGCAGAGCCTTGGCTGCTGGCTGTGCCCTGCGGTGCTTACAGCATCTTAACAGCTCAAGTGAGGATGCTGTGTGTGTCCAGAGACACAGCAAAGCTTGTGGTCCCATTTCTTTAGATGTGGCTCTGTCTAAAGTCCCATCAGCAAGAGATGCTCTTGCCCAGCTCAGTGTCCAGTGCAGCCAAGGAGCAATGAATTGTGGATGCAAGTGAAAAGCAGGAAAGAAGGAAGGGACTGGGGGCAGGTGATGTTACTGAGCTCTGTATCTTTGTGCACTGCCTGAGACAGATTGGGAATCGCTGCAGCACTCCAGCAAGTGTCCAACTGAAGCTGTTTGACACAAAATATGGATATTGCTAATGATCTTTCCCCATAGAAAGCCAGCTTTCCTTCCAGACTTCTCCTAGAAAAACAGATTTGCATTGTCCTGAGTTAATGCAGATGCATCCATCTGCTTTTAGCTCTTCCTTCCAAGTTGGCAGTCGTCGTTTGCTGCCAGACTGTGTTATTGTAGGATCCCAGCGTGTTGTGTGTTTGAAGCATAGTTTGTAGGAAGCATTCTGTGTACCTGGCATCAGGAGACCCCACCACGAGGTAATTTCTCTTTTCAAAGCTGTGCGTGATGGTAACATGAGTGCCCACGGCTGGCAGCAGGAGTGGGACAAAGCACAAGCCTTGGTGACAAAGAAAGCAGGCTGTGTCCTTCTGCACAGCCCGGGGCCTCCAGCCTGTTCCCTCTCTGCTGTCGCTGGAGGTACAGATTACATGAATTGCAAATAGATCCGATGTTGCAAGTAGATCTGAATTGCAAATAGGTCTGATGAAATAGGTGTCAGTCCCTGTGAAATGTCAGCCCCTGAGCACAGGCAGGAAGTTAGTGGAGTGAAATGGCTCCGGGCACTGACACACGCTGGGCTGACAGAGAAAGGAGGTGTTTCAGGGCTCGTGAATGTGTGAATGAGGCAGAAAGGCCTTCTGTTGACCGTGTCTCTATCTCTTTTCTGTAGGAAGGGTAGCAAAGCATCTTTGCCTACCTTACAGTTTGTTTTTCTTGGAGGTTTCTCCAGCATCCTGGAAATGGGATACGTTGTCCTGGAGAAGGCCTCTGGGAAAGGGCTGGATGGTGTCAGGATGTGTGACGAGTCCACCCCGTGCTGTGCCACAGGTGTTCTCCCTTGTGCTCCATGCAGGGCTGACCCCTTTGACCTGGGAGTGATATTGCCTGCAGCTCTGGCCAGGCAGGTGCAGACAGGCAAGTTTTTTTGCCTGCACACTAGCCTGAAGGCAGAGCCAAAACATGGACAGGCTGCTTTGCTAGCACAGAGCAGTCGTCAGCTAACTAACCATACTTGTGAGCATCTCTGTTAGGTGGTGAAAGCAGCTACAGGACAGCCTTTGTGTCCCGTGCTCTGCTCTGAAGCCCCTCTGTCACACTTCAATTACACACAGAGCTGGTATAATCAGTTATGATGGTTAAAGAAATGTGGGAATGTTTCCGCTGAATCCCAAAGGCTGGCAGGCTTGGGGCCCCAGGGCTGCTTGGGTTAAGCTGTCTGGGTTGTGGGGTGGGTTAGGGCAGGGAGCTGGGCTGGGCTCTGCCTTCTGCAGAGGGTTTGGGATACCCTGAGGGCACCGCTGCTGCTTTCCTTTCTTCTGCAGTCCTCTGGTCTGACCTGGGGGTTAAATCCTGCTGCGCACAGAGGGACTTTCTGACAAGGAGTTTCGCGTGAAGGTCTGTGAAAAGGTGCCAAGATTGGTTAAAAGCTTATTAAATGATAGTTCTTATCTGCAGCGCTGACACTATCAGTGATGCTTGAACACTTGAGGTCATTGCCTTCTGCCTCTCAGAGCTCTATGCAGCATATCTTCAGGCTTCCTCAGAAGCAGGCACACAGCCCCGGCTCCTCAGCCCCTCTGCTCACTGGGCCCTCCAGCAGGAAAGCAGAAGAGCCCCAGTGCTGGGCTCTCGGCTCCTGTTTATTTTGCCTGGCTCCTGCGCAGAGCAGGGAAATGTGGGCGCTTCCAAATGCTCGCTGGGGAAGCGAGCAGGCATTCCTCGTGCAGTCTGGCTGGCTCCAGTCCCTCTTGGCGTAACGAAGAGCAGTTCCAACTGCGTGTACGCAAACAGAGAGCCAATGTTGACAGCTTTAGAGGAGGAGGAGTGGTGGGCAAAGCATGCTCCGGCTGCTTTGCGGCAGAGCTGAACAGCCCCCGGATGGTATAAAGCTCTGTGCTCCGGATGATCCTTGGTTTGGGTGGGGGAGAGCACCCTAAAAATGCTGGGCAGTTCCTGGAAAGCTGCCACTGCTCAGCTTCTCCTGGGCATCTGGTTACCAGCAGTTTCTGAGCTGAAAAATCTCTCAGCTGTATGCAGTTGAGGGGAGTGAAAGAGGAGTGCCTGTTGGCCCCTCTGCCTGTCTGGGCTGGCACCGTGTGCTCCCAGGCTCCTCGTAGGGCATGAGTTGCTGGGGAAAGCCTTTCCCAGGCTGTTCCTCTCAAGCCAAGCGAAAAGCAGCTCCTGGAGCAGCTCCTCCTGCTGCACTCAGCTCCATGGAGAGGCTCCGAGAGCCATGGCAGGTGCTGGTCTGCTGCCTGAGGACTGTGTCAAGGGAATAAATGAACACTCCCTGTCCAAACTCATTAATATACATATAAAGTCAAAGAAGTGTAATTTTGTCACTAAACTTTCCACCTCACTTTTGCAGACATTAAGGCAGCAGATTTCGTGCCTGCCTTTAGAAGAAGGCTGTGCTGTGTGTTTTGGGAGCTGTTAGCTGACTTGGTTGGGGATTTTGAGATAGCTGGAGACACGAGGGCTGCATGTGGAGGTCTCTTAATAGCTCTAAAAGTGATTGAATTTCTGCATTTTAATCATTTAAGTGTGTTTCTTTGTGCGATGTTTAAAGGTGACAGGCGATGTGTGCTGCAGCACTGGCTTGCTGAGGAGGAAGGCAGACTCCATCCCTGTTCCATAAGGCAGAGAGAAATTCTCCTGTGTCAGTTTTCCCATTACATTTACACGTCATTGTTTACAAAATATTTTGAGGATGTGAGGTGCTTTGTCAATGCAGACCCGATTTACTGAGCTCACTTATGTTACTGGGGAGAAGAGGAGCAGGTGGGCCAGTGTTGCAGTGTCATTTTCCATAAGAAACAGATTCCTTTTCAGCTGCTTTTCCAAGTTGGACTCGTGTCACTGCAGCCTCTGAGAAAAGAAGAAATGAGCATTTGTAGTGATGTCACTGATACTGCCCTCAAAGCAGATAAGTCAGTGTTGCAGTATCCACTTAAGCAAGCATCCTGCCTAGAGATTTTGCACATTGGTGATCTCCTGCTCTGGGTGCAGACCAGGAGTAGAAATAGATCGCAGATAACTTACCAGGGCAATGTGAACAGAGGAGGAAGACAGGTGTGGAGGGTGTTTTTCCCTTCTGTGGCTGCTGTCAGCACTGTCCCTGCATGATCCAGGAGATCTGTGAGCTGAGAGCTGGGAGTGGGACACGCTCAGCAAACACGGCGCCTGCATTTTTGAAGGTGTGTGCTTTGCTATGGGTAATTTGCTCCTTTATTGTCTGCAGAATAACAGCAGTGACAGCATTGACTTTCCCTAATGAACAGCTGCTCGGTGCTAGGATCTATTCCCAGAGGAGACTCGCAGGGATGAATAAGGTTTCATGCTCCTCCTCTGGAGAGGGTGAGAAAGTTCGCTGAGCAGAAGATTGTTGAGTGATCGTTGGGTATCTCCACATCTTGAACTGCTGACAGCTGAATGTGTCGCCATGTGAGCCATGGTCCACCTCCAGCAGTTCTGCCGAGGCAGGGTGTTTATGGAAGCAGGAGAAGACGTGTTAGTTCCCGACCAGAAGTCATCTCCTTGTTACTGCAAACAGCCATCACAAATTGGCTGAACAGAAACCATTTTCCTCCTGTTGCTCTGCCTGAATTGGTAGCGGATACTCTGCGCTGATGAGAGCGGGGAGGTGGGAGGAGAGAGCTGATGAATTATGGATGTGCTGGAGGCAGAGCTGGGTTGTACGCTCTGTGAGTTTGAGATCACTGCTGTATGTTATAACTCGAGCTCAAACTTCAAATAAACATTTTGTGCTTTGTTCCAAGCAGTTCCCCATGCTGCATCCCTTCACATGCTCACTTTCCCTTCTCTTTGAGACCGTACAGAATTGTTTCTTACATCGGATGGCTCATGTGCGGGGCTCTGCCTGGAGTGTTCCTGTGTGTTAAGCACTGTGAGGTGCCCCTAAGAGTGATGGTGTGAAGGAGTGGAGCACCTGAATTTAGCCCAACTCTGCTGACTTGTGATGGGAAGGCACAAAAACGCCTAAATGCTGTGAAATAGGCTGCAGTGAAAACCTAGGGGAACACTTGGAAGTGTTTCTGTGTATTGTCAGCAAGTGGCATCCCTTATGCTCAAATGGCATCCTTGTGTCTCCCTGTGCAGACACAGACATGGGTGCGGGGTGGCAAAACGTGCAGGAGCAGAGCCTTCATCTCAGTGTTTTCCAGTGCCCGGAGCACTGCTCATTCAGTACAATTGGTTCAGAAGGGCAACGAGTCTGTGAAGGCAGCGGTGACGGTGAGCTCTTCCAGGAATTGACAGCTTGTGCCTTGGGCTGTGCAGAGCTTTTGCCTACAGCAGCCTTGCTGCTTGGAGAGACAAAACAAAGCCAGGGGCTGGAAAGGACTCTCAAACCCCCAGTTCTGAATAGAAGCACTGTGGCAGCTTTTAGCACTGCGGAACAGACGGCATGGTGCAGGTGTGTTCAGTGACCTGTTTTGTTCCGGCAGTGAAAGATGTCTTAGAAACTGCTCCCTTTTCCTTTGGTTCTAACAATATTCCCTCTTGACCTGAAATTATTTCAGTAGCACTGGAGACAAAAACTCAAGTTACTCTTGCTTTCTGATGTTTGTCAGGTGGCACTGAGCAGAGCTTTTCCTGGTTAACTGAGTACTGACTGTTCTTGGGAACTCTTCAGACCAAACCGATTCCTGTCCATAGCAGTTAACCTGAGCTCCATCCTATCCAGCTGGCCTGTTGAGAAAGCAAGAGGAAAATGTGCTCTAAAGGATGCTGTGTAAGGGGATCTTGACTCGCAGGCTTGCACTGGTGATCCCACAGTGAAATGCAAAGCTGGAGAGAGCTGCCCCTGTTTACCAGAGGTGCAGGGGGACATCCATCCATGTACATGCTGAAGAATGTGCTGGAAAAGCAAACAGGACTGTTTACTTTTGCAGTATGATTTCAATACCAATCAGTGACAAACAGACCTGGCATCTGAAGAGTTTTCCCACTTGGTTTTTGAGGACAAGACCTGACTTGTGGCTGCCTCAGACCGGGATGGCTGAGCTGCTCTCAGTGCTGTCAGAGCCACGAGCCCTTGGTGCGTTCCCGTGGATGGGACTGATGACCAATTGTGGATTTTAGAGCTTTGTTGAACTTTGTAAAACAAAAGCTGTGGTTCTAAAGAAGCTTGCATTTCTTTGAGCCTCCAGCTTTTGTGTCTCTTGTGGAAGCTCTCAGGCCTGGTTTACATTTAGCCCATTTTCTGGCTCAGCAGTTCTCAAGCACAGTGCTGGTGCTGCAGGCCACAGCTCTGACATGTGTGGTGATGGGGTCCCCGAACCCCCAGTTTGACATGACTCCTTCCTGCCCCAGTTGTCCTGCTGCAGCTGGATGTGATGGCTGTTGGGCTGAAAGCATCTGCAGGTGCGAGTGATGTGCATAGCAAACGTAATAGAATGGAGCAAAGCCCTGGGCAGCACAGCCAGCTGTTTTTGCTGGTGTTTGCTCAGGGCTGGGGTGCAGCTCGGTGTGCCCGGCCGTGGCCCCAGCTGGGGGGGCCCTGGGCACTCCTCGGTCTCTGCTTCCATCTGCTGGACAAGCACAGGCTCCTGCTCTCCCTGCTCTGCCTTGGCTATTCTCCTTGCTGTTTCTAATACTCCCACTACAGGTGGAAATTCCTTTCGTGTCTGCATGGGCTGAAAGAAAATCATAGTGATGCCAGCTCTCTTTGGTAAGATCTGTGCATTGGGCAGAGGGCAGTGAGGCTGGAGGAGGGCTGAGCACGGCGTGTCGGGCGCTGCAGTGTGCTCACCTCCAAAAGACACAAGAGGCAGGTGCATTAAAAACAGAGCTAGGAGGGCACAGTGCTTTCCTTGGGCATCTCCCTCGGTGTCTGACAGAGATGTGTTTGATTTGTTGATCAAAGAGCTGCTTTGATTTGTGGTGGACCTGCTGCCCACAGCTTTCTCTGCTCGATCCTGGGAGCACCTGGAGCGGGCCCAGGAGTTCCTCATGCTACGTAACTCCTCTGCAATTATTTCTCCCTTCCTGAGGACAACAGCAACAGTGTCCCTCAGAGCTGAATGTTTCCAGAAGAACTGGGAAGAGAGCCTTTCTGCTGTCGGAGGTCATGAACAGTCTGGTCTTCTCAAGCGTGCTCCCATTGTTTTAATCTGACAACAGAAATCTGGCCGCTGCAAAGGCATTTCCTTAACCTTCCCTTAACCTCTGCTCAGTAGTGGGTAGGCACAGAAGGTTCATTTCAAGCAGAAAATCCCCATCCTATTCTCAAGAAATCGTGCAGTGCAGCCTATAAATCTTCATGTAAACGTTGCTTGATTTTACACGTTGGCCATTTGTCTTTGCACCTATCAGCTAAATAGCGTGCTCTGCTCCGGGTGCGGAATGGCTGAGTCAGTGTCTGCCCTGAGCTGAAGGCCTGGGCACAGAGCCTTGGCCTCTCTTTGTTTCGGTTTACAACACGTGTCTGGGTATCAGAATTTCTTTAGCCAAGATGTTAGATCCTTTCTGAACTGTTAAAGTGCCTTGGCTGTGTCCTGAGCAGTTGCTGTGCTTGAGCATAGTGGTGTCTTAGAATGAGAGGTTGGAGAAGACCTGTAAGATCATCAGGTTTAACCACTAATACATCAGCACCGTGCCTGCCAAGCTGTGTTCCTCAGTGCCATCTCATTAACAAACAAATCAGGAAGAGTTGCTGAAGGTGCTGGGCTGAAACTCTTCTTGTGTTCCGCGTGAAAATCCCAACACCAACTTTTGTTGGTGCTGATATGATGAAAATAAATCCTTAGGTCACCCCCATGTTCATTTCGTAAGGAAGAAGCATTGCTGTCACATGAAAACAAGAGCTGTTTCTCTCCTCCTAGGCATGGGACACCGTGTGTGAGACAGCAGGGAGGCACGGCTGGCTCTGGTGTTCTGTGCTTCTCCAGACACTTCTCAATGGGAAGAACACAGCCTTTTCTTTTTGTTTTCAGCCTTAGGTTCACAGCCAGCAGGAGGAGATGTCACCATCGTTGCTGCTCCGGAGAACACCACGGTGGTGGCAGGGGAGAGCGTGGTGATGGAGTGCATGGCGGCTGCTGATCCCACCCCCTTTGTCTCCTGGATACGGCAGGGTGAGTGCAAGGGACAGAACTGAGCCTCTGTCAGCAGGAGGAACATGGGCACCTGTTTCCAAAGCATATTAGAAGGCAGAAAAATGAGTGGGATGAGAAGGGGCCCTTTCACATCGCTGCCTGACAACGCAGGTGGTGTCGTGGTGTAGGGTGTCCTCAATAACTGGAATTACTGATTAAATCTAGGTTACAGAGCACGCAGTTCACTTCCTATCTGTTTGACCTGTGAAACACATGAAATTTTGGTGTCTGGATGCCTTTGGGTCTAAATTAGTCATACTCACTGTAGGAGCCTGAGCAGTAGTAAAGGTCGTGAGATGGGGTCAGGTGTGTGCTGCTCCTCCGGTGACTCAGAGCTCAGTGGGGACTCTGGAATCTGCCATTGCCTTGGAGAAAGATCCTGTATTATCTTGCAGGATTACAAAGCAGGATAAGATCTGTTAATCATTGGAGTGGCCGTGAGCTGGGAGTGTTGCTGGGAGGTTTTGGTTCAAAAATCCTACTGAGTTCAAATTACTGGCTTTTGTTTTTTTTCTGGTTTTGCTTTCCCCAGTGTAATGGGAGGAATGGGAAGATGCTCAGTTCTCAGTAGAGGTGTACAAATGAGGCTGGCATCCGTTACCCAGGGCTGATAGCCTCTGTCACGAGCAGGCTGCTGCTGTCACGTCAGCAAGTGTCACTTCAGCCCATGCTTCAGAGGCTCTGACTGAGGCTGCTTGCAGCCCAGGGATTGATTCTCCCCCAGAAAAGGCTCTCAGTCATTTTCACAAATCCGAGTCGTGATTTAAGGCTCCTTTCCCCTGTAACTGTTCATCGTGGTTGGTCTTCAGCCCAGACTCGTCCACAGGCACTGATTTTTAGTGTACACAAATGTTTCTTCTTCCCTTCAAAAAAGGAGCACAAACCTTCTAGAAGGACACAACTTGGGAAATCAAATCAGCGAGGATTACGTGTTCTGGCAGCAATGTTTCTGTTTATCCTGTGCACTTCACAGTTAGAAATACCCATTTTTCCCACGTTAGATCACTTGTTGCTATATTGAATATTGCTGATGCCCAGAGTAGATATTATCAGAGCTAATTATTGCTATGATTATTTTTTTTAACTGAGGGAAAGAAAGGGGAAGGGAATTGCTGGATCGAGCCCTGAGCAAACTGATTTAGCTGTGCATGTCCCTGTTCATTGCAGGGGAGTTGGACTGAGATGACCCTTTAAGGTCCCTTCCAGCTCTGAGGATTTGATGAGTCTATGAAGCAGTTCCTTGCGTGCTTTCAAGTGCCTGCTCACTACGTTCAAGTGTTTGCTTGCTCTCCTCTGCTTTCCCGTGTGGACTCTTCAAATTGGAAGGGATGGGTTAATTGCAATAGCAGTTCTGTGTTATGCAGGGAAGGCAGCAGGAAGGAGCAGGCTGGGTTGCTGGAGGATTAGTCATGTAGGTAAGACAGGATTGTGTCTCTGAGTTGTCACTTCGGCTCTTGCCAGCCCTGGTGGGGTCAGCTAATTGCTACCATCTGGAGTCGGATTTTCAGGCTGCTCCTGTGCCAGTGGGGCACGCTGATTCTCTCCTCCTGAGTGTGCACAGCCACTGAACTGTGAGGCCACCTGAAGCTCTCTGAAATAAACAGAGGGGGCAGAGAATCTGGTCTCAGCTGTGTTCCCTGCTGATGTGCTAAGTAGGTGCAGCTGCTCTGATTCAGCTGAGTCTGTGAGGTGTGAGGGCAGAGGAGTGATGTAGGTTTTGCTGCTTGAGCTGCAGCTGGAGAGGGACGAGAGGTAATGTTTGCAGATACTGTGCCTAAATTTGTCTTGCCTGAATTTGGGTTCACTTCCAGGACCCAGAAGATGGAAGAACCCCAAGTCAATAGCAGTTTGGTATTCTCTGACATTTGTATTAACGTGTGAGATGTGCATTTGTGCATGGGGGTCAGCAAGGAGATCCAGCAGCTTTTCCAAAGAGTGTGCTAGCATAGCATCCCCTGAAATGCTCTGTTCCTGGAGGGTCTCATTCCAGGCACACTCTCTGCACTACAGACTATTTTGATTTGAAACGTGACTGTTTTGATTGCTGCTGAACTAAACCTTGAGATGGTTTTGACTTGGGCTGACCTACGCTCAGTCGAGCGCTGAGGGGAGTAATGCTTCTCCGGGCTGGGGTTTGGGATCTGGGGTCTCTTGCAACTTCCTCCCAGTTTTGTGCTTGTTTCTTCCTGCAGATGGGAAGCCCGTTTCCACAGATGTGATTGTGCTGGGTCGGACAAACCTCCTCATTCCTTCCAGCCAGCCCCATCACTCCGGAGTGTACGTTTGCCGTGCCAACAAACCCCAGACCAGGCAGTTCGTTACAGCTGCAGCTGAGCTCCGGGTCCTGGGTGAGTGCAGGGCAGGGTAACTGCTGTGGGGACAGATGCTGCCCAGGTAGCTGTGGGTGGGTTGGTCTGGCATCCAGAGCCCTCCACGAGGTTGTGTTTGTGATCCCTGCTGGGGAAGGAGGGAGCCAGGTTAGGGTCAGAAGGCCCTGTGCTGGGATAGCTCTCGGTGGGAATGTAACCTTTTTAATTTGGGGTTTCGTTTCTTGTGTTTACTGAACCGTTTTATGCCTTATTCTTGTTCTCCAGGGTTTCCCTGTGGAAATCTGTATCAGCAATTAACTTTCAGTGTTGTGGAATCCAGTAGGGAGAACAGCGTAGGATCAGGGAATGCAGCACATGATTGATACGGAATTTATTTTTCCTTTTGGATAGAATCTAAATTAAGCCTCTAGAGTCTGCCTGGCAAATCCTATCTTGTAAGCAAAGCTGCTACTGAATAAAACATAGCAGCGAGGGGGGAGGAGAAGGGATTTGCTCTGCTATCTTTCCCTCCTCCTTACTGCATTAATTTGTCCTCTCTCCTCCCAGCTACGCCCAGCATCTCCCAGGCTCCTGAAACCATCTCGCGCACTCGAGCCAGCACGGCTCGATTTGTTTGCAAGGCAGAGGGTGAGCCAGCCCCCACCATTCAGTGGCTGAAGAACGGCGAGGCCATCCTCTCCAATGGGCGGGTGAAGGTGCAGAGCAGCGGCAGCTTGGTGATCAATCAGATCGGGCTGGAGGATGCTGGCTACTACCAGTGCGTGGCTGAGAACAGCCTGGGCATGGCGTGTGCCACTGCCAAGCTGTCCGTGATTGTGCGGGAGGGTTTGCCCAGCGCTCCCAAGAAGGTCTCAGCTGTGTCCCTCTCCAGCACCACAGTCTTAGTGTCCTGGGAGCGGCCGGAGCACAACAGCGAGCAGATCATCGGCTTCTCGTTACATTACCAGCGGGCTGTGGGTAGGTGTTCCCTGCCTGCGCAACTGGGCAGAGGCTGTGGGTGTGTGGTGATAACGTAGGAAGGTCTGTGTCCCTGGTTCTGGGCACAGAAGATCCTTCCAGAATCAACAGAAACCCACCCTGCACTTAATGTTGGGCTTTTTGTAACAGCAGGAGTTCCCCTGGGTTGTTCTTACCACTCTGGGCAGGACTGTGCTGAAGGCAAAGAACTGGGTGTGTTAGCTTGTATAGTTGAAGCTGCTGTGTTCAAGCCTGGTGTTCGCAGCACCTCTTGCCATCCACTCCTGTACTCTCATTTCTCTTCCAACAGAGCTGGAAGAGCTTTAGTGCATCCAGATGCTTTGGAAACTACCCAAAATGTATCCCAAGTTGTGTTTTTCTTCCCTTTTTAGAAGCAGTTGCAGTGACAGCTAGACTCTTTTTTCTGAGAACTAGCTTTCTCTTACTGAAGGAGCTGAGGAAAGCTAGGAGGCCTCTGTTCCCATTTCCTGGCACCTTCCAGTGTCCTGGCAGTTCACTGACCTGCTGATCGGTGTTTCCTTGACTCTAGGAACAGATAACGTGGAGTACCAGTTTGCTGTCAATAATGATACCACTGAGCTGCAAGTCAAGGACCTAGAACCCAACACCAACTATGTCTTCTACGTGGTGGCGTACTCTCAGCTTGGAGCCAGCCGGACTTCCTCTTCCATAATTGTGCAGACCTTGGAGGATGGTGCGTTGAATTAGATGGGTACTAGTGTCTAACAGTTATTCATGTCCTGTTTCGTGGTGAGTATTGAAGGTGGTGTAGAGAACAGTATCCACTCCTGGAAGCATATACCTACTGCTCATACAGCTTCTTGTAAATCGTTTGTAGAAGCAAACCCACCCTGATATGTGATCATTGGATTGGGTGATGAGGAGCACGAAAGTGACCTTGCTGACAGGACCTCTGACCTTGCTCCAAACTTGCTGCTAGGCTGGACGTGATTTCAGCCCAGAAGAAAGACGTTCATTGCAGTTTGTAGAGCTGGGAGCAGGCTTGAAGTTGGATTCCTTAGGAGTCAGTAGTTTGTGTTGATTTTGCCACTTATCACAGCATTTTTTTGAGCAGTAAAGGCAGAGTGCCAGAAAGACTGCTGCCCAACAGAGGAGAACATGTACAGCTCACAACAGACTGAGGGACAGAGACAGAAGCAATGTTTTTGGCAGACCTCACACAAGCCCTTGCTGTGCTGCAGGGTGCACTGTGTGCTTTAATGCTCCTGACACTGAGCACTGCGTGGTCTCACACGTATGTGTCTGAAGCTTGAAAGGCTGAGTTGAAAGCATGAAAGCTGCCTGCAGCACAGAGCTGCCATTCTCAAGGAGATGGGATCACCAGACTAAAGCCCGGAATCTTTGGTGTCTGTTAGTGTCTCTGTTGCTCCGTGGTACTGCATAGGCAGATTAAGCAGTCTGTGTTAGCCTGCCCAGTTTGTAGTGGACACAGGGCGACACAGATTTGGCAGCACAGTGCAGTGTGGCCAGCAGGCTCTGAGCAGCCTGTTGAAGCTGGGCAGCCCACCTTCCCTCCTCCTCAGACAGCCCCCTCTTTTGGGTCGGAGAACTGTAGGATGTTGGGTACCCCCCATGACAGCTTGTCACCAGTGGCTGTGCCAGGGAGTGGCCTCCAGCCAGCAGAGATGTGTCAAGGTTTTGCCTTCTCCTTTGCTGACTTTCTGTTGTATCTTCTTGCTCAGTTCCTAGCGCTGCTCCTCAGCTGTCCTTGTCCAGCATGACTCCTGGTGACATCCGTGTGACGTGGTTGCCTCTTCCTCCAGAGCTGAGTAATGGCAAGATAACGAAGTACAAGATTGACTACTGCACTATCAAGGAAGGTAAGGGAAACAGTGTTTGAAGGGAGGAAGGTTGTCTTTTGCTCCAGCAGCTTCAGCAGCAGTTGAAGTCTTGTTGAAGAGGAAGAGGTACAAGGCTGAAAACAAAGGGACCCATTTTTGCCAGGAGGAGAACAGCCCTCCCTTGTCTGGGCTTTGGTGGTGGTGGTCACAGCAGTGCTGCTGCTGTACTCCTCAGACCACCCTGAGGTGCTTTTTTCTGTGGTTGTGGAGGAAGCTGTGTGCCCAGGGGATGCTGTGTGTGTGTGCTGCGCCATGAACGCTTGCACAACCTGTTGGTGCACTCTGTGTTTTGGGAGGAGCTTTATGCTGGTTGGGGAAGAAGAGTAAATGCATTTGATTCCTTTCAAACCAAGTCTACTCAGTGATCTGTATGTATGTGTTCTGGCAAGGTTGTGTTGCTCTGTTGCTGAGTTTTATGTGGTTTTATTTGTACTGTCAGCCACTCTAAGTAGTCTTCAGTGGGGAAGGTAACATTTCCATGTATTGAATGCAATAGTTCTTATTCCATGTGTGCTTGCTTTGCAAATGCATCTGGGTATTTGCTTCTAAAATCATCAGAGCTCTGCAGCTTCCAGTTCCCAGGGCCATGCTTCTTTCTGAGGGAAGGATGGGGAACATGATGAAGTGCTAGACATGTTCCTATGTGTTTGATCTGAATTAGTAGTCTGCAGTGTGACTCCTGGATCTTGTGTTTTTGTTTTGGTTTTGTCTTTATTTTTCACCTTGAGCCTGCATGCACCTCTGGGGGGTTGTAAAACCTTAGACATTTGCAGTCCAGGGTTCACGCTCAGCAACACACTGCTCCATAGCAGGACAGTGCTCTCAGCTGACTTCTTTAGGTCAGATGCAGCTGAAAAGCAAGACCTGTGGATTCACCAACAGTCAAGGTGAATCCTAGCAAGACCAATTAGTCATTACAGTGAAAATTCCAGGTCACTCTCAGTTTAAATTTCCTGTTCTCTCCCTTACGAACTTGGGTTGGCTGAAGAGGGAGCAATCAAACCTCAGTGTAGCTTTGGTGAAGTTGTGAGTTTTGCAGAAGGCAAGGCTGCTGGATTGTGCCTCTTCTGGATCGTTCCTGACTATTTAAGTACAGCACTGAGTGCCATCAGCTTGTGCTCACATTCTCCTTCTGTGTCAGCAGCAGCAGGGTTTGTGACAGCTGCCATCAGGCAGGTTCAGTGGTGCTGAAGGCACCCTGCAGTTGGCAATGTGCTGAAGTGGTTTTCAGCCAGGATATCAGCTCTGCCCAGTCTTCAGTTCTCTATTTTCCTGGTGGCAAGAGAGCACGCAGACCATGTGATTGTTGCTGGGTTTGTTTCTGCACTTTGACTGGGAAAACCCTTTTTCACTGGTGTCGCCTTGGTTCCAGCAGATCAGGTTAACTCCATCGAAGTGGGTGGAAATGAGACACAGATCACTCTGTACTCACTGCATCCCAACAAAGTGTACAAAGTGCGCATCGCTGCCAGCACCAGCGTGGGCTACGGGGCCCCGTCCGAGTGGACCCAGCATCGGACTCCTGACAGGGACAACCAGACCCGTGGTAGGAGGCTGGCTGTTGGCTGGGGTTTGGGATGGGACGTGTGGGCAGAATGTCTCAGGAATTATGCCTCAGGAACTTGAGGCATAATCAGAAATGTTTGCTTTCATTAGGGAATTGTAACTGTTGGTTTTGATTAGAGCAGGGCACCTGCCTTTGTCTTTCTGCTGTCTGTGTGTCTTAGGTGTGAGTCTTTCCTCCTTCCTTATGCAGCAGGTAATGCAGATAATTGACTGAGCGTTTTTTCCTTTGTTCTTCTAGTTCCATTTGCACCAACAGAATTGAAAGTCCGAGCAAAGATGGAGTCTCTCCTGATTACATGGCAACCCCCAGCCAACCATGCCCAGATATCAGGCTACAAACTCTACTACCGGGAGGTGGGCCAGGAGGAGTCCAGTGATGAAAGCCCTCTGGATGGTGCTGAAGATGAGAGCTGGGACGTAGGACCCATAAAACTAAAGAAGAAAGTGAAGCAGTATGAACTGACTCGATTAGGTGAGCTAGTTACACCTTGGCAGTAGGTATGAAAACCCAGGCTCCGACTTTAATACTTGAGAGCAGCCCCAGGGTTCTTGCAAGTGGGTTGTCTCCTTGCCTGCAGATGCATAGGTCTGTGACCATATGAGCTGAGCTGAGTTCGTTTTTAAGAGCATCCAAAATAATTTGCAGTGTGGGCATTTTGGGACATGTTCTAAGCAGAGTATAAGAAAGAAACTGAGGAAAACAGATTGTGTTTTTAGCTAAGGACTAGACCAGTATACGTAGCATATACTAGTGAAGGGATATGAATCAGTTATTGTTCATTGCTATGTCAGTATGAGAGCGCTTGGATTGAAATCACCAGTCAGGGCTGTGATCTCTCCTTGGCTATAGAGGAAGCTTCACAATTGCATGCTTTTTGAACTGTCACTATGCGAAAATGCAGCTAAGGGTTAACTCACAGCATACTAATTTGGGGTCAGTGTTCTCCTCACCTCTCCTAAAGGCAAAGGGATAGGACAGTGTGGCTGGAGAACAAGCCTGTATTGCAGTCACATTTACCTGCTGGCCTAACTGCCTTTATTTTTTCCCGTAAGACATTACATTTTTAACATCTCATGTACTAATTAATTGACTTGCTGATTGATAAAGGATAGAGAGAGGAAAGAATCGTGGCAGATGTGTACTTAAAGCAGTATTCTGCTTCTAAAGAGTTCTTCCATTGCCCACTTCATGTTTCATCTGTGCCTGCTGCTGAAACCAAGGGGTGGATGTCTAGCATATATAAGATGCATGGCGTAAAGGTCAGCACCTGGAAGAGCAGCTCGTGTCATCACTGAGCAGGTTTGCAGTACCCCAGTTGTGCAGCAGCCGTCCTGCCGCAGAGAGAGTGTTAACAGTTAGGAGTTTCTCTGAAGAATTTAGGTCTGTAATGATTGCACTGAGGAAACCACATGTGAACATCATCACGTGCTGCTCTAACCACTGGCAGATCAGTGAGCACGGGGACCTGGGAGTGGGCTGAATTGGTTCCAAATGCTCTGGCACGGCGATGCTGAGAAGTCTGCTTGTTCTTCTGTAATTACTTCCTTAAATTTGGGCATCCGTCAAGACCTAATGGTTTCCTTATGATTTGGCTGTGGTGTATCAGCTATCATTGTATCAGGACGAAAGTCTCGGGTTTCTTAGCGCATGGACGTTCTCCTTTCTCCCCCTGAGCTGCTGAATGATGTCCCCCTGTGTGTGTACAGTGCAGGAAGGGGTCAGAACCTGGCTGTGCTGTGAAAGCAGGGGCTGGGCATGGAGCAAGGAGGAGTAGAGGCTGGGATTTGGAAGGGGTTAGGGACACAGCTCACCAGGACAGGTAGTTACATCGGCTTTGGGGATCCTGCAGGCAGAGCAGGTCTGGGTCTCAGGACAGTCTGGTGGATTTGACACAATTTATACTGTTGCATGTGGCAACCCAAAGAAAGCTGTCCTGGATCACTGGGGTAACTTATCACCGAGCTGTTCTCGCCAGCTTCTGTCTGTGTCCTACAGTTAGTCTGTAATGGTGCGTTACGAGCAGCGCTGTCACTGTGTGAAAAGTAAACAGTGTCTGAGCCTGTGTTCCACATGCCTATGAAGGAAGAGTGCGTTCCTCTGGGAGTGGCTCCCTGGAGATCAGGGTGTTTTCCCACTTAGGGGAGCGTATGGCATCTGGCCTACATGAACACCTTGAGAAACGGAATGAAACAACGTATTTAGCATATTGAATATATTACACAGTCATCCAGATTAGCGATTTGAGGTGATCTGGACTAGATTATTCTGCTTACATCTAATGTATGATGGAATGTAGTGAAATACATCTGTTTTCGTGCTGCCTACTAGCTTCTTGACAGCTTGATAGAGCTTTATGTCTGCCAGTTCTAAGAGCTTGAACATCTGGACCTGTGTATCAAAATTGAAGCCAAACCTCTGACTGAGAAACCCAGAATGCCCCTGTTTGCAGAGTATGAAGTGCTTGATCAGAGCTGCTCCAGCTTCATGTGTAAGTGTCTGTCATATTGATCCTACCCAAGGATGGAGGCAGGACTCCTCCTTCCTTCACTTCGTTCCCTGACAGGAGCTGCCCACAGCTGCATCACATCTGCATGCTTTTCCTCTTCATTTTGGGTCACGTCCTTTGTCCCAGTGAAGCACAGCCAAGCACTCAAGCTGGCAGGAGATGGGCTGTGGGTTCTTGGTTCCATCAAGCCTATGGTCCCAAGTGTTTAAAAGTCAAGTCCCTTTTGGCCTTTTCCTCCTTGTGTGGGTTTGAAGTGTTTTCCTGTGGGTGTGAAATGCAGATCAGACTGCTTTGGAGACAGACAAAACTCTGTTTGCTTTTGAGATTCTTTCAGGGAGAAAAATGTGGCAGAACTGTTTTTATATTCTGAGCGTGAACATGTGTTGTAGAGCAGCGAGAGCCTTTGGTAATTGGTACCATTAGCCTCTGGGAGCATAATGAGTGCAGTAATAATAAAATTGGCATCAGTGAGAAGAGTTTGTTCTGCGTATGTTGTCTGGCAAAGGGAGCAGTGATCCATCAGGGCAGGGAACGAACAGGCACGTCCCAAATTAACAAACTTCATTAACACACTTCAGCTAAAGATAGCCCAGAGTGCTGTTCCTGAGCTCCCGGACAGGCTGGCTGCTGAAGGAGCTGCTGAAGAGAGGAGCTGCTGGGTGCCCTTCGGGTATTCTGGATGTCCCAGTCTGTTTCCTCAGTTGAACATCTCCATGAGAAAAAGAAGAACCTTGGCTGTTGCTTAGCACAGCAAAGTGACTTCAGAAACGGGCAGCTTAAGGACTTGCAGGGAGCAGGGTCCTCCCAGAGATGCATTCTGAAGAGAGGAAAGGATGTTCTCGCTCCAGGAATAAACAGCACAGCACATTCACTCCCTTGGGGGTTTTGTTAGTGTAAAGGGGAGAAGGATCAGGAGGTCCTGCGATGATGTGCTGCAGGCTGAATGCTGGTGGCTGTGGGAAGGCAATTCACTGCTGATCACTTCTGTAAGAAGGGAACGGAGAGCTCGGGAGTGGCTGTGATAATACATGCTGCAGTTGCAAGGCAGTATTTGAATGTGAAAACCATATGAGGGGAAGTGTGTCCAGATCCGTTTTAGCCAATGCAACTGTCAGAGCTGCTTTCTCGAGTCAGAGAACAAGTCTAAATGAGGAGGGCTGCTGAAAAACATAACCCCAGTCAAACCCTGGCTGATTTTTTTCTAGCTCCTGGGAAGCTCTACGAGGTGAAGCTGGTGGCGTTCAATAAGCACGAAGATGGTTACGCTGCGGTTTGGAAGGGCAAAACAGAAAAGGCGCCTGCGACAGCAGTGGGTGAGGAATGCCCTCCATTTGTTTTCTGTCCCCTCTGTTTGGCATGTGGCTTCAAAAGAGAGGCAGAGTTACAGAAGGTTTTCAAGAGGGACATTAGCGAAATGAGAGAGTCTGTATGTAAGGGAACTCCTTCAGACAGTCATTGCAGTGGCATTGGAGGAATTATCCTGAGAGGGGAAGAAAGGAGCAAATTACACCCTACACATTAGGGCTGTGCTGGGTTGAATAACCTTCGTGGTCTTCCCACATCTCTTTTCTCTTTACATCTTGCACCACCATAGATCCCCCTGTGCAGAAGGGTCCTCCACTGCCTCCAGTCCAAGTCTATGCAGAATCCAACAGCTCAACTTCCATATGGCTCAGATGGAAGAAACCGGACTTCACCACGGTCAAGATTGTCAACTACACCGTGCGCTTCAGCCCTTGGGGCCTGAAAAATGCCTCTCTTGTTACGTACTACACAAGGTAAGAGGGATGCTGAGGATTATATTACTCATGCCAGGAAAACAGCGCAAGGAGGGAGGAATCTGCAGGGAAGTCACAGCGCTGAGCTGAATCCAAGGTGTTTGAAGTGCTGGAAACGTCTGCTTTGGTCACAGACGCATTCAGAGCTGCTGAAATGTGGCTCCAATTCTTCCACAGAGGGGATTTATTGGTGCATTTGGTGACGGTACTGAGATTGGCCATCAGTACCATCTGATATTCATGACCTTGTGAATGCCTCCTCTTTTGGCAGCTCGGATGAAGACATCCTCATTAGTGGGTTGAAGCCCTACACCAGGTATGAGTTTGCCGTGCAGTCCAATGGTGTTGGTGTCGATGGACCCTTTGGCAGCGTGGTGGAGCGGTTCACCCTTCCTGACCGTGAGTAGGAAATTGAATCTTTCTCTTTGGTGGGCTTATGCTGAAGTACAAGTAGAGTATTAGGGGAGATGGAGGAGAAAGGAAGGAGCTTGTGCACGTGCTCATTCTCTCAAACTCATTCCAAGCTCATTCTCTCAGCGTTGCACAGCCTCAAACTGAGCTGTGTCAGCACTGTTGTGTTTCCCGTGGGTGTTTGGCCACTGTGCACAAGTCCTGTCCTGTGCCAGGCTCAGGAGCCTTCCCTCTGCACTCTCCTCAGCTTGTTGGGATGAGATGCCCAGTCACCTGGGTCACACCCCATTTTATGCAAACAAAGATGACTGTGGCACTACTGAAAAGGATTCCTAGAAGGCACAGAATATTCAAATGCTCTGCTCCTCATTTTTTACTGTTCACACTGGGTCACTACTTGCATCTGCCAGGTCCCTCCACCCCTCCGTCTGACCTGCGGCTGCACCCCCTCAACCCCTATGCAGTCCAGGTGCACTGGTGTCCCCCTGCTGAGCCCAACGGCATCATCGTGGAGTACCTCATCCTGTACAATGCCAACAACACACAGCCTGATGACATGTGGACCTTGCTGACACGAGAAGGTGAGCCTTCCTGAGGTGCTGGCACGCAGGCAAACACTTAGCTGAATACCAGAATTCCACTGCTGCTTTGCTGCAGCCACGTGAACGTGCTTGACGCTGCGCATTTTGAACCTCTTTTGGCTTGGTTTTGATCAGGAAACATCTTCAGCACTGAGGTGCATGGCCTGGAAAGTGATACCAGATACTTCTTCAAGATGGGAGCAAAGACGGTCGTGGGATCTGGTCCCTACTCAAACGTGAAGGATGTGCACACCCTCCGGGAGAAGCTGTCCGGTATGAATTTCCCCTTTATCCCGGAGCAGGATGTGAGTTGCACTGCTGAAAAGCACAGTTCGTTAGCAGTAGTGTTTCTCTTTTTGACAGCGAGCTGCCTGATGTCACTTTGCAGAATGTGGGATGTGGATAGGCCAGTGAAGAGGATCACAGCAGAGTCCTCAGATGTGCATCTCCATAGGGCCCAAGTGGCTGCAGAACCCATCCCACAGCAGAACTTGATCTCTCTCCCTTGTCTCAGCCCTATGGAGAATCACATGCCACCTGCATTTCACTGCCTTTATTAGGCTGTGTGGCATGAAATTAATGAACGTGCATAGTTGCCAGTTTGCTTTTAGGTGTTCTAGACTGTCACGGCCAGGTCTCTTTTCCTTTGTGTATAGAGAAGCATCGCCCATTGGTTTTAGTGAAGCTGATGCTTCTCTGAACCCAGGACACTTTGTGCCTTCTTGCTGCTAACAGCTGAAATGATACATCATCTGTCCTTCCCCTGCTAGATGTTCTGGATATCCACTCTGTCACAGGAATCATTGTGGGCGTCTGCCTGGGGCTGCTCTGCATACTCTTCTGCATGTGTGCCAGTTTCCGCAACAGCAAGCAGAGGTAGGTGTCCCTCGCCTCCCCGGGGGTGAAGGAGACCAGCTGTGCTGTGAGCTGCCCTCTGTCCAGATGGGCTGTTTGGGACACCATGAATGACATCAGTTAATATAAAGATCGAGTCACGGGGTTGGCTAGCTAAGGAGCATACTTAGTGTAATCTCACTGCTTTATTTTTACTCGGCATTTTTTCGGGTTAGATTTAATACATTTTTGCAGTGGGGAAAAAAAATCAAGAAAAGGGAAAAAGCACTATTTGCCAAATGACTGCCTGTGTGCTTGGGCAGGTTTGCCTTCTGAGGTTGGGCATCTCTAAGGATGTTTGGGAAGGATCTGTTTGCTTTCTCTTGGGAAGGTGTTGAAAGATCCTACTGACTGACAGGTTGGTTTCAGTAGGCTTGTGTCAGCCCAAAGCCTCCTGCTGTTCCGGGGCTCTGAATCTAGCCCCAGACATTTGGGGAGACCTTGGTAGAAAACCAGCTTAGTGCTTGACGAGGGCTTTGAGCTGGTCAGAGATGCCAGGACTAGGACTGAGCTTGTTCAGAGGGTCAGGGCTGGGGCTTGGGTCTGGTTGCTTCTGCTGGGGCAGGCTGAGCAGCTCAGGCTGGTTTGCTGTCTGGCAGTCTTGTGGCTGCTTGGGGCAGAGGAACATGAGGATGATCAGAGATGTCAGCTCCTGCTTGGTTTTCCTCAGGGAGGCTCTGCCAGGCCTGGATTCCCAAGCAGCCGGCAACCACGCTTACTACCACCGGGGCAGGCAGGGGGTGGCAGCTCCCTGTGCCACCTCAGACACTCATGAGCTGGAGTCCCTCATGTCCCCGCTGCCGGAGGATGCACCTGTACCCCTGGGAGACATCACAGAACTGACGGAAGTGCACAGCCTCATCCACACGAGCCTCCCTGAAGACATTGTCCATGGGAAGAGGAAGGTAATGACTTATACATGCGGGATGGCTCCCACCCCAGGCAGGAGCCTCCATGTGCTGTGCTGCTGCTGAGAAGTGTGGATCTGATTCTGTCCTAGCTCTGCAAAGTGCCAGTAGATACTGTTGTAATTAGGGTGAGTGGTGCTTTGACCACATGCAGGTTTACTGGAATAGCCTTGAAGACGTACAAGAAGTAAAACTGTTTTACTTTTGTGAACGTTATTTTTTGAAGAAGTCTCTCCCTGCCATACTTGGTTTGCCTGACATTGTGTTGTCTTTCACTCGTCCTGCCTGTTTCCTCTCTCAAGCTTGTCTGAAACATTTCATTCCATTAGGGAACCTTTAATTGGCCTAATTTAGTTAATCTGTTTATGTCTCTCTTTGTAACCCAGAGAGAGCATGTAAAGTAATTAGGAGGTTCAGTAAAACAAATGCATTGTGAACACGTGGGATTTTGTGTTTGCATCGAGGAAATGCTTGCGTGTCACAGGAGGATACCTGGCGAACCCGTGCTTGCTGCTAGCAGTGATGCAGCAACAGCCTTTTGGAAATGAGAAATTTCCAGCTGCCTTTCATAGTCCTGTGCACTGAAGCCGTGCTCGTGACCATCCCCAGGTGCTGTGTTGGATCAGTGCTCAGCTGAAGGAGGCGGTTTGCAGCCAAGCTGCATCCGTGGATGTCAGTGGAATGTGGCTCCCTTTCTGGACCCAAGCCGAAGCGTGTGAGGAATTTCCTACAGATCTTTCAGTTAAATGAGGAACAAATGTTTTCAGTGATGGTGACTTACCCTGAGAACAGGTCTAAAGGAGGGAAGTCCCCTCCTCTGAGAGGCCTGGTAAGGGGCAGCGTATCCAGGTCTTCCTTTTGCAGCAGAAATCCTATCCGCAAAGCTTTGTGGAAAGGTTCTTGTGCCTGTAAAGCAGAGGCAAAGCAGAGGAAAGGGCAGTGCTGGGGTCTGTCTGCTCAGGGCTGAGGCTGTGAGCTCGGGGCCCTGGGTTCAGTCACAGAAGCTGGATGTGGGAGTGGTGTTCAAAGATGAGAGCTTCGGGGAGGGGGCAATTCTGGCTGCAGTTTGCCTCCCTAATTGGATGGAGAAAGGCAATTAAGAGTTAAATTCGCCAAGGAGCAGAACAGAGGGCCTGGCTTTTGATGGATGTGGACAGGGAAGCAAGGATCACCGAGGAGCAGCCACCCGAAGAGCGGAGTTGTCACCCGAAGAGCAGAGTTGTCACCCGTGCTGCCCGGTGAGGATGACCTGGCAGGTGACAGAGCTGCGTGGGCTGGGAGCAACAGGCTGCTGTTGCTGGCAGTGGGCACTGGAGGGAGATGTGCTCCCACGCTGCAGGCCCCGCTGCCCCTTCCTTCTGGAGGTGCCCCCTGAGCCTGCCTCCTCCTCCTCCTCCTCCGAAGTGTATACTCAAAGCTGAGAAGCTGAGAGCCGTCTTCACGCCTCGGTTGCCATCTCTGTTCTGCTCTCGTGCTGTGTGTGGTTGGGGTTGTGGAAGCTGAAGGCAAGGGATGTGGTAGAGCTGCAGGAAAGAAAACCCTCGTGGGGAGCTCTTGGACTGTCCTGGCAAGGGGAGGCCCTGGGTCGTGTACCACTTGCAGTCCTATCCAGTATAGAAAGGGAGTGAGAAGTGTCTCAGGGATGCCTGTTACTTCACAGCATATCGTGTCACCACAGAACTCAGGCCTTTGGCTGGGACAGCCTGGCAGTCTGAGGCTGCTGCTGCAGGGCAGGTTCACAGAGCTGCAGTGCCAACGAGCTGGCAGCTGCACATGTGTGACCTCCTCTGATTGCCTCTGCCCCAAGAATCTCTCCTGAAACGTGCTTTGTGTTGGCTGAGTAGCACTTTGCTGTTAGTGGCAGCAGTCGCTGCTCCCATGCTTGCAGACCTTTCCTGTGCTGCTGTATCACAGCATTTCCTGAATTAATCTCCGTTGGTTTTGTCCTTGTGGCAGCCTGATGGAGATTGGAAGCTCCATGTTTTTAGGGGATGTGCAGGCGAAGAGTCTGTCCCTGTGCCACGAGCAGTTGGAAGGAGGCTGTGATTCCTCTTGAGCTGCTGTCGCTACTACTGGGGGAGCAGGATGCGTGGATGGAGGGGCAGGGCAGGGCTTGCTCTGTGCCCCCACCCTGGATAGAGACGTGCCCTTTTCATACAGCGTGCTGTTGGTATGAGACCCTCTGATGGCTGCAGCTCATTAGGCAGGGCTGCACTCAGCATCGAGCAGGCCCTGTTCCTTCCTCTCTGTGCATTTCCCAGCGGTCACACATGAGGACTTGTGTATGCACTGACAAGTGATTTTCCTCTGTGAATGTCTTCCCCTTTGCAGTGACCCCAGCCTGCTGCCCCCAACAGCCCGCCTTATAAACGGCACCGCAGCGTGCAGGCTCTGCTTCCCTGACAGATGGACTGAGGATGATAAAATGGCTCTGCTCCAGACATCTCTGTCACTGCTACGTGTGGGCCAAGTGATTTGGGGGTGGGGAAGAGTGTTAAAAGGCATCTGCTTTCCATGGAAGACTTGAGCTTTTTTGTCAAACAGAGCCAAACTCACACGTTTTGGCTTGGAAATGTTTGCTGTTGTGCTGCTTGCGAGCTGGAGCCTTGCTTACTGCCCTGCTGTCTCCCTGGGGAGCTCCTGCCCATGGGACTGCACTTCCACAGAGCATCCCCAGGGCTCAGAGAGAGGAAGCTGCACTACATCAGGAGCTTGGAGCGACCTGTGTTGGTTTTTCATCTTCACATTGACATTTTTCCTTGTAGAAGAAAAGTCCCAGTGTTTTCTGGAAAGTCTTTGATGAGAGCTGTGCTCCTGTTGGCAGCTAGCAGAGATCCCCCTTTGTGTGGTGGGAGAGCTCTGTTGTGTTGCAGTGCGTTTTGGGGCACAGCTGTGGGCAGGGATGCCAAATATTTGCATGGCATGGAGCTTCCCCTCTCCTGCAGGCTGCTGCTGCTGGTCAGGGACAAATCCCTCTCCCCACCACAGCACCTTTAGATGCTAGGCACATCTGAAACATTCCCAGCCTCGTTCTGTGCAAGATTTCAAGCTCGTTTGAATAACTGCCCACGTGAAACAGGGACGGTTTCAGTATCAGTGTTCCCTACATGTTCATTCTCAGCTCATATATTTGCATGAAATCATTCCTTGTTGCTGCAGAGGTAATAAGATCTCAGCACATTTTTACTGGTTGGAGTTTGTATGAAAAGGCTAAAATGAAGAGGCTTGTTTGCTTTGATAAGGGTTTAGCTGTAATGGAAACACCTTTTATTGGAAGATGTTTTTATTAGTTTCCATTCTCATCCTTGCAGTGAACTGAAAAGGGGATTTTTTCCCTCTTGAGATTGGTATTAGACTGACGCTCCTTGCCTTCATTCTTCTGTAAAAACCAAGAGACCATTTCCTTGCCTTCCTTCAGCCCCCAAGAATTTAAAAAGCAGGAGCATTTGGGCATTTCAGGTCCATGATGGAAACAGACGTGGAGTTAACTGCAGCCTTACAGACTAAACCCTGAGAGAGCTTGTTTCCCCCTCCCCCCCTCAAACACAGTGCCCTGGAACAACACGTGGGATACAGGCCGTGTTGTGTGGCTGGTGGTTCTTCCTGTTTGTTGAAGGTTGCAAACTGGTACAAAACAAGTTTGTTCCATTGCAGCCAATTTCAGCCAGAGCCGAACAGGCTGTTCCCAGAGTCATCAAAACCTATGTAAACATGGCAGATTGACGTTTCCGCTAACAGATGGTCCTTGGGGATTGCAGCAGAGCTGCCTGTTTCTTTCCACGTTTTTTTGGTATTCACAAGATGCCTGCAAGAAGGTTTTCAAGTTTGGTCTGTGTATGTGTACGTGTGTGATGCTCAGATCTCTGTGATGGCAAATATGCATGTAAGCATCTATAATAGGGCACACACATTGGTGTGTGTGTGTGTGCATATTTGTGTAGGTTGAACGCTGAAATCTCCAGGCAGTATTTGCTCAGTAACGTATGTTGCTTGGAAAAGGCACAGAAGCCATCAGTCAGTGATGTAGCTGCAGAAAGCAAAGGCTTTCAGATGGCAGGAAAAGCAAATGGGACGCGTTCCTTGGGTGCTCGTGTTCTGTGCTACTCCTTAGTGTGAGCCATGCACCATTTGGTTGATTTCTTGTTTGTGTGCTTCGATGATTGTCCATTTTTCTTGGCTCTGAATGCGTCATTGAGGATTGTGGAGAGAGGAATGGCAAAGATGCCACCTCCGGCATCCACGTCTACATGAGTGAAGCCTGACATCCTCAGCTGTGGCTGGGGAGTTGCTGTTCTGCAGGGTGCTGTCACAGATCCGAGGCCTTTTGCTCGTTGTTTTCTTGGGGCTGGATCCCGAGGTGGTGGAGAGCTGCTGTGACCCGGGGTTGGCACTGGGATGTAGCTGTGCCTCCCACTGGCTGTTGGAGTCAGGCTACAGTGCTCGGCTGTCTGTGAGTGCTGAGCTGTGCCTTCTGCCAGCGCTGACAGCACGAGGTAGCGTTTGCTTCTTGCTAAATAGCTGATTTAGGAACGCCTGGCTCACATACAACATCTGATAATGTATTTCTACCTAATTTCCAGCCAGATGGAGGAACCGAGGCACAAGGAGGTCAAATGACTCATGCAGGGTCAGGCTGATGTCAGAAATCTCCTTGCAGTCTCAGCTGGGTCACTCTGTGCTCTCTGTTGCTGGGGTTGAGCAGACCTGTGTAAGTGGTGGCCACGTATGCAGAGCAGAAAGCTGTGTGTTTCCCTGCCTGACAGCAAGCAATAGGTGTTGGGTAGATGTGAACCCATGTGCCATCATGCCAACACCGCCGGCGCTCTGCGTGCACGCACCGACATGCGTGCTCACAGCTGTGTCAGGTCCAGATTTCCTCTTCAGTTTCTCTGGGTTTCAGCTTACCTTGTTCTTTCACTTCAACACATAACGTGTGGAACATCCAGAGGTGGCTGGCTCGCATCTTCCTCGTGGTGTGTGTGTGTGTGTGTGTGTGTGTGTGTGTGTGCCAGCAGCGAGGCTCAGCTCGGGTACGTGCAGGGCGGCCCAGTAAAATCAGACCCTGGAAAGAAAGTACTTTTCTGCCTGTGAACTAATAGTCTGAGCTGTTAAATAACTTCAGCTCTTAAAGGTACACATTTCCCATACACAGAGGTGTGCATTCAACAGTTTATTGGAAGGGGAAGCTGAGAGAACCCAGAACAAATTGCATTCAGCCCATATAGTTTAATTAGATCTACAAACAAGGTAACACTGGTTGCCCAGGGGATTCAAGCTGAACTAAGAATTGCTTGGTGGTCTGTTGCAATAAATCAATAAAATAAGGCCTCAAATTTTGTGCCTCTTTATGGATGGGCAATAGCAGAGTGTTTCCTCAGAGCAGGAAATGCATCCGCGCTGCAGAGCGAGCAGTTGTCCCCAGCTCATACTGGAGCACACGTGCCAGTGCTGGCTGGTGATGGTCCTCGTCCCTGCTGCAGAGTGCTGCTCTGCCAAAGCAAACACTGAAGCACTCAGCTCTGGCCTTCCTCATCCCTGCTCAGTTTTGCAGTGCTTTTGAGCGGGCTCGTGCAGCTCCGGGTTGTTTGCAGCTTCGCAGGGTGCTGGTGTCAGTGGACCATGCAGTTGTGCTGTGATGTAGTGTGGGAACCAGTGGAAGCCCCTTCTGAGTCTGTGTGAGCCCATCTGGCAGCATTTATCCCCTTGCTCTGCATCAGACCTTGTAACCCTGCTGTAACGTGGTGCCTGCTCTGGCCCATCGCAGTGAGCATTTCTATTTTGACGCCGTTAGGAGTGTTCCCTGCATTTAACTCAGGCTTCTAACACCACGGTGATTTTCCCAACTTGCCCTTTCCTTTCTCAAGCTGCTTCTCATTTCAGGTTTAAGAGGATAAGAATCTGTATCTGTGATAATTGGATCTCTTTTCTCTGCTGCTTCTTTTTCTGCAGTCTTCATGGAATAAATCTGCTACCCAGGCCTGGACAAACAGCATAGCCAGATACGGGGACACGATCACAAAGGAGCCTCTCCCTGCTGTGAACGGATCACTGAAGCTCCCTTCCAGCACAGGACAGAAGCTTTTGTTACAAGCTCTGGTTTATGATGCTGTGATGGTGGGTGTCTTTGGTTTATTGCCTTGTGCATTCTGATGCCTTTTTTCCATCTACATTCCCCCATCTCTCTTTCTCCTTTTCGCAGCGTTGGAAAAAATATTTTCTTCAGAGCTGGCTTAGCTAGCTGCTCGTGGGCTTTATTTTTCCTGGGTGTAGGAGTGTATGCTTGTGCCACTGATGGGATTTGAGTAAAACCTGTTTGTATTTTTTTCCACGCATTTCCAGGAGCCTCAGCTTTCCCTTCATCTCCTGCCTTGACTTCAGCCAGCCCCGAGGGCCTGTGCTGAAAGGCTGGGTGAAAGACAAAGGCTGAAAAGGGCTTTGTCCTCCTGGCAGTGTCCGAAGGGGTCGGTCTGCTCAGGAAGGCTGCAGTAGCCCTGGGTCCATGCACCAGCAGTCACTAGCATCTGTAGTGTGCTTGCTTGGAGAAGGAATTGCCTTTTTGCCTATGGTAGGAGTCAGAGGTTGAGGGTTGATTTAAAGTCCTGAAAGTCCAGATAGGGTGGAGCAATTTCCACTGCACTTGCCATCTTTACGTGCGTATTGTTTGGGAGAAAATGCTACTTCTGGTATTGTTTCATTGGAATAAATATTCCTGCTCGTGTTTGAGTGTATGCAAGAATCAGAACATCTGTGCTACATGACATCCATGCCATCTCAGCAAAGCAAGCTGGTACCTACCTGGGTTCTCTCAGTACCAGGAGGTGTACCTAATTACTGCTTTCAGAAGCTCACCTCCAACAGATAGTTCTAAGTAACCCACCTATGTTTTCTTCCTAGATAGCAGTGTGAAAATCAATTATACACAGGATGTAATTAACACTGTGGATAGAGTTAAGACGATGTTTTACAACCCAATTACAGGGCACCATTTACAGCACAGCTCACCCATCAGAGTTTGTCAACAAAAGGGGCAAACTGTTAAAATATGTAAATAATGCAAAAAATTGGCTTCAACAGAAGGCACAAATTACACACGAGATATCTCACTCTCATACTTGGAATTGTCTTCTTACTACTAAGCCACACAGCGCAGCCTGAGCACCGATTTGCCTAAAGAGCTCTTTGGGAACTTCCAAACTAGTTTGCCTGTTAAATTAAGGAATTGGAACGCAGCAGAATGAGTGACCTGTTAGCCTGGCTCATGGAGACCCGTAGCCTGAATTCTGCTTAAACACTGTGGGACATAGCTGTTTTCTTTCTGACTTAGTGTTTGAATTTACACCAACCCTTGCAAGTTGTGCCAAGGGTTGTAGTGAGCAGACATTTGGTGGCACGTACCAAGATTAAACCAGAAAAGTGGAGGGAGCCCTGGTGTCTGCCTGTGGGTCTTTCCCATGAGCTGTCTCAGCAGCCAGTTTCCTCCAGTGCTGCTCTTGAAATCCGGCCATCGATATGGGAACGGGCTGGTGAGCTTTGAAGATGGTTGTCTGACTGGAGAAATGGTCGCTTCGGCCTGCCAAGAAACCTTGTGCAGATCACTCCCCTGGGATGTGCTTTCCCCAGTGTGAAATAGGAATAATGATCCTGAGATGATTTGAGTTGCTTCTGAAGGCTTCAGCTCTGAGAAGCATGTCAAGATAATGCTTAATAGCAGCATGTGTACATCCCACTGCACAGTGTGGAATTAAAAAAAAAACCCATGCATTTCAGTGCTTGGTTAGGTCACAGCATCAATTAATTTACGTGGCTTTTTATTCTTTATTTCCCCGTTTTCGATAACAGAATGAAGCAAAGAAGAGTCAGCCGCCAGCGAGCCTCCACCAAGTGGAAGCAGAGGTCATCGTTCATTCTGATTTTTCAGCCTCTGACAGAGACTGTGACTCCCAGCTGCACACCCTGGACGGTCAGGAGACAGAAACAGAGGAGCAGGAGCCTGAAGAGGTTTCCTTTGGTGACCTGGCCCTGCCCAGCTCTCCCCACACCCAGCAGGACGCTAGCCAAGCATTGATGGGCTGCTCGGGCAACGTGGAGGTTCAGACCCAGGATGAGCTGTTGTGTACCCCCAGAACGACTAACCATACACAGGCTGCTTGCATCCCTGGGCTCACCAATGGCTTCCACAGGAATGGGGAAAGTCTGGATTCGGTGGAGAGTGGAGATTCGGACTCCATCCCGGAAGGCAGTGGGGATGTGCAGCCAGCCAAGTGCCAGGCACTGTCTGTGGCCCCAGAGGAGGCTCCCCTGTGTGCTGACTCTGGTTTAACCAGTTCATCCTCAGCATCTGAGAACATAGCACATGTCCACAATCATTAAAGAATAAACTAATCTTATTTTGATCATGGGAGAGCTAGAAGCACCCCTAAGGTCCTGTTCCTTTGAGGTACTGCATGCCCTCAGGTCACTGGATCAAGCTAAGAAGGCGCAGCATCTCACTGGAGTGGGATTAGGACCTGTCAGCTGTACATATTGCCTTCAAGAAATCAGTAGGTAGACTGATAAGGGCCCATCTTTCCGCTGAAGCTAACGAGTAACCTGGTGTTCACGGGAGCAGGACTGAGCTGTCTGCCAAAGACTGACACGAAACCACAGCTAGAGCAGAGCCTTCTGTTAGGCTGGTGCCATCACCTCGCTGGAGGCCCTGTAGGACTGGCAGGTTGTGAATGCTGCCCACAGGCAGGGTGTGCTGAGCCATTCTCGACTGTCTCTTGTCCAAGGAGGGCTTTGTCACGACCCACTGCCTTGTGGTGCTGGGATGGACATGGTCAGAGTCCCACAAGGGGGTGGACCCATCACAACAAGCAGAGCTGTAACCACCAGCCTTTTCTGCCCTCCCGTGGTTGAAAGGATTATAAGGCTGTCTCTGTACGCTGCCGCAGTAACCATTGCTAGCAGGCTGATGTAGTGGCCTTTTATTACACACTCTACGAGTGCCTCTAACAACCTGTACTATATAGAACCTTCTTTGGTGCCTGGGTCATTTCACCAACCTGGACTTTGTTTTAGGAAGGTTCTTGTACCTAATATTTTAGGTACGCATCTGTCCTTTTAATGTACGACATGTATTTTTATTTCCTTGGAGCATCTTTATATTATTTAATTTGATGAAGTGGAGTAGTGTGTGGTCTAGAGTAGCATTTTTACTACTTCTCTCTTTCCTTTGTTTTTTTTTTCCTCCCTAACAACACAACTACCTCATGTCTGTTGGAGAAAGAAAGCAGTAGGTCTCTCTCTTTTGTTGTAGTCCGTTATAGGTTTTAACTTATTCTTATACTGCCTTTTTCTAAAGAATATGTTTGCACTGGTGGTTGGCTATTTTTTTAATAGCACTGCAGAGCTGATGTCTATCTTGCTTTGTTTCTAAGGGTTGCTGTAGGGCATGTTCCCCACAGCTGGAGAGGGTTGTGTTTCTCTGTAGGACTGTTTTACAGGAGCTGGCCGAAGGAGGCTGCTTCAGCTGCCAGGATGTTGATCAGTTTTTCTTTAAGAAATTAGTACTGGCAAAGAGGGGAAAAAACAACAGTTGCAGAATTAACTTGTGAACTTGGGGACATCTTTTGTGTCCAAATGGAGACCACTCAGATGTTCAAGTTCCAGAGAGCAGCTCTCAGCCTCCTGTAAGCAGTGGGCTTGCTGAAGGCTTTGGATGAACAGGAGATAATTTTTTGTCACTTCTGAGAAAGCCCATCAGTGTGCCCTGTGTTGGAGCTGAGCTGGGCCTTCTTCCTTGTGATACAGAGCCCCTAAGCATCCACGTGCACTTTGGGAAGCTTGTGGAAGCTCCCACCTTTCCCCATCGTGCAGTTTCTCCCCCCAGCACAACACCCTGTTCTAGTGCATGCCTGTCTTTCTCCTTGTTGTGGTTGCTCAGCTGCTCCCGTTGGTGTTTGGCACCTTGAGGAGTCTCAGAAATGCTGTTCCAGGCTCTGAAGCACCATGGCTGAAAGGCAGAGAATGGAAATCAGTGTTGGTGAGCAGGCTAGGCAGGAGTCAGTGCAAGAAGCTAGAAAGCCAAGAAATGCTAACTGGGCAGTGGGAGTGCATTATTAACCTCCAGGAGCTCACTGCCACTAGACTTTGCCACTAATGACGTAGTGGGGTTACCGATAAGGCAGCGAAGGCAGTGCAGGCAGTGAGGGCAATTCACAGTTCTGGGAGGGCGGATGCGATTGCAGCAGTGTAAACCCTCCAGCTGGGGACTATTGGGCACCAGCTGTGGAGAGTGGGGCAGATTTCTGTAGCTGGACCTGTGCTGGTAGTTCATTTCACGGAGGAGCCCTTGCTCTGGACAAGCCATACTGCTCAGTCTGGTGTGCAAAAGGGGGTGAAGGCCGTGCTCCAAAAAAGCTCTCTAGAGGAACCTCTGACTTCTTTGACTTCCAGAGCCAAGTTGCCACCTGCAAGGATGAAAGCATGCCAGAGGATTACTTCACCAAGGTCTTGCAGCTGAAGGGCAGTGCCAGGTGGAGTTGGGCCAGCAGCAGGCACAGTGGGTGCTGGAGCTCTGCTGGCTTCCTGTGATCGTGCTGTACCTGGGGCAGGTCACATATCAGCCCTGAGCTTTCCATACAGAGGACTTGTGTGGACTTAGTCCCATGGCTGAGGAAGTGCCATCGGGATGCTCCTAGGTCCATCCACCCTCTGCTTGGTCTGTACCTACTTTAGGAATCACATAACTGTGGGCTGAGCAGTGCTGATCAGCCTGGTATCCATCCCTGCCTGGCACCAAAGCCAGCGCAAGCAAATGCAGTGTGGCACTGCTCGCCTGGATCATCCTGGTGAAACCACGGAGTTAGCTGCATGCTCTGACAGCAGACTGCTCTCCTTAAACACCACAGAAACACTTTATCTCCTCACGCTGAGGCTTCTTCTGAAGCACAAAACCAGCAGCACTGGTGTCCAGGCACTGCAGTGGCCGTGGGCTGAAGCTCCAGACCTCAGCTGCAGAAATCAGAGCAGTTCCCTCGGAACCAGGAGGTCAGTGGTGGCTGGCAGCAGCAGAGCTGATCTCTGTGCCCTCGTTTGGTGCAGCCGTACCTAGGCCCCACCTATCCTGAGCACATGTGGGACTGGGTTAGAAGTGAAAGGAAGAAGACAGATAATACACGTTTTGTGTAAAGCTTGAAACAACCAGTGCATATATTTTTTTATCATGAAATAAGTAGCTTGCGAATTTCCCACAGACACTCAAACTGTTGATACCTTTAATTACCCATCGTACCTAATACATGTTCCTGGTCATCAGGCTCCCTTCCCCGATTTCTTCCTCTCAGTAACACTAAAGATTATTGCTGTTCAGCTTTTTGCCAGCGTGTGTTGTTTTACTTTGTCAGAATGTCAGCTTTGTCTCACTGGCATAACTTTGTAGTATTAATGTCGCCATCCTGCTACACAACTGTATATTGCCCACGCTGCTGTGAGTCACCATTCTTATTCCTTTAGTCCTTTTAACTCCTGGTTAGGTGAAACACACGACTGAGCTGAATATCTCAACTCCTGGATTTGATTTCTTACTTAACAGGCAGTAAGGTTCTGGTTTAAATAGTTAAAAGGAGCTAACGTACAAGCTAGGTTTTGAGAGTTATGTTACTAGCTAATAATCCCAAGATGAGCCCACAGAATACGCCGTGTAGGAGAACAACCATCTAGTGGATCGCTGTGTATGCTTTTGATCTCATTAGAAATAGATGTTCTGAAGGGATCACTGTGTCTTTTCTAATCAATACCCTTGTTAGAAAGGAGGTGTTTAGTCCAGCAGAAATCTGCCATCTCGTTCTGTTATCATGTTCCCATGCTAATATTTTACAACTAAATTTCATTTAACTTTCTACACAGTGCATTAAGGATGTGTAACCAGAACTTGATCTTGTTTGAAGATTGTGTCTGTATTTGGTTCCATGCTGTACTTATATAACTTTCTTTCTTTAGAGACTGTTCTTACTCCACAAATACTCTTTAGTGCTAAAGTGTAAGAAAACATTGTCCTTATATTCCTTAACTAATGGATTATTAATAAAATCTTAAGAGAAAAAAACCCACCACACAACAGAAAGACAGTGGAATTTGTCTCATGAGTCCGTCTGTTACAGCTCACTGAGAGAAAGCCTTGCTGTGGAAGGCTGATGCTGTCACAAGGCTCGTGACGTGTCCCTGCAGCTGTGCCATGAGTGTTTGCTAACATCTCCGGTCCGGCCTCGTGCTTACCTGAGTACCTTCGCTTCTGGATGGACCTGAGCAAGACCTTGCAGCTGACAGCCCCACGCAGCAACTGCATTACAGTGAGAGGATGGCATGGGTTGCACCACCTCTCTGCAGCCCATACCCGACTGATGCAGGACTTGTTCATCCCTGTGAGCTGATGGAGATCGCTGACAGAGAGAGTGGAGGCAGATGTCTGAGAGCCAGTGCCTGCTCTGCTAACTGGAGCTTGTAGTGCAGCTGCAGTGCTGGTGGGAGCAGGACTGGGGCTTCATGCTCAGCTCAGTGCCTGAGCTTGTAACCATGGAGGCTGGGAGTGTTGTGGTGGTGAGTGCTTTCTTCCTTAGACATCGCTCTTCTGGGATTTCAGGCACGGTTTGGGGTCAGTAGGTCGTTCTTGATGCTTGCTCATTTCTCAGCTATTGAGCTGATTCCTATTTAAAAAAAATCCAGTTTCATACATGACATTGTTGAGGAATTTCATCTGGAAGATAAGCAGAAGCATCCAGCAAACAGATGGTGAGACTTCTCGTAGATGGTGCACTAAACTAAACGTGTAGTGGCTTGTGTCCTGCTAGATCAGTGAGAAGATGTCTGGCAGTGCCCGAGGAACACTGTTAACCTCCCATGCATCTCCTTTTCTTCCTAGGACACATTCCCTACTTGAGTAGATAGCTTCCATTATTGCTTTATGCTTCCAGGACTACAGGGCCATAAAATCTCATTTTATCTGCATTATAGAGGTAATAAATCTGCACTTAAAATAGCATTCTCTGATGGTGGTTGAAGGGAACTCTGTCAAACTGTAACTCTGATGAGTCTTTCTCTTAATGACAGGTAGTGAGCGAGGAAGGAGCTTTGTGGGGGGTTGACTGTTTGTCCCACTTCTCAGTGTGGTGCTGCCGAGTGGGACAACTGGAAACGAGACAGCAACTGAGTTAACAGCAGAGGGCTTCACAGGCAGAGCAGTTACAGGGCAGCTGGGATTACAGAGGAGTGAAGGTAAGAGCGAGGCGTCTGTCTGCATGTCCTGTTAGTGTTTCTGGCCCCTGTATCCGATGTTGTGACACAGCTGGCAGTGTCACTGCTCTGAGCTCGAGGCTCATGGCAGGTAATTCAGTGAGCAGCCGTGTGGCAAGTGGCACAAGGAGAGGAGAAGGGCTGCAGTGCAGGGAGGTGGCTGGGGATGATGCTCCACAGCTGTACGCGCCCCGTGCTGGGTACTGCACTGTGAGCAATGTGTAACCCAGCAGTTATAAAGCCTCTCCCAGGCTTTCCAAACAGCAGCGTGCCCTCCGTGCTGCATTTTACAGCCGTGCCCAAGAGAGAGAGGTCTGACCAAGGACACAACACTGACACCATCTCTGTCACACAGCCCGGGCTGGTCCCAGCCACAGCCCTGAGCACGGATAGCAGTTTTCATGCTGAAAAGCAGCTTCCAGGAGCACTTCCCAGGGGGGGGAGAGCTCAGCACTTCCAGGTGGGTGCCCTGATTTTGGCTCTCCTATGACATGGACCACAAAACAGATCCTAAAACTGAACACGTTTTTATGGCAGTGAAAAGCTCCCACTGTTAGCAGACAGGGAAACCACGGTTACACATAGAATAATAAATGGAGTTAATTCAGATGAGTTAATCTGCTTCGTCCCCTGAAATTACTAATGGTGTCTCGGGGACCTCAGTCTGCAATTAATTGGTGTAAATTAGGGGCACCATTGGCACTGATGGAAATACAGTGAGCAAGGGGTGAGCTTAAGTAACTTTTTGGGGGTGGATAACAGACAGATGGTGCTCAGACCCCTCTGCACAAGGGGCTGTTTTTCAGATTCCTTCTCACAATGTGATAAATTCCTGCATCAAACGCTAAGCAACTTTTTAAAGCCTTCTTACAGAAGAGTGCAGAAAAACACGAGCGCTCCAAATCGTCCTCAAGTAACTCAAAGAAAGGCTGCAAACTTGCATTTTTCTTGGACAATCTCATTGCCTTTATTATGAGGCTCATTGTTTGGCACACTTGGGATTTCTGAATGCGACACCAGTGATGTCACCAGCGTTAGTTGCAAGATGTGGGCTGAACTGAGTCATGCTGCTTACCCCTAGTCCTGTGTCCTGCCACAGCCACCCTTGCCATCACCTGTGCACAGGAGCAGAAGTGCCCAAAATCTGGCTTCTGGGGGAAAGAAGCACTATGAAACACACGGTGCTGTTTTGTTTTTTTCCCCTTGGAGTTACTGACTCTGGAAAGACACCCTTGGGGCTGGTCAGACTCTGGAGCTTGCTCACCACACTAGTAGCATCCCTGGAGCAGCTATGAGCCCATCGTGGCTGTGAGTGGTAGAGAAATGCTTGGATGGGGGCAGCCAGGAAGATGGCTGGGGGGCAGGAGGCAGGAGCAGAGCTTGTGCAAAAGGTCAGCAACGGTGCAGGAATTCAGACGTTCCTGAGAGGCAAACAGAGCCAGTTCAGCCCAGAGCAAATTCTTCCCCACTGAAAGCAACCTCTTACAGCTCAGTTCTACTCCGAACGAGCACATCTTTAATGTGGAGCAGATGCGGTGACATCTTCTTTCCTCGCCAGCTGGCTCCACTGCACTGCATGCACCATCCAGGGAACTGTCTCCATCCATTGCCTGTCTTTACAAAGTGTTTCCATCCAGTTTCTGGGCAAGGCAGGATTAGTAACCCGGTCCATCAAGCTCTACTTTTGTTGTGCCAAGAGAACAGAGTTAAGATCTAATTCCGTTCTGTTTTTCCACTGTCCTCCCCAACACAGATAAACACACAAAAGACTTTGAGCTGTCACTGAAGAGATGACTTCGCTGATGATGATGGTGACAAGTGGTGTTTGCAGAGAGGGACAGAGATCGGGCAGCACCATTGGGAGGACAGCAAGGTGAGAGCTGGGCAGGGCCGTGTTTCACCTCGTGACAGGAGGAACATAAGCTGGGCCATTCTCCTGAGGCTGTGGCAGGATTCAGGCACCTCATCCCTTGCTGAGTCCTTCTTTGCTGGGTTGTTCAGCAAACGTAAGAGCGTCTTCAAAGGCAGCACGGCCATGCTAGTCACCCAGCTCAGCCACCTCGTGGTGGAGCTTAAAATAAGGAGCACTGAGGTGGGACAAAACCAGCTCTTCATCGTTCCTGTCCTCTGTGCCTCCCCAGATTTAGGATATCTTCCCAGCTGCCATCCTGCAGCCACACTGCCCTGCTCTCTGTGGATGCCCCCTCTCCTCCAGGCACCACCAACCAACTCAATCGGCAGTTCGGGCCTCCAAGACAACCTGGAAACGAAACATATGACAGCAACAGCCCGAACCAACTCCCATCTCATCAGCACTTTCCATCGCAGCCCAATTTAATGCCAGCTTTGCGGTTCCCGTCCCTCAAGGCGGTGAGAGGCAGCTCCCAGGTGTGGGGCACAGCTGAGGGGTTGAGCCCTGCCCTCACCACCACAGGGAATGAGCACCGGGGGGGAGGGTACCGCCCTCCTCACAGCCGCCCGGCTCCGGCGCTGAGGGCGGACGCACAAGATGGCGCAAGGCGCTTCCCGCCCCCGCCCGCCCCGCTCCGTCAGCGCCGCCCCCCGCCCGGCGCGGCGGCGTGCTCGCTGGGAGCGGAGCTGCGCTGAAATCCGCTTTTCGCCTTCTTCACCCCCGGTGTTTTATTTCATTTTATTTTAGCTGGTTTTTTTTTTTTTCTTCTTCTTCCTTTCTTTTTTTCCTTTTTTTTTTTTTTTTTTTTTCTTTTCTCCCTCCCTCCGCGGGAGGGTGGCTCTCGCTTTCTTCTCTCTGTCCCTCCCGGTGGGACGCAGGGAGCCGAGCCGTCCCCGCCCGGGATGCCATGGCCCCGCGGGGCTCCGCGCTGCCCGCCTGCCTGCTGGGGCTGCTGCTGCTCGGCTGCCGCGGAGGTAAGGGCGTGGGGAGCGGGGGAAGCTCGGGGACCTGCAGCCGGCACCATCGCCGCTGTAGGTCCGTCTGTCCGTTCCTCATCCCCTCCCCGTTTGGGCTCAACCCGTACCCTCCGCTCCGGGACCCCCCCCTCCCAGTCCCGCTCCCTTCCCCGTCTGCAGCCGCTCCCGCTCCGTCGGGCTGAGCGGGGCATCGTCCGTGCGTGGCTGAGATATCGAGGCTGCTGGAGGGGATGCACACGCACCCTGGTCCCCGCTGGGTGCTGGGGGGGGGGGGAGGTCCCGGCCTCGTTGGGTGCTGCGCCCGCCCGGTGCTACGGCTGCGGGAGCCGGACCGAGCGCTGCTTGGGTGGCTGTAAGAGCGGGAGGGCCGGTCCGAACCGCGCAGTGCTCCCACGGCTCGGCGAGCAGCGAGCTGCCGGGATGGGATGGGGATGGGTCGGTGCGGTGCGGACGTGCGGTGCCGGAAAGCCGAGCGGGGTCTGCTTGAGCCCGGCGTGCGGAGGAGGTGGGCTGCGGGCTGCTCCCGGAGCAGACCTCGCCACGTGGTTCGTGTTGGGAAGCGGGAGATACCTGCGATGGGATGCGAGGAGCCGGGAGCTCTGTTGGAGTTCCCGGGAGCACAGCAGCGTGTGGGGGTTGGCTGGAAACGTACCTCTTATTTTTTTTTTCTGAGTGGAGGGAATCATTGAAAGCAAAACCTGACGGCGTTGAGCTCGCCCGGTGTTTATCGCCTGCCGCTATCTCGCTGCCCGGTGCGTTGCACTGTGCTGCGGTTCTGCAGGGCAGCCCTGTCCGGTTGCAAAGTACCAACACTGCGCCTGAGAAGTTTCCCAGCCCTGAGGTTTTCCTCCACCCTCGGTGGATTTAGCAACGAAGTACCGCTGCCCGCACAGCATCGTGCGGCAGAAGGGACCGGTGGGGACGATGGGCACAGGTGCTGCACCGACGGATGATGCTGCACGGGATGCTCGCCCTTCCCACCCGCCCGGCTCCCGTTCGCGTGGTTCTCAAACGTCCCGAAGCGATGCTGGAGCTGTGGGCAGCGTGCTGGGTGCGCTCAGCAGTGGGATCCTATTTAGCAGTGGGATCCCATTTGCTTTTTTTTTTCCTCCCCTTTAATTTCCCGGAGCGCTTTGTTCTGGGTGGTGGGCAGCTTTTGTCTGTTCTTGCTGAGCCCAGCATTCAGAGGCAGGCATAGGATACCCGGGCTCTGCTCAGTAACAGCCTTGGAATTAAGCATTGTCATTTATATTTAAGTAGGCTTAACTTCTGAATTATTGAAGCCGTGAGCTTTCGCTAATTCCTACTCTGCGTGGCTTCGTGTTTTTGATGCAAAAAAAAAAAAGACTTCCTTTTCCTAAATTGGTGTAACAACCCCTGTCTTTTTTCTTGATATACTTAAGAGGGTATCTGGTATCATTTCCCCTGTGCCACTCAGAGACAGTGGATGAAATTCAAGCCTGCGTTTGAGCTTTGTTCCTCTTGAGGAGTTCAACAGGAGCAGCTCTGGGCATGGGGCTGCTGCTTTCCCCAGAGTGGGGCGGTCTGAGGGACCATGTGTGTCACACTGGGACCGGTGCTGCTGAAACTGAGCGCCCTTAGGGGGATTTAAGAGCCAGCCAAGGGATGGGGATGTAAGGCAGGTTGGTTCCCCCACTCCCCCCTGCCACCCCCAGCACTGGGAGCAGGAAATGCTGCACTGATCACATTGCTTTTTGCCTTGTTACTCATCATGCACGCTGCGAGCTCCGTTAGGAGCGGGTGGTGGCAGGGAATCCAAGATTGCAGCCTGGGTCCCCACTTCTCTTTGCTCGATCTCAGTTTTGGCTGAAGCACTCCTGTGCAGGAAGCATGGGGCAGCCCAGCAAAGAGCTGCAAACCCTCTCCCCCGTGTGTGTGCACATGAGAAATCCTCCTGCCTTCTCTACCTGGTGCCTCAACTTTTCTTCCTGTGATTTCTTGCTCCTGCAGAGTCCTGTTTCATGGCACGTGCAGTGCTGAGCACTGACTCCCTGCAGCCCAAACCTGGAGCACGTAGCCCCCTCACCTCCCATCCCACTGCCCCACAGGAACACCTTTGTGAGTGATACTGGGGTGGCAGAGCCCCTTGGCACCCTGTGCTGGTTCTGGTGGCAGCAGGATGGAGTGCATTTGGGGCTGTGGGACAGTGGCTATCACACAAAGCTGCTGCCAGTGCTGGCGTGGCCCCAAAGCCACGCGCTGCCCCAGTGCTTTCATTCCATAGCTAGCAGTGGATCTGGGGCAGAAGATGCTTCTCTCAGTGCCCCCTTCCCCCACCATAATTTCCTCGTGCTTTGCGCTCCCGGGCTTCTGACCCCGGATATTGTCCTTTTATTTGATCTAACAGAACAATGCCGGAGCCCCCCTCTGCAGATGAAGAATTCCCATTGAAATCAGCTGAACTGCATTGGGCAGGAACATGAATAGTCTGCTCAAAATTACTTTGAAATCACAAACTTATTTGAACTTTACTGGAGCTTTTAGTTTTACAGAGTTTAGAAACTAATAAATTATGGAGCGGGGCTCATGAAAACCTACCCGAGCTCGGTTCATCCAAAAGAATATGCAACGTTTTGGTTTTGCAAGAAAATAAAAATAATTGTTTACACATGTTCAGGAGCCATTGGCAAGCACATAAAACTGATGGTAAAGGAGGTGAACATGTCCATAATCACACTTTAAGAGAGGAGGGAGGCACAAAGGCAAAGCGTACAGTGTGCTGCTCTGCCTGGCTTCTGCATCACATGTTGGTGTGCCTCTGCTCATAGGAACCTGCTCACTGAATAACTTGATGTGTGGCAGTATCCTAAAGCTGGAGTGGAGGACTTGCTGCCTTTCTGGCTTTTTGCACGTGGGTTGAGTTGGTGAGGCTTGAAGGCGGGAGGACGTGGTTGCTGCAGGGATGCTTCTGCACAGGGAGCTTTGCTGCTGGAACCTGGGAGTGCACCAAACAGGAGAGAAGTTGGGTTTTGCTCTGCTGCAGATTTCAGAGCTGCTCGGTGGGAGGTGATGGGGTGGAGGGGGAGATAAGTGAAGGGAGGGAGGAGGGGGTGGGATGCTTCCTTAGGATGTGGAGACTTTTGAAGTGTTTCACGCGTGCAGGAAGCTCTCTTCCTTCAGAAGGACTTTGCTTCTCCCTGTGCACCGTGTGCTTCTGCCCACCAGCACACCACCTGGATGTCAGGGTGATGTGATGGGACCTGGTGATGCTGGGGTGCCCATGGCCATGCTGAGCCCAGCAGCTCTGTGCTTGGTATTTCTCTCCTTGGCTGCTCTGTGTTTGGATCACAGATGCTCTCTGTGGTGAGGTGTGATCGGGTCAGGGCTGCTGACCACGCAGGGGAATGGATAACCATGCAGGGCTGCAGTGTGCCCTGTGGGTGCCTTCCTGTGGGTAGAGCTATTAGCACATGAAAGGTCTTTGCCCTTTCCAGCACTGCTGCCAGGCTGTGCCCTTTCTTTAGGGCCCACGGAGCATGTTCTGGAAGGGCTCTTTGTGCTGGGATCGCTTCCTGCTTCCTCAGTGCACTTAATAAGCGGCCTCCTGGGATTGGGCCGATCTGGTCTCAAACATCTGAAAATTATTTGGGGCCATTTCTGTGCCTCTCTGAGCAGTGTTTGCCTTCTTTGGCTGAATCCAATGGCGGGGATGCTGTCTGAACTCGGCATCAGGTGGCTGAGAGCTCGTGTTATCCCTGCAGAGCCTCCTGCAGTCCCTTAACAAGTGGATACCCGATGGAGAAATCACTTTGCGTAGCCTCTGTCCGAAAGGAAAAGGGATAAAACATTTTGAGCTAGTAAACTTTACTGCCAGCAAGATGTGAGGCGTGCTGCAGCCTATTTTCCTCTTCTTTGCATGTAAATTTTTTTTCCTGGATGCCCTGAAGAGCCAATTTGCACTTTACTGCAGTGTAGTGCTTTTCTCGTTAGTGTCTGGGTCAGCCTGGAGGAGATTTAAGGGGCACCAGCTGGGTTTTTAGGTTGCCAATTTCATCAGCTGAAACCTGTTTTAATCTGTGGGAGAACGCCTCTCAGCTGTGGAGAGCTGCTCCTTCCAACTCTTCTCATTTACAGAAGTGCTTAAAAATAAAAGCACGGACAGTGAGCAGTTTTTTGTCAACCTGCCCCCACGTTCTTTGTCCTCACCCCAACCCACAGCCCCCTACAGAAACCCCACATCTCTGCTCATGAGAGGGGATGCTTTCTTTTGGCTGTGTTGAAGCAGGACCAGAGCATGACCTTGGTGATGGCGAGGCTGCTGGTGGGTCGCTGCTGATTTATGCTGCGTTACGTTGGGAACAAGCACAGTAAATCAGGGGAGGGCACATGAGAGCTTTCTGCTCACACACGGACGTGCTGCTGGGACAGGGGTGGGTGTGCAGGCCCACGAGGCTGAGGCAAAGCATCGTGGAGTGGTTGGGTTGGAAGGGGCCTCAAAGATCACTGGTTGCCCCCACCACGTTGGGTTGCCCAGGCCCCATCTGTGGCCATGGGCAGTGCAGGGATGGGGCACTGTGTTGGGAGCTGGACCCTTCGGGATGGGTGTTCCTGGTGGGATTGGCTGCTGTGCCTTTCCAAAGAACATGACAGCAAGCTAACACCACGTTTCCCAAATGGAAAAGGACAATACTAGGATATGAGCAAGGCCTTTTGAAGCTTTGAGCATGAATCACAGTGTCAAGTGAAAAATAATTAAACTTTTTTTTTTTTAAATGTACTTCAAAGTGTCTTTTAAGCTTCCCATTAATTCCAAGTTCTTTCTCTCAGCGCTAAATAAATCTCTTGGTTCAAAAGCACAAGTGCTAATTGGTTTCTCTGAGTATGCCTGTCTGCTTGATCAATAGGGCAAGTAGTTTTTGTTAAATATTTGCGCATATAGTCTCATATTGTATTGCTCAGGGAGATGGTAAATGTTTCTCAGAAGGAGACTTGTGGGGTGGGGGTTCCAATAATTTCCTCGTGGCCTTTATGTCAGAGCTAATAACGCTTCCTCCTTCTGCAGAAGAGAAGGAAGTTTCCCAGCAAAGGGCAGGGGGCTCTGACAGGTGAGCTCCCCCCCCATCCAACCCCATTCCCTCTTCCAGGAGCAGTGCAGAGCGTGGGGGCTGCAGGGCTGGGGCCTGGGATGCTTCGTGGGATGGGTGGGTTTGGTACGCAGTCTGTGGTTAGGGCTTTTAGGCTCCATAGGGAATGGGAGTAGTCCCACTGAGTGGAAATCACAGCCAAGAGGATGAAGAGCCAAGTGGGATATTTCACAGGGGACAAAATGTGTAATGTGCTCAGTTCCTACCATGCCTTGTGCCTGGTTATTTCAGAGCAGCTGTGTGTTGGCTTGTGGACCCTAGGCTGGGAGGTTTGTGGGCTGGTTTCTCATGCTTGTTCCTTACGATGGACCATGCTGGATGGTGCAGCATCCCAGAGCTTGTATGGGGAGCTCATGCTGGGGACAGAGCTTGGCTTTTCCCTTAATCCCATATTAGCAGTTGTTATCTGTCCAATGTGCGGAGGGGCTGGGCTTCCTCCTCCCTGCCCCAGTTTGTGTCAGAGGGCACCAGTCTTAATTGAGAGTGCCCCCACTGCTGCTGCTCAGGCCCAGGGTTCGGATGTGGACCGAATGTTTATGGAGGTAAACATGATTATCTCCAATCACACGCCTTAATGGTGGTATTATAATGACAGCTATTGTGGGAAGGGCATGTAATTATGTTGATTCTTCCTTTATTGTACATATAGTAATAAACTATTTTATCTAAGAGCACAGGGGAGCTGGGGGAAGATGGAGCATTTAATTCATTAGGATTTATGTTGTGTTGGGGTTTTTATTCTGTTTTCCTGTTAGGTTAAATCCTGAATTCCTGATCAGTCTGTAGGGAGCCAGAAGCCCCCTGGGCTCAGTGGGGAGGTAGGAGGGGGTCCTTACCCTGCTTAACATGGGATGAGGCCCCGGCATGATAGGTGCTGATGTGGCTCTGTCCACTTTGCGGAAGAATGCAGAGCATTTGTCTTAATTCCTTAATTTTCATTAAAAAAAATGTAATGGATGGCTTTGTGCTGGCTGCAGTGTAACTTGCAGAGAGGACCCCAGGGCTATCTCATAAAGAGAGAAGTCACAGCGAGCGATAGATCACTGAGATGGCTGGGGCCAGCCTGACATTTTAAGACTTAATGGGTTAATAAAGTGTGTGCTGTAGGTGTCTGTCACTAAGTAGAGTTTCTCCATTCCCTGCACACACTCATACCTTGACAGCAGTACCTTTGACCTGCCCGCACTACCCCGGCCTTCTTTGTCTGCTCCGTCCATCTGCCTCGGCTCAGGTTGCACTCAATGTTTATCCCCCGTAATCCAATTTAAGTTGCCATAGAAAGCAATGGGGATTTGCAGAAAGAAAGAAAAAATCTCTCTGGGTTTGCAGAGAAAAAAAAAAAAAAGAAAGAAAAAGACAGTTTTTTCTTTTTTTTTTTTTTTCCTTAGGGTAGCTCTCTTTTATTCCTGCCATGCATTGACGATCTGCTCTCCACCCAGTTTGACCCTACTGTGGTGGGACCCATGGCCGTGCTGAGGCTGCCAGGGGCAGGCATCACAAGGACCATTCTGTGGCTGCTGTTTGCTGGGAGGTGTTGTCTGTGTGCATCCCAGTTCCGCAGGAAGCCGTGGCATTGGGTCCCTGGAGCCCAGGAGATGGGGAGAAGCTGGATGTCAGGGCTGAGCTGCAGGAGCTGCACAGCAGAGCAGCCAGGAAGGCTTTCCCCGTGCTCAGAAATAGTAGTTTTCTTGCTCTTCTGGAATTTCTTCTCCACTGCTCTTCCCTAAAAAATAATAATAATAATAATAAAAGCCTCCATCCCTAGGTTTACACCCTTCAAATATTTATACAACTCCTGTTTCTCAATCTTTCATGTCAATGTGTATTTTGGGCTAACCTTTAAACAACAGCTCTATTTCTGTCACCTTCTGCAGCGCCTAGTCATGATGGTGTGGCAAATTATACCCTAAAAAGGTGTCTGAACCATGTGGAGCATAGCAGGCCAAAGGCGTAGTGTTTAAACGTTCTGTTGGCAAAAGAAGTAAATTAGTATGTATCTGTCCGATGGGGAGCGAGGCTTTGCCTATCTTGGGACACATTCTGCAGTAACTTATCTCAGCCTTGGAGGACTGTGTCTGCAGTTGTGCCTTTGGAAACCAGACCCTGAGGTTTTGAGGGCATAGGCTCTGGACACAAAGCATGCCCAAAGGTTTTTTGTTTCTCTGAAGTGGTTTCATCATTGCCTGTTCGCCGCCTTAGCACTTGGCTGGTGCTTTGTCTTGTGGATGCGTTGCTGACACGTTGCCCTTCTCTCTCCTCGCCATTTCAGACTTGGGTCACTCCTCTGAGCTGGCGTTCGTGGTGGAGCCCAGCGATGACATAGCAGTGCAGGAGCAGCCCTTGATCCTGTACTGCCAGGTGGAGGGCATCCAGCCCATCACCATCACGTGGAGGAAGAACGGCGCCATGATCGTGGACAGCGAGAACGCCTTCATGTTGGCCAACGGCTCACTGTACGTCTCCCGCTTCCAGAGGGTCCGCGGGGACGGCTCCTCGGATGAGGGCGAGTACGACTGCATGGCACAGAACCATTATGGGCTGGTGGTGAGCCGGAAGGCGAAGATCCAGGCAGCGAGTAAGTACAGGCTTCGTCCCGACTGCGCCTTGCACGGTGGCTCGGTTGGGATCTGACTTTGTTGGGAAGCACAGTCTGCTGGTGACAGGACAAAGAGGAATGGTTTTAAACTAAAAGAAGGGAGATGTAGGTAAGATGTCTTTACTCAGAGACCCTTGCGCGGGCTGCCCAGATTGCTGTGGGTGCCCCAGCCCTGGAGGTGGTCAGGGCTGGGCTGGATGGGGCCTGAGCAGCCCACGACAGGGAGGTTGAAACCAGGGTCAGTTTTGTAGCGTGGTTGGGCTCTGCTTGGCAGGCGGTGCTTCCCAAACCATAGTCAAAGACCTTCAGGAGGTCATGGTTTCTCTCATTTTGTTATTTAAGACAGGCAGTGTGGAGGCAGCAAGGTCTTATTTACTGCCAAGCGTGGCAGTGCCTTTGGGGGCAAGGCTAACAACACCAGACAGATTGTCTGGTGGGTGAGCCTGGAGGAGGAGAGAGATGAAAATGTCAGCGAGGGAATGAAATTTAAAGGTGGGGGAGGAAGAATTATAGAGCTGGCTGCAGCTCCAGCCCCTTGCATCTGGAAGTGCTGCAATGGCTGTGGTCCTCTTGGGGTGCCTGCTGGTGGCTTCCCCCTTGCCAGCTCTGGTTGTGGGTTTGTTCTGACACTGATGGCGTTGCTCAGGAGCTGCTCACGGTGGCTTCTGCCCCTGTTGTGTTGATGCCTGGCTTTGCCTTCAGACTACTGCTCGACCTATTTGCATTCAGTGAAAAGTTGCTGCTGAGTGTATTTTCTGTGCAGCTGGGAACATGGGTGTCTGAGAAGACCCTGAGACGAGGCCAAACGCCAATCTGTTAAATTAAGTTTTATTGAAGTGTTCTCCAACTTGTCTGGGAGGTGGCTACCACTGTTCTTAGCGTGCAATCCCCTTACTACCACTTCCATTGTATGTGCAAGCTGCTTCTTGGTGCGAAACAGAAAAGTCTATGGCAAAGTATGGGGCCAGACCCAGGGTCCCCTGGTGGCAGTCCCCAGCCTGGGGGGCCCTTTGGAGCACTGTGTCCCACTCCCCGCCGTGCTGGGGCCCGCTGGCAGCCCACCAAGGGAACACTTCAGCCCTTGTGTATAACAATTCCCAAGTGCATGAAGTGGCCATCTGCAAACCTAGCTTTTCAGTAGTGTTAGAAATGACATTGTCCAGGAGCCAAGGGCTTTGGGTCCGTGCCAGATTAGCAGCTGGATCTAAAACTTGTCAGTCTTGTGGTGCTAAACCTCGGAGCGCTTTTGTGAATGGCTCTGGCATTTATGAGCTGGGAGCTGGCTGACGTGCGAGCGCAGTGTCAGACTTCTCAGACCTGCAAACAGGAGACATGAGAACCAGAGGAGGTACCTTTGGGATAGCGGGTTGTCAATAAACACTGTTATCTCAGCTCTGGCATCAATATGTATGTGATGTGCTGTGTGTCCCTGAATAGCATTTCCTTTTGTAGCCGTAGCTTCGTGTGAAACAGGGAAATGCTCAGGAGCCCGTTCTGGCTTCAGGCCCTGAGAGGACGACAGGGCGAGGCCAGCACTGAGCATCAGGCACCTGGCCTCGATGCCACAGCTTCTGCTGAGAACAGGAGTGAACTGGGGGAAGCTGTGGGCAGGCGTAACCCGCTGCCCTGCTCAGCTCCCTGTGTGATGGGTGGGAGCACCGGGCTCACTTCTGCCTCTTGTGAGCAGATCCCAGCTGCACCCTCAAACCCGTGCATCTCAGGGTGGTTACACACAGGTAAGAGCAATCTTCCGTGCCCTGGCTCCAGATAAGCAAATCAAACCGAGGGTTGTCAGCTCTGAATTAGGGGAGCACCGCATTGAAGCCATGGGTGCAGGCTGCCTGGAAGAAGAAAGCCCCACGCTGAGCAGACCTGTGCGGAGCAAAGTAAACACTGCCTGTGGGTAAAACCTCATCCCAGTGCTGATCTCTTCTTCCCTCCGAGCCCGACATCCGAACACAAAAGCAAAGGAGAAATAGAAACCTTTCGCAAACAAAAATCTTGAAAGTTGATCAAGGCCGTGCTACTGAGGAATAAAAGGGATCTGACAGAGCGGAGCCCCTCGAGAGCTCTGCTGCACTTTTTGCTGTCTTCAAAGGCCTGCTGTTAGTCTCATATCACCGTTACAGACCCCGGCTTTGTATTATTGCTTGGAATATAATCTTCTTGGCTCGGAGGAATGTACATATTTGCATTCAGGAAATGTGGGCTGGATATCGTATTTTTATGTTTCAGATGTACTCTGACACTCGGCATGAAGCGAGGTTTAACTGGAAGAGTATGGTGCTGGGAGGGCAGATATCCCTGCCTTATCACAGGACAGCCTGCGTTGTCAGTCCCGTCCGCCCCACATCTTATTACTCCCTGCCTCAGTTTCCCCATGGAGCAAGCACTTCTTAAAACCTTCCTCCTACAAATGGGGCACTGAGTGGAGGGAAGCGGATCCTGGCTGCTGTGTGGCTTGGCAAGTTGTGTGTGAAGCACGTGGATCGTGTTTTTGTGCTGTTGGAATGAGTGTGCAAGCAGTGCACACGTGGCTGAGGCGAGCAGGGGCCCTCGGCCTGGCACGCTGTGAGGAGTGTTCTTGGTTGCTGTGTGTTAGGTTGAAGAGGTGGTGGAATGCAGCATGCTTTTACGATCTGATCAGTTTATTGAATGCAGATCTTTTTCCTAATGACAGTTTCATAATTTCTCATGACTCGGTGCTGCTTTAATTAAAATCAGTTTGGTGTTTTCTGGAGACAGCTGTGTCCAGGAGAGCCTGGCTGCGGCTGTCCCTGCTGAGCAGAAAGCAGAGCCCATCTGCGTTCACTGCCTTTGCTGTCCGTGGGTGCAGACACCCCCTGAGCTGTGGAGCACACTCCTTTGGGAGCTCCCAAACCCACGGCCACTTGTGGCTCTCTTCTAGCTCTGGGTATTGATTCTGCTTTTCTTCTCACTGCCGCCCTTTGCTCAGCTCAGCCTTCCTCGTGTTGTCTCGTGGCATTTCCAGCCCCTTTGCCAATGCTGTAATTTGATGGAGCTGGCTCTGCATCATCATAAATCACAGCCCGGCCAGTGGAGTAAGACCCATTGATTATATCACTCAATAACAAGCAGTTACCACTAATTGGAAATCACCATCTAACTGGGTATTGGTTCGGGCTCTGCACGCATCCAGCCTGAGAGTAGCAATTTTCACTGTTTGATCTGGTGCTATTAAAAAAAGATTAGAAAAGAGAAAGTAAGTCAATCGCATGACTTAGATCCAGAGAGGTTTCTTGAAGCTTGTTGAAACCGGCCTGCCCTATGTGTGAGAGCAGCTCCGGAGGGATCTGGGCTGGCAGTGCCACTCTCCTCCTTCGTTTTGCCATAGGGGACCCTCATCACCCACACTGTGTGTCATTGTGCATCCCCTGTGCCCACAGGGCTCCCTTTCCCTTCCACATCCAGCCCCAAATCCTCTTCCTTCATCCCACTGGCCATCCTCAGCCCAGCTTGGGGTCAGCCTGCTCTCCCCACTGACCCCCAGGCCATTTACAGAATATAAGAAGGGGGAGGTCTGCTGAATATGCATGCTCGTGAGTTGTTTTCCCTGCTAAGCTGCTGCCGAGGGGAGGAGGCTGGGAGTTGTGGGGTTTTTCAAGCAGCCCAGATCTTCCCATCGGTTCAGCTCCTCTGCACGGAATACATTCAGGGTTTAACCTGCAGCTCCTTTTCCAGGCTCTGGGGTGGTGGGAAGAGCTGCTGAGCCCAAATAATGGCAGCATTTATAAGAGTGTAGAGACAAGAAGGAAGTCTAAAAGGATTAGGGAGAGACAAAGGGGGCTGATTATTTTATGGGTCACAATACAAGGCATTAGAGCAAGATCACAAAGGGATGTAATTACAAAAGAAGGCCATACTGGGGGGATCAAACCAGGCTTAGAGTGGGAAATGTTTTTACACAGTTTTGTTCCACTCATTATAAAGTTAGCATTTTAAATTAAGGTTTATATAAGGTGGCACCAAAGTTGTCACCAAGGTATTTCCTGGGCAGTGCCACTGTTGGGACGCAGATTGAGTCTCAGCTCAACGGGGGAAGTCAGACCTTAAGCACACGGGTTTGCTATGGGATTTTCTGTGCCTTCAGTGTGAGCAGAGCCCTGCCTGCTGCTTGTGCTTGCACGGAGCGAGGCTGTTCTCACTGCTGGGATGGGATGCTCTTGTGGTGGTCTGTGTGAGGCACGTGCTGGTGGGAGAGAACGTGTCCTGGTGTCACTCTGCTGCTCTGCACATGTAGTTGTGCTGCTCCCAACAACTTCTGACCACTGTTCACTTGCAGTTTATCGCAGTTGAACACCCAGTGCTGCATCGCAGGTTACCTGCACTCACAAACAAGGTGGTTATTTGTGACTGCTCTTTCTCCTCCAGTGCTGAATATTGAGCGTGAGCTGAACAGCTTCGTTTTGGTATCTGTGGCATTTCTCTGCCTGATGTCTGTGTTTTGTGTGCTCGCAGCTCTTGGTGAACCCAGAACAAATTCTGGGTGTGCAGTTCTCTGGGAGGGGAGAAAAGAAAAAAGGAAAAAATAGGATGGAGCAAAAAGACTGAGAGGTTTCCAGGGCAGGGAGGTGATGGCAAGTGGGTTATTTCCCTCCATCAGCTCTTCCTGCTGCTCACGTGATGCCACCTCTCACATCTACACTGTGGCCCCACGTGTGCTGCAAAACAGATGTACAGATTTAGGAGCCACTGGGGGGAGAGGAGAGATTTGGCTGGCGATTCTCGTCGATTTGGGGGATTAAAAGTGTTTGTCACTTACCACCCGCTGCATTTCGGTGTCTGTGTGTAGGAGCCAGAATTCATCCAGAGACTCGAGCACATTATAAGACCATATTTCTCTCGGCTGCTCATTTCGTAGCAGCGTGAGAGTTATTTAAATACCATCTCACACTTCTCTTCAAGGCTTGGAACGTGGATGCGCCAACCTTCGCTCCGGCAATGTTATCTCTCACGGAGGGGGTCTGCACTGCAGGCAGTAACGTCACTTAGTCATTTATGGAAAGCTCAGGGGAAATATATCAGAAGAATTTCATTAATGGTAGCACTGTTGAGTTATTTGTCTCAATTAACTCTTGGAGCACAGCTGACGAAATTCTACCGTCTCTGCAGTGAGGGGATGCTCCCCACTTCTCCGTGTGGGATTTTAGCACGGTGCCACAGGTATGGCTTTCATTCTCATACCCTACAAAGGCTGACCCTCCCTTCCCCCCCCGAGCTGTGCCTCAGTTTCTCTGAACGTGAGGTGGCTTGCCCATTGCAAACCCTATGCCTGTCAGTGCCATGGCAGAGCCCTGTGAGCACCTGGGGGGCAAGCTGCTATTTTGCATTTCCTGGGGACCCACGTTAGCTGGGGAATTGTTTCATCTGTGTCTTTACTTCTCTGCAAGCCTGCCAAGAGGCCAGCATGGTGCTGGGTGCTCAGGAGAGAGGGGCTGTGTTCCTTCTGCCCTTCTTAGGCAAGGCTGTGAGTAGGAATCGACTTTCCGGGGTGTTTGACCATAGCAATCAATTGCTTGATCTAGTGGGTAACAGCGAGCATCTGCAAGTGAAAGGAAAGCATTGCTGCTTTTGCCTCAGAGCTCTGGTCGTGCCTGTAACTCCCAGTTACTGAAAGTGGCAAAAAATAAGTAAAGAGGCGTAGGAAGCTGTAGGTAAAGGTACCTCATGCTTTCGGTGCTGTGTAGCTCATCCTGATCCCACCATGAGATTGGGATTTGAGGACCCTGATTTGGGATGTTTGAGGTCATTGGGTGCAGAAGTGAGATGGGCAAAGGCAGTCCCCCAGTGACCCCTGTCACATATGAGTCCTTGCACGGGGACCTGAGGGCTTCCCCAGCACGGTGTGAAGCTGAGAGGGAAAACCTGGTGAGCAGTCAGCAGTGGGGATGCTGGACCATATCTCCTCTGCTCCACTTTTGCCTTGACCCACCACCACAGCCCTGTTGCTGGGAAGCGGATCTGCTCCCGCTCCTCCTTGGCACAGCATATGGTTTTCAGAGAGGTTCTTGCTTTAAACCCAATTTTACAGTTGGGTTGACTGAGGCAAAAGGAGGTCAAACGATTCGCCTGAGGTCACTCAATAAGTGGCTGGGATTAAACCTCAACCCACGGCGCTGCCCGTTCCCAGCGCTGGCTGCGCCGGCTGGACCAGATGGCCTCCTGAATGCGGCGTCAAGATCCTCGTTTTTTTCTCTACCTCATTGTTCTCCATTGTGGGCTTCTGAATGCAGGACCTTGAAAGTGAGAGTCATTTGGATTTGCTGAGTCCAAGTTATTTTGTTTAATGACAGGGATTTGCAGGAAAGGGTTTCAGCACACCGCTCGGCTACGGAGGCTGGAATTTTGCAGAGATTTTCCTCTCCGGTTTGGATTTCTGATATTGAAAGTCTCTCTGCTTCTACTAGCTAAAATCTGGCCGTTTACCTCTCAGCTGCAGTGCTGTTGCAGGACCCCAGACCTTGCGGTGATTCCCCAGGTGACTGTGTCCCAGGTTTTGCCTTTCTGTGCTCTGTCAGTGCCGTCTGTGCCTTCCTGGCTCAGCCCTGGGATGACACGGGGACTCAGCACTGGGTGCTACTGAATGATGCCACGTTCAGCTTTGGGAGCCCGTGGGCACTCGTATCAGCTCTGGAAGCACAGGTGGATGTGCTGACACTCGTGATCCCGTGGGGTGTCCCACATGTCAATTCTGACAGTAGTAGGAGCCAGCCTGCAGCTGGAGCAGCGCAGTGATATCATGAGACAAGCTCCATCCCCATTCCTCACACCGAAGGGGTCCCCAAGAAAGCAGGCAGACAAATCCTTGGGACATGTCAAGGAGCAGAGATGTTCCCTGTGCACTGGGGCCCATGGGGAATCCTCCCATGTCCCTCCTCCCCAGGACTGGCGCTGCTCACATGCCTCTGTAAGTTGGCACCTCTTGAGCACGCCTTGATTAATGGTGTTTTTTTGTCAGTCCTGAGGCCCCTATTATGTCCCTTTGATGCTGCATTTCGCACTTAGCACTGTCACTGAGCTCAATGACTGATTTTCACAGGTCACAGGAGAGGGACAATGGATCAGGCCACGTTTGGAAGAAACAAATGAAATTTAGCTGCGACAGAGAGCGCTAATTAAGAGTGAGGATCAATTTGGATGTACAAAAGAAGAGAGTTTTAGGCTGCTGGTGTGTAAATGAGCGACGGTGTTGCCGTAGCAGAAAAGACTCAGTGTGTGCATACTTCAGCTGTAGCATTGTGCTCTGCTGCATTTGATCAATACTTCTGTGCTTATTCATCAAGGGAAAACCGAACATTTTCGTGCCTGCTGTGCCCAGGAAGGGCAGGGGCAGCAATCCTGCCACATCACGTCATTGTGGATCGCAGTGAGATGGTTTTGTCCAGCATGAGGAGCAAGAGCTTTCTTGTGTTTCTTTGGCCACTCCCAAGTCTTCACATAAAAGGAAAACTGAGAATTAATGTGTGTTTGGGAGTAAGTTGCTTGCAGATGTCTAAGCTATGCCGTTTAAAGCCAGTTTACAAATCATTTTGGCTGCAGAAACGCATCCTGTTTGTTTGTGTTTGGATTTGCTTTGGACATAAAGGTAGGAGCATTAACCAACCAGAGTGCCCATCACCTGTCAAAGTGACAGGGACTGGTCTGGATCCTAAGCACAGCACCTGGGAGCTGGCTCTCAGGATTCAGGTATGACTGCTTTGGCCAAAGCAGTGTGGTGGTCGATAACCCTGGGAAGCCTGGCTCTGCTGATGGCATCCTATTGACTTTGGACACCTCTCCTGATGGCTGTCTGTTCTCTGGAATTGAGGATGGAGGCTCTGATCCTCCTCTTCTGCCTGTCTCCTCCCAGCCAGTCGTTTCTGGGGTCTGGCTGGGGCCCTGACCCTGCTTGGAGCTGTCCAACCCCATTACAGCTCCTAGACAGCTACTTAGAATAGATAGCTTTGGATATATGTACAAAGGCATTTGTGTGCCCAGGAACAAGTTTCCAGGGACCACATGCAAACTTTTCTGTATAGTTTGCATCCATGTGAAGCACCTCTGTGTCTCTCCTGCAGGAGAAGCAGGGTTTGTTCTTGCACAGTGCCCTGCCCAAGGGAAACCTGCTTAATTTTTCTTTCTCTAACTAGGTTCCCCCAAGAATGAGATTACCTGCTCTTCCAAAGAGTGCTTCCAGCATGCGAAGGAGCCTGGATGGCTCACAACTTTTAATTAGCTCTCCTGACCGAGGCAAGGATCCCTCCTTCCCTCCCTCCCTTGCAGAGAGGCAGTGATTAGAATTACAATGAAGATAATCCAAACTGTATGTGTAGGGTTTTCTGTAAGCGGAGAACAAAGCAGGACATCCATCTGGTGAGTGTGAGCCCATAATACCTTTCTGCTCATTTCTCCAGTGCAACAGGAGCTGTTTGGGACGGAAGCAGGCTCATTATTTTGGCAAGGCTTGCTGACACGCAGAGCAGCGCTGCCTTGTAATCTCAGAGGCACTGAAACCGCTGCTCAGGAAGGAGCTTTCATTTTTAAGTCCACCTTTGCATTTCTCCTTGTTAAAGCCCTCAGCGACGAGGGATACCAACCTCAGCAACTCATTAATGTATGAATGAGGGAGGCCCTTAGTTTTACCGAGGCTAATCAAAGCTGTGAGGAGTTATAAAAGATGCTGCAGCTGTGGCAAACATCTCCGCAGCAGTAACACATCAGCTGTGCCCGGGGTGATGTTGCAGGAGACAATCTCCTTGCTGAGTGAGCTACCTCCTGGCACGTAAAGTCTGCTCTGCAGAGGTCAGAGCTCCTGCCTCCGAGCTTTGGCATCTGACGTGGTGTCCTGCCAGCTGGAGGCAGCCCAGGGGTAAGGCAGTGTGTGCAGCAGGGAAATGCAGCGCTGAGCCCTCGGCCTTTCTGCTCAGCTGGCTTTTGCTGGGCTGCTCCAGCGCTGCGAGAGGATGGGAACGAAGCAACAAAAAGCTGTGCCGGCAGTGCGATGCATGCCTTGACTCCTGCCATAGCAACAAGTTCATCTCTAGGCCAGGACAGCTTGGATGCGACATGACAATGTGACCAGGGGCCAGACCGGCCCATGGCATTCCCAGCAGTGTCCAGCAAGGCAGCAGGGATGGCTTTCATGCCTTCAGGATGCTGGTTTCCAGTCTCTGGGCAGTGCCTTTGGGTTGCTGAGCTGGGCAGCACCACCATGCAGAGCTGTGGTGGTTATTGCCCTGCCATGCAAAGAGCTTGGGAGGGGAGATGAGGAGCCCGGATCTGAGCCAGAGGTTGAGCAGAAGGAAGCTGTTCCCACCTTAGTGCTCTCAGCAGTAGCGCTAAAATGTCCCCCAGAGTGTATGCTTTGCAAGAGATGCCTTTTCAGCCCTGGATCTTAGCTGCCCAGTGTGCTGCTGGCACCCAGGAGCCCCAGGGGTGCTGGGAGAGAGCAGCTGGAGCTGCTCAACGGGGAGAGATTTTCAGCTCCTGGATCACAAGGCTTCGGGACATCATGATTTTTGGCTGCATGCTCTGGAATACATAGGTGGAATATCTCTAGAGAGCTGCTGTAGGAAAAGGGGAAGAAGAAAGGAAAGTAGTGTACAGTATTGACATCTTCTGGTGTTCAAAAGCTCTGAGTTCCCCAAATTACAACACTGGTTCTGAATTCTTGATATTTAAACCTACCAAATTATTCATTCCTTTAGCCTGTCTGTTGACTTACAGCTGTTCTCTTACACTGAAGTCCTGTTTCTAGCATACGTGATTCGTGGAGAGAACAAAGCTTGGAAGCATCTCACTCTCACTGTAATGAGAGCTAAGGTTGACAGAGGTGCAGAACACCAAAAGTTGGGGTTTCACAGCACTGCCAGACATCACAGGCTCCTTGATGAGACACTGAGAGCTGGGAAAGCAGAATAAATGATGAGTGTCTTCCATTTGGGCTCCTTGTGATGTAAATAGGCTCCGATCTGCATGTCAGATCCCACGTGAGTGTAATGACATTACAAAGAAGGCAGCGAGAAACCACGATGTGTGTGTGTTTTATCAGTCTTTAAACAGGCCAAAAAATAGGCTTGGAGGAGTTGGGGTGGGTTGAGAGGGCTCCTCGTTACCGCTCTGCTTCTAATGTAGAAAGGTGACTGTGGGGCTCTAAGGAAAGCGCTTTAATGCTGCGTAAATATAATTGCTTCGATGAAATGCCTTTAGCCTCCTGAGGGAAGTTGGAGCCTGCTAAGCCTTTAGATATGAATGGGCGACTCAGTAATTGCTATTGTTTCTGAGGCACATTAGGAGGGCCTAATGCTGATCGCTGCTGGGTGTCACGGATGCAGCATAGTGGCAGTCCCGTGTGCTTTGCAGGATGAGAAACCGACAATTGCTTCAGGACTGGAAGTTTCTTTCCTCGTTAAATCACGGGTTTGTGAATCTTATTTTGTGTTTTTTCCTTTTCCTGCTGCTATGCGGAGTGGTGGCGTTTAAGTCTTTGCAATGTAGGCTTGGGGTAATGAGCTCGAAGGCAACATCTCAGAGTGCAGAGCTGAGAGGTTGGTTTGGGGCTGAGGTCGGTGCAGTCTCATGCCCAAGGAAATGCATTTTGTGTTGTCTTTTTTAATATGATCAATAAAACGTGGGATATTCTTGTACATGGGTAAGCTCCCATCTCTGGATCAGGAGCAGCTGTGTATAAAAATTGGGATCTGAGCTTAAAGATCCCTACCTTCATTTTGGGTTGTCTCCTGGGTTGAATCTGGGGCCCTGCCCTGTGTCCTGTAACCACACCATGTGCAGTGTTTCCTCTGCTTCTCCTTCAGCCTGTTGCCTCCAGTGGTAAATCTTGGCCATACTTGGGATTTACTGTTATTCTGGAGATTTTTCCTGCTTTCAGAACCTTCCCTTAGAACAGAGGGGTTGCATGGGTCTGATCTGTTCCTGAAGTCTCTTTTCCCAGCGGGCTTGCTTTTTAGGGAAAGCGAGAGGAGCGGCGTAATCCCTGACATCCAGTGGATTATCCTAGATTAATAACACATCTTTCACACGGATCTCCATCCCGGCAGTACTTCAGTCTCCATGCTGCCAACGGAGTCAAACCATTACACGAGAGCTGCACGTACTGCCATAATAAGCAGCCCTAAAAAACATGAAGAACGAGGGGCAGCCAGCCCATGAAAATCCCCACGTAAATTGACTGGTTTTTTTACCATGGCATCCTCACGAGACGCCCAGCCAGCAGCCGTCCCCTCTGCCACTCATTCCCTCGTGTCCAAGGAGGCTGCTGGGGAGGGGTCGAGGGATGGGGGTGGGGGGGGAAACGTCTCGGTGTTGTGACAGGGAGCAATGAAAACATGAGTGACAGAGTGACATTTTGACAGCGTGATGTCGGGTTCCTCCTGCAAATGTAAATACGTTCATTTGAATCCAATTTGCACAACCAGGAGATTTTAATGGGGAATGAATGGAAGACTGCTGAGAGGTGAATTGTGGGGGATTTTTTTTTATTATTTTTATGTTTTCAAGGTGGGGATATTTAGGGATTTTTTTTTTAATGGGTTTGGCCCTAAAATATCCATAGCGTTGTGGAGGTCAAAGTGGTGGGGATTTCTTACTCCTCATTAGTGTTCCTGGTAGCAGCCCCTCCCTGAGATGCAGGTGAGTAGTGCCAGGAGATGCAGGCTGCACTTTGCATTCGTGCTCCGGGAGCATTACAGCTGTGCTTCAGAAGGCATCATGAGCAGATCAGATGTGGCCAACGCTGGGAAGAGCTGGCTTGTTAGAGGGTTCACGTAGGTTTGTAGGTTTAGCTGCAGCTCCTCTGAGTTTCTTAAACCCTGGCTACGTGAAAAAACCGAATCTGTTCCTCCTGCTTTTTTTTTTTCCAATCTTTTCTAAAACTGTTCTGTGCTCCGTGCAGTCTGTGGCAGGAAGGTCTCCAGCACGAACAAAAGAAGCTCTCTCTGAAGGCAGCCAGGGTCGCTCATTCACCATCCAGCTCTCCACTGCTAATGAGAGCTCGTGTGCATCTGATGGTGGATGGGACTGTAGGCTGCAACTGGAGCGGATGAGTTATCTTGGCTAGGAGCTCGAAAACCTTAAGCCTTAACCATAGTGAAGAGATGCAGAGACACAGAGAGCTTGCAGGTGTTTGGTGTGGGCACCTGGCTGCCTTGTGTGCTGGAGGTGAGACATAGCACTGCTCTGGTGCCACAGCTGAGGCTCTGTCCCTCTGTCCCCTGCAGCGTGATGCAGGCATCCCCCAGGGATGGAGGATGTCACCCAGGGCTTCTAAGCCATAGCAGATTGCTTACTCCTTACACTGAGACCTGTGAATAGCCGTAATGGATACCAATTAAGAATCTGCTTCCTTCTCAGTTTTAAGTGAAAGGGTGGCAAGGTAAAGTGACAGCCAGACCTCATTTATCTTAATGAGAAGGGTCAGGAGATTAATTGAGTTTTACTTAGTGAGGGTGTTGCAGCCTACACTGTGTGCGTTGGGGAGCACATCTTCCTTTTGGGCGCGCGGGGCTTTTTGCTGGGGGTTTGTGGCCACGTGGGATTTAATGCTGATGTCCTCTGAGGACTTTCTTAGGGAGAGAGGTTTCAGAAGAAATCCAAGAGGCTTTCCTGGAAGTCTGCTGTAACTTTGTCAGTGATTCCCATAACCTGATGGTGGATTTTGCAGACAACTTGTCCCTGGCTCACGCACACATCAGGCTTTGTTGCATCCCTGTCCATGATACGTGCTGTGCTAAGTGACTCCGAAGCTCCTTCGTGTAGCAGCTCAGACATTTAGCCAATGTACTTAGCAAATAGCAGCAAAAAGTGTGATTGTTTCTACATTCCAGACTCTCACCTTGTACTTACCACTTCTGAGGTTTGTTTGACACCATGCTGACATATTTACAGTGTAGCCTTACTGTATATAGGTGCAGTAATCAGCCAAGTCACTCAGGGCTGCATCAGCGAGGCAGAAGTAAAGCTCTTTTTACTAGTTCACGTGCAGCACCATGCTGTGTGCATAACCTCATTTCCCAAGCCTGTTTCCTAGGTATTGAACGTAGACTTGAGTAACACCTACTCTTTAATGGGACAGATCTCCAGCTGGTGTATATCAGCACAGTTCAAGCTGAGAACAGCTCTCATCTACAAAGGACGGTGCCAAAGATTAGTGAGGGAATGCTTGCAGGGCCAGCAAGGCAGGTGAATGCTATCACTGTCATTTTTCAGAGGGGATGTGTGGAAACAGGAGGGATAAGAAGGTGCTGAGACAGTCCAGAGCAAGAGTGCAGAGCTGATTGGTGCTTGGAGAGGAACTCAGACCTGCTGTGCTGGAGTCAGTGATGCTTGTTCAAAGCCAATGTTGTTCCTATTCTAATTTGATGTTTTTAATGCACGAATGGCAAAAAAAAAAAAAAAAGTTCATTAACTATTGCACACAATCAATTTCAGTGTTCAAATGTTTGTGAGCTTCAAGAGCCTGTGATGCTTTTCTGGCTCTGTGAGGAGCAGTTGGCTTTGGGTATTTCCATGTCATGGTCAATGGATTGCGAGTGCTCCATTCTCCTGCCTTACACCCCATGTAGGTAGGCAGGAGCAGGCCTTTTTTGAGGAAGGAAGCAGTGATGTATTTTGTGCTGGTGACTGTCGAGCACCTTGCCTCATGGAGATGAATGTCTCCGAGGTCACCTGCAGAAAAACCTCTGCTGGCTTCTTGCTTGTATGCAGGCTTTGTCTTCTGGGCAGCAGTTCCAATGGTGTTCCTTAGCAAAGATATTACTTTTTCTCCACTGAGCACGAGGTAGTGGGGCTGGAGTAAGGACTGCTCCCTGGAGTGGATCGCCTCTGCTGGGGATGGTATTCTGAGAGGAACATCTCGGCCTGAGCTCTTCCCAAGCTGTGGACTTGGCAGGCAGCTTGTTTTCCCAGCACAGGGCCAGTGGGCAGTTGGAGATGCAAGCAGTTATTTTCCATCCAGCCTTTTTTTTTTTCTGACCTACTGCTACCCATAGGGAGAGAATTTTTCCCTTCCTCTGGAGAGCAAGACCTCATTGTTCCCAGCACCTGAGGCATGCAAAATCCCCCTTGCCATCCTGGAGCAAGGGTCCGAGGGAGGCCACGGCTGATTAGCAACCCCAGAGCAAAACACTGCCTAAAAGTCTTGCTTGTGACTTGGGGGGAGCACATTTCTCAGGCAGCCAGCAGTGCTGGTCTGGCCAGAGCACAAGCACAGCTTCCATGTTATTCCCAGCCTAGTTTACCAGGCAGTGCTGCACTATGCCATGGGTCTCACCAGCACTACCCGCACCCCAGGGGCTGCTGAAACCTTGCTCAGAGTGCTGCAGTGTTTGTCCCCCCCGGGATGGTCTCGTGCTCTGGTTCAGTTTGCATGTAGCGTGGTGGGTGGGACACGTCCCTTTGCCGGACTAATGAGAGCAGGCGTGCATGACATTTTTATGACTCCATCCCAAGCTATTTCCTCCAAGATTTTAGTGCTTCAGTGGGATTCTTCCCACTGCCCCCAGCGGTGTTGTTGGAGCCTTCTGCAGATGGAAGAGCAGTGCGGAGATAACACGAGCAGGGTGGGTCTGTCTGACTTGGTGGCTCTTCCTGCATCTTGGCCGGAGGGTTTCTCTGACTTTTTGCCAGGCACAGACACATCTCCCTGGGCATTTCCCGTGGCCTTTGCTCCAAGGGCTGCCCGCAGCTCTTCCAAGCCTTTGTTATGAGAGGTGTGCTTTGCAGCAGATGTCCCAGATGAGCATTTCCCAAGTTCTCACCCCAATAGAGGTATTCTCAAGAGAAACACGCTTCAGTTTTATAATGTAGATGAGCCTTTCCCCCCCAACCCCCCTCCACCCCATCCAGTTTCCAGCCTTAAAAGTGCACAGTTTCAAAGACTTGAGGGAAGCAACTGCACAAAAGCCTATTACGCTGCATTGTGCAAGGTGGGGATTTGCAATTTTAAGCAACGATCAAGGGAATCGTGATGATAATTACACGTAACACCAAAAGTACCTATAAATGCAGATGTATATCCGTGCACACCTTGCCCTGCTCCAGAACAGAAGTCTCCTTTCAGGCCAGGGTTGCCAGACCACCCTGTCCTGCACAAACAAATGAGTTAGAAAGTCCGAAATTCCATCCCTGCCTTTTGGGGCTTGTCTGGGGAATTCCTGAGTAATGGAGGTTGAATTGGGTCACAAGGGCAGCGGGGAATAAATCTTCAAAGGTTAGCTCTGGCATGAAGTCTCCTTTTTAGGCATGTCAGGGATTCTTTTGTTTTGCTTTGTTTCTGAAGGGCCCCCCCAGCCCTGGAACAATAGCTCGCTGGGGCCAGGGCCAGCCAGGCACAGCCCCATAGCATTGTCTGGGGGGCCGGGGAGGGGCCCAGGGGGACAAATGACATCTTAAAGAATGGCTCTTCTTCTTCTGGACACTTAGTAGATCAGTGTGCATTCAATTAACCCTATAAACCGTGCAAGGTCCAGGGAAAGAGCCTTTCAGGCATTATGGATTGAAAGTATTTGGGGGGTGGGGGGAGAGCTGCTGTGAGCCCTGTTTAAATAAAGCCCATTAGGCAGGAGCAGGCTGGCGGGGGTGGAACAAGGGATGTTTTTCTCTGAAAATTAAATTTGAGCGTAAGCTCATGTGCTGCTCCTGATTCTCTTTGCTTGAAGTTAGTGGAGCACAGCCCAGTTCTGGCTGGCTGCGTTGCTCGGGTGCTCGGTCTGCTTAGTCAGGGACAATGGGGTCCTGCACACAGTCTTGGGTGGAAAAAGCTGTTGATATGAGTGCTTTTGTTCCCTCTCAGATTTGTGCTCAGTGCTGAGTGATGTCCCAAGGTCTGGTGTGTAATAGCTGTGGGGCATCCCTGACCTCCTGAGTGCGTGTTTGGTGGTCACAGGGGTATGAAAGCATCTAAATATTTCTGTGGAGGACTAAAACACCTTTATCCATCTTGGAAGTGCCTGTGGTTTTCTTTTTTTCCCTGTTACTTCCCTTGTTGGAGGAGGATGAGTGAAGGGAATGCCTCTTAACACTGGAGCTCAATTAGAGTTGTGCCTCCTGGATGCAGCAGTGAAACTCGTCTCATTTTTGAGCATGATGTTAGGGTGTGATTCTGGGAAGGGGCCGTTGGTAGTTAGTGAGTGTAACCTTCATCTAGATTTGCTTGCATTATTAAAAGCACAGCATTTTCTATCAGGACGGTTTCCAAGCAGTGCTTGCATGGAAGTGTTCCAAACAGCTCTGTTCCAAGTCTTGCTTTGCCTTTTATTCCTTTAAGTACCACAGCAAAATGTGTTTTATTTTCCAGCATTGCTGTTCTCTGTCACACCGAAGGCTCTTTCCCATTGCCCTGCTCACATCCACTATCCCTGCCTGCAGTGTGGAGTTGGAACCAGGTGATTTCGAAGGTCCCTTCCAACCCCACCCACATTGGGATTGGTGATTTTTCCACTCTGGCACTGCAAAACACACCTGTGCTTTGAAAAGATCCTATTTATTCCTATTAACGTTTGGAAGACTGTGACATTTTGGCAATTCTGCATGCCAGCAACTCCCCCCACCGTCCACCCCCAAATCCCCAGCAGTATGAGGGCTCAGGAGCACCCCAAGGATGAGAGCAATATGAGCAGAGATGGAAACAGCCGAATGTCTTCCACTGCGTGTGGCTAACATTCACCTGGAGAAATCCAGCCCATTTGTAGATATTAAACTAGACACAGTAATAAGTTTGGTATGTATTTCAATTTACTTTGCTGCAAATAGATTTAATTTACCAACTGCAGAGTTGTAGATGGAACCGCCTGTATTCCTGCCATTTTATGCTGCGTTCTGGATGTATTATATGGAAAGTTGTAAATTAATAGGCCTGTTTCTGATTTGTTGCACATATGACATGGACATGCGAGTAAATTAACAATGAAGGCTTAGTGTTGCAGATTTTAATTATATTTGCAGATGAATTAGCATCTAATTCCTCTATCCCTTCCTTATTGTGAAGTGTATTGGAAATGCTTTTTTTCCCTAAAGGCACTGGCATTTTGTACTGCTTTGAGAGGAGATCCATTACGTTTCCAGTTTATCTAGGAGCTGCTGTTTAAATTCAGAGTGCATACAACAGCGTCTATTGATTATTGAGCAGAAAGTGGCATTTCTGTTGATGCTGTTGCTTTTGGACCTGGTATCACCACGTCCCCTGGTACTCAGAAAGCAATTCTTGTCCCTCGGACCTTGCAGCTCGGCTCAGTTCTTGGCAGGTTTCACTGTTCTTAGGGCATCCTCCCCTTCTCCCTCTGTATATCCAAAGGAAGGAGCACTTTTATAGCCATTTCATTTTGGAAGCTGCTCCAGAGTTTGGCAGTAGCTGTGTGCCCTGTGCTCCTGCAGACCAGCAATGCTGTTGGCCATGAAGGAGGGAAGGAGCTGAGGACACTGGTGCTCATAGTGCTGCCCAAGTCCTCCATAGTATTGAGACATTAACAACACAGTTACTTAAAAACTAAAGCCAGCTCCCTTCATAGGCTCCAGTCCAGCCTGCACTGATTGACCTTTTACATAGCTCTGTGCCTACTCCTTAATTTAAAAGCAGCCCCTAAGTCAACTGTGGTGCAGATTGCATCCTAGAAATGAGTGCTTCTCCTGAGCAAATGGGAAGAGGCAGCAAACACGAGGTGTCTCCTTTCCAGTTGCCACAAAACTGTGTTCCCTGAGATTGATTTGTGCTCGCTCTGGGCTGTGCTGTGGCAGGAGTGCATTTGGGATGTAAAGTGGGAAGGCTTCTCAAGAGCTTTAATTGGAGTTGCTGCTTCTGATGGGGCTACACTGATTTCCAATGGCTGCAAAGCTGGCGAGGAGTGAGGAGGTGAGGGGTCCTGGCCCATCCCAGCAGTATTCCCATTGCTTCAGAGGGACTTTTTTGTGGCATCGAGAATAAGAATTAAATCCAAACAGTACTGATCCACGCAACCAGGGATTGAAATACGGGACTGTCACTGCCTGAAAATGAAACCTGGGTTGTGGTGAGAGTTTGTAAGGGGAAACCGAGCTGTTCCCCCCTGAGCTGTGCCTGATTGCCAGTGGCTTCCTGCCTGTTGTTAGTTTTTCTTTTGGAATCCAATTTGGTTTCTGCAGGCCAGTGGCTTTTAATGATTTCCTTTGAGTCTGTGCATCCTTCGGAGCGGCCCTCTTCTCCCTTGACATTTGATGTGGGAATGTGTACATCAGTATTGTTACTTAAACAATACCCTTCAGGCACCAATGCTGGGCCCTCAGATAAATCACAGATTAAAATGAAGCGGGACTGCTTGATAAAACGGCTGCAGTGTTCAGGCATGCAGGGAACAAACTGCACGGAACTCAGGTAATGGGAAATGGTGTGTGTTATCTGAAGACCCATGTAATTAATGAACAAGAAACCTGTTTACTCTGAAAATAAATGGCAGAGTTGCTATAATGCCCTTCTGCTCTGAATGCTGAATGGGTATCTCCGGAGGGATAAAAGCCCCTTGCAGCTCAAAGTCACATCTTGCCTAGAAAGCCGGGCTGGGGCACGGAGAATCAGCACTGCTCAGGCTTTTATAAAGAGTATGAAACCAGCCTTCCCTCTCATAAACACCTCATTTATTTTCTCTTGGCTCCTAAGCCATCCAGTTTGCAAATGGCGATGCGGACGGAACAATTAGTGGATTCGATTCAGTGCACATGCCATTGCCGAGCAGGAAGCAAGCACGCTGGGCATGAATAACATCAATCTTCCTCTCAGGCATGTGCAAGGATCTGGCACTTCAGAGACCTTTGCAGACAGGCTGTGCTTCTGTCCTGCCCCTGCCTTCCAGCCCCGCTGGATTCACGATGCGCCGGGTCCCCGCTGCCCCACTGCAGCTGCTGGAGGGCTGCAGGTTTGTGCCCCACTCCAGGTTTTGTCCCAACCATTCTCCGTGCGTGGAAAAACACGTTGCAGAGCCACAGCAGGCGCCGGGCAGGAGAGAGCTGTCCCTTTATCGGCTCGGAGCATGGGGCTGGTTTTAGTTAGAGCTCTTTTAGCAAGTTGTCTCGGCACATCAGGGCTCCGCTTTCATCATGCCTGGCTTTTTTTTTCTCTCTTTGAGTCCTAGAAGTCAGAGGCCACGGGGAGGGGGGTGACAGAAAGCAGTGACCTCTGCATAAGCGGGGTACCAGATGGCCACTCCTCTTCCTCTGAGCCTTTTTCTCCTGGCCCCAGGGCACAGATCTGTGACCTCCGCTTTAACTGAATGCCCAGACTGTGTGACTGGGGCTTTGACATGCTCTTTAATAGCCATACATTATCCCTCCGTTGCTAAAAGCCCAGAAAACTGGGTTCATTTAGATGGAATTTAAGTAAAAGTGTTTGGATTGGTCTTGCTATCCCCTAGCTGCCTCCTGTTAAATTGTTGATCTTCGTGCTAATGAAGGGAAATGCACACACGGATGGGCTGGGAAACGTTTTATTTTCCTTTAGACGTGCTGCTGCTTTGCAAACCTCAGTGCTTTCTGGTGGACGAGGCGTGAACCCGGGGTCTGCCTCTCCCGTTGTTTAATTAAAGAAAACTTCTGATCTTAATCAGCACCGGGGCTTGCTGCCTCTCACAGAGTTTGTAGGCATGAGGTTACTACTGATGCTAAAGTAATTTTCATTTCCAGCAGTAGGTTTTGGTCTGATTTCTGAGCGTGAGCTGAGTTAGGATCGGTGAGAATGGACACAAGTACCCCCAAGGAGGGGGCTTAGCTCTGGGCCAACTGGAAAGGGAGAAAACAGAGAAAATATTTTCTTCTCTGTGAATTAGAAGCCGTGGTGTTTTCCCCTAGTGCCCAGTAACTGAGAAGTTCATCTGATATCTCCGTCTGCCCTCGTAGCTGTTATTAAAGCAGGCCAGGCTCTCGTTAGAGCAATTTGCCTAATGGGAGCTGTGCTCTTCAGGAATGTCCTCGGGAGAGTGGCTGCTCTCCAGCGGAATGGAAACATGGAGGTGTGTTGTTCTGCTAATGACCAGCCAGCATCGCTGCTGTGATGGCCTCCAACCTCTGCTGGGCGAGCGGATGCTGGGGGGGGGGGGGCTTTATTAATGCCTACCATTTCCGAGGGGTTAAGCACATGAAAGTTATTCAAGGAATTTCCTTTTCAGGGCAGACCTAGGGAGGTAGGTATAAGCAAAGGGCAATTCAGCCCCGCTGAAAGTGATGGATGCGGTTCCCTTTGAAGTCCCTGGGAGCTGCACTTCCTCACTGCATGGCTGAATTGGATGCAGAGGTCTTCGGTTGTGAATCTGTAGCTGCAGAACACAGTCTGGAGGCATCTGCCGTGGTTCAGGAGCTACCAAAGGTGGGAAGGGGAAAGCAGAGCACCTCCAGGAGTGCCGATGGTGGCGGAGGTTTGGCTGCTGGCAGCTCACGTCGCTGTTTTCAATTAAATTAAAAAGTATTTGTGGATGAAGTGACCCATTAGTTGGGTAATAACACTACCTTATCACGCCTGCTTATCAGTATTAGTTATGCACTATAAAACCCATAGCAAAGCCCTTGGGGGAATGCATTAAATCAACGCGGGCCGCTCCGTGTACGCACACGGCGCATTCCTGCACCAAACTGTTGCGGGTTTCAGGGAGCTGGTGCTCCTGAGCATCACCAGTTCCTCACTGCAAACAACAGGCCATCAATCTGCTGATTATGTGCGTTTAGGCAGACTGGCTCCCTTAATGGCCTTTATGATGGTTGCAGCCGCCAGTGATGGAGTTTTGCATCCCCAGCTTCTAATAGGAGACGGTTGCTTGTTCATGCTGTACATCCCATTAAATAAATCTGAACCCACGGTAACTGATTGCCAATATAAAACAGCAGAGGGAGAGATTAAAAATGTTTTCCCTGTCTGCTCGGAAAGCTTGGGAGGGCTTTGTTCAAGTGTTTTAATTATTGTTTTATTAAAGAGGAGATAGGAGACACTTGAAGAGATAAAGCCTTCTCAGCAGCATCAGAGCTGAGAAGCAGGTAAGGGGAACCTGGTGTAATGGCATATTAAATCAAACAGAGCTGCTTTCATCCGATCCCTCTCTTAGCAGCAATCAGTGGCGTGAATCGATAATTAGACCTTATAAAGTATTGAGGCTCTGATGGAGTGAGGAAAGACTGGATTTCCACAGACAAGCTCCCAGTGTTGTGTTTGAATCTGTTGATATCTCAGCTGGAAAAAAAAAAAAAAGGTAATTATGAAGGGAAAACTGTTTTCCTGAGTGCTCGGGGGCTGTGGGGAAGGGCAAAATATGGTGGTTTGCACCATCCATTACCACCGTCGCCTCTGGGGCTGCAGAATGGCCACGGCTCTGAGCATCCTCCCCGGGCTTTGAACCTGACGAGCTGTCACACCTTAAGGTCAGGAGAGGGGCCCCATCACTGGGCAGGGGGGTGGAGGGGGCAGGATGTCATTTTGTCATTAGCCAAGCTTCAAAGGCGGGCGGGCGGTGGGGATGGGGGAGAGGAGCTGTGGGGTCATGGGGACCGTGAGCCCCTTGCTCACCTGGTGCCCAGCTGCTGCAGGATGGGGGGACTTAGGGGGACTGAGCCTGAGGGACACTGTGGGGCCAGCTTTGGGGTGGCTGAAGCATAGAGGTAGGGCAGGAAAAGCGTCGCTCCCTCATAGTAGTGCTGCCCACACTGATTTTAATAGAGTTCTGCACATGTCTGGGAGACCTGGGAGCATGATTTTGGCTCGACAAGGGGAGCTCCCTTTGGTGGCTGGGCTCACTGCCCTTACGTTCATGCATCCTGCTGTGGATGGCTCTAAGCTCTTCTGAATCAGATCCAAGCCCCCAGAATCGGAGGAGCTGGATAAAATATCAAGACTGCCAACAGAAAACATCTTCCTCGCTCTGGGGATCTGTGGCTTCGCGCTCTGGACATGGAGGATGCTCTGAGTTCCCCTGGCAAGGCTGGGTTTTATTTCCCCCCCATCTCAGCCGTGATCCTCCTGCAGATCCCCATTGCAGGGTGGCAGGGGAATCCCATGCAGTGCTGGAGATCAAAGCACAATGTGGGAGGTCGCGGGAGGCTTCGGGATGGCAGCTCTTTGCCCTGCCCCTACCAGAGCTGTGAGCAGCGGTGGTGTCACCTGACAGAGTCCTGGCACTGCTCTGCTTCACGAGCTGGTAATTAGGATGTTTGCTGTCACTTCTGTGGGCATGACAATGCATATTCATCAAACATGCAAATGAACACATCGGTCTATTTGCATAAGGCCTCTGCATCTGAGAGCGTGACGGAGATGGATCGCTGTGGGGTTCTCCGTCACACCAGCATCCTACTCACACCGGGTGCTCTGGTGACACAGAGCAAGAATACATTTGGGTTAATTAGCACCAGGATAGCACCAGGAATACAGACAGCAGCACCTCGGGAGCAGGCCTGCAGCTGTGTTTGCACAGACAGGTGGCCTTTTTCTTCTCGGGGAGGGCAGACAGAGGAAGAGTTATCCCAAAAACCTGAGCTGAGCGTGCTGGAGGTCCCCACTGAGCAGGAACACACAGAAGTTTGCTTTGCTTACTCTGAGCAAAGCTTCCAAACCAGCCCCGAGCACCACCACCGACACATCTGGTCCTACCAAAAGGAAAATACATAAGACCTATAACCCTTGCCTGCAGTAGCTTAACAATACCTCCGAGTATCGCTTCAAATACATATAATAAGTCTGAACTAATAAAGTAATGAGTTTATGAGCTTTTTGCAGATTTTACTAGATAAATGGAGGGCCTAATAGCACGATTCGATTTCTTAATGTAAACAGTGTCTTTGGTGGGGCCTTTTAAAATATTCCGAACTTTTAATGCAGAAAATGCAGTATATGATTTATATTTTTGGCTGCTGGAAGCTCTGGCTTTCATTATCTCTCTGCACTGCAAATCCAATTATGTAATATCACCGAGATAAGGCATGTAATGTTTCACATCTAATTGTTCTAACATGCAAATTCTTCCCAGCACGGCGTACGTTGGGATAAAAGGAAGGCAGGGGCTGTGTTCTGGGGTGCACACTGCTGAGTGGAGCGGGCTCTGCGGTGCTTGGAGGGCTGAGCTGATGATGGTCCCATCATCGTGACCCTGCGGCGGGCACGAGAGTCCCTGTGCTCTGTGAATGGGACACTGACCTCGTCAGAAAGGAGGACTGTCAAAAAGCCAGCTTTTTTCAGTACGATTTCTGTTGCCTCTGAGCTCTCTGGGGCTGGCTGGGATGACTGGAACAATTCATTTAAGCACTTTGTAGGATTCTTTTGACCCCGTCCCCTGGCACGCGTGACCTTGCCCTACACGTTTCATGGGGAGCACAGGGAGAGCTTGCACCCTTGCAGCCTTCACTCTTCCTTTTGGCTGCACACACCTCGACTGGGTTTCGGGTCTGCCATGGTTGGTGGCATCATCCCTCGGAGGTTCGGGTCCCTCCACGTGGTCCTGTGGAGGCAGCTTCCCACTGGAGATCTGACAGCCAATGGACGCTGTGCTCAGGTTGTGAATCGGTCCCATTCAACCGTGTTTTATTCATCATCAGCAAAGCATGAAATTACAGTGGGAATGCTAATAGATTTCCTAACAACTTGGTATCTACTTGGGTGAAACAGTTATTTGTTGACTAATTAGTAAGTTAATTGTTTTATGCTTTATTGAGGTCGGGTTGCTTTTTTAATGTAGGGGGAAGTGGTGTGTGCTCTTCTAAACAAGACTGTGCTTTAAGGATCCAGTAGTTCTTATTATCAGGTAGGCTGAAGGAATACAGGGAAAGGAACAAGAGCTTTTCCCTGGTTGTTTGCTGTGCACCAAGCTAGGATCTGGGCAACCTGTGGTCCAGGGCAAGAGTAGGAACCATAGAAATAGGGAACCATTAAGGTCAGAAAAGACCACTAGGATCGTCTAGTCCAGCTGTTGACGCAGCACTACCATGCCTACTAAACCCTGTCCCTAGAGCTAAGGAGCATCCAAGCAAATCATCTTGGCCTGCAGAGAGTACCTGGTTGGACCTGGGCTTGGGAGTTTGTCAGTGGAGCTCTTGGCACAGTTCAGGGAGCGTGGGAGCAGGAGCAGTGCTGGGTGTGATGTCTGGTAGCTGTCTCCTTAATGATCTGTGGAAACTGGCTGGAAGTGAGGAGGAGAGGGAGCTCAGAGCTGTACCTGGAGCTTGCTGGGGAATGTAGGGCTGCTGAGAAGGGGGGAGAGCCTATGGAAACCTGACCGTCCTGGTGCAGACACCAACCCCATGCTCTGCTGCCTTGCTGCTCTCAGGTTCGGGGGCATGAGCTGCCCCTGGGAGCAGGGATGGGTCCTGCTGGGATGCTCAGCTTTGTCTACGAGCATCAGAGGGGCAGGCTGCTAATTAAAACCAGTTGTGACAAAGGAAAAGCATTTGGCAGAACGGAAGGAAAGAGCTCTCCTTCCTGGGCTTTTTGATTGAATGTATGAGCAGCTCGGCTTTGGGTTTCTGTGACGTGCTCTCCTTCTCCTCCTCTGCAGCATTCATCCCCCTGGTCTGTGGATTTGCTGTTGTTTCTGACCAGTGCTTGTGGCCAGGAGCAGTTTCCTGGATTTAAATGCCTTCAAAGACATCCACATGTGGATGGACCGGAATGGAGGCTCCTCCTGCGTGATTAAGCCATCTCGCCTTGGGTGTTTTTTTCTCCATGTTCCTCCTGTTCATCCTTCCAATTAGGGCTTCTCAGTAATTATCTGCCATGGCCAACCCCTTCCTTTCTCAGTTGACATCGACCCAGAGCTTCTGACAGCCCTTTTTGTGCTGCATCTCCTTCCTGGAAATGCAGAGTGGAAATTACTGATACACGTTGGCTTTATTTCTTGCACTGATGACTGCATGCTTTTTAGAGAAATTACTATCATCTTCTGTCCTGAGATATCTGCAGCCTGCTTTGTGTTTTGAACGGCTTTGCCTCTGTACCTACACCATCTTGACAATGCTGGAGATACAGATACACGGGGAGAGGAGCATTGCTGCCCCTACAGCATGCTCCCTGCAGGGATGTACGGTTGCACACAGAGATGTGTAGGTACATCTGTCTACCCATGGCCAGCTGTGCCTGCTGTTTGACTCCACAGTGCAAAATCAAGCTGGAAACAGCAGGCAGGCTGCCAGCAGATACGAGCTGGTACAAAGACCAACACAATAAAAGCAAAACAAAATGAGACACAAACCAGCCAAAAATCCTGTCTTGGTTTCCTGCATTATTTTCCCTGGATTGGCCGTATAGCTCTTAGACCTTGGGCTGTCCTGTGTGCAGTAACACCCTTGGTATACATTGACTGGGCAGCAGTTTTGTGGCCCACATCCAGGTGTGGCATTTCACACCACCACCCAACTTGGGATGGTCCTGAACATGGAGTGCACTTCTTCCTTCCTCACTGATCCCATGTTTCTTCTCTAAGAAAATGCTGATGCTCAGGGGCTGTCAGGAGAGAGGGTTGTAAAGGTTTTACTAGCAAGACAAAAAGATGTTCCCAGCCTTATTGTTCCTTGGGAAATAAGAGAAGAAAGGGCAGATAATGTTTTGCTTCTTTATTAGATGGGGAAATCATCTATAAAACTGAGCCATGCAGCAGAGGGGGAACAGTGCTGGCTGGAAAAGCTCAGAGGGGGCTGTCTCAGCTGGGCATTCCCTGGCTGATTCCTGTCATCCTTCAAGCTTGGCCCCTTGCAGTTCCCTGCAGCAGTGTCACAGCTGTGACAGTGTGTGAGCTGGGGAAGCTCAGCCCTGGGCAAAGCCACTGCCTGGCAGGTAGAGGAGGGTAGGTGTACCCCTCAGGGGTAGGTGTGAGGCACCGAGGGATGGCTGTGAGCCATAAGTGTCCTTACAAGCAGCAGGACCGAGTAAAGCAACACTGCTTAAAATGTTTTACTGTGGGTTATGCTGGGGCTGTTATTCCCTTCCTATGCTTCCGCCAGCCAGCAGGAAAGTTCTGTCAGATATTAAAACCTGATTTGAATGTTCTCCTAAAGCAGGCTGCTGGAGCAGCCCCTTCACCGTTTTGCTTTTCCTTTCCGACATTGTTTTCTGCCTGGCAGGTTTACCTTTACTTCCATTTCTCGCTCTCATTTTCCATCCATTCTGTCTGTAACCATTTCGTGTTTTATTGAGCATGAATGAATGGTGATGCCTTTTAGATGAGTGATATTTTCATCTGGAGAAACTTGTTTAATACAGGCTTCTGCTCAGCTGTTATCCCAGTGGTGTTTTGTGTTTACCAACAGGTGATTTCAGTGTCTTTCCACTTGGAGGCAAATTGTGTGGACAGGTTTTTTCCCACTCTCCCACCCCAGCAAAAATTCTGCTTCTCTTCTGGTGGGACATTACAGACCTGGAATGTGATTCGGGGATGGTGTGATCTGTGCAAGAGCTGCAGCATTGCTCCTGGGGCCAAGTGTAACCCATGCTTACCATATGCTACCACCCTCCTCGTTAGGTAAAATATGTCTGTTTCTGCTTCCCTGCAATTAACAGCAGCTTCAGAGAGCAGGACCATCATCGCTCAAGCTGCTGCCTGGTGGATCTGCGTGCATTTTGGAGTCAAATTCTCCATCTGTAGGAATGAATGATGAATCCGAAGTCATCAGAAAGGTTCTGGGTTTAGGCTTGGTGCTGTAATCAGGAGCTCAGCTGTGATAGATCCCAAATGACTAGAAATTGACTAGATGATCTTGTAGGTCCTTTCCAACCTTATGAACCTATGAACCTATGAAATACCTGCTTATTGCAAGGTGTCACTGCCCCCCGAGGGCTTCCGTGGGTGCACACAGGGATGCTGAAATGTTGGCCTCTGAGCCCACTGCCGTGTTCAGAGCAGTGCATGCTCCACGGGATAAGGATGGGCTCCCCAGTTTGCATTTCCCTGCATAGGTAGTGCCATTCACCCATAATCCCCAGTGGCTTGTTCTCCACTTGCACAGCATCTGGCGGGGAAGGGACTGGAGCTGGACCTCGTGTCCTCCATGAGGCACTCAGCCAACCCTTTGCCTCACCAGGACAGCACTGAATTTCTTCTTGTGATCCAGTGCCAGGCTCTGGCACCCTTATTCAGTACCTCAGCACTTGGGGGAATCGGATGAGTGTTCCTCCATGGTGATGACCCTGCCAAAATCAGCAGGGTTGGCTCAGGGAGAGGTGCTGCCCTCCAGCAAGATGGTGAGCCTGGCATGATAGAGGTGCTGATGTCAGTGCCTTCATCCCCTTCTCTGCTTGCATCCCTTGCACAGCAATCTCCTAGCAGGTCTGCTCTAGTAAAGCATTAGAAGGACATCAGTTGGAAGCTGCATTTGAGAACAGTGCATCGAACAGTGCTCATCTGGGCTGCTGTGTCTGGACATCTGCACATGGAGAGCATCGTGCACCTCTGCACCAAGCTGGGAGCAGTGAGAAGGGATCCCTTAGCACACAGCTCATCTTACAAGCAAGCAGGGATGACTTGTGCCCAGCCCGGCTCTGCTGCAGCCTCAGTGCTGTGCACGCTCCAGGGCACGCTGCAGCGGTCTTGCACCATCCCAACAGCTCACCAGCCAAATTTCTCGCAAGCAGCCGTGCATCTGCCTTCATTTAGATGGCTTAATGCGGGTAGCTCGTCAGCTTGATTTCCCCTGTGGCTCTGTGAGTCAGCTGGGGGCCAGGGCCCCCCATTAGCAGCCCAGCCCAGTGCCAGATGGCGGGTGATGGCTTGCGGAGGCTCCGGGGCTGACGTGCCCCATTGTGCAGTGACACAAAAGCCAGCCTGGCTGGATTTATTTATTTTTTCCCCCTTCTGCTTTCATTTACTTTCAGTGCTGTTAGCATCACAGCTAGTTCCTGGAGCTCTCTCTATTTATTTGTTTCGTTTCGTGGCTGGGAGGGCTGTGAAGTTGCTACCAATGCTTTCCGCACAGATTCCTCTGCCTTGTCCCGTGCCAGCACCTTACTGATTTTCCTGCTTCCCATCTTTTATTCCCCACCTGGATGTGCATGTAGGATGTGCTGCCCTGTGCATGCACAAAACCCTTGATTGGACAATCTGGTCACATAAACAAGTTGTTCGGATGTCACCATCAGTCTCCCAGGGAGCCATTATGTGCCACGAGGTTTTGTTAAGATGCACTTAATCGCCATCCTGTTTATTTCGGGTGTTCCAGCAGTTTTTCAGCACTCTTTGCAGTCTGTGCCACAATCACACATCTGTTACTGACTCTCCATCTCTGGGTAATGACAGAAGTTGAGGTGTGAGCATTTTTTCCAACAGAGATGCAGATTTCAGGAGGGAGAGGACTGATTGCCAGGTATGGGGAGCACTCAGCTCCCACAGGAGCAGGCTGGGGACGGCTTTGGCTCTGATTTCCCCCGTGTGCTGCAAACCTTAAAGCTCATCTCAGAGCTCTTAGTCAGTAATAATGTCCCCTGCAGCCCCACCGACAGGCACAGTGTTTGACCTCTGCCTGCTCTCCAAAACCCACTTTGCTTTGTCATTGTTGTTATTCAGCATCCCACGTGCACATCCCAAACCTTTAACAAACCTTAATTAAAGTGGAATCTCATGATGACAGGGAGTTTACATCATGTCCAGCCTTTCTTCTGTGCGTGCCATCTTTCCTTTGGCAGGAGCTGAGTCCTTCTCTGGGCTGGGCACTGAGCATCTCTTCTCGTCTGTTGCTCATGACACTGAATTTTGCTGACAAGGAGATGTTTGGAAGTGAGACAGGCAAGTGGTGATATACTTCTGGAGGGATGCAGAAACACATGCTTCTTCATGTGTTTCTGCTTGCTCTATCAGAGTTGGGTAAAATATTTGCAAGTTCCACAATAGTAAATAGCACATGCTGTTCCCATCTCTCCTCCTCCTCCCCCAGCAAACCAGCTGAGCCCCTCCATGCGGCCCTGCCAGCTGCTGCCCTCCCTTCCTGCAGTTGTGATGGACAAGAAACCCACGGTGTGGTGTGACTACCTATGGAAACCTCAGCACTCGCCGTGGATCAGCGCATCCCCTTTTTCTGACCTTTGCTGTGGTTCTGCCTCGATGTGATACTGGGACTTTGTTGTGTTGGTGATCATTTTGGAGGCGATGAGGGCCAGGAGCAGCACAGTAGGATGGTGGGAGCATTGCCTCCTTGACCCATCTCTTTCTGGGAAGTCCTCAAAGATAATGAGTTTGATTTGATATACTTGATGGGTTAAATTATATCCACAGAGCTTGAATGAAGAGTTTGAGAGCTAATGCTTCCTACCAACCAGATGCCAGCCATCCTTGAGAGCTATGTTTTCTGGAATGCATCCTTGGTTTGGTGATGGTCCAATGATAGCAAGGGAGACAAAGGCAGGATCTGCAGGTCCTGGTACCTCCACATCATTGTCCTGTTCCTCGCTTGTGTTTCTCCATGCTTCTGGGCAGGGACACATTTCCCAACCATATTTAGGACCTTTTGTGGTGCAGGGAAAGGAGATGGGGACTTGTTCCAGGCCACAGAACTGCTTTGGGACGGAACAGCTGCTCCTTGTGGGACCCCACAAGGGTAAGCCAAAGCTCTCAGACACCCTGGGTGTCGGGATGGACCCCATTACTGTCACTGGAGGGACCACAGTCTCAGAGCCCAGCTCCCGTTGGTGACACACATGCACATACATGCAGACATGCTACAAGCCCTGCTTTGCCATGGGTTCATCCCCGTGGGGCGCAGCCGTCCCAGCGGAGCAACAGAAAGGAGCTAACACGCACTGGCACTTGCGCAGAAACACAATCCCCATCTCACGGCGAGAAATCACGGCCAGCATCAAAACACACCGACTGCACAGCGAGGCCCCGATGTGCCTCGGCTATGAACTTTCTCTTTGAGGTGGTAATAGCCTGGCTAGCAGCCAGGAGCGGCAGCCGAGAACGGAAAAGGGAACTTCCAGAGATAAGCTATTTTCAGCCGCCGGGGGCTCCTCGCTGCGAATAAATAGAAAGCCAAAAAAAAAAGAAAAGAAAAAGAAAAAAAGGACAAGCTCTACGTACGCGGTCATGTGTCCCGCTTTCGTGGACTTGGCCTATTTTCTGAAGAATGGCTGTAATTCAGCTTGAATTTCCCTGGATGGCTGCCAGAAAAATAGGAAGCTGTTGCTATTGCCAAGGAGCGAAGAGGAATTTATATCAGTAACGCAGCCACGGGGAAGAGATGACAGCTAACGGCTCCGCCGCTGCTCGGAGGGGGAGCACACCGTGGAGGAAGTTGTGTTTTCTCAATGTCACGGCAGCTCAATCCTTTCCAAATCTTCATCATTATCACCTTTGGTCTGGAGCAGGTAGCGTCGTCACGCAGTTGTGCTGTTTGCCGCCAGGGATGGGAGCAGAGCGTGGTGGAAAATGGCACGCTCGAGAGAAATTGGGTGTTAAAATGAGCAGAGAAGGAGCGTTAGGGCTGTGCTTCGTGACGTTAACTCAGCACCTTTTCCTTTGGCCCCTCGTCCCTCCTCTGCACAGAGGATGCTGAGCGTTCCCATGCAGCACTGAGAGGTGGCTTGTGTGCATCCAGCGATGGAAATCCAGCCAGAGTGATTCATGTTCCACCTTGAATCACTTCTTTAGTCAACATGTGCACCGTTCCTACCTCCACTTCATTACTTACTGAAAAAAAAAGAAGAGGAAGTTTGTTCTGCTCGACACAGCGTATGGGAGTGGTGAAAGAAGCACTATGTGGAGGGATTTACAGCTAATTTTTCTCACACACAGAGACTGCTGTTCAGGTCGCTCCCTTTGGAAGGAAGGGATCTGCTCTCAACCTGGGTTAGCTTTGCCCCGTGTCTTTGCTCTTCTCCTTGGCCCGACCGTGAGGTTTGCAAGCCTGGCACGTCTGAGGGTCCTACAGCCAAGAGCAGTCCGTGTTGTGTAGAACTGCCTCCAACCCTGCAGCACGAGGGGAAATGCAGAGTGAATTAGCGGCGCCGGGGCTGGTTGCTGTCGGCCCGATAAAAATGGCACCTTGCCCAAGTCTCCTATAAATCACAGCTTCCATTCGGAAAGGAGTTTTCTGTGGTAATTAATGAGCCAGTATAAAGACATTAAATGGGGAATGTGCGGTGATAGAAAGGCTTGTCATTCACCGAGCCATCTTCCCCCCTGTGAATAACCACGAGGGAACAAAGGCCAAAGTCCTTATAGACTGAAGTGCACTATCTGTGATAGCTGGGAATGAAGCAATTCTCTGAAAATAACAAAGGCGCGCTGAAATACATTAGTAAACTAATTACAAGAGAGCTGGTAAAAACAGATGCTGAAAATTTAAAGCTATTATTGGGATGATGGCTAGCAGAAAAATGGGGGCCGACAACAAAAAATTAAGAAATGCATCTCATTTAAAATTCATTAGCCTGTAAATCAGGCCGGCTCCCAGTCTGCGAGTGAGGCCGATGGCATTTCATGGGCAGCAGTGATGGGATGCTTTCTGTCCTTCACGTTTCTGAATTCCACCATAGCCCCTGGAGCTAGCAAAACAAAGTGTGTGCTCATTTGCAAGCCCGAAAAGATGGGCATGGCTGTAGGGTTAGCAATGCCATGTGTGCAGCCCAGCCAGGACCTTTGAGTGGGGATGTACCTACACGGGGACGTTCCTACAGAGGTGTTGCAATGGGGCAGGAGAGTGCCCGACACTGTTCTGCCCTTCTGTGCGATGCTGGGATGGCTCAGCTTCTCCTGGCTGCTAAAAGCAGGAGTGCTTGTCTGTGCTTGCTATCAAGAGCACTTGGCTGCAAACAGAGTGCTCCACAGCCAAAAACAGCTGTGTGGGAGCTTCCTCTTGTACCAACCCCGTCAGCGTTTGGGAGCAGGCTGGAAAACATCGTGACTGTGAGACAAATCACGGTGGTAACCATGTAATGCGCCTTAATTGTCTGTGTTGGAGTAGGAAAGCCACGATGGGGGCTGGCAGGGCTGCTGCCTGCTGGCAGTGCTGTGCCGTGCTTCCTGCAGCCTCCTGCAGGCCGTGGGGCAACGTGCCCTCCATCTCCTCGGTGTTTCAGGGAGATAACACACAGGTATTCTGCAGAGAGTGAATATCTGCTTTGGAGGTGAGATGTTGAAGTAGTCCAAAGCATGGTGAGCTGCGGGAGCAGCAGGGGGCATCCTGCGATGCTGGACCTATTGGGGTGCAGGAGCCTCCTGCAGTGCTGGGGTTTGCCATGCTGAAGAAATCCCTTTACAGAAAGACAGGAGCCCTTTGTGGTTCATCACCCCTGGTGCCGGCACGCTGTGATGCTGACAGATAACCTCCGCCTGAACCGCAGAATCGCCGGCCCCATATGCAGCCCGCCCCAGCAAATTAAGAGTTGTTTATGACATTTAATACTCCCCCCTCCTCCTCCAGCAGCAGGGCAGCAGGACCACAGGTTTGGCTTCGCAAATGGTCGCCTCAGGATACACTAAACGCTGTCACGAGCCAGAGAGCAATTTTGTCTTGAAAAATTACTGCAATAGCACTGCATGATAAAGGTCTCTCCCAGTCCCTCTCTCTCTCCTCCAGAAACTTCTCCCTGAAACCAATTTGAGAGTGCTAAAGGCACTGGTTATTACTCGATTCCCCTGTGCAGTGACAGGGTGCAGGAAGGCACGTGGCCACCGTGGGCTGCTCTGCGTGGCAGGTAACGTGGTGGGATGCAGTGGGGAGGGAGGCACTAGGTCCCTTGGACTGCCCAGATGTGTCTTTGGGCATGATTTATAATGCTGCCAAGTGGTAGGAATGGACCTCGGGTTCAGGTTGTGATTGTGGGCATCACTTTGTGCCCCTTGTGCCCTGTAACAAGGTTGCTGGATTGTGGGAGAGCTTGGAGGATGCACGGTGCCTTGGCTGCTTGCTGGGCTTCAGAGGGAGCTCTGCAGTGGCACTGGGGCATTGGGTGCTGAGGATGCTCCATGGTGCAGTCTGAAGGTTGGCACTGAGGAACCTCACTCCTCCTGCAGTCTGCACTCAGCACAGATTTACCATTTCCACGCAGAGCAGCCCCTGCAGGGCTCCGTGCTTTTCTCCACTCTCTCCTCAAAGCCCAAAAAGCAGCAGCACATCTCATGGCAGTGGGCTGCTGCAGAGCGGGCAGCACGTGAGCTGGGGTCGGCTCATGCTCGTTTCCCCCATTACACAAAAAATCCAGGAGCCCCATTCGCAGATGAAGCAGCGATTTGCCTGCTGGTGGACTGGAGTGGCGAAGCGACAGATTGCTTTTTTCCCTCTTGCAAAATATCTGTTGCACGTTGCCTCCTGCGGGCAGCTGCTGCAAGGCATTAACTCCGTGTTCTCCCTTTCATCCCCATCCCAGGGGCTTAGGGCAGGGAAGAAAAACCAGGTGGGAGCTTTGTCCCTCGGCCGGAGGAGTGCGACCAAATGCAGACATCCGCCCAACCTCGTTCCAGTTGTTGTGCTCAGCTCTGCTTGAGGCCAATGGAGTGTGCACACAAAATGCAGGGAGGGCAGAGAGCCTGGGCCAGCTCAGGGGGAGGAAAGGACAGCAACATGCAGAGAGGAGACAGTGCTTGGTGCAGAGGCTGTGAGCAAACAGCGTGACATCCGCCCAGCAAAGAGAGCGGGATGGACTTCCCCCTCTTTCCTATCCCCACGTATTGGGTTCTCTTGCATGAGCTGCACTCCTCCAAAACGTCCTCCTAGATTCCTGAGCTTTGCAGCCTGTTTTCTTTTGGGACCTGAGGCCCAGCACAGACAATAGATGGAAGATTTCAGCCCTCTGATTAGCGGGCAGGGGGGATTTTCCCTGTGCTGGGAGCAGCGCGGCTTCTCTTTAAGATTTCCTCCCCTTTCCAAAGCCGAGAGAAAGGCGATTTTTCTTCCCCTGAGCTGCGAGCGAAGGCCCCCGCTCCTCCTGGAGAATTAAATAGACAAATGGGCGGTGCTGACGTTCACGCTTCGCTATGCACAAAGCGCTCAGCACCGGGCTGGCCTCGCACAATGGCATCATTAGACACGCGGGGCCGCTCTGCAGCTGGAGCAGCCACCGGGCTGCGGTGCTGACGGCTTTTTGAGTGTGTAAACCACGGTCCTTGGGCATTGTGGGGGTGGGTTGGGGTTGGATTTGGGGATCTGAGAGGTCTTTTCCGACCTTAACGATTCTGTGATTTGAGGCGGGTGCCTTGCTGTGGTGCCAATCGGGATGGGTATTTAACGAACCTCAGGGATACTGCTGGAGCTGCGAGCCCAATCTGAGATGAATTCAGGACGGGGTTGAACTGGCATGGTGGGCTGTCGTGTTTTAAAAACAACCCTGACTTCTGCTGGCCCAAAGGGAAATTCAGTTTTATTAGGAAGTCGGAGATGTTAGTATGAAAATCAGCTGCTATGCCAGTACTCCTGCCCATGCCTTGTTCTTACCACGTGCCTCTCAGGATTCGTATTCTTCAGCTGTAATGGAGCTAACGAAGCCTGCCTCCCTCATCAGCAGTTGCTGGGAGCTCAGGTACTCCCTTGTTCCACACCCTGAATTAAGTCAGAGCCATTTTAACCACGTGCCTCCATTGGGAGAGGCCCGAATTTAACAGGTTGGTGGCAGATACGTGGAGAAAAGGTCTTTCCCTTGGGCTGCTGTTTGTGGGTTCTCTAGCTTCGGTGGTTGGGATGCTCAGCACCTCCCCAGCAGCCTCGTGTGTCACAGCCCTGGGTATCTGCTTCCCACAAGTAATTTAGGAGCAAAAAGCAATGCAACTCCAGATCTAGGTGGGCTTCCCAGTGCTCTCTTAACTCTACGCTTGGCACCAAAGTTTTCTTCCTACCCTCGTGTCTGCAGCTGATAATAATGTTTGCGTTTTAATGATCCTAGCAGGCCTGGGATTTACTTTGACATACTGAGTTAATGTTTTCTTTTTCTATATCAAATCTAGGTCAATCTCTGGCTTAGCACTAATGCTGTGCTGAGCAAAAAAGGATTGGCCACTGATGGTTTCAATTTAGTTTTTCGTGGAGTTGAGGAAATTTCATTTGATGCCTATTTTCAGTTTTATTCTGTTGGCCTTTTCGCAGGGGCTGATAGGCTGGGGAGAGTATTTGCTCTTTGATTAGAGGAGCCCCAGCAAGCTTGTGTGCCAGAACAAATCCCTTGTGAATATGGATGAGGATGAGAGCTGCTGCTCACCTGAGCAATGCGTGGCTTTGGAGTAGCGTTGGGTTGAGGGCTTCTCTTTAGGAGCCTCACCTGTGATCCAACCCCACTTTAACTGAAGTCCTTCAATATGAGAAGAGACTCCTTTGCCTCAAGCCTTAGACTTCTCAGATGCTATCTGTCCCAGGTGGGAAGGTACACCCGTGTGAGTGGTGGGAAGGGCTGTTAAGGCTGTTGGCATGAGGAATGTGTTTAGTGGCAGTGTTGGATTGACTAGGTGATCTTGTGGTCTTTTCCAACCTTAGTGTTTCTGTGTTTCCCCATCTTCTGCAAGCCTTATTCTGTGGCATTTTGGTTTTAATCCCCCTGCTCTGTGTCGGTGTCTGTGTACCAGGGCTGAAGTCCAGGTGTGATGGGAGCAGAAGCACTGAGATGCTGTGGATTACAGCATCAGAGGCTGTGTAGGATTTGGGTCTGGTTCTATGGTTTGCTGAGTACCCTCTGCTCACCATGCATGCTTGAATGGCACCGTGCTCCACGTGGAGGTGGAAGAAGGCAGGTAAATTTGAGCAGGGTTTGCCTGATGACACTACAGAGGGGCAGCACCAGCTCCTCCATTGGCACACAGATGGCAGAGGCTGCAGCAGAGCGATGGGTAAGGCGGGCTGCTGGCTTCCAGGTGTCTCCCTGCTTAGGAGCTCACAGATGCGAGGGAATACTGTGATTGCATGTATTATTTTTTATGTATGTATGTTAAATTGTTGGGTGGCTCAGAGGAGATTGAAGCCTTCCGAGCAATGCCCAGCAAAGCAGCAGCACTCCTGTTGCACTCCTCTCCTCCGCACACCATATTTCTGGCTGGAAGCATCCAGGCACCACTCGCCTCCAAGTTTGCTTGCTGCTTTACAGGAGATGCTGCAAAAGCCTTTGTCTCTTCATCTGTAAATAAACTCGTAAACCTGTGTTAAAAATAGCATTTCGGAGCTCAGTGAATGAATTTTTAATGCATCTTCTGCAAACCAGCTGGTCTTGGCAAGGGTCACAGTGTTTCCTAGGCGTTTAACATAAAACTGTGCTTCTAAGCCACATTATAGGGTCGTTGAAAAGTAATATTTTACTTAACGTCCTCATAACTGAATTATTTATAACTTTCCATGTTTTATTCATGATAAATATTAATACTAGTGTCTTTAAGAGTGGAGGTTATTGCTGCAGTTTTACCTATAAGAGGTGATATTATTGAAATAAAGGAACAGCAATGAATTCTGCAGCCAGCAGAGCAGCGTCTGTACAGGGCTGTGCTCATTCACACCTCCCTCTTCTTATCAACCCTGTCAGCCACTGAAAAACCTCAGTGCTGAGCATCTGTACGTTTGTAAGCAGTTTTCCTGCAGGCATCTGAATCCCTGCTTTTTTTTTTTCTCCATTATTAACAAGCTTTGTGTCATTGTGTCGTTCTCTTTAATTCTTGGATTTGTTTCTCAGTGAGGGTTCATCGGATTCGGTTACAAGATGCACATCCCCACCTGAGCTCTGCTACCTTGAGAAGCCCCATTTGTTTCAGTACTGCTTTGGAGAGGGGGCTGCTGTGTAAGTTCCCCCCCAAGCTGCTTTTGGACTCGTTTCCACGTGGCTGGGTGCTCTGGGACACGAGCAGTCTCATTTCTAGGGCGATCCTGTAGGAATTGGGTAAATTACCATTTGAGCATTGGGCTCTGCCCTATACCAGAGGGACTGTTTGCATTAGCTTTCATCTTGAGAAAGGGAAATAACCAGTAGCTGATCTTTTGCCTTGTGCTGATATGTGCAGCCTGATGTGGTGCTGAGGGCCCCAACCCACCCTTACGTGGCTGAAACACCCTCCCAACCCCACAGCCAGGTTGAGGTTTTGCTGTGCATGGTGCAGTCTGCTTAACAAATCTGATGCGAGCTGTGGGTCGGGGAGCAGGGCGGGTTAATGCAACACATATTTAATGTATGATTGCTAATGGCCACCTCCCATCTGCCTGAGCCCAACTGGAGTTTGCAGATGAATGATTAAGCTACCCTGACACATGGGCAGCTTGTTCCTTACCAGTACATTCATTATGCCCAACACATGTAATGGGGACGGGGCTTCCTCGCTGGGGTGTGATGGGATGGTGGAGCAGGGGGGCTCTCACTGAGTTTATTTTATATGATAATGTGAGCAATCTTCCTGCAGATGCAGCGCTGTCAATGAATCATGAGCTAAATAACCACTGGGATGTTTATTAGCCTCGAATATGTTTATTGCAGAGTCAACAGGCAGCACCTTCCAATTAATTAATAGTAATAATTACTGTATTATTTATGTCGCTCTAACAGCATGCCAGTGTCTTTCTGCACAATGGTTACAGCTGTGGCTGTGCTGCAGTGGGCAGTCTGCATGCACCCTGCGTGGGCACGCTGGGGTCTGTCACTCACTTTGGGGTGGTTTCAACATAGACACCGTTGGTGAGCAGAGCTGCTGAGCTCTTGGCAGCCTGCTCTCCGCTGCCTGAAGCGTGTTCTGCAGCCTGAGGATGCTGGAAGGTGCAATGAATCAGTCAGCTTGGTGTGCAGGTGAGACCATGCAAGAGCTGGCCATGAGGCAGGAGAATAAGCTTCAGACAGCCTGCTCTTGTGCCAGGGTGGACGCAGGACAGTGCCATTTGCCAGCTGTAGGAAACTGAGGTATTTGTAGGTTGTGTGCAGATGTTGGTCATGGATCTCTTTTCACACGTGACTATTTTTTAGGCCCTGGCACAGGCTGTGCAGAGAAGCTGTGGATGCCCCATCCCTGGAGATGCTCGAGGTCTGGTTGTGCGGGGCCTTGGGCAGCCTGATCTGACTGGGGGCAACCATCACAGCGGGGATTGGAACTAGATGACCCTTAAGGCCTGTTCTACCCTGAACCATTCTGTGATTCTATGATTTTTGCCTCTCTTTGTGTCTTCCAGCCATGTCTGACTTCCACGTCCACCCTCAGAATGCAGTGGTGGAGGAAGGAGGTGTTGCAAGGTTCCAGTGCCAGATCCATGGTCTCCCTGAGCCCGTCATCCTCTGGCAGAAGAACCGTATGCCGGTCAACACGGACAACGAAAGGTAGGACATGTCCAAGCCACATAATGCTGTCCTCTTTGGTGGAATGCTGTTTCTCCTGTGGAAACAGGTGACAAAACTGTACTACAACTTAACTGGTGTGGGCTGAGACTCTTGTCTACCGTTTCTGCCATGCAAGACTCTTTCAGTTCGTGTTTTGGTTTAGCTGGGTGCCTTCTGGACAAGGACTGTGCAGAAATAGTGCATGCTGGAGATGTCCCTGTTCGTTGCAGGGGAGTTGGACTAGATGACCTTTAAAGGCCCCTTCCAACTCAAATGATTTTATGATTCTCTGCTACAGGAGAGCTAGGTAAACCCTTTTTAGCTGATTTTGCCAGGGGCATAGCCTTACACTACCCTCCTCCAGGCTGACATTCCAGCATGGAGAGTCCACCAGCAGTCCTGGCAGAGCTCAGAGCAACTCTGGCATCCCTCATCACCCTGTGACCCTGTTTTGTGCAACTCTTTCCAAGCTAGAAGCATGATTTCCTGGTCTTACAAGTGTCTCCTGAACGCCTGCAAGCCCTGAGTTATACCACAGCCACCAGACCGAGCTCCCTCCTGGCATTTTGTGGGCGGCAGCAGGGAAGCTCTGCAGAGCATCCCACAGTGCTGCTGTTTCCCCTGCAATCTTCCTGCAGAGAAATCCCAACCTCCCCACTTCCCTCGTGCTGGACCTGGGACAGCACGTCCTCGCTTCCTGTGTTTGCCAGGCTGCTCCCTTCGTGTCAGAAACATCCCTAATCCCAGCAGGTGGCAGGAAGCTCTGCACCAGCATTCCCAGCTGCAGCTTGGGATCTGCATGAGCAGCAGTGGGAGACGATCGGTCTCAGCACACCTCCATCGCCAACTGACGGCCGTGCACTGGGAATAGGCGAAGCCAGGAAGCTGTAAATATTTTTCCTGAAAGCCTCTATTCTTGAAATGTCAGTCCTGCTGCAGCGCGTGGTTGGGTTCTTTGGAGGCAGGAGAAAACAGGAGGGTTGGAACAATACCTGACCTTTTCAGTGGTACGGTGAACTTACAGTAGAAGGACCCAAGAGGCCCAACCCTGCAGTAGAAAACTGCAACTGTCAGGTTGTGTTTTTCTTGGTGTTTTTCATCTGAGCTTTTTTTAGCCCAGTACATGGTTGATTTGTTAAATTTAATCTCCTCTGAAGGTTCCTCACTCAAACAAGTGCTAAACTAGTGACGTGGCAGAGTAGGGCATCTGGTCCATCAGCAGGAGTAAAAGGTGGAGAATTGGGCCTGACACCTCGTGTATGTCCTGATGAGATGTTGAAAGTCCTCCTGAAGTCCTCATTGCCCCTTCTTGAGCCTGAGGTCACTGTTATGGGGGCAGACAGACTTAGGGCATAATCCAGGTGTGACAAGGACTCTTATTCTCCAGAACTGGGGAGGAGGAAGCAGACCACCTCAAACTGCACTCATTCCACTGCTCCTGCTCTGGGACTGGGAGCTCGCCCAGCTCATGGCCTAGGAGCAGTTTTTCTATGTCCTGATTTTGAACAGGCTTTTAATAGGAGTGCAGTTATAGGGAAGATTTTTATTGTTAGCTCAGTAGATTAATCTCTGACATCAGCAGTCCTGGGTGATGAGGGTTGTTTCTCTGACTGAATTGGATTTCTGCATTAATCACGCTTGGCGCATTTCTGCGTATAAAGTGTGTATAAATTTGTATGCCGAGTCTTGCATGGGGTGGCTTTGAAGGCAGAATAATAGCTTTGGAATTGAATCTTCTAATGCTGTGGGCAGATTGTTAACAAAAATGAAGGCTTCTTGTGGTATAATTCATCCAAAACAATGGGCATTTTAAGGTCCCAGAGAGATTGCAATCAACTTTGGGACGTGTAGAGCTGATTGCTGTCACGCTGCCACCAGCACCGAGCCACGCGTGTGGAACGTGGCACAGGGAGCAGGTTATGGGCACTTAACCATATGCTGCTATAGAAAAAAGGTATTCTTCATCTTCCAGATGGAAATGGATTATTAACTCATCACAGTGTAGTGACATACTACAGCCAATTTAAACGCACAGTTGCCAAGCAACCCGTGATGTATGTACACGTGTGTATGTGTGTGTATATGCATGCTGTTTTGTATACACAAAATATTAGTGGTTACATATGCCCACGCAGTATCTATTTTGAAGACTCTTTCCCATGCATTTGAGGTTTTGAAGTTGCATGGGTTGAGTCCTGTGTTGGGCCTGGTGCTGGGAGTGTGGAACACACGCTTCCTTCCCCTGGTGCCCACAGTCACTGTGCTTCAGCTGATGAGAGGTAACTCAAACATCAGCTGTGTTCACATGAGGATGCACTTCCAAAGCTTCCCACAGTGTAAGTAGGAAACACCTACTTTGTGACCTTTCATCAGAAGCCATCCTTTCACAAAGGTACATCAGAAGATGAAAAAAGGGACCCAACCTTCCTTCCCTGCGTGATGTCATGTCACATCGTGTCCTCCCTTGCAAGGTTCTGATTCAGTTTTTCTCCTGCTGCAGGTACACGCTGCTTCCCAAGGGGGTCCTCCAGATTACAGGACTGAGAGCAGAAGATAGTGGCATTTTTCACTGCGTTGCAACCAACATTGCTAATGTGAAGTTCAGCCGGGAGGCCAGGCTCACTGTGTCAGGTCAGTACCAGCACACACTATCCTGGCTGCCTTTCCTTCTTTTCCTACCTGGTGCTGTTCTAGACCAGGACCATTTAAGAGAGCTTCAAGCTGAGAGCACTGAGAAGTGTTCTCTGTCTGGCAATAGCACTTTTCTTGTTCTGGATTAGTCTATTTGGTAGCAGACAAATCTGTCTCTTTGCCTTCAAATTAGTGCCAGTTTCTGGAAAGAGGGAGGACAGAGTGGACAGGAGTTACAGCAGCTTTACATTGAATAGATTCTTTTGGAGCTATGGAAGATTCATTTCCTTATGAGACATGGCCACTCTGGAAGTAATTGCAGCACACAGGGCGATCAATTATTTATCCAATAGGGGAATTATGTTCTGTAGGCTGTTTAGTGTTACACTGCAAACAAAGTGAGCTAACCTTTCTTTATGAAGATGAGAAAGAAAAGCCCTGAGCACCCCACACTGAATTGTGGCCTAGTTCTCCATCCAGATTTCAAGCAATTGGCAGAAAACAGGCTTTTCACCTCAGAAAGCTCCAGCTGAAGAAATGGCAGTGCCTTATGGTCCCTTCACAGGAAAGGGGCCCAAGTCATAGACTGGCTGCTCTTTTGTGTGCTGCTGGAGATACAGTGTGATAAAACTGCATTCAAACCAAAGCAACTCACATCCACACTTTGCATGTGCAGAAGTTCGATCATTTATGAGAGCGTGCAAACTGTCTCATGGAAGTGATGAGCATGAGCTCAGCAGAGGGAGGAAGAGGTTGCAAGCATGCTGCCCCATTTCCATAGCTGTGTCACACTCCTCTGACCTGCCAGTTGCCTATCTTCCATGTGGGACTCAAGCTGACCTCTTGGAGCCAAAGGAGCGATTTCTATACTTGATTTCAGATTGCTTCCTTCTGCTTAGGAGTTTCTTTGCCAGTCAGTCTTTTTAATTGGGAACACCTTAAGCCTCAGAAATCTGTTGATGTCTCAGTAGCTGCTCCTGTCGTAAGGAAGTGGGAAGTATTAAGTCATATTATACGACCCAGCCTCAGTGGTGAATGACACCATTGTTTCTCTTTTTACGAATCACACAGCCTGCTGTCACCCTCTCAGCCAGCTGCCTGCCCACTGATCCTGCAGCAGGAGGCTTACACCTGCACCCAGAGTCAGATGAGCTCCTGCAGACTGTACAAAAGCACTCCGGTGATGAATACGGGCTCAGTGCGTGCAGAAGGGCTCGGGCTGTGCCTCAGTTACCACACGTGAGCAGTGCAGTGGTAAATGCACTTTTGCATACTCGAAGCCCATTGAAAACACGGTGCAGTGGGTTAAATCTCAGTGGAACAGGTCTGTGCTCTGGATGTCTGCAAAGAGGAGGATGGCTGCTGCAGGGGAGGAAGCAGCCTGCTTGCAGCACATCCCTTCCTCTTGCCCACAGTCCTGCCTTGCAGCCCTTCTGATTGATTATTTTCAAGTGCCTGCTTAGCAGAGCAGCTCCCAAGGGGCCGCCTGCCTCTCGGTGCTGACACCTTTTCAGCACGAGCTGCATCTCTCTCTGCTGCCATCCCTTTGATCGAGATCTTACGGCCCATGCCATCACTGCTGAAGTGCCTGTCACTCCAACGGAGCTGGGGACCTCCCCTTCCTCTGCAATTGCTGCCAGTGGAGTCCCTGTGGACTGTGAGCATCAATGGAGGCATTTTCCCTTTCAGAAGAAATCCCCCTCACCGAGGATGAGAATTTGTGTCACTCCTTCCACCTCAACCCTGTATCCTGGCTGAAGGAGGAAACCTCCTCCCTGATGGCCAGGGGGATGGCCACATCCCTGCTGGGTGACAGTCCCCTCTGAGGACCCATGGGAGCTGGCAGCGATGGAAGCATCAGTCCCAGAGAGATGGTCAAAGTCTGACCAAACTCATGGAGCTGACCCCATGCCTGGAAGCCTGATTGCATATGTAGGACTCAGGGTATAAATCAAAGAGCGTGATTCCTTTGTTGTTGTTGGCAAAATGGAGCATTCTATAAATTCTGCTTTGGTCTCAGCTCCTGTTTGCTGATATTCTTGGGTGACCTTGGACAATCTGTTTCATCTTTCAGTGTTTTGAAACACTGGAATTTGTATATAATACAATGATAATATCGTATTATTCTAAGCGTGAACATTCACTATTGTGATTTAGAACAATAAATTTACATGGATTTTAAAGGCACTCTGAGATACTGAGGGGGAAGGTATTGTTTTTCAGATCTCTTGGGGTTAGCCAACCGGTCATATGAATTTATTGTGCGTTCTGGTTCTCATAAAAAAAAAATCTACATTTTATGGCTTGCAGTGAAATGCATTCAATGAGAAAGTCAGCTCTTAAGTCACACCAACACGGTGATTTTTTTTTTTTCCTGCATTTTGCCCATTTAGACACAACCTTGGAGCTTTTTTCCTGTAGGGATGATGATCACACGAGCCACTGTGATCCACGCTGGCCCTTTGGACTGCTGTGAAATGCCCTTGCTCTGAAAGGGTGACCCTAAAAAATGCAGGAAGAAAGGGGATCTTGGAGAAAAACCCTTGCAGATAGGTTTTGGTGCAGCAATGTGGGACAGTCCCTGCGCTGCAGCCCTGCCCATGGCAAACCTCTGCACCCACTCCCCAGTGCCCCATCCTGCTTGGGGGGGGATCAATCCATGTGCTTTTCTCTGCAGGTGTTTTTCACAGAGCATTTTTTGCCAGCAGCAGCTGTCAGACTGTTTAAATTCCTCAAACATTGCTTGACCTCAGCATTTCTGGAGTGCAACCCAGCTCTTGTTGGAAATGAGGGCATGAAGACTAATGAGGAGGCTGTCAGCATTCTTGTTTGCTGATGGAAAACTGAGAATATCTCCTTTAATTCCTCTCTTACTTTCTTCTGAAAAAAAAAAAGGGAGCTTTGGGGCAGGAATAAGGCACTTTCTGGGGACACCAGAGGCTCAGCTATGACACAGGGTGATTGCTTTGTCCACAGCCTCCTTTTGCCTGGTGAAGCATGATTTGTCTCTTCTCCTTTGCCTCTGCTGGTCCCAGTGTCCTTGTACCAGAGCTTTTAATATGGATCCAGAAGTTGGACTTGATGATCCTTATTGGTCCCTTCCATGTCAGGAGATTCTACGACTCTCTGATCTTCTTGGGTGAGGGGTTTTGTTCTGGGGTGCTGCTGTAGTGCAACCGTGTGTTTGTGATCACACTGTGAGCAGTGTTAGTGCCATAGCTGTCCCAGAGCAATGTGACATAACCCTGCCTGCACCCAGTTACACCAGAGTAAAGAGAAAGGAGAAGGGAACGAGCACCCTACAGTCTGCAGCCAGCAGAGCAGTTCCCTTCTGTCTGCCGTACACACGCAGGGGCCAGCAGGGCTGCTGGTGGCTGGGTCACATGGCTGAGTTATCCCCAGAAACATCAGTGCACTCTTAAAACACATCCACACTGCCTCACAAGCACTGCAGTCCTCTTGTTTTGTGTATTCCTCAAATCTATTCAGGGGGGCACCGCGTTGTTTGTGTATAGAGGATGGACGGAGCCCTGTGTGCTTCCATCAAACGTCGGATGCTGCGAGGCCACATGGATGCCTTCTGACGATGCTTCTGTCCTTGCAGGCTCCCACTCCACCGTTTACAAGGACCCCATGATTCTCGTTGGACCGGAGAACCTCACGCTGACAGTGCACCAGACCGCAGTGCTGGAGTGCATCGCGACGGGCAACCCCCGGCCCATCGTGTCCTGGAGCCGCCTAGGTGAGCCCTGGGGTGATGGATGTCTCCCCACTGCCATCACATGGGAAGCAGGGAGTGCCACTGGCTATCTCAGCAACAAGTGATTCCCTTTTCCCATTTCTGCAGTGATTAATTGTATGCTTGAAATGCTTTTTATCTTCTTGTCTACACTCTGCTTTTTCTCTCTGCTAAGACGCTGTTTTAGCTGTTAGGGAGTGGGCTGGTTCAACCTGTAGATGTATCGTGAAAGGTGATAATTTTATCTTTCCCCAAATGACAGCGTCTTCTTCAGCTGCATCAAAAACATCACCACTGTTGGCCCCAGAGAAACGAAATCGTACACAAACATGTCTTCCATGTAAAGCAGGCTTGAAAGAAACTTGCTGTCTGTTCAGAGGACTCTATAAAAGCAGAGAGAGCTTAAGGTAGCACGTCTGAAGCTCTGAAAAAACAGATGCTCGCTGCTGGGGTCAGTGATATTCTTTAATCGGCGTGGAAACCAGAGCCAGTATCTGATGGCATCATACAAGCAAAATGTAATGTTTTTCCCAGTCTGAAAGCAAGGGTTATTTTAGGCACTAACTGGGATACTAGCTCAGAAAATACTTTGTGCAGAGCAACGCTTCCGTTGCCCAACAGGCATCTGTGCTGAGCAAAGAGCTGAGGGCTTTTGATTTTGTCTTCTGGAGCTTGTAACTCTGTGTGAGCATGCTGTGGGGTTGGGTTCAGTTAGCATTTCCCAAGGTCTGTAATGTTGTGTTGTTTTTAGAAGCTAATCTCCTGGAGTCACCCCAAGTGGCTCTGAAGCACAAACAGAGATAATCTTGTCCTGTGCCGCTCTGTTGGGTGTGGGGCCTCAGGACCATGCTGCTGGGGTCAAGTCAGGCTCATGGGAGGAGTGATGTCCCACAGCAGAGCCATCTGAGAGGGCACCAGACATGTAGCCAGAAGCAGTCACACAGTTTCTCCACGCTTGCCCTCCTTCTCACTTCCCCTGGTGGACTATAAAATCAACTCGTGTCTGCCACTGACTGCTTTTTTCCCCCAGAGCCATAACCATCAGACTGATGCTGGTTTAAAAATTCCCCAGATGAGCTCTAGCACTGTTTTGGTTCTCTTGGACACAAAGCAGCTCTACGTTAGCGCTCAACTATAATAAACTACGTTATAATTGCCTTAATTATAAGTGCTTATTACCTTCTTCAAAACACTTGTCTCTACAGAGCAGTGCAATAATGAAGATGTAATAGCTTCATGCTAGGTTTGTCTGCGTGGTGTGAGCTCAGCGTTGCCTTCCACCAAAAATAAACACCCCTTGCGGCAAAGCAGCGGATTTAGAGCTGCTGAATGGGAAGGAGATCTCATTACTTTCCCTCCCCTTCAGTGTGAATGTTCCATGTCCAAAGGATGACAGTGTCTTCATAATATTTCACCAGCCTCAACAGCGACGTGGCCTGCAAGGCCCTCTGATGAGTCTTCGGGCTTGTCATCTCTTGATGACAGTAGTGATTTCAGAAGCACTTTCCTGCCTTCGTCCCTTCCCAGAAATGATAGGAGCCACGACCATGAAGTCTTAGAGATGTGCTGCTGATTTGGCAAGAGGCCTGACTAAATTCAAACAAAAAAGTCAGTGGCAGGTGGCAACCTTTCCTGCTTGGTGGAGGGAAAGAGTCGTGGCATTGCTGCTCTGCCAGGTGTGTGCCCAGGGTGTGTTGCCATTTTGGAGGCTCTGTTTCAGCCCGTTTGCTCACAGTTTTGATGTTGTGGCATTTCTCCTATTGGAAAAGAGCAAAAGGAACAATTTTGCTTTTACAGCTTTCTGTTGCAAGGGGAAGCAAGCCATAAAAACATTTGCACGTTCTGCTTTGCCTGTGCTAAAATCTGGCCAGTTTTCAGTAGGAAAGGCAGCTTTATTTTTCCTGAAGGAAATCATTCAAATTCTGTGCCAGTTTTTGACTGTCACACAATCAATTTTGAATTTAATTTCCTTGGGAATATGTTGTAGCTCCTGACCACAAACAGAATTCCTGTGTGTCGCGGTGCATGAAATGTCAACATTCATTAGAGAGAAGGCTCTGGGAGAAATGTAAAATCATTAAGAGTTTGTTCAGGGAAGATAGGGCTTTTCCTTTTCAGAGCTGTGCACTTCAGGCCTGGACCTGTATGTGTGCACAAATGAATATCCTGGGCACTTACTGCAAAGCCTTTTCAACGAGTGACGATTTTAATGTATCCTTACCCTTTAACTGACAGGCCACTGAGCTGGCCTCCATAAAAGGTACCAAGGCAGAATAATGCACTATTTAGAGAGATACAGAAAAGTGAGGTGAAAAAGAAAAGACAGTGATTATCTGATACAGGAGTTGTCAGAAAGGGGCACACAATGGGAAGGAAATTACTAAAGAGGGAGCCATTCAAGAAGTAAACTATACAACAATTGTAGGAGCCAATTAATTGGTAACTTATTGGACACAGAAGCTTGCAATAGATGGCTGACTGGTTGACAGGAGCACCGTTCCTGTAAGTGTTTAGAAATAATGGAGTAAATTTCACCACTTCACATACTGAATAGTCAACTGTTGCAATGTACTCTAAATATGCTAATCCGCTGTGCCCAGTGTCCGCTGGAGCAGGAGACCCATGTGCCTAAAAAGTGGAAGGCTACTATGGCACAATACAAAGAAATCACAAAAGACCTAAATGATCAACATTAGGAAGTTGTTACTGTCTTTCTACTTGCTATTTATAAAAGAAAGGCGTTTGTGTTGTTGCATATTCATATCGCCTGGCATGTTTGAACAGGTCCTCGTAATTGGTACGAGTGTGCCAATCACTTCTTAGCAGGCAGAGAAAGGACTCCAGGAGGCATCGTGTACACCTTGGAAAAATAAATAATGCAGCTCCCAAACTCCAGGCATCCTCCATCCTCCTTTGCTCCAATAGGAGCCCCTAGTTTTCCACTGCCAGTCGTTCTTTGGGAGCATCTCCCACTGGGAGGACACTCCAGTGGATTCATCAGTTGCTTGGCTGCTCTTCTCATCCTTCATCTCTCTTCAGTTAAGGACTGATGAAAATAATCTGGTGGACATTTCCCCCTTGTCTGGCTTGTTTTCAGCTCTCAAATGTTCTGCTTTTGACTTCATAAGGGAAGGTCATAGTAAACGATCAGCAGTTTGAAGCCTGGAGAGATGTCTTGTTGATGGGGCAGCTGTGCCAGGAAAGTGGGTTCTCAGGGTCTTAATCCCTTGATCAAAGCCTGTTCTGGTCTCCCTGCAAGAAAAGCAAGGTTAAAATAGATGTCAGTCTTTGCAGAGTGGATGTGAGACGTCAGTCCCTCTGCATAGCCCTTCTGCAAAGTGCCAAGCTTCCAGGGTGCAAAGGATTTCTTGCTTAAGTGCTCTGTATTATTTGTATACCTTGTCAGTGTCATCAAGTTAGACTTGATATTAGCTGAAAACCTTCTAACTGATCCCAGGGTGGCTCAGGTTGAGCTGGTTTGGGTTCCAGAGCCCTTTCCATGCATTTTCCTGAACTCATCACAGCTTTGTGAGGCTTCATGGCCCTCCCTCATGTCCCAGCCCTCCCATTGAGGTTCAAGAGGCTCTTTACCCTCAAAGCAAGTAGTGGAAGGAGCTGGGAAAGTGTAGGTGTTATGCTAGTAGCCCTTTGCAGGACTTTCTGGAAAACAGCAATGGAGTGAGAAACATACAGGCTGATCTGCAGCAGGGATCCTGTGTGGCTGTGCTCTTGAATCAAACAACAGTTCCCTCGGGGCTTCTGGGCTCACAGGGCTTTGTTCTTCAGGGAAATGAAAGATGCTGGGTTGACAGGAGATGTTTCTTCAAAGCATCACGCTTCTAATTAATACTTGGAGCCAGAGAAGCAAGTGAGGAAGTATCAGTGCAGGTATTTGGGCTGTGTGGAGTATCTGCTGCAGGCTGGGACTGTCGGGCTTAAATTATGTAGTGCATGATAAATAATACAGTAAATCTACTGACATTCAAGTCACATTTCTGTGGTGTTTCTTAAGGCAGTGATGGGATCAAGTATGGCTGCTTCACGTTTTCACTGATCCCATCCCTCCCTCGAGAGGCAGATTTGATTTTTACACCCATTGTAAATACGGGCTTCCAAAAGGTCCAATTTAAAAGATGAAATCACGTTCAATTTGTATTTAATTCAGACCTCTTTACACTTCAGTTCAAATGATGTTTGAAGGAAATGGTTCCTTCTTATTGCTCATTAAATGTGGGACAGGTCATGTTTTATTGTCCTTTTTATGACTAAGCCATTTACTGCTGCAGTGGCTTGGCCAGCTATGTGATCATTTAATCATTTAATGACATTGTTTTTCTCTGTCTAGAAGACCCCGGCATTTTTCTTTGCAGTGCAAATAATGAAATAATCTAGCATTGCCTGCCTAATGAAGCAAGGAAACCTTGAAGTTTAAAAAGTTCCTGAAAAATAATACAAAGAGCACAGCAGGAGAAATGTTTATGAAGTGCTCAGTAGCTTTTGGACCATATTTTACCATGATGGTGGTGGTCTGAAATGGGATCCCTCACATGAACTGCTCTCACTGCTGCTGCCAGAGGCACGAGCTTCCCATCCCATCCCATCCTTGCCCGGTGGATCCATGTGTCTTGATGGTTAATTTGTCCTTCCTTCTGAGGGCTGCACTGCCTCTGTTTTCCCAGTCTGTCCCAGAGCCTGTTGGTTATCCAAGGGATGCAGTCCTTATAGGGATGCATAATCTTTATTATGCAAAGCATGAGTTTAGTTCTAAAGCATACTATTGCAGAGCAACCTTCCTGAGGTCCTCTGGTGCTGATGGATCCCAGCAACGCTTCTGCCTGTTGGATGATATTGAACTTGGAGGCAGGCTGGAGGATTGCTCCCCAGCATCGCTCAGAACTGGCCCACAGGCATGGAAACCAGACAGGATATCTCAGGGCATTCCCCGTTTGCATTGCTTCCTACAGAGCAATTCAGGTTTTATTGGGTTTCTTCAGTTTCCTTGGTAAAACTATGGCACAGACCAGCAGAGCTCCTGGGAGGAATTTTTGGATGAATGTTTCTTTTTCCTAACCACAGCTTTGAAGTGCAAGGCACAGACTCTCCTATTGGGGAGCACACACATGTGGAGGACTCTTGGGGTCTTCAGATGGGGTGATCTTCAAGGATGGTTCTTGCTTCTAAGCTCTGAGCACCTCCATGAACAAAGGCAGGAGAGGAAGTGGATTCCCAATTCCCATCAGAGGAAAGTGTGCTCTCTTTAACTGCTGCTCCAGGGAGATGAGTCCCCCGCCTTGCCCCTCTGCTCAGACACCCTGACGTGCTAGGAGTGATTTAGAGCCACCTTTGTCAGACAGTGTCTTAAAACACAAACCAATGAAACAATAAAAAGCAGTAGCCTGATACTAATGAAACACATTGTAATTAGAGCTGGCTGGGAGTTTTCCAGTGAAAACAGGCTTTGTTGGAAAAAGGCAGATTCTCTGATACTGAACTATTTCGTGTTAACCTTCGAGTTTTGAAAACACTGCTCTGCAGCCATTCTCCTTCAGACCCAGCACTCAGAATGAAGGCACCCCTTCCCATTGCCCTTCCAAGCCAATGCAGCCGAGCAGGTCTAGCTGTCCAGGTCAGAGTCTGGCTCCTGGCTAATTCTGCATACTCAGGAGTTCACGAATTGAAAATCCAATGTTCATACATTTTCCAAAAGCAGTAGACAGATCCACCAAGGGTTAGCAGATGCAAATGCTTCACTTCTGGCTCAGGAAATCCACAAGTCATACATTGCTGGTGGCTAGGGAAGTGCACCAGGGTGTTTGCATGCTTTCCACAACGTCTCAGTTGGAAACAGAGCTGGCGGATCCTTGGTCAGTTCAGTGTAAGAACCTACGATTTCATTTGGTTTTACTGCTCTGTTGAAAAGCATTCTGGGAACTTCATCTTAACCTGAACATGATGTGAAAGATTCCTCATCTCCTGTGATGGTATTTTGGTTTTCCAAGCAGCACAAAGTGTGGCTTTGGGCTAACACTTAACTGAGAATCCTGTTTTTCTCCAAAGGCAGTTCTGCTAAGAGCATCAACTAAAACACACTGACTTTGCTTGGCAAATTGGAGTAACACGGCAAGGTACCGCGCTGTGAGTACTTGGATTGGATCTCAACAAAGGCTGTGCCCTGGAGAATTTCACACAAAGGCCCAGAGTGCAGCTCTTTCTCTTTCTTACAGATGGCCGCCCGATTGGTGTGGAGGGAATCCAGGTGCTGGGGACAGGAAATCTCATGATCTCAGACCTCAGCGTGCAGCATTCCGGCATCTACGTGTGCGCCGCGAACAAACCTGGCACTCGGGTGCGAAGGACTGCTCAGGGCAGGCTCGTTGTACAAGGTGAGCACAACAGGGGTGACACAATTGCAGAGTGGTGATGCTCGTGTGCTTTGCACGGCCTCTGCGTGTCCCTGGTGACAGGTTGGGTTGGGATCCTCTGATGGTGTCAGGCTTCTTTTCGAGATGTGGGTTTCTGGGTGGGTGGAAGTCTCTGTGTCCCACGAAGGTGAGTGGTAACTTGAACTGAGGCTTCAGCTGCAAGAGTTGCAGCATCTTAGCACCTCATCACAAATACAAGATGCAAATATCTTAGCAGACTTCAGCTGTCACCCGTACATCTCAGCAGAAAGCACAGGCTGAATTAGCCAGATTTGTCTCTTAATGCCTGCGTGGTCTTAGTGATACAGGGATGTGGGCACCATTCTCATATTGGACAAACCTGCATTACTCATGCAGTGGTGTTCAGGAGTGCATATGGCACAAATAAAACTTATGCCATTTTCAGGAAGTCAGCAAGACTGTTTGCTGTAGCAGTCAGCACTGCATCTGAGCCTCTTGCTTCAGTGTGAGTAAAGCCCCATTTGGGGTTCATGCTCAGAGAATGCAGGCTGCCCCTCTTCCCCACAGCAACTGTCCAGAAATGTCACTGTGAGAGGGTGATTCAGCCCAGAGTAGAGTTCAGCACTGAAGAAACGAAACAGATCCCCTGCACATGCTCTGTGCAACCAGTCTCCATGGTGAGGGGAGCCAGGCAAGTATTTCAGAAGGCAAACCCAGCTGGCAGTGTGCTCTGAATGGCAGTAATCCGCCCCTGATTACAGGCACTCACCTCCTCTTCAAGCTAGTCCACTTAAAGCATCGTGCACGCTCTCATCAGTTCACTCATTAACTATTGACTGATGATATCCTGAATCTGAAATTATACACCTCCTGCTGGAGCGAGCTAATTGAACCTTTCATGATGGTGATGGGGAAAGTGCCCTGCTCCAGCCCTGATGCTCACCTGACAGGACGCGAGAGCGGCTGCGGTGATCTGACACTGCCTGCAGTCCCTGTGTGCTGGCATCCTTACTCCCTTTGGCCTTGGGAGCAGTGCAGAAAGGGAACTTGTACAGGGCTGAGTGATCCTCCTGGGTCCCAGGTGCTGGCAGGAGGTGAGAACTTGCCATTTCTTTTGCTGCTGCATTTCTGAGTGGACTGTGAAATGAGCACTGCCAACTGGCCTGGGAGTTTTCTTTTCAAGCAACGTGGCCCAGGCATTGAGAACAACCCAAGCATTGAGAAAACCTCACTGTACTGACACAAACCATTTTGAGCTGCTGCAAGATGGCTCTGCACATGCTGCATGTAGCAGAGGCTTTGAACCCGAGCACAAAGCTGATTTCGAGGTAGCAGACAGGCAGAGCCAGAAGAAATTACTTGAAAAATCTATTATGTTGTAAAAATGCAGCTATTAGATACACTTGACGGTTCCAGTTAGCAATTGGAGGAGAAGGGAGAGAGTAGCACAGCTTCTCAGTGCTGCAAAGCAGTCTCTCTGGGAGCTGAACATCGGCCCCTGAGCAGCAGCAGTTTGTTTAGGGTGGGATTACAGTGGATTTTCACCTGGGAAACCAAGATGAGAATCTGTTCCTAAAAGGGCCACCAGAGCCCAGCCTCACTGTACAGGAGAGTTGCTTCTGTGTTGGGGATGAGCAGAAAAGTGGGCAGTGGGAATATACTTCGTGCAGCCCTTCTGGACATGAGCTGCACTGTACAAGAGTTGAAGCAGTGTTGTCATCTGTCCGATGTTGAGGGGTGCTGTCCTTCCCCAGGCAGGCAGCTGGGCCTTGCTCACCCTCCTTCTGGAAGCAGCTCCTCCATCTGAATCCCATTTTGCCCGAATTTTCCAGCTGAGAGGTACAAATGATTGCAGTTCAGGTTTGTCTGGGAAGCCAACACCGGTAATGACTGATGTGGGAGACTGATTTAATCTTTGTTGAGATGTCAGCGATGCAGATTACATCCATAAAGAGAAGAAAAGCCAAGAACAGGCTATCAAAAGCCTGGTTGGAGAGGAAGTTAGCACCAGGCTAGGACAATGCCAGCATCCTCAAAGCACTCCGGGCCAGGTACTTGCTGCCTTTATGCAGGGCCCTTGAAGTGCCTGCAGGCACAAATTAACTTGCCCTGCGCCTTTTGAAAGAGGCACGTTTTATAGGTGGGAAACACGGGCAGAAAGAGCAGTGTTTCCTGTTGTAAGGCGAGGGGGGCTGGGAATGAAACCCCATCCGCCCTTCTGCTGCCACCTCCGCCCCACTGCGGGATGCCAGAGTCCCCATTGCAGCAGCCAGAGGTGCCTTGTCGCAGGGCTCTGCTTTTCCTCCAGCTTTTTGCATTGCAGGCTCTCCTTCAGATCATCTTATTATCTTCCTGGGAATTCCTCCTCCCTTCAGAGGATAAGGCCTCAATCCCCCCCGCTCCCTCCCTCCCTCCTTGCCCTCCCCTGGCCATTTAGGCTCCTTTGATCTCTTTTGTAAGGTTCTCACACAAGAAAGTTTCCATTTTCTCTTCAGATCCCAGTGCAACCATTTGAATATTGCTTTGTGCTGGGCTGCCAATGGAAGTCTCCCAGGGGAGCAGTGGAAGGGACAAACCCGAGCGGGGCATGCGTGTGTGCAGTGCAAGGGAAGAACAGGCTTCGGTGGCAAGGGGGGAAAAACATATCAAAGCACTTTCTCCCTACCTCCTGTGCAATCTTTTGTGCTTTATTATGTGTTTGGTGTCATAACAAACTGATGGGCTGTGAATGGCCAGATGGTCACCAATGTTCTCCACTCCACGCTTCATTTCCTCCTGAAAGCTCCGCAGAAAAATGAGAGCCCATCTCATAAATGAGTGCCCATCTTAAGGACGTGGGTTTTGAAGGCTCTGCTGACAATGGTTGCCTTGTTCATGGTGTTTTCTGCTGACAGAACAGGGCATCGCTCCTCGGTCCAACAGATCAGGCCTTTGCTGCTCTTGCTGGTGTTTCCTCCATCCCCGTGCTGTGTCGGTGTTGCTGCAGGGCTGAGTTTGCCAGCAGATGTGCTGCACTTGCTGGCTGAAATTCATGCTGCAGAACCAGCCCCTGCGACCTGCAGTGTGGGTCAGCATGCCCACCTGCCTGTTTGCCTTCCCGAGGAAGGCAGCTGAGCTGGGACCTCGGATCTCATCCGTTAGGATGGTGTACTGAGCTGTGGTGCTGGAGCCCCCAATGTGTCCACCTCCCTGGTTGGGCCGTGCCCACTTCCCAGCAGATGTGGCCACGGTTCGTTCTGTGTTTGGCCCCAGCTCTGCTGCCTTAACAGTTACTCACAGAGGCATCTGCACGTCCTCTGTAGGCAGTGGAGAGAGGCAAAGTGAGGGGCAGTTCTTTATCTTCTGTCATCTGATGCTGTGCTTGACCGACTTCCCCGCTGACCCGTCTTCTCCTTTATAACCTCCTTGTGCATTCTGGAAGCCTAATTTATGAGGTTTTGTTGTTCCTAGATTATTCTTCCTCCTCTTCACCCCAGCCTCCCTCCTTTAACCTATGACTGTAGCTAATTGAGAATTAATGACTGCTTAGTGTTTGGGTGCAAGGGGCACTGGCACCTCAAATTTCACTGCAATAAAGACTGCACCCCAAACCAGTGCCAGGGCCGGGGCTGCGTAGAGAGGCTCCCCATTATCTGAGGGCCAAGGGCTGGGAAGAGTTGGAGCCAGCCCCGTCCTCCCAGTGCAGTCTGCTGTTACAGTGCACCTTTGTACCATCACAGTTTGTTGGGCACAGGAAAACCTACTGCAGCACTTCGTTAACAATTCTGAGGGTGGGATTAAGTGTTACTGCTTTTTGATACCAATGTAATGCCCTTAAATATTCATTAAAATGTGTTTAAAATGGTCCCCTCCCTCCCAATAAGTCCTGAAGGATCGACGTTCTGGTTTCCTCATCCCACAGAAGCAAGAGCTGGAGCCTGCCCATTCCTCTGGATGGAATCCTCTGTTCTCTAGAGTGATCTTCATTAAGGTTTATGTTAAGGGGACTCAGAGATGCTTCCCCTCACCACCTGCAGTGGCCTTTTGGCTGTAGAGTGGAAGGAGGGCACTTCTGTGGCTGCTGTGCCTCGACATGCTGAGCACTGATGAAATGCTTTGTTAATTATGAATGAAAACGAGGCAGGTTTGTGCTGCTGTTCCTTTCTTTCCACTGGGGGGATTGAGTGCAGCCTCAGTAAGTTTGTAGATGACACCAAGCTGGGAGGAAGCGTTGATCTGCCTGGGGGTAGGAAGGCCCTACAGAGGGATAGATGGGCTGGATCTATGGAAATGCTGCACTGAGGGACATGGTCCATGGGGATGGGTTGGGGTTGGTCTTGGTGGTCTTAGAGGTCTTTTCCAACCCTTTGGTATGGAGTGAGCCAGCAGTGGGGTCCTTAATGAAGCTGTCCTCAGATGGCCATGCCCTTCCTTAGCACTGCGTCTGAGCACTGCAGATGTGACTGCTGAGCCCATATGAAAGCCAGGAGGTATACAGCCACTTGCAGAATAATTGTTCCTGCAAAACCGTGCCAGCACAAAACAGGAGGCAGGAGGTTAAGGAAGTCTTGAAAATCAAGTCCCTGATGTGGTCTGCTATCCTGGTATGCCACAGAGGGGAAGAGGATCTCATCCCCATTTGTCCATGCTTCCAGTTTTATTGAACCCATCCTGAATTTTATTTTAATTTATAAGCCTAGGGGGAAAAACATGGCAAGGAAAAAGAAGGACAAAGCATCGATCAGCACCTAGTGAGGTTTAGCAGGAGGTTCTGAAAATATGTGTCCATCAGGTTGCTGAGCTCAGGTTCATTAGAAGACCCGAGTGCCAGACAATAAACTCTGCTGGAGGACACCTCCTATTGCTAACATAAGTCAGGGCTGCCATGCTCTGCTTCCCTTTGGTTATGAAAAATGAAAGAAGGGGTTCCTTCAAGGCACATGAGCTCTTCAATGAGTTTCTGTGTCTTTCTGCTTGCAGGACTTGCAACCCATGACTTTGCTCTTAGAGACAGGCACCTTTTGGTGCACTTTGGCCTTGCTGCAGTGGTAGTGATGCTGCTTCCTCTCCTGGATGCACCTGGGGAAGAGCTTCGTCATGCTGTGTTGTCGTAGCCAACCCCTGATTTTTGTTTTGGGGTATTTTTGGCCATGAACCACGAGGCTCTGCTCTTGCATGCCTGCTCCTGCTTGCAGCTTGCACCCAGCCAGCACATTTTGCTGGACCACTCTGCTCCTTCCTCCCATCCCCACATCTCACACCAGCCCCGCGCTTGGAGTGGCACTGAGCATTTCTCCCTGGATGATCTTGCTTTGGTCTGAAAAATTTAACGCCAGCCATCCACTGTGTGACACTGGTTGGTAAATTCATTACGGGCTCATGCCTCTCATCTGTTTGTCTTCATTGTGGCTGCTGCTGGTTCCACCTGATTTTAGGTCTCAGCAGCAACGTGGTGTATATTTATCACTTTGCCCTTTGAGGCGTAACTGCTTGAATAAACTCGGCGTGTTGGCAGTGTCTTTCAGACCCTGCTTTCTGTAGGCTGCTGTGCTGTTTTATTCTGATAAATGATTTTAAATCTATTCAGAGCTGCTGGGAGGGGGAGAAATCGCTTTCTGTTTACAAATCTGAAGGGAAAAAAAACCCGTTTGGTTATGAGGTTACAGTGATTACAGGCTACACAATCTCCTCCAAGGCTCAGCAATTCCAGAAGGGTCCCGGGCTGCAGATCTGGGGTAAAGAGAGCTCCATTTTGTGTGTTATTTGCTGCCTATGCTGTGGCTTGGCCAAATGTCCCTGGATCTGACAATAACAAGTACTTTCTTTCCCCATCAACTCAAGAAAATGCAGAGCATGCTGCAAGGTCGCTTTTCATGCCAGAATAAAGTGAAATCATCCTGACTTCTTGCTCCTTGCAGCTCCTGCAGAGTTCGTGCAGCATCCCCAGTCCATCTCCAGGCCCGTAGGGACCACGGCCATCTTCACATGTGTGGCCCAAGGGGAGCCCCCCCCACAGATCACTTGGCTGAGGAATGGGCAGATCCTGGAGACGAGCGACCACATCAAGCTGAAGAATAACAACAGGTAAGTGCCACGGTGGAGGGCACTGTCAGCCTTGAGTTGCCATTCACAAAGGATTGACATCACCTACCTGATGGCCCAGAAATAGCTGTCACTGCAGGTCTATTTCACATTATTTAGCTACAAACATGGGATCAAACTGAGTAAAGAGGATGTTGGCTCACACTGGCTTCAGCCAGTGGAACCTGGCAGCCATCCTCATCCTCTTCTGGGTATTTCTGGGAGGGCCAAATGTTGTCCCTGACACTGGCTGGGGCACCACACTCACTCCACAGTGGAGGAGCCCATACACTGACCTGCCTGGTTGTGCAAATGCATTTCCCACTGTTTGATGTATTTGCATAGAAGCTGGCTGTCACTGAGCTACAGCCTTTTATCTCACCAGGGAAGAGCATTTTCTCTGAGTACTAAATAACTGCATTTCCATACGAGGGGATGGGGATGTTTGTACTGCGCAAATGATACGGTGGGATGCACTTAGTGTGAAAATTGCAAGTTGACAACATATTTCCCATGGAAATAGCATTGAACAATATGCTGAAAAATAACAGTACCTGTGTTGTAAACCTAAATTATTGGTAGAGGTTTGCAATCTGTAGTGTCATAGAGCTGCTGTCTGTATTGATTCGTGTGACTCACGAATACAAGTCCACCTCGATGGAAAGTTCAGACTGGGTGGGAACCAGCTCGTGTGCTAGGAGGAACAGGGGTTTTATTTCTCTGAGGTCCTTTGTAATGTAGCCTTTTGCTTTCAGGATTGAGAATGTTTTTAAGCTTTGTTATAGGAAGGGTGGAAGGATGTGAATTTCAAGAAGGATAAGGTGTGAATGGTGATGATTTCTTGATCAGTGGAGGGTTTTTCCATGCTGGGAATTTTTAGGAAACTTGAGTGAACTCTGTGCATGTGCTTACATTCCAGCCTCATGCTGGTATAGCTCACTGCTTGGCTTTCAGAGGCATGTTTGCCCTTTACAATACGAACAGACCAGAAATGGGAGAAAGGAAATCAGTGTGTCCCCTTGTACTGACCAGGAGGCAGAGTCATGAGAGACCAGAGACTTCAAAATCCGTGGCAGAACTCACACCGAGTCCGGATCTGGGTCTTCCCCTGGCGCCCTGCCTGTGAAGTCATTCCTCCTCCCTGTTCAAGGAAGGCAAAAGCAGGCTCTTCAATCATGGCCATCACTCCCGACTAGGTTCTGTTGCCCAGAGCTGTGCTCCACGTGCCTGTTAACTGCCACATGATGAACATGTCTGTAATCGTTTTCTTATGGCAATCATTTAATGCAATTTAGCTTCAGCCTTTTCCATTGCAAGCACAGCGATCAGATTACACTGCATCTGTCACAGGCCAGGGGAGCTCAACCAGTTCCTGGGCTCAGCTGATGTGTGGCATCCTCTGAAGCTATAGTAATGCAGTTGTAAAGCAGAGCCCTAAGGCCATTGCATTTGACAGTGTTGAACTTTTGGCTTCTGTTCCTCCACTTTTGGTCTACTCCAACCCTCAGCTTCGGCAGAGTGTCCATGCCTGGCAGTTTCCAAAGCTGTCAGTCTGAAAAATGATCTTGCTCGGCCAGTGTGACATTTTCCTCCATGAACTGGAGGAAAAGATTGACCACTGTTTCTTCCTGAGCATTTTTGAGTTGTCCTTTGTTTCTTTCTCTTGGGCATGACTAAGTCCAGTTAGTTCCAGGCAGAGTCGGTCTGCGATTATGCCCTGGACTTATCAGTCTATTGAACTTGGAAAATATTTGCCCATGTAAAGATAGATCACAAATCTACCAGTAATGAAGCTACTAAAGTGCACCATGAGCTACTTAATTAGATTACATGGTTTTCTAGAAAATTCATTTGGATTAAAAGTCTGCTTAATATGGCAATAAAGGTCTGAATGCCCCCAAAGGGATTTTTAGGAAAAAAAAAAAGAGTAAATCATTCCCAAATCATACCATGTGCTAATTGATTGCAAAGTGTATCACTCAGAGCAACCTCATTCTTGCAGAGAAACCCAACTAGAGGTGAGGTCCAGACCTGCAGTCTTCGAAGTAGAAGCCTTGGCATGGATCCTCCAGCTGTGCCTGATAAATTCCTCTTCCCTCGTGGTCCCTCCGATGTGAATCCTCACTGCCTGGTGTGGTGATGGTTTCTTGACACATTAGCATTAAAGATCAGCCTTCTGCTGTGCCCTCTCCGGAGGTGGTTGTTGTGTTTGGAAAATGCCAGCTGCGTGGGAACAAAATACCCAATCGATGATTAGCAAAAATCAAAAGCAGTTCTGGGATAGTGGATAATTGTTGATGAAAAATGCATGAAGGCTCAGGTGTGGGGAATTGTGGGGTTTGCCATTAAAAGCTGTGAATAAGAATCACTGGAGGGGCTGATGATGGGGGTTGTCCTGCCATGTGATCCCTGGGTTGGGGATGGGGTTATAGGGTGTCGGAGGGATGCTGTGCTGAGCCCTGCCCTTGGTTCAGAGCTGCAGTGCTGCCTTTGTTTTTGATTTGGATCAATTGTGATCCCAGTGCTCTGGCCTGAGAGAGAGAGAAATTGGCATTTCCAGCTGCATTCCCACCTGGCACCACCAACACAGCCCTAAAGCAGATGGATTGCTGCAGCAGGAAGGGGTGGCTGCTGCATGTATTAGTTGTGAGCTTGTGTAAAACCACGCTTTTTAGGTTGTTACTTCAAAACGTACAAGGGAGCATGAAATAGTACCCAAATTACTGCTCTGAAAGCTTTATTGCTTTTCTTCTTTTAACCCGATCATGTTCAGGGGGATAATTTTCAGCCCAGAAGTGGGGTTTATATTGCCATAATAGCAAGGAACAAAGGCTAACATCTTCAGAGAAGGCAGGCTCTAAATATTGATTTTCCAAGAAGATTTTATTTACAAAATGGTAATTAAGGGACTTAATTTGTTTCACGGGAGGAAGGCTTCGTTAGAACCCGGGCTCAGGTGGTGTCCTTGGTGACCATCACTTATGAACTGTCTCCTTAAATTCTTGGTCACTGTTTCACCCCTGTTTTAATGCTGTGGGAATGACTCACTTCAAGGGTTCATCAGAGAAAATACTCCTCTGCAGCTAGATTTGAGGACAGCTTTGCTTTTCTCGACTGGTTGTGTTGCTTAATCCTGTTCCAGATATGGAGTGTGGGCTCCAAGGGGATACGTGCGTGTGCTTGGGGCAGGACAGCCTTTTGGGTGCCAAACCCATGGCTACCACAGCCTGCTGCTGGAATCTCAGGTTAGCTGAGTGCAGAGAGGTACAAAGGGGTTTGTGCATTTCTTCAAGCTCCTGAATTTGTAGAGATTTGGACACCTTGCAGGAGGACGGGCAAGCCCGTGGGCTGTGCACACAATGAGCTTGAAGACCTTTGGTGATTATGAGAAGGATACCATATTGAAAATCATATTTCAGTTCCCAGAAGCATGACAAATAAGCACGTGGAGGATCAGGATGCGAACCAGCTGCTCGTGATTTAAGAATAATTTATGGGTTTGACTTTGTTTAGAAGACTCATGGGGAAGGTGTACACGCTCCTAGTTGCCTTTGCAGGGGAGTGGGTCTGCACATGGGCACACACAGTGCAGTGCTCAGTGGGGCAGCCCCTTCCATCGACACCAGTCCTGTGCTGGGGTCACACTGCTGCCCCAGTGCTGGTGGTGGGGACGGGTGTCAGTGTGTCCCCATGTGACTGCCATTGTGAGGCTGCCCCTCTGCTCAGGAAGTGGGACAAAATACATCAGGGGGGGCTTTCCATTGAGCTCTGCCAGCTGTCTGCATTACCACTACCAGCGCAGGCATCCGCCCTCCCTTCCAGGAGCTTCTCCTGAGATGTTCTGTGCTCTGTGGTTCTGAAGATGTAAAAGTTTCTCTGCTTCTCTCCAGGAACAGGATTCTGTTAAATGTGCAGTTGCAAACAGGCCGAGTGGCAGCAGCTCATTCACTACGTGCCCTCGCTGCCATTGCAAACCCAGGAATCCTGAAGCCAGCAAGGATGAGCATTTCAGGATGAGGTGGTCCTGCAGCTGCACCTCTTTGCAACGTCCTCTTTTGCAGAAAAACCATCCTGCAGCCACATCCCTCAGTGCTATTACCTCCCAGGGCTGCAAGGAAGAGCTGCACCTCTGTCTGGCAGCTTTGTAGAGCTGAGCATTGCCTGACCCTTTTGTCCTGCAGGTGAATGGTGGGATGGCTCCCACGGCACCATGCGTTTGGGGTGAGTCTGTAACCAAAGAGCTGGGTGGGATCCTGGCCAGACACTGCTAGACACCAACCAGGCTGCACAGAAAGGGATCATCCTCCTGTCCTGCGCAGCACAACCCGGGTGATTCAGTTTCACCTAAGAAGCCTGCAGTGGATTTAATTAATGGATGCTTTAGGATGCGTATGGAAGGCTGGGGACGGTCTGCAGTGTCTGTCTGGGCTGACCAGTGTCACCCTTTATGCTTTGTACCTTATTCTCAGCCTACACTAAAGGCAACCTCCAAACACAGGGCATTTCTGCAAAGCCGCATTAATTTCATCACACTCCTCGCTTTGTGCGTGCATGCGCGTGCATGCTGATCTCCTTCCAGCTGGGCCCCTCTCCTCCTTTGTGCCTCTGAATCGATGAAGAGCCTTCCTTCAGTTCTCAGACTTTTTCAGAGGAGCCTTTGGAAAGCTGATCTCTGGTCAGCGGCCCGGACCCCTGACCCCAGTGAGATCAGTCATCCTGATTGCCTGCAAGCCGCGAGACAGCTTGGGAATAGCAGCTCAGAGCCCTCCCACTCCCCTCCTCACCCCAGCTCAGCCGAGTGTGAACCCACAGCCTTTTCTCTCCCCACCTCCATCAACACCCAGGGGGCTTTGTGCTGGGATGGGACACAGCCCGTGCAGCCCTGGTGAGCAGCACAAAGCCCGCTGGCATCTCGCCGTGCCTGCCGCTCACGGGAAAGTTTTCCAGCAGCAGTGACAGATCTTTCCCAGTGATGGGAAGGAAGAAAAGGGCACCTCATATTTCAGATGGTTGATGCACAGCAACGCTCTGCGCCTCCTAGCACAGCAGCCACATCTTTTCCTTCTGTTGGAGCTTCCTTAGGGGAAAAAAAAGAAAGCATCTAAAAAAGCATCCTCTGCATTCCAGGGGTGCTGCGTGGGGTAGGGAGAGTGTGTCAGTAGTTTGGATGCAGAGGGATGCACAGCAAAAAGGGTGGCATTGGGATTCCCATAACCCACTGCCAGCTCCTCGTGCTGCAGCTCGGCAGCCCCTCGTAGGGCTCTGTGGGGAGAGAAATTCATAGTGCTCATGAAGCTGGAGTTTAGATGCTGGCTGTCCTGCTCCTTTGGTTTCTGCTCCTCACCCAGGTTTATAGGCAGAGCTGCAAATCCATCAGCTTTACTGACCCTGTTGCTTGTGCCTTGTAAATCATGATGAAGATGGACTTTTCAAAACCTGAGGCCCATCTGCTGCTATCTTCTTGACCACTCTGGGGGACTTGGCCTTATTTCTCCTGGCTGGGCACCCACTGGCACTCTGCAGAGGATGGCTAAGGCTCTGCCAATGCATCCCAAGCATCCTCTCCTCTTCCCTCCTCTCTCTGTGCTTCAAATGCAAAGCAAATAAGTAAGTACACTCGGAGGCAGCAGATAAATGCTCCTCGTTGTTCCTGGCTGGCTTTGTGCTTAACACTGCTCTCAGTGCTCATGCCAGCCCAGGCTGCCTGCTCCCAGTGCCCAGATGCATGGCAGCCGTGCAGAAATAATCCCCACATTGACAGGGCAGGAGGAAACGCCGCTGCTCCCTGCATACATCTGCTTTACACAGAGCTGCAAGTGCAGCCCTCACACTGCATAATCCTTTCTCCTGCCATCTGTCCTCACAGGAGTCAGGCCGTTGAGCTGAGCCACACGCCGGGGCTCCCCTTCCATTTAATCAGATCCACTGAGCCTGTGGCAATGAGAGGGGCTTAGGGCTGGTTCTCTAAAATCACCATATCAGCCGAAACCATCACATCTGATATTCCATTTACAATGTTTCCAAGGAAACAAAGGCACAGGACATAAATAGATGGCTGTTAAAACATTTGCTCACACGCCGTGGTCCCAGTAATTTGCAAGGCAGAAATACGAATGTTAAATCAACAGCAATAATTAATTTTAACACTGGAAGTCCAATATTTTGCTGCAATTAGAAGCATTCATTCTGTCATCCAGGCAGGTTATCACTTCCACCTCCCGTGTGCCATTTCTCATTTGCATAAAGGGCAGCTTTGATTAGGACTCCCCAAAAGCCACAGAGTGCCCCTCACATCAGCAGAGGTGCTCGTGATTTACTTGTGTGCACTCGGCTCCCGAGTCCACCTGGAATTCTCCCCAGAAGAAGGAACTAACCTCGTCCTCCCTAGAAGCAGTGTGTGTGCTTTTGGTTAGGTTTGGCTCATTTCTTGGAGAAAAGCAGTGAACAAAAGGCTCATGCAAGCTTTGGCACAAGCTTATGATGCTAAAACTCAGAGGCACTGAGGTCTCCCAGATGTTCTGCCAGGCCAGAAGCAAGCTAAAATTCAAATGAACTGGAGTGGGGGCTCAAGCAGGAACTTTGCCTCTGAAATAAATCAGTTCAGGTGCACACAAGTACATGCAGTCTAGTTATCTGCATGCCCATCAAGCCAGCAGCACCATCCCAGAGGTGGAGCAGAGATGGGCACCACACTCAGGAGCTCTTTCTTTCGGGGAAGAGGGGTTTCAGTGATTTTCTCTGTCCTTTAGGGATGTTTTCCAGCAGGGTAGCCAGCAGCCGTGTTTGATGTGTGGAAAACGCACTGAAGGTTTTTGTAGATGCAAAGCCTACACTGTGTTTGTGGGCGTTGGCTTTGGGCTCATGGTGACTGTGTTTTTGTGGATACAAAGTTAGGAGCTGAGCATGTAACCCTGCTGAATAAGTCAGCTAATCCTCCTGTCACCCTATGACTGCTCTAATGTGCTGTAGTACAATTAGAGCATCACCAAGGGGCGTTCTGGCTGCACTCAGTCTATCTTGGCTTAGCACCCATGTGCCTGAACAGAGTCACTGCTGGTAGCTGGGTTACGTGTGGCCCTCTGGAGTTACTTGGATACTTCACCTTGGAGTTCACCTCTTGGATACTTCACCTCTGGAGTTACTTGGAGTTACTTCCCCTCCTGAGCACGGATTTGGGTGGGGGCATCCTTTGGAACTCACGTGATCCCCCCTGGGGTGATGGGTTGATGGTTGGACCTGACAATCTAAGGTCTTCCCCAGCCTTTATGATTCTATGCTTGGCCCTCTCGTGTCCCCATGCAGCACTCTCTCCATCTATGGGATCAACCAGGCAGATGAAGCCATCTACCAGTGCATCGCCGAGAACAGCGCCGGCTCGACGCAGGCCAGCGCCCGCCTGACAGTCCTGTGGGCAGAAGGGCTGCCTGGTCCCCCTCAGAGCGTGAGGGCCGAGACAGTCTCTGCCACCACCATCCAAGTGTCCTGGGAAGAGCCTCTGCAGAACACCAAGGAGATCATCGGCTACGTGCTGCACATCCGGAAAGCTGCAGGTATGGTCTGCCCACTGCCCAGGGCTCCCTCAGCCTGCACAGAATTTAGCAGTGAGGTCCAACAGATAGCAGCAGATCTGCACTGCAGTGCTGCCATCAACTCCGTCTCCTCCATGTTTCTGAAAGACAGGTCGGGCAGTAAGGGTGGTATCAGTAGCATAAGGGTGGAGAGAGTGATGCTGAATTGTACCACCCTCTAGCAAAGCACACAGAAATGCAAGGAAAGGAGGCACCCAAAAGAGGGTCCCTTCATTAGGGACCAAATGTACTGCTTACAAAATCTCTTTAATCCCTTTACCTCTTGCACAGTCTTACGCATCTCTGTTCTTTCTTTCCCCTTTAGATCCCGTGGAGATGGAGTATCAGGAGGCTGTTAGCAAGAGCACCTTCCAGCAGCTAGTGACTGATTTAGAGCCCTCGACCAGCTATAGCTTCTATATAAAGGCTTACACCTCCCGGGGTGCCAGCAAAGCCTCAGAAGTCACAGTGGTGAGCACGCTGGGAGAAGGTAAGGATCGCTTTGCACTTGGGCCGTCAGATGCTGAAACCTGCTGTGCATAGCAGCAGCACCACTCACCCCAATATCCATTCCCAAGTGCCTTGGCACGCAGCCTGTGTTGTTGTTGCTCCTGATTTCTGCTCTTCCTCACACGCTGGGATACTGCGTAAAGCTCACTTGCATCGTTACATGGGGATCAACCTGGCTGTATTTGTCACATTCCACTCCCTTTTGCTGTAGCAGGGTGGGAGTGCAAGTCAGTCCTCTCATTCATCTGGACTTGGAGCTGCTGTGGGCTTTCCATAAACTGCTTGCTAAATGTACATTTCCTATTGGAGAAGTTCTGCAGCTCTGCTACTCACAGCTCTTATCCGATAGGTGCCACTCTTTTCTGAATTCAAACTTAGTTCTGCTCTGCCTTTGAGAAAGCACACTGGGCTGGGTTGTCCTGGCCCACAGATCCCTGCCCCGGAGCAGCCCTCTGTTTCAGTGGGAAGTTAGGCAGGTCTCCAGGCCTTGTCTCTCTGCCTTGGCCTCCCAGAGGTGGCCACGGGTTTGCTTCCCCTGTTTAAGTGGGGACTATGATGCAGAGAGCTTGTGTACAGACACCAGCCAGGAACTGCAGTCTCAGTTGGATCTGCAGACGTCATCCATCTGGCTGCTGACAAATGGGGAACGTTTTTGTATCATCTCATGTGCCTCTCCAGCACCTCTGAATCCTGGCTTGTCTCACTGAGAGTCATTTCTTAGGAGCATGCCACTGTTCTCCTGAACTCTCAGTATTTACCAATTTGCATCAGAGAGGGGATGAGGGTATGATTTAGGATCAAATGAAAGAGTGCACCGACTTAGGGGTGGGGAATCCAGCCCTCCTTCCATCTTCAGCTGTTGCAGAAATTTACTACAGCATTTAAGCAACAGCACCGCTGGAACCATACCTTGCAAGCTTATTTTATTGGTGCCCCACAGGGAATCAGTCACCCTTTGAGTTTGTTTTTCCTTCCAATTTAGAGACAGAGGGACTGACCAAGCTACAGCTTGAAATTCCTTGACCCGATGCTCTGAGTTCAGCTACTGCAGCTAAAAGGCAGCCATGCTTCACAGAGCCTGGTGCTTCTGCTGAAGTTTGGGTCAAGCAAGATAGGGCGTTTTGTCATTATTACCTTCAATCACAGCAGGAATAGTTAAGTATCTGGTAATGGGATCATAAATTTTCTGGCTCTCTGAAATTGCAAAGCATCGTTGTCCTGCTCTACTACCCTTTAAAAAGTCTTATTCTGTGTTAATGAACCCGCAGCAATTAGCTACGTGTTCAGGATGGACAAGCTGGCCTGGTTAAGATCACTCAACCTCGGGTTTGCCTCCCAGGATGATAAAAGGAGATTTACAAGCCCAGTTCTGGCTTGATCTGTAGGCAGGCAGGGTGCAGGGGACCTGAATTTGCTTTTTTGTGGGGCAGGGAGCCAGGATCCAGCAGCTGTGTCTGCCAAATCCAGGTTGTGCTGCAGGTATACCCCTCCTCATGCACAGCCAAGCCTTGTCGCCCCGTGCCTTCCCAGGTTACACCAAAGACCTGGGGAGCTGTGAAGCCATGCAAACAGCATCGAAAGGGAGCAGGCTTGTCCTGCTCTGCTGGAAGGAAGCTGGGGGCTCCTTTTGGCTGCAGGGCACAGCTCAGCTCCACAGAGCTTATGAGAGCTGCTGGCAGAGGTGTGGGCAGCTGGGACTGCTCAGGCCTACCTTGTGTTGGCCACGTTATGCTGGTGTGGTTCTCAGAGCAGGGCTGCTTTTCAGGACAGTGATATACTGAGAGAGTGCGTGTGGCTGAAGATCCCAATGCTTTCTGTAAGCGTGGTGCTCCTTCCTCTGTGACCAGTGACAATTTTGGATGAGAAGAAGGCAAGAGAAACCGAGCAAGTCAATTTTTTTCTCCTTCCTAGAAAGGTCTCCTCGTCTCCTCGCTGTTCTCCCTCCCCCCAGGACTGGTGGCCCTTCTGTCTGGCACCCATCTGTGCTGGTGCTAGGGATCTGGGTAGGCAGGGAGAAGTGGAAAACCTTTTGACCTCCTCAGTTTGGCAATCCAGTGCTTTTCTGGGAGCTTTTGTGCCCAGCTCTGGGCTTCTTTACGCCACGGTATTTGAAATCTCAGGTGCTATGCGCTTCATTAAGCAGCGTGCAGTCCTGTTCTTGTCTTTTAATGCTTTTTAGGGTTTTCTCCAGGACGTTTTGACATTTCTCTAGGATGAAGACCGTTCCTTTAGTCACCTTCGGCTAAAGACGCCTTCAGGAAGAAAGTTGAAATGACCTGGGGAAAATTCCAAACAGCACGGAAGAGGAAAACGAATATCCCAGCCCTTAGCATGAGGGAGATGCCTTACTTATATTAGAGTCATATTATGTTTTATATATACTTCTGTGAAGCTCATATACACTCGTGTGTGTCCATATATTTCTACACACGCAGATATACTCCATCTGTATGCACTTATTTGTGTAATGACGTTATAAGCAGCACGTGCATCCTGCAAGAACGTCCATATAATCAATATTATACATATATATACTCAGAGTTTGAATAAATACTATATATTTCATACCTTGAAGGAGAGATATTCTTGTGTTTTTTTATTAAATGTAAGGCTCTGCAACCATAAAATAAAGCCAACTCTTCACAAATCAGGATGGGCCACGTTAGTGTTTCTTTTTTCTGTAATGTGATTTCCCTTTCTGAGGTGTTTTCACTGATGATTCAGGAATGATACTTTGGGTTTGACTTCTCAGAGGGGGGAGATCCAATTTCTTGTTTTGCCCTCACGGGAACTGGGAGAAATTAAACGTGTATGTATTCTTCCATTGGCTCGGAGAAAGGAGGGCATCTTTTTGGGATACTCACCAGCAGAAATCTCTTTCCTTCCCCTCAGTTTCCTTTTGGGAACGCCTGGGCTCTCCGTGCCTGGGAGAAGGCCAACTGTTGGGCTGTGTTGTTCTGACTTTGCTATTACATCGAGGCAGTGCCCTTTTTAGCTCTTGTCAGTCTCGGATTGACACGGCCACATTTCATCTGCTTTTCAGCAGCGCTCACTAAATGGCTGTGCTGAACTCTGTGCCAAAGGACAGTGTCAGGGCCGGGTTTCACTGCTCATCGTTTAGAGACCTGTGGGGAAAACCAGATAAAAAGCAGTGTCAGTGCAGTGCAAGCCCACCAGTCCCCATGTTTTGGGGTATTTTGAGCTTATAATCACTCAGAACTGGAAAATAGCTCTGCCTCAAAGCCTCCTCTTCACCAGAGGCTGCTGGAGGAGCAGGGCTGTTGTTCTGCTCAGTGGTTTTTTGTGCTGGCTTTAGCCAAGCTCCCCACCCAAAAGCCCATGCGGGAGCAGAGCCCGTGGGCAAGGCAAAGCCCACAGTGCCTGCTGCCATCCATCCACCTTCTGAAAAAGGCTCAGGAACTGATGGGAGCATTTGGCCTGGGGGAGTTGTGTGGAAATGAAGTGAAAAAATCATCAGTGAAAGGTCCTGCTGAGACACATCTCTGCACTGATGTGCTCAGTGTGCGAGAGAGGGAGGGAGATGGGAAGGAGGATGCTCGGGGGCACGTGGTGCTGTGTGCCACTGCTCTGCATGGGGTTTTGTGCAGAACCAGCTTTGGAAAACCCATCTGTTTGATTGAAAGAAATCTGGTTTGCAAACCTTTGCTTCTCAGTCCAAGCTGATGGGGCATGTTGGGGCTGGGCAGCTTTTGGGGACCTGGGGACAAAGTGACAATGACGCTTTGCTGCTTGTCAACCCAAAAATGAGGGCAGGATTTTGGGTTTGTTGAGCAGAGTGCCACTGATGGTAGCAAAAGGCATCCAGGTGGGCTCTGAACCAGGGCTCAGTGACAACAGGCAGCAGCAGGGCCATCTTCCCTGCTAAATCCCCCTGCGCCCACAAGGCCAGGTAAGTGCCAGCCACAGCTGTGCAGGGAGCTCAGGCTGCTTGGGGAGGTAGGGCTCTCACTGAAGATGCCCCCATTCCCTCCTCACTCCCCCAGCACAGAACCACATGTCCCTCTGAAAGCCAGCAGGGCGAGCAGCCCAGCACACCCTGCAAGCCCTTGCAGGTACCGAGTGCGCTCAGCCGGGCAGCAGCATGCATACTTCACGTTCTGCTTTTAAGACGGATGTCTCCGGCTCCATCCTTTCTGGTTCCTTCCTCCCGCGGGGATTAATCACTCTAAAAGGTCCTCACTGCCCTCGGGGTGAGGGCAGAAAAGTGGAAACTGAGAATGCTTTTCCAAAGTGGCTGCATTCCTGCCCTGACCCGGCGGGGCTGAGCGTCGGATTGCAGCTGTGTGTCAGAGTAGCTTCTGTGTTGGCTGAGCTGAGCATAGGGAGCCCCTGGAAGCTCACACAGCTCCCTGAAGAAAATCCTGGCTGTTAGACCGGGCTGTGGTCTAATCTGATTTTCTCAGTCTCATCTAGCACATTCTTCGTCGCGGTGGCTGCAGGGAAATGCTGGTGGGGAATTTCTCGTCGTACAGACTACAGAACGCACGCAACCCACTGTCTGTCTCTCTCTGTTTCAGTCCCAGCCATGCCGTCCCTCTTTATTAAAGTCATCAACAGCACGGCCGTGCAGGCGACGTGGGAGCCCTCCATCAAACTGGGCCAGCACGAGGGCTTCAAGCTCTACTACCGCAAAGTCCACCTCTCCCAGTACACGGGCCCGGTGCTGCTGGCCAGCAACGTCACGGCGTACAACATTACCCACCTGGGTGAGTACACTGAGTGCTCCATCTGCACCACCTCCTGACCCCAGGAGGGCTCGGATGTGTTGCTCAGCCATTAAGCTGGGAGTGCTGCAGCTCTGCCCCACGTCGTGGGCACTCTGCGGGCAGGGCGGGTTGCCTTGTCACTTGTTTGTAGCATCTTGTGTGTTGGGTGTCGTGTGTTTCCTGAATGACGGCCATGCTGGGGAGATCACGCTGATGATTAAGCTTGAAATACCCTTCTTGTGTCTCCAAACAGATGCATCGATGGTGTATGAGGTCAAACTCCTTGCCTATAACCGGCATGGAGATGGAAACTCAACTGTCCGCTTCGTGTCCTTGAGGGAAACTGTGGAAAGGACAGGTAAGATGGGGCTGTTCTCAAGTGGTAGTTAATGAAAACTGATTTATAGAATCATAGAATATTGTCAGTTGGAAAGGACCCATAAGGATCATCAAATCCAACTCACGGCTCTGAAGGGCCACTCAAAAATCAGACCATTTGGAGCCAACACATCCACCAGACAGCACCGCTTTCAGTCACTGCTATTTTCAGCATCACAAATAATGAGGCTGTGTGGGACTGGGACCATGCTGTGCTGGTATTACTGGCTCCCTCGCCATGATCCCACCCCAGCTGCCCTTCATTAGGTTTAGCGTGCCAACACCTCCAGACGTTAGGCAAAAACTGCTGTCCTCAGGTGAGACATGGTGCACTCAGCATCTTTGCTCTCCTGGAACTCCTGTGGACATTTGGGTTTTATTGCTGATGAGAAAGGGGACCAGGTGGCTTTGGGAAGAAGGGCTGCAGTGCATGAGCATTACATTATGAGTCAGAAGAGGAAATCTCTAGAGGGAATCTCTTAACAGCTCACACCTTTCATTTTCATCTATGTGTAAAAAACATCCTGCTGCTCTTATAGTCTTTTTAAGCCTTCCAGTGGGAATATCTCCAAGAGAGAGTTATTACTTCTCAGTCTGTGCTGGAGTAGATACTCATCCCATTGGCAGCTGCCAGCTCGGTGCCTTCCGCCAGGTGCCGTGCTCACCCAGGGAATGTCTGATAACAACAGCCTGCGTGATGGAGATGGCTCATACATCCTCCATGGGGTACCCAGGAGCAGGGGAGGAGTTTAGGCAGGCCAAGAAACTGGAAAATCTCACTGCTAACCCTCTCCCCCTATTTCCTCTGGCAGTGCTGAACCCGCCGTGTGACTGCATGAAGGATGAGCAGAACAATAAAACCTCTGCGACTGGTATCATCATTGGGATCCACATCGGCGTCACGTGCATCATATTCTGCGTCCTTTTCCTCATGTTTGGGTACAGGGGAAGGTAAGAACTGCTCACTGTGCTGCTCATGAGGGGCAGTGGGATACGCATCACTGCACAGCCCTGGGAATGCCACATAGGTGATGTTGGCACTGTGGTCCCTGCCTTCCTCCCAGGCACACAGACTCTGAGGGCTTCTCTATATGCACATTTCAGGGACCCCAGCAGCTCCAGTCCTCACCAAAGAGTATGTGACTTCCTGGGAACATTGATATTTCTCCTCTGGCAAGCCCTGATCCCCAGTGTAAACGAAAAGCCCTTTTAAAGGTAGTGGAAGAGATGAAACTTTATAGGAGGGATTTAAGGAGTGAAGGAAATTGGCAAAGAAATAAGGCAGTTTCAAGCTTGGGGGAAGGAAGGAAGAGGAGCCATCGGCTGTGCTCACCCTCAGGCGTTGCCTTGTTATTTTTCAGACTGCTGATGTGTAAAAATGTGCAGGAGCAGCTGTCGACCCCGCAGATCCCGAGGAGCCAGAGGAGTGCCACGGGGATCATTCTGAACGGGGCTGCCCGCAGGGACAGGGACGAGCGGGACCTGAACGGAAAGCAGCTGGACATGAACGAGCTGGAGAGGTTGTTCCCAGCATCACCATGTCCAGAGCAGCAGGACAAGGGAATAACGGTAAGTCCAGCAGCACGAAGCAGGAGTGCACCTGGTGGGGGTGGGTTGCTGCTTGGACTTAGTGGCCTTTTCCAACCTTAATGATGTTCTGATTCTCTGAAATGCCTAAGAGCATCGGTGCCCTGCCACCATCCATGCACTTTCCCTTCCTCTCTTTGCAGCCAGCTCGCAGCGCGCCCGCTGCCCACGATGACACCCAGATATCCACGCTGCCAATGGACGAGTTCAGCATCATCGAGGAGCACCCAGGCTCTCCCCAAACAATCCCTTGTGATGGCAGCCCTGCTGCTCCGGCCCCCCAGCACGGCCCTGCCAATGAAGGATAGACTGCCAAGACTCAAACCCTCTTGTAGGAGTTACCAGAAACCAAAACTGCAGCTGGTGATGTCTTTACAATGATTCGTCAATCTCAGGTCAATTGAAGATTTCTACAGTCTGATTGTTATTTTTTTGTTTTGCTTTATTTTTATATATATATATATATATATAAGTATATATATATATAAGTATATATATATATATGCGTGTATACAGCCTTTTTGAAACTCTGAGGTTTATCTTTCTGACCTGTCTCAGGCCCCTTGGTGCATTTCTTTCGACAACGGCTTTACCAAGACTGGTCATGATTGGTTTTCCCATAGCTGCTAAGTACAGGGCTCCATGCAGAGCCTGGCAAACTCCCGGCCCCAATGGCCCGGGGAAGCCTCAGTCTCTTGGCATCACAGACTTCTTCCTGACCAGCAGCTTTAGGACTACTTTTTGGATCTAATTTTTATTTTGAGAAGACTGGATTCGGAGCAGTCCTTCTAACTTGACTCCAAAAATTGAGGCCTGACGAGGCCGTCTCTCCGTGGATTGGATGATTTTGTACACTTTCACTACTTCTCAGGATACTTTTTTGCTGATTGACTAAATAATGTGAATTTAAAAAAAAGAAAAAGAAAAAAAAAAGTGTGTCAAAGGAAGCCTGCCTGAGGGCTGCTGAAAGACTTGGACAAACAACCCGAGTGAAATCAGAACCTACCTCAACCGGAATGAATGTCTTCTGGGAAGCAGAAATGCCTGCGTCTTCCTTCGTGTTCAAAAACAAGTAGTGTAGCACTTGGTCAGTACAAACTTGGTCCTACCTCAGCCGTCCCGCTCTGTACCTGCCACATTGTCGTTGTCTTTGTTGTCGTCCTTCCTGTGTAAAGCACTTCCAGACCTTGAAAGCAATCTTCTACCTCAAGTGTGCGAGAAATTTGTGTGTGTGCGTCTTTACCCCCTCCTCCTGCCTCTCGTGCAGGCAGCTGGTGTTATGAGCTTTATTTTAGGCACGGTGGGATTTTGCCTGGTGGAGATTTGTGTCGTGGTTTTTTACTTTAAAGACTCTCTGGACCGTCACGGATGTGGCCCACGTGTGGTGCTCTGTGGCTTGCCAGCACCGTTGCTCTCACTGAGCCCAACTGGTGGTCCCAAATGGCTGCTTCAGCCCATCCTGGTGTATGTGGGACGGGTGCTCTGGTCTCTGTGCTAAGGCCAGGGCGCCCTGTGTCCAAGAGCTCATGGAAACCCCAGCTCAGCACTTCCGCAACCCACCAAGATGTTCCTGAGTGGGTTTCCAGAGAGCAGGACCTCGTCTTGAAGTGGCCACCGTGGCCCATGCATGGCCACAAGGCCTCGTTACTCCTGTCAAGACGAGGTGTGGGGGCTCTGACTGCAATGCAGAGGGGCTCTTGACACCAAAGAGAGATGTTGTGACCTCCACCAACCTGCCACCATTTCGGGATTCATTGAGTCCTCAAATCAGAAAATGGTTGGGTCAGAAGAGACCTTCAAGATCGTCTACATCCAACCCCCTCGATGGGGATGGGGCTGCCCCCCACCAGCTCAGGCTGCCCATGGCCCCATCCATCCTCACCCCAGCTCTGTGGGCAGCACGTTCGGGGATGTCCTGGCCTCACAGGTCGGTCAGCATGTGGCTGACGTTGCCCGTTGGGTCCCCTGCCATGTGGTTGTTAAAAGCAGACAAGCGCGAAGGTTTGAACTCTTTGTAGAGCTGGTGGCAAATCCAACGTCACCGTGTTTGCAAAGAAAAGCAAAAGGAATCAGGAAAAGAGATGAGTTTAAAAGAGATAATAATTGTATTTTTTTCATATGGTACCAATGGGAGACTCTCTTATGTCAGAAGTGTCCTCCACCACCTTCGTGTTGGGCAGCGGGATGCTACTGGTAGTTGAGTTGTGTAAATAATACAATATACAGGATGATAAGGGAAGTCCTGACCCGTGTGCTGGGGGTGGGCGAGGGCCGGGTGTGAGCAGGTCCCTGTGCTTCAAGTCCAGATTCATGCATCACACCCCAAGCAGCCTCTCTCACCCCGTTGGCCCTATTCCTGCTCCCATGTGCCACGGAGATGTCACCATCCATCTGTCACTGAAACAGGGCCGGGGCTGAGCCGTGACCCCAAACCCAAACCTCTGCCCGTCCTGCTCCCGGCCCCGCTTCTCATTTCGTTGTCTTTGTGTGCAACGCCGACGCTCACATTGAAGTACTGTTGCCAAAGTGAACACATGACTTAGACTAGCTTTCAGCTCAGGATCCCCGGAGCTGTGAATATGCTATTAATTTAATATCATATTATTGTGATATTGTAATAGTATTTGTCATGACTTCCTTTTATTAAAGGGAAATGCTGTGCCATTTGACTAGTTGAAATACGATAGTACATCGAGAGTAGGTTTTTTGGTTTTTTGTTTGTTTTTTTTTTTAAATAACGATGCAGAAATGTAATGGCTTAAACCAGTACAGATTCTGGGTTGGTTTGAGACGCTTGTGTATCTTTCAAGACTATTTTTAGATGTGTAGCTCTTCCTCTTGATGGGGTTTCTTTGACGCTCTGCTCAACCCGTACCGCTGGGTGCGATCGGTGGGGATGCCCCGCAGGGCTGAGGCTGCACAGCCAGGAGGAGGACGAGGACAGCAGGTCCCCATGTGGCTTGGGGGGAGGCTCGCAGGTGTCAAAGTGCTCATCCCAGGTATTTCATGAGCCCTTCCTTCCCCATACTGCATCACCAGGGCTTTGGATAGCATAGGTGCTGGGTCCTGAGCTGGCTGCTGGCAACCACCCACATTTGGGGTCAGAGTTGTGTCCTGTAGTATTTTCCCAAGGAAGTAATTCTGCTCATTCAACCCCACTGCCTTTTCAGGGCACATCCAGAAACCCCCTCGCTTTTCTGGCTGTGGTGAGATGAAAACGCAGCAAGGAATGAAGGTATCCAAAAGCTGATTCATTTTTATTTTTGGTAACCCATAATGGGCACAACCTATTCTCGGAGCTCTCAAGTCTACCAGAGATGGCTGCTACCTCAGGGATAGTATCCACGTTGTTTTTAGTAGGACAGGGACTAGTTTGATGCTGTGACAGGGTATTTTCACACTGTTGGATTCAGGTATTTATTTGTCTAACATACCTTTCTTCTTCCTTGTTGTGGAAGGACGCTGAAATCTTTAAGTGCTGGACCAGTTTGGGAATTTCAAAGATTCCATCCCACATTGTACTGAGGGACTGCACGTTTTTGGCTGGCAATAAACGATGGGGGATGCTGTGCCAGGGTCCCCTCTGGGACATTTTGGTGTCGGGGGCAGTTGGATGGCAGCTGCTTGGTGTGTGCACAGGGGAGATGGATGCTGGGCTGCATAAGCACAGCCTAATGTAATATGTCATCATAGAATATCCCGAGTTGGAAGAGACCCATAGGGATCATTGAGTCCTTCTCCTGGCTCTAAATAGGACCACCCCAAAGTCAGACCAGAGTTACACCGACGGCTTTATTCTCTATACATAGGTATAAACCCCCTGCTAATTAGAGAATTACTGAAAAGTCATTTCCACCTTTGCTCCCTGAACTGATAGGCAGTCAGTGTGGCCACGCATGCTCCATCTCCGTGCCCACAGCTTTTTCCTCCATCCCTGCCCCTGCTCATGGCAATGGCCTCAAACCTATCAGACACTGGGATCCTCACCAAGCTGCCTGGCAGCTGGGAAGGTGGGGAGAAGGAAATTAAAGCCCTATGAAAACAAGCAGCAGTGGCACAGGGGGAGCGACTGATTCCCTTCATCTGTGCAAACAGGATTTGGAAACCGATCCCTCCTGGTGCTGGGCCATTCGAGGCAGATTAAAGATCCTATCAAGCAACTCAATGCCGACTGATTTATTTTCCTCCCTCACCAAATTAAAAAAAATAACAAATAGGGAAAGGGGAAGGGAAGCACCTCTGGAAATGGTTCCGTGGGCATCACATCCACGCAACAGTGCGACCCAGGGCAGCAGCTCCGGGGTTACCCCCAAAGCAGTGCTGGGTCAGCTCGTTTTGTACAAGAAGGGGGGGAAAGAAGGGGGGAAAGAAGGGATTTTATCGGGCTCTGGGTCACTGTGCCATGGGGCTAAGAGAGGTTTGACTTCGGTCATCGTCGCGCCATCAGAACCTGCAATATCTGTGCGTTTGTAAGAAGGTAATAAAAAAAAAAGCGACGCTCAACCTTTGTCCCGATCCTTTTTTGGAAATCAGCCGCCAAGAGTTAATGTTCAAAACCCAAATTGCAAAGCACTTTTTTCTACTGTTTGTTTTCTACCTTTCTTACTTCGAACCGTCTCCGTATTCGGAATCCCGTTGATCCTACGATTGTCAGCTCTGTATTAAAGGAAAAAAAAAACCTTTTTTTTTTTTTTATTTTGTAGTTTGCTCTGTTTAGATTTTAGCCTGTGGCTATTTGTACATGGAAAATAAAGCTAGAATAAATGAGGTAGAGCTATTCAGCCTGAGCTGTGCTTTGTTCCTGCCGCAGCACATGAATGGCTGCAGCGTGGGAACCGCGCGGTGTGCGGGGATGGCGGCAGCGAAGGCTGTGGGGTTGGCTCCTCTCAACAGAGAAGGGCTCCCAAAGAGCCATCATTGTGTGCTGGCACCAGGTGGGAAACCCAAAGCCATCAGTGGCCCCATGGCCGATGGAGGAGGCTTTGAGCTCCTTCCTCTGTTTCTCACCCTGATGAAAAATGGTATTTTCAGCCTTAAAATGTCCCAGGGGAGAAGGCAGGAGGGAGGGGACCGGCAGTGAGTGGAGCACGTCGGGTTGGGCAGATGATTTTTAATTGGGTTAAGGGCAACTAATGAAGTCTTGGCAATTAAGCAAAGTGCTTCGTTGACCGCAGATGGGTTGCAGATCCATTGGAAAGGACTGAGTACTGCGAGCTGAAACAGAGACACCGTGCCGGGCTCTTTTCTTCTTTCCACCTGGGAAATGCCTGGATAAAGGGCTGAGCGTTGATTTTTTGGGAGTTCAGTGGATCCCAATGCAGACAGGAACACAACCCTGCCCTCACCCAAACACGCCTGGAAAGAGCCCTTCAGTAAGCAGTGAGTGCAAAGTGCTGCTTCACACAGCTGCCCAAAGCTCCTGCCTTGCCATGCGTTGCCTGAACTCACGCTTCCTAATAAACATGGGCATAAAAACTGATCTTATTTCCCAGTAGCAACACAAGAGGTGAAGAAAGATCAGGGCTGGTTAACTCCGGGGATTTCCTCCTAAGTTCTGCACGATACGGTGCTTCAAACTGCGGCTTTGGAGTTGGGGGTATACACAGGGCTCTCAGCTTTCATTAAAAAAGGACTTCCCCTGCCTTCAGAGCAATAACAAAAAGCGATGATATTAATCTAACGCCTTAGAAACTAAAGAAATCAAAAGAAGCCAGGCAATACTTCCAAATCCCTTTGATTTGGGGCTGTTGGGATGATATGTGCTCTCAAGACGAAGCTACCCCCAAAAGGTTCCCAAATGTGCCCAGCTCTCTGCCACACGGGACGGGTGTTTTGGGGTCCCCTGATGTTCCCATGGCCACACACCTCCAGCTTCCTGCCTGGATACTGTGCTGCCGCCATCCGAGGCGTAACCCTGCCGCACGTTGGGAATTTATCATATCCCATAAACCCCCATCTATCTGAAAGGTCATTGTAGCACTAATACAGCTCAGGCATTACAGTTTCATTTGTGACACTTTTACGAATCGGCGCTTAATTCCGGCACAGCTGCCGTAAAACCTTTACAGCACTGTTCTCTGCCTCAAAAAATAACCTTTCAAAGCCACGAACTGGAACATCTTCATCAGCGCCGTGCTGACAGGGCTGGTCCTGAGCTCATGGGACTCCCCAAGGGACAAAATTGGGGTCCAGGTGCTCTGACTGCTGCACACGTGGCATGGGGGGGTCCTGGTTCCCACCTCGTTGACTTTTACCCATCAGAGTCCTCAAACTGGGGCTTTCCATCCTGTTACGCACAGTTCCACCCCAGAGCTTGTGGCTTCCAATCAGGCTGAACTAAAGTCCTCCAAATTTCCTATGAAACTCACTCCTTATCAAACCCTAGCTCTGTCCAGAAAGGCGCTCAAATGGCTAAATTAGTCTTGCTCGAATTTGTAAAGGAGCTTGTCTTGTTTATTGAGCAATAAATACAAAGGTACAGTAACTAAATTCATCAGTCCCTAAACATAGCTACTGGGAACGGCCGTTTCCGACATCCAATCTACAACCACATGAATATTTCAGAGTCCTCTCTCCCTTGGGCACTCGCCTTATCTCTGGAGCCTGGATATTATTTTCTGCTTTTCAGCTTTTTCGATGTATTGGAGGAAATGTCATTATTTGGACCTGTGCGGATTACAGTTGACTTTTCTAAGCCAATTTATATTGGCAAGCTGCTGTTTTTAAAACCCCCTATAAATCACCCCTATGAATTTTAATAATATAATGTGGTTTCAAACACGCTCCCTTAATACACGACACACTATTACAGCAGCCACAGCTCTCTGGGTCATGAACTCCGTTCCATCGCCGCCTTCGGAGCACAACGTGGGACCCTATGAAGTGCACAGAGCCGCCTGCTCCAGGGTGCCACGCCAAAATCCAGCCCTGTTCCTGCACACAGATCCTCCCACCCATCTACCAACAGCCTGAAAAGTAGAGCTGGGGATTGGGAGCTCAAGGCATCCAATGGTCATCACAGGCAGGGATGTGCGGAGCATCGGTCACTGCCTGCGGGTAGCGGGGGAGGGCATCACTGGTACGTGGCCACCATCAGCAGTAAGAATCAGAATGGTTGGGGTGAGAGGGACCTTGCAGCCCCAACCCCTGCTGGGGGCTGGTTGCACCCCCAGCTCATGTTGCCCATGGCTTTGTGCTCCTCCAGGGATAGGGCACTGTCTTTGTTCCAGCTGAGATGGAATTGTTTTCTTTGGAGTGCACGGTATGGTGTTATGCCTTGGGTCTAAAAGGAGAACAATGTTGATAACACACTGACATTTATAGTTGCTGCGAAGGAATGTTGTAAAGGAGCCAAGGCCATTATTCACAGCCAAGGGCCCAAGGAGCTGGGAGGGAACAGAATGAGGACAGCTGACTTAAACTGGCCAAAAGGACATTCTGTACCACATGGAAGGAGAGTTTTGAAAGGGGAGGGGGTTCATCTGTGGCTCTTCCACTTGCTGTGAGGCTAGCTGGGTACCAGGGGCTGGGGAGCAATTCCTTGTATATCACTTGTACATATAGTCCTAACTATTTTCCTTTTACTGTTTTCTATCGTAGCAAACAGCTTTATCTCGACCTATGAGCTCCACTTTGTTTTTCTCCCATTCTTTCCTCATCCCACCAGGAAGGATGGAGTGAGTGAATGGCAGTGTGGTGCTGAACCACCCAACAGCTTGAACCACAGCAGGATCCCATGGAAGGGCTGAGAGGGACAGGGAGCAAAACCCAGTGCCAAAAGGAGACTTTGGGAGACATTGAATGAACCATGGAGCACTTCCTGCAGTGCCCCTGGGGATGGGCTTTGGTGTCTGATGGGGGCTCAGTGATGTCCCCATCAAGGAGGGATGCTGTCTCCAACGGGAGCAACATCTCCAACCCTAAAGCAATCACAACCTTAACACTGCCAGAAAAACCCACCCTGTGCAGGGTTTCGCTGTGATGACTAAGCCTGAAATGTTGTCATGCTCATCATTAATCTATTTCTTCCCCTTTCTGTAACTTAACCTGCAACAAGCGGACATTGTAAGTGCTTGATTTTCCGAGAATAAATTAGTTTCATAAATGGTATTTTGCTTAGCTGCTCAATTTGCAAGTGAAATGACACCACTCGCTTTGTTCACAGGATTTTAGCCGACACAAACAATGCCGCCCTCCAGACTTTTTTTCTTTTCTTTTAACCCTCAAGTTATTTCTGTATTTATTTGCAATGGCAGCACTGCACAGAACTGCACGTAACAGACGGACCAACCTCGAGCAGCTGCAGGGACACGTGCGCCCACAGAAAGCCACGTGCGTGGCTCTGGATGTGTGGAGTCACAGAGCATCCCGAGTGGGAAAGGAACCCTAAGGGTCATCGAGTCCAAGTCCCAATGCACCGAGCCCATTGCTTCCCAAAGGCAACGTAAGCCTTCAGGGTTAACTGGCTCTGGCCGTCAGGAAGCAGAACGAACACCTTTTGGCCCTCCCCACCCCCAAGTGCTTCCAGAAGGTGATGGTAAACTCCCAGAGATAGAAACCAAGGTGCAAAGAGAAAGGAAAATCACGAGGTCACCCATTCCAGCCATGGAGACCCGGGAACAGCAAATGGGAGATTTTGCAGAGCCGCCTCCTCCCCCCTCCCCACACCTCCGTCCCACAGCGTTCCCAAAAGACCAAACACCTCTGGTTTCCATGGCAGCCTGATTTTCAATGAGCATCACTCAAGTCCTAACCGGAAAGAAAAGTGTTTCATTAATGCACACAGGACACGGCGGCATCTCCCTGGGGCGACGGCGTCCTTCCCCCGAACCCATTGCACCTTCTGCCCACAGTGGGCTTATTATTATTATTATTATTTAATTCCTTTTTTGCAAAAGGATCCACACCATTGGCAGCATGTCCTGCACAGCCCAATCCACGCTGCTCTGCGCTGAGAAGCAGCACAACCCTTCATCAAGACTCCATGTCCAAGCACCAGGATCTCTCTCAGTATATTTTCATCCATCGTGATGCTGCCCACCCTACACGTGGCTTTTTAAACAAAAAAGTGCATTATTCTCTTAATTCCAGGCAGCAGAGCTCCAGCCCAGCCCAGCTGCAGCTCCCAGAAACACCCCAACTGCTCCCGAGAGCAGGAGCGTGCCGGAAGCCGGTAACGTCGTTAAGTGAATATCCATCAATTATTTTGCTGTGTAAACAGTATTAATATCACACCTCCTGCCTTCAAAAGGCACGGATCCATTAGGGGCACAGCCTTCCCGAAGAGCCCGCGCAGACTTTCGATTACATCTGAACGTAGCAGCTTTATTAAACACCGACCATATATTTATTTTAATAGAGCACAAAGCCGGGATTTGGCCACCCCACAGCAGCACGCAGAGCGCCGAACCTCAGCACAACCCGATCAAACAAAGCTAATGTGTGCAATATATCTTGGGCGAGTAATATACGGCCACATTTCCTGCTCCATTTACTCAGTTTTAACTACACCTGACCTACTCTTATCCTAATAGGAAACGGCTGCTCTTCTCTCTGCCCCGTCCTCCGCACATGTTTTTCTGGTAATGGCCAAACCTAAATCACTTCCCCTTCCCCTATAGCTGGGCACCAGCTGCCCGGAGATGTCTGAGTGCAGCAAGGACCTGCAGTCTTGTTCCTCCACGCCGTGTCCCATCTCCATCCCATGGCCACAGTGGGTTGGGTTGGGTTGGACTTGTGGATCTGAGAGCTCTCTTCCAACATCAGTGATTCCATAGTTCCACGTTGTCCCAAAAGCCCACGAGCATTGCACGGTAGAGCATTTTTGGCAAGGACAATGTCCTGGGTAGGAACGGGGAAGAATTCTGCTCCTAACATTGCTCTTCCCCCCGCTGAGCTTAGCTCATAGCAATGCAGAGGAGGATTTAAAGCTTCCTGAGCAGCGAGCTCGCATGGCCAATTTGACCAGAAAATGTGCTTGATTCACAGCACGGGCTGCATTTCTTCAGCCAGCACCGAGAAATCACGGCTATATTTCATTATTGTTACTAATTGCTATAAAGGATTATGGGGAGGCGATGGCATGGGCAGAAAGAAATATATCCCATTTGCTGCACGCTGACCCTGGAGAAAATTTCCCAAGCTTGCTTAGGGGTGCAGAAATTGGTGCAAATAAATGAGCAAAAGCATTTTCTGAAGGAATTAGTGCACGGCACAAGCAAATTGCAGCAATTGTCTCCCTCCTTTCTAAGTGCTGAATTGCCTCTGTAATTCCCCATCATTTAGCTGCATAAATCTCGCACAAATAAACCACCAATTTGCATATGCACAGAAAAGAAATGATAGAAACGTGAGGAAAGAAGTTATATTTTTTCCTGCTTGAGCTGGAAATAAATATGTGTCGCTAACTGCCTGAGCTGTGTTTGGACCCAGCCTGGGAATCAGGATTTAGGAAACCCATTAATTTTCCATCATAAATACATATCAGATGATGGAAAAAAAACAAAAACAAAAACAACCCCCCCCACAAATCATGCTGGGGGATGATGATACAAGCCATGGGTGCGTGGCTGCTGCTTCCTGCAATGCCTAAGATGCAAAGGGTGCTGGGATGGACCTGGGCATGGGGCTGCAGGCTTAGCAGAGCCTCTGATTAACTCCCGGTGTGACTGATCTCATTCGGGAATAAGAGGGTGTTATTCCCAAAACACCATAATCCTCTTCCAAACGACTTAATCGCATTTGGAATAATGTGCTTTGCTTCCAAAACGTTCATACAGGGAAAAAATTGAGGGGGTAGAGGGGGGAATCAGTGCTGCCCTTTGGAGGAGACATTTAAGCTCCCGTCGCATTGGTGAGAAGCTGAAGAAAAGTTGATTATGCCAAGAGCAAGATGGCCCTTTGTGTTATCTGCTGGGCCAGGTCCTCCTGGTGTCATGGTAGCATCTCCCTCTTCCCAGAACCCAAAGTTCCTCCACCTCAGGAAGGGGAACATACAGCAATTAGAGATGAAAGCACGAGTTTCCCCATCATTCATCCATTAACTGATCACTCCTCCTGCACGACGCATGCACCAATTCATCAAACGTGATCGATATCTTCCTGCATGCCATTGGATGATGAACATCCCCACTGATATTCAAAGGACCTTGAGAAAACAGGGACAGCTCCCCAAGCACGGGTCACAGAACCAGGACTGAAGTACTCTGTAAGAGATTATGTTGTCCTAGGATCATTCTGGACAGAGCAGAGGATTTAATTTGGTTAGAAAGATGCTTCTGCAGCACGATGAAAGGTCTGGGGTCATGTAGGTGCTGGAAGTCCAGCTGGTCTTGAATGGCTGTGTTCCTCTTTTGGGTGCAGACGTGCCCTGCTCGATCCCATGCCAGATAAAAAAAGAAGCAACCCCAACCTCAGACACTGGAGGAGTGAAAGATCAATCCTTCGAGACAGCTGTTTGCCCTAAAAAGCCCCACATTTTGCCCTTAGGAAGAGCTGAGAAGCAGGACAGCTCCTACAGCAGTGATCTGCTTAAAAATAATTGCTGTCCAGAATTCTCCGCCTGACAGAAGTAATTAGATAACAGGGGCCTTATAAGCTGTCGTTCCCTACGAGCATATTTTACCCTGGCCTTTATAATTTGACCTTTATATCCACAGCATTCCCATCTCCTCTCTGTCACTGCGATGGATTTATTTCTGAAGACTGGTTGCAGCATGTCAGTCCTCAGGCAAGGTGCTGCTCAGGATAACGCCCGATGCCCTGGTACCCACAGGACAAGCACAGCAGCACAGTTAAACCCACTGGAAAACCCTCTGGAAGAAAATCAAACCCATTCTTTGCACCAATGGGAAGTAACTGGTGGCACCAGGAAGAGGTTGGGCAGCGTAGGACCGGTGGGACTTCAGCACTGAAAAACAAAATAACCTAAGACAATGTAGACAATTTACTTTCCCCTTTTCCTTTTTCAGGCTTTGGTAGACTCCATCCTCCTGCTGACATCCCTTGAGAAGCAATTTGACTGTGCTGGAGTTGTCAGACTTCCACGAGATGAGATTTCCCTTTCACACTTTGCTCAATATTTCCTATCAAATCGATGTGTTTTTTCGGAAAAAAAAAACAAAAAAACAAAATCAAAACCATTTCCAAATTCCCTTCATGGCTGATGGATTTGTTTTTCTTTTACTGTCACAACTTCCTTTGAGATATAAAGACCCCCACGTGTTAAGAGTAAGTCAGGACTGGAAAAAATACACCATTTGTATTGATCACAATGGTGTCCAGGAGACTCCTGATAAACCAGAGTCTCTTTGCACCATGAAGACCACGTGTCAGTGGGAAGCCATGATCCTGCCACGTGGAACCAGCCTAGGCATGACAATGTCAGATGCAATGGGCACCCAACCCTCGCTGGCACTGCCTGGTGTGCCTCCACCTAGCAGCAAATCACGTCGTGATAAATCAGACCCCACCCAGGGATCTCCTTGAGAGTTCTTGATGCAGACGGTGAAGCAAAGGAAGAGGATGGTTAAAAACAAGCCCTTCCACAAAGATAAGGAGCAAAGCATGGGAAAAGGCTGGGCTGAATCAAACAGCTCTGAGCCGTGCACCAAGGCCTTCGTGTCTGGGGACGTGCTTTGATGGAAATGCTGTGCCGCCCATCAGAACAGCCTTGCTGCCAAGTGCTGCCTTCCACTGGCCCTGGAGCAAGCCCACCTGCCATGACTGCCTGCTGGTAGCCAGGTCTGAAGAGCTGAGGACCCATGGAAGAGCCAGGGCTGTGTTTCTTACACCACTTTCAGAAGCACTTCAGATGGGAACAGCTGCTGCAAAACAGAGCTGCTTCCCATCGGGCGGGTGAAGCTAAGAGTCTCTTTGGGGTTTGCCAGGAGTTTGCCTCTCCCACAAGTTTGCCTGTTTTCAAGGGATGCAGAAGAGCTCTTAATAGGATTTCAGGAGCCGTTTATCCATCAAGGACAAAATCCCACAATGAGACAATATCGCGGAGAGATTATCCTGCGTTCTCTGAAGGAGAGATCACAAGATTATTCTGAAGTGAGGCTTGTTTGTGTTGAGCTAATGACAGATAATTGGTAACCCCCTCTGCATAGCCGGGTGACCCAGCACACTCACAAAGGAGAAAAGCAGCAGCATTTCCAAAGGAAAGGAATCCAAGGTCTGATGCGGGCTCCATCTGAAAGAAAAACTTCTGGAAAGGATCAGGGCAAGGCCATGAATTTATGAAGTAGTTGTTTGGCTGACTTTAATTTTTAAAGCATTATTATCCTTTTAGCAGGACTGTCGGGTAGATGGAAGCCAGAGCCTGCATGATGAAGAGCAGCTGAGGAGTGATTTGCAGCAATCTCTGCCTTCCACGCTTTTTATTATTTTAGTTTTTTTGTGGAGCAGTGAGCCGAACAGCTTACCCAAAACACCATGAAACAGGGAATTTCTGGACCTGTGCTCTGAGCAATGACAAAGGAGAACAAAACAGAGTGAGGACAGCGAGCCCTGAGATGTGGGCTTTCAAAAGCCCAAAGACAGAGGGGAGGGGATGGGAACATCCTTGGAGGAAACTCACCCCTTCACAGCAAGACATCACCTCGAGCACTGCAAGCAGCACTGAGCCCCTCGATACAAGGACATGAAACTATCAGAGGGCATTCAAAGAGGGCTGTGAAGATGGGGAAGGGTCTGGGAGGCAAAAGGTGTGAGGTCCCTTGGTTTGTTTGGCCCAAAGATGAAGAGATGAGCTGAGGCCTCAGTGCCCTGCAGCTCCTGCCCCACTGTGGCCTTCCAGGTACTGGGATTGCACCTTCCAATGAAGGCAATCAAAGCAAGTTGGCTAAAAGCATTCCATCTGGCTGAGGCTGACGTGAATTGTTTCTAATAAAACGAAAGCTCCGTGGGACAGCTAATGGGTGCTTATTAGTACAGCCAATGGACTATTCAATCAACCATAGAGGGAAACTAATGGGGATTGATGGCTAAAACACAAGATGAGGATTTGGCTCTTTAAATAAATAGCTGGTGGTTGGGTTAACCTTGGGTGCTTATGTGCCCCATGGATGCAGCACCCATCCCACAAAAAACTTTCTTTTTCTTTTCCTGAAAAATGAGATTTTTCTACCTTTTTTTCCTCCAGCTGGCAGAGGAATGAAGTGATTTAGCAAAGGAAAGGAAGACCGTGTGCACCTTTTAGGCTCGCAGTCACCCTTCTCCGCAGCAAACCACGTCTGCATTTCCACCCCCTGCTCCACCTCTGTTCCCTTCCCTTCAGAATACCTCCAACCAGATTACAGAGAGCAATTCCTATACGACAGACCCTAGTGTCACTACTGACAACAAACCAGATGTCCATACAGGCATAAAACTCCTTTTAACCCCAAATTTATCAAGAGCCTCACCTTGGAGGTTTGGGGGGGGGGGGTTGTGTGTGTGTAAAGGTACCTTCCTGGGAAGGGGGCATGCATTTCTTCCCCTCTTGTCCCATGTTATCCTGTCCTTTCAAAGCAGCACGAATGCAAGCAGCTCAACCCCACGCTAAGGGGTCCTGATCCAAACAGCAACGGGAAGGAATACGGTCTGTGGGAAGCAGCGAAGGAAAGGGATGCGCAGAGCAGGCAGAGCAGCTGCCTCTAGTTTAAATGCATTGCTGCCATCATCCGGCAAACAGAACCAGCACAGGGGCACGATCCTGCCCGGGGCAAGGCAAGCACAGCAAGTGCTGTGCCACCAGCACTGCCATCCTCCTGCTGTGCTGTCCGCAGCAGACAGCCTGTGCCTGCTCTAAGGACTGGGCTGTGCTCCCACAGCTCCAGCAGAGTGTTGAAATGGGTGCAGAGTGAGGTTTGGCCACGGTTCAGCTAACCTGCTATTGCAGACAACGTGATTTTGGCCGGAGCTACACGAGGCTTCCGGACCTTTCACACTCCTGTTTCCCATTCTGCAAGAAAAAACCATAAAACTTAGCAGTTGGGTCTGATGTGAGGGAAAACAAAACCAGCTTTCAGATCCAATGCTGCTGAAGTGCAGCAAAATCCCCATTTTTGGAACTGTCAGACTGCACACAATCCTTCCCTCATTACAATCACCTTTCAGGTATCTGAAGAGAGCAATGCGGTCTCCCCTAAGCCTCCAGACCAAACAGCCCCAGTTCCTTCATTGCTCCTCATAGGATGCATTCTCCAGGCCCTTCGCAGCCTTGCTGCCCTTCTTCTGACCTGCTCCAGCACCTCTATGTCCTTTCTGCACTGAGATGCCTAAAACGGAACCATTGGCCACCTGGTGCCATAGCGTGGCAATGCAGGACTAAGGAGATGGATGGAGCTGCCACCTTTTGCCAATGAAGCAGTCCCGACAGTGCTTTCCCACAAGGGCCATCGCTGCCTGCCACGCTGCCCTGCATGCCAGCTCCTCACCCACACCGCATTGGAGCCCACGACCCAGAGGTGAGCAGCTCTGTACCCCACCTCCAGTCTCCCACTGGGTTTACGTCCCACGGCGACTGAGTGAGCACTGCTTAGCCCAGGGTTGGCTTCACGTGCTGCAGCAACTGAGCGTGGGAGAAGCCACGTATGTGAGACCGTGCCCTGCAGCTCCTTGCTGCCAGCAGTTACCAGAAAGGGTTACTGCTGCGTGGCGAAGCAGGCTCTCTTCACACACTGCTTTTTAGTTAAAACTGTGCTTGCATTATTGGGGTTCTCAGGGAAGAAAAAAGGAAACCAACCATCGCCCGCAGCACGGGTAGGCAAAGGACAAAAAGGCGTCAAACCCTAAAGAGAGGGAAGGGGGGAGAAAATGAGAGATAAATAGTTTACTTCTATTATCTTTGCCATATGTTCCATTCCAAGTGGATACGCACAAACAGCATGTAATCTTCAAGCTCAGCTTTAGGCTCTTTGAAGTGACCTGACCGCACTGCTGATTTATTTCAAACTAACCTTTCTCTTTGAACCCTGGGTCAAGGTTAATTCTATAATAAAACATACCTCATACAGCTGGCTTTTCCAGCGTTACCAGCCAGTAACAAACCCCTCGGCCGTAAGCATTTGTTTTACTGAGTGTAGTATTGTATTTCTATTTTCCCTTCCCTAGATTAATTTCCTCCACAGGCCCTAGTTAAGGAGGAAAAAAAATCTCTTTTCCGGTCCATGAGATCAATTTTAAACACGCTGGAATTAAATGAAGACATTTAAGCCCCGTTTCTATGCTGAAATGCATCCACCGACACCAGAAACTATTTTTATTACAGCCTATGTTAAATAATCAGATCTTCAGTTTCATAAGAAGCAGAACAGCGGTGCTATTCAAGCCGCCGTGCCAGCAGTGACCCTCTCACAAAGGCATCTGTGCACCAACTCAGAGCGAAGCGCCGAGGACAGCTTTCACATCCAGAAAAAATAAAAACAACACGGGAAAAGGTAAACACGTTTGAAGGGCACTTGTCTCAAAAAAGAAAGAGAAGAAGGAGAGCTGCCTGCCAGCACCCCGCCAGCCCTCCCTTAAAAGTGGCACCGAAAGCTTTCGATGCTTCACCGCCTGCTTTGTAAAGCAGGGTTTAATCCAGCAGCAGATGAGTTTGAGCAGGGCGTGCTCCCAGCCTGCTTCGACACAGCAAACTTGTTATCTCATCAATAGCTGTCACTGCCCAACTGGGCCCAGCTCGCCGTAATGGAAGCGCCGTCCATTTGAAATCCCAGAGGTGGGAGCGGTTTGGGATCAATGCTCTCAGAACCTCCATTAACCATTGTGATGCTGCCAACGTTTTACATCTATTTGGAGTTCAACAAAAGGTCTTCACTGAGGGTAACTCAGAGTGGTGGCACAGTGTGCCCAGCACGTCCAGAATTCCCATGCTTGCAAGGGAACTCCCACTGCACTGCACCACGATGCAAGCACCGCAGGGCAAGAAGGAAAAGCAAACACTGAGCTCATGGGACAGATTTAAAGAGACAAATGTGCATAGGTACCCAGCACCCCGTTCACAGGATATCCCAAGTTGGACGAGAGCCCAAAGGGTCACCGAGTCTGCTCCACACCACCACCAATGATGCGTCAGTGCTTCCTTAGGACCCACAGCTCAATGAGAGCTGCTCACGTGGCTCTTATTAAAAGACTTCTCATAAAAGCAGGTGAGCAAACCCACAACTCAATCCAACGTGTATAGCTATGTCATCATGAAACCGTTTTTGATTTAATGCAACCGTGCTCGTCCCATGGCACAGCTGGCTCTGTCCTCAAACACGAACGCTGCAGCGATGCTCCCGTTCACGTAGGTGAGCACGGTCAGCTCCGCAGTCGGGAACGGAGTCCTCGTTCCGTTTGCTCGGACGCCCGCCTGCCCGGAGGTGGCACTTCGCACCGCTCCTATGCTACGACTGAAGCTGAAATCGCAGCCCAGGAAAGGAGAGAGGCAACCCTCTGAGGACCCAGCTGCAGGGTGGGAGCCCAGAAAAAGATGGGGCAAAGGGGGGGGGAAAGGGGTTAGGTTAGAGGTGGACAGAAATCCTTCACTGCTCGGAGCTGCGGGTGCCCCATCCCCGCTGTGCCCGAGGCCGCATACGGCCCCTGAGCAGCGGGAGCCGGGGGTGCGAGGTCCTTCCCACCCCAACCACTCAAAGCTCCCACGTCGGGCACGGGCACGGGCACGGGCACGGGCACGGGCACGGGCACGGGCACGGGCACGGGCACGGGCACGCACCGTCCCACTGTGAGCACCTCCCTCCTCACCCCCAGCCCGACCCTCCCCCCTTAGAGCCGGAAAACATCCGCCCACCCCGCCCCGCAGCAGGTGAGCTCCGGGCTGCGGTGCGGGAGGGGCGGGCAGACGGCGCGGGGCGGAGCGGCGGCCCCGAGGCGGAAGGGCCGCGGCTTCGCCCTCCCCCCCCCCCCCCCTTCCCCATCCCCCCCCCGTCCGTCGGAGCGATGCGGCCGCCGCGTCCCTGCGAGGCGGTGCGGGACGAGGTGCGGAGGGACGCGCTGAGCGCCGAGCTGCGCTGCAGCCTTTTCGCAGCCGCTCTGCAGAGCTACAGAAGGGACTCCGCGCTCCGGCCCTTCCCGAGCAGCTACGGCGGAACCGACGCCGCCTCCAAGGACTTCGAGGCGCTGGTGAGCGGCACTGCCCCGCGGCTGCGGGGATGGGGGGGGGGGGGAGGGTCACAGCTCGCGGTGCCCGGAGCGGGGCTGCAAAGACTTGGTACCTCCGGCCCATGAAAATAACGTCGGAAGGGTCAGCTCTCCCAGCCCCCCCCCTCTCTTCCCCATGGCTGTTCCGTTTGCCCCTTCCGCCTGCCCGTGCGTGTACCGTTCAAATGCTGCCGATCAGCACCGGCTGTTCTCAGCTTCCAGCCCGCTGGGGTGAAACGCTCGGTTGATTTCACTAGAGGGCTCTGTTGAATCGCGGTGACCGTCAGCTCGCGCTGTCAGCTCGCAGATGCCGAGGCGCTGCCCAGCCTGAAGGAGCTGCTGGGAGCTGTCCCGAACGTGGAGAAAAGGAGCTGGGATTTGCTAAGTTGGATTCTGTCACCTAAGGTCTTCACGATACAAAGCGTCAAGAAGCAGGAGGTAAGCCCTCAACCTTTGGAAATTGTCTTTTCAGGCAGCGTAGCCTTCCAGAGAGCATTTCCTCCTGCCAGAAGGTGGCTGCTATTCACTCCCAAGAGCTTGACAGGTCAACACCGACACGTTTTTTCCTGTTTTCTTTCCTGATTTCTTTTTTTAAACAGCTTTCAGGAAAGCCCGAGTGGAAGAAATAGTTACCAGCAGCTGATGGTTGGCAGTGGCTGTGGTGGTTGCTGCCATAACAGGGCGTGCGTGGGCTTGCACCAGACCAAGATAGTCCTGCTCAGGTTTCGTGGGGCTGAGCCCTGCTTCTTGCTCAGAGGCAAGCGTGTACTTTGGTGTGCTGGCCCAAAGATGGAGAGGAAAGGTTAAGAGCCACCGAGGTGCTTCTGTATCAGGGATCAAAATAGTTGCAGAGATTAGCAGCAAGAAAACAACTTCTGTTTTTACATGTTTTCCAAGATCAGCTGATGAGCGGTCATCATAGCAGCCTGTACAGCGTGGTAGAACGATGGTGTCCTTACATCAGATGACAGCAAAACCTTTCAGAGTTCTCAGTGTGCATTCACTGTCCCTGGGAGTGTTGAGTTATGTCGCAGGACACGTGATCCAAACAGATAAAGCAATCTGAAAGATGAAGGGATGAGAGAGAGGATTTCCAGTGAGTAGCCTACCCCCGTGAACTGACACTCTTGTTCCTTCCTGTTCTCAAGTACGAGAAGATCCAAGAGCTCACAGGGATGTCTGGTGCTGCTGTTCCTGCTCCGGACTTCCTCTTTGAGGTCACGTATTGTGATCAAATGAACACCAAGTTTGCTGAGACCAGGGGTGAGCAGGACCTCATCTACGCCTTCCATGGCAGCCGCCTGGAGAACTTCCATTCCATTCTGCACAACGGCCTGCACTGCCATCTGAACAGGGTGAGGCTCCTGGTGCTCCTCACGGGCACCATTTCTTGCTGGGCACCTGCAGCCAGTAACACTTGGCCTGCCTGCAGAGTCCTTTGAGGTTATGAAATGTGCTGATGAGTTACAGTCGTGTTTTCACTTCAGCCTTCATTTGCACTGGATCTTCTGCTCCAGCCTGAGGGTGAGAACTGGAAGCAGCATGAAATAGCTTCCTCCAGCGTGACAAATTGTGTCTATCCTGTGCTCCTTTGTAAGGAGGTGTAATGCCTCTGGAAATAGCAGCCTCTCTGGCAGCCTGCAGCTGGAACATGCCTGTACACAGAGCAGCACAGCAACCCAGGGATTCTCTCCACCTTGCTGCAGGGTCAGGTCAAGTAGCTTCAGGTGCCACTTGCAGATAGATCCCTCTCTAAGTGATAATAACACGCAGGATTTGCAGCCTGATGTCAGCAGAAAGGAAGCTGCAACTCCTGGTGTCCATAAAGCAGCTCTGACACAACAGCTGCATGTCCTTCCCATCAGCCTGGACCACAATTTCCCCCCCCCACTCCCTTTGTGAACGAGGCTCCTCAGCTACGCTGGATCTACTGGCTTAACAATTGCAGTCAGCGTGGCAAATCCTCCGATTCAAAGTTATTGAAACAGTTATTTTTGAAAGGAATTCACAAGTGAAACATACTCCCCTCTCTTCCTGTAAAGCAGGGATTTCAGTGTGAGTTAAAGCCTTGTCTGTACGTGAAGGCTGGATTATTTGAATGACGGCAGTCTCAATAAATCAGTGAAATGCCCCCGACAGCAGTGCAGTCATGTTGATATAAAATGCTTACACTGGCGAGCCCTGTCCAAATCCGGGAAAGCATGAATCTGTCCACACCGAGAGCTGTGCCAAGCAGCTAATTTGAGGGATGGGAGAGGGCAGCTGCCCCACCCTGAGGAAGTTGTGCCAGGACAAAAACAGTGCAGAGGACCAGGCCAAACGTGGGTAAGGAAGACCTTTCTTCATTCACCTTGAGAAACAGAGTGGCCAGTCTGACAGTAACGAAGACCTGTGTGCCGTTTATAGCTTGCCTGCTGGATTTTAGGATACGTTTCTGTTGTGTTTCAGACATCACTGTTTGGTGAAGGCACCTATCTCACCAGCGACCTGAGCCTGGCTCTGCTCTACAGCCCACACAGCCTCGGTTGGCAGCGAAGCACACTGGGCTCTGTCCTGAGCTGTGTTGCTGTCTGTGAGATCATTGACCACCCTGATGTCAAGTGCCAGGTGAAAAAGAAAGGTGAGCCTGCTGCAGTAATAACTATGTGCAGTTCAGCACTGTATTTCAGCTCTGTGCATGCATGCATGCAGTCTCACAGACAGTGCCGTGTATGGGGCACGTGGGTTCCCTTCAGCAGCTTCCTTTCCTGACTGGCCCTTCAGCAAACACACAACAGCCTTGCACTCTGTGAATCCTGTCTTAAGAAAGATTTGAAGCACAGACACTGATTTGGTTGCATTTATTTTTATGATCAATATATCTTCCCCAATGCCTGTGATGGTGGGACAGGAGCATCAGATGTGTAGCTAAAAGGAACTGTCTTAGGTATCTAGGCTGGGAAGCCTCTGCTCAGGTTGTCCATCTCCTTTCTGCTTGCAGGGCTCACTGCTTCAGTGCTGTTTTTCTCTCCCTGTTAACATGAGCAGCTCTCCAGTGCTGTGTGTGACCCGCCTCCATCTCGCCCTGATCTGGGCTGGAATGCCACCCATACCAGGGATGACTAGGAGTGGTATAGCCTCAAGCAAACTTTTGGGTCTATTCTTGGATGCTGAAGGATTGTGGGGAATGCTGAAGACTTTGATTATCTCATTCCCACTCCTGTGGTGTATGTGTGCATGACAGTTTTTTTACAGTCACTTGGAAATTTGGCTTTTCTGTTCCCTGAAGAGCTCTTTTTTCTCTTTCCCGTGCAGATTCAGAAGAAATAGACAGAAAAAGAGCAAGAGTGAAGAACAGTGAAGGGGGTGACGTACCACAGAAATACTTTGTTGTCACAAACAACCAGCTCCTCCGAGTTAAATACTTGCTGGTGTATTCACAGAAGCAGCACAGGAGGTAAGGGCTCAGCTGCCTAGAACAATGAGCGTAGCCAAATCTAACAGACTCTTTTGCCAAGGTATTTGCACATCTCATGAAATCCCTGCACTTTGCCCTTTTCAGGCCTTCGGGACAGTCCTCCTGGTTTTACACCCACCGTTTTGCCATAATGATGGTGCTGTACCTACTGCTGCTGATGGTGATTGGGGCCAGCAACTCACCAGCCTTCCTCTACTACTGGCACAGAATGTTTCACTCGGAGGGATGAACTGCCCTCTGAGACAATGAGCTGCCATTTCCACTACGTGCCTTAATAACAACAAATCCACAATGCACTGCATCTGTTCCAGAGTTCTGGAAGTAAAAGATGCTTGGCACTTTCCAGTCATTTCTGTATTCCTGTGACTCATGAAGACACCCAGTACAGCTGAGAAGGATTGTAATGGTGCAGCTTAGCATGAACTGATTGCTAAGGGTCCAAAGTTATGTAAAATTAATGAAAACTAAGCGTGGAAATTCTCTGCTGTCATTATTTTCTGTCAGACTGAGGTAACGTTTGCACAAGGCAGAAAGGAGAATTTTTCTGTATGTCAGACAAGGTCTTGGTTCGTTTACAGAAACTGTATGTAGTGATGTTTAGTATCTATCAAGAGGTGGGATCACCTTTAAAACAGACTTTGATTTTGACCATTGATTTTTATATTTAAGCATAATGATTGTAAGAAAAAGAAAATGAAATAAAACAGCAAGCAAAGTGGAAGGAACTAAGTGACTTGTGAAGTGCCACCCCCCCTCCATAAAACACATACAGGATCAGTGCTCTCAGCCATGACCCACCTTGGTTAGAGCATACATGAGATGGACTCAGGCACTTCAGCATCAGTGCTGGATGTGCGTTTTGCTGTCAGACTGCTTTCCACTTCTGTTCCCCACAGGGGGTGAAGGGTTCCAGGCACAGCCACCTGGCAGTGTTCTTAGGACTGGGGCTGCTGGAGTTTTGGGCTCAGGTTCAGTGCCTGTAGTTACACTGAATTGTTCTCAGCCTCTCCTGATAAGCAGACCCTCCAGCAGAAGGATGCCAACGAGTCCCCAACACAGTTCTGTAAAGAAATGGACTAAAGTGGCTGCACAACAGCAGCACTGCATTTGATTTCTGAACATCCGTGGCACTGTGAGCCCTAACCAAAACAAAATCTCATCACATACCCATAGCAAAGGAACCTATGACTGCCAACCCTACACACAAAATATTTCAAAGATCTCTTCCTCCAACATTGTTCCATACCTAATTGCCAGAAATAACCTCACGATCAGGTTTTCTAACTCAGTTCTGAGGACATTTACAGACCCCTGTCCTTGGTGGATGGGGCTGGAAGCCCCCCAGTTAATTTCACTGCCAGGACCAATTTATTCACCGTACAGCTTGCACAACAAGGACATTATAGTCCAATTCCCCATTGCCTTTTACAGTCCATTAATAATGCTCATTGGTACAGCACATTGCATTGCTGCAGCCCACGAAACAGACGTGCTAATTATAGTGCTGATTTGCAATTAAAATATACGTAAACCAACAATTCATTGCACAACAGATTCAACTACAGTAGGATATTTCAGTGCAGGAACTTGGGGTTTGAAACATGCTTCATGTTTGTGGGATTTTTTTTTTTTTTGCCTGCTTCTGGTCCATCTCAACATGTGATGTTTAACACATCATGGGTTTAGGGTAGGTAGGATGCCAGGCAGAAATCCTAAAGCTATTTGGTACTGTCTGGAGGGTACTGTGATGGTAAGAGCCTCGGTGTGTGCCTGCAAATGAAACATCTTTGGGAACAGATGGGATATTCAGGGCCCTTTGGAAAAGGAGGAGGTGAAGCAGCAGTTGTTTGATGGATGGTTGCTTTGCTGCAGGGAGAGGCACAGACCTGGGAGCCCACCAGCCAGACAGAAGGAACAGATGGATGAAAGAGCACAATTTGAAGGCTTCTTTGCATAGGGAAGTTTCTGAAGAATAAGCAGAAGGAATTAATGCATAGTGCTGAATGGTCACAATCTCCCAATGTCTGGTTGGGCTTTTATTTGGCTTTAAACCAGCACCATGTTAAACCAGCAGTACCAAAGAATAGCTTTTCCCAATCCCAGGTTTAAGCAGACCCACAGGAAAGGGGGGCTGCAGGCAGGGAACCAAGGTCTGGTGTCCTGGTGGTCTTCTGGGGCTTTAGAGTCCTACCTGGGACTGCAGGTCTCAAAGGCAATGAGAAAATAAATGCATTGTACCCTTAGTGGGCCAGCAAAATACTTAGTACCCAACGCTTGTGCTTGTTTTCCATGCTCCCTGCTGATTTCAGCATGTGTTTCCCAACGTGGTGAGATGCAGTCAGCTGAATTAATGCGAGTGTTGTGCTGAGCAACCAACAATATTCTGAATTAACCTGAGGTTCACGTTAAGCTCTTAAGCCACTTGCGTGGCTCTTTGAACACGCACAGTGCTATAAAAATGCTAATGGGAAATGAATCAGAGTTTCCTCCTGAACAAAGAAATGCTCCGTCTGAAGCAGTGGGCTAGAATCATAGATTCAATAAGGTTGGAAAAGACCTCCAAAGGTCACCAAGTCCAATCATCAACCCATCCCCACTGGCCATGACCCTCAGTGCCACAGCTGAGGCCATGCAGGCAGGGAGGGAACCAGGGCAGAAAGCAGAAGCACATGGGGAGAGGAGGAGTGAGGACACTGCTTGGCAGCACGCTCCCCCAGTGACATTTCCCTTCTATCATGAAAGCTGTCACTTTGGGCACCTTGCCCATGCTTTGGACTTGCCGAAATGTCAGCCTTGAGCACCAGAGAAGGGAGGGAAGGAAGCAACAAGGAGTAACACAGAACACACAAAATGCCCACAAGCATCTTGGAGACCATATCCCAAGGAATGAAGTACACATCCTCCCCAGCATCTAGAGAAGGGTTTTTCTATTGTGCCATGGTTCATAGAATCACAGAGCAGTTTGTGTTGAAACAGCTTCAAGATCATCCAATTTTACCCCCCCAATATGGAGAAGATGGAGAAGCTTCCCACTAGACCATACTGCTCAAAGCCTCACCCAACCTGGCCTCTGAGCACCTCCAGGGATGAGGCTGCCACTGGATAACAACTCCCTGTGCCTCATTACTCATTTCCTACAAATATCCTAAAGCCTAAACACTTTCTGCTCTCCCACCATACCTAAGGGGCCATAAAGGTGGCAAGTTCCTCCTAAAGGGGAGGTCTTAGAAGCCTCAAGCTCTCCTAAAACCATACAAGAGCTGACGAGCAGCCTTAAATACAAACAAGTCTGGATTCACTTCTTCCCACTCAACAGAAACCCACTGAAGAATATTTTTAAGAGATTAAAGGCACTTCACTGCTTATTTGAGGCTCACCAGACAACCAACACACCTTCCTCCCATCAGGGATCTTCAGCCATAGAGCAGGACCTATAGAAAAGCTCAAGTTGGAACAGACCTCAAAGTTCAAGTAGCTCCAACTCCCTGTTGGGGACAGGGTTGCTAAAGGAAGGTCTGATAGTAAGCTACCCTCCCCACCAGAACTCACTCCACCACCTTGGAAGAAATTCCTACTGGCACCAGCCAAACCAAGACAGCCTAGCACCAGTGAGCCCTGCTCCGTTAGCACTGCATAATGAACCTTGAGTGGAGCGAGCCCAGGAAAGCCAAATGGCAATTACACATCTCGTTGAGTTTGGATACTGTCTAAAGGGCTCAAATTAATCCCCATTAGCCAGACTGGGCTCCTGTAGCTCTAATTGTTTTTCTTTTTTCCTCCTCCCTGGACAGATAATGGAGACAATGCTTAGCATAGGGAAAGGCAAATACTCCACACTTGTCCCAGCCTGGTATCACCTTGGGCACTACAACTGCTCGGGAACCATCACTTGCCACTCCTTTGGTTTAAGCCCCACTGGGTTTCTGTGGGCTGGGCACTGGGAAACCAGTCCAGGTCCTTTTTGACCAACAGGGACTCATCACTCCAAGCTGAACAAGTGGTATTTGCTTTCTGGTAGAATCTCAGCTTCCCCACACACATTCAAAGCCGTAAGTTGGGAGTTCTTATTGACACATCCATCCTGATAAAGCCCAGCTGCTCATTCAAAGCCACAGTGGTCACAAAAATGCTCAGGGAACACCCTCCCAACAAATCCCAAACACCTCAATTGCCCAAAGATCCTACACAACAAAAACTAACCAACCAGCAACCCTAACGGTCTCCACCAAAAACTCCAACTAAAGCTGCCTTCAAGAGCAAAAAAAACCCAAAACAAACAAATGAAAAAATTTAACAATAACCAGCATATCACAAACAAAGAAGTAATCCCTTATCCAAAAAAAAAAAAAACACAGCTGAATAAACTCGCACCTTCAACATACACCTAGAGGCAAAGACCACCAACTCCACAACCAGCACCTGGCACACTGGTGAAAAGCCAAAAAAATAAATAAAATAAAAATAAATCATTTTACTCACCAGAGCTCAGCCAACTCCTTCCTTCCTCCACCCCAACCCTTCCAGCAGCTTCCCTTCTCTGTGCTGTGCATTTAAGGGCTATCAGCACCAGCTGGCACCCAGAGCAGCTGATGGGCCCTCCATCCACAGGTGTTTTCCACCACAGCCCTCATTCTGGCTGTGTGCATTCTGACTGGGGCAGAAGTGAGGGGTGGGTGTCAGGGCAAAGCAAATGTGTGCGAGTGAGAAAGGGAGGAGAAAAGGTGGGGTTTGTTCTGTTAGCATGTGCAAGGTGGAGATTGCAGCCCTGACCAGGGCGTGAGATTTGCCAGGCTCATGCCCTGGAAAGGGGGTGGGGATGGAGGCAGCTGGGAGGGGCTAGGCAGCAGCAGGTCTTGTTCTCACTCTTTGATTACCCCAAACGCTCACTCCTGGTTAACACTGTGTCTCAGATTGTTGCTGTGTAAGGACATATCCATACCACCCCTGCATGAGAAGAAACACCACTGCATCCCTTCCAGCCGTATCTCAGCCTGCTGCAGCTCTTTGCATCATTCTTGTCCTTCTCCAACCCCACAGCATTTCATTCCTCCCTATGGAGGCAGTCTGAGGGGAGAAGGGTGTCAGGCAGTGACCCCAAAACTGTTCTGGATGCCATAGGGAGGACAAGATTGGACAAGGAAGACCTCAGGCTTGTGGGGCTCTAATGAATGAGGCTCAGCTTCTCTACTGCATCTTCCTTGTGCTGGGTGGGAGAGCTGCTCCTACCTGAGGATTCACTGTGAGTACAGGCAGGAGACATGTTCATGGTTTCTGACTATAGATCCATACTCACCACAGTCAGGTGGTGAACCAGTCTCCAAAATCATCCTACCAGACAAAGCAGCCCCTGAAACTGCACGTCTAGTCTCCTTTTGGGTACATCTCTTCAGCACACTGTGTTGACAGTTGTCCCATTGGAGCCACCTGATGCCACCTGGCCATTGGCAGCCCCGTCCTTGGTGGTATTCTCTGAGGCTGAGATGGGTTTGTGTCTCTCATGCCTGGAAATGGCTGCTTCAATGCCCCTGAGACACAGTTGCACGTCCTCACGAAACGAGGGGGTGTACAGTCCATAAATGATGGGGTCGGTGCATGTGTGCAGCAAGCCAAAGAGAAAGAAGGTGTGGTTGATGTACTCGGGCATCCTCTGGATCATGGCCGGCTGGAACCAGTACCACAAGCCCAGGAGGTAGTACGGGGTCCAGCAGATGATGAAGGTGGCAACAATCACAACTGTCATCTTGAGAGTCTTCATGCGTGCCTTGGAGATGTGGTCGTTTTGACTTCTTACCAGACCTGATGGGGAGAGTCAAAAGGACAGCAGGAGGTGTGAGAGAACAAGGAGAACGTAACCACCAGCAGCAGTGCTTCTATCAGCAAGGGGAGACTGCCTTGTGGTGTGGTGTGTGGGCCACAGGAAGCTGAAGGCAGCAAGGAGGGGGTCAAGAATCATGGAATCATTAAGGATGGAAAAGACCTCTGAGATTCCCAAACCCAACCCACACCACTGCACCTGCTGACCGTGTCCCTCAGTGCCACATCCCCACGGCTTTTGAGCACCTCCAGGGACAGTGACACCACCACCACCTCCCTGGGCAGCCTATGGGAGGGAGATCATCAATTCTTTCAGATAGAAAAATTCTCCCAATATCCAACCTGAACCTTCGCTGGTGCAGCTTAAAGCTGTTGCCTCTTATCATATCACTAGTCTTTGTTGCCTCTCATTGGGTTGCACTCAAAGCAACCCAAAGGATGGACCCAGCAAGGCTCAAGCCTAGAGAATCCCACAGTCCTGCTGGACCCTAAGGACCTGCTTACTTTTGTTGATCTTTAGCTGCTTACTGATCTCCCAAATGATTCGGACGTAGCAAACAATCATGATGCTCAGGGGGGTGATATAGAGGGTGGTGAAGGTGAACATGTTGTAGACGGTTTCTTCCCAGTGCGCTCGGAAGCTGCCGTGAGTAACGCACTGTGTGAAGTTTCCTCCTGGGACTGTGTGCAGGTGGAAGAGAAACAGCTGAAATAAAGAACCAAATCACAACTCAGAGAAGCTCTGGGGCAGGACACTGCATCCAGGCAGTGTTTGGGGCCAATGCATGCAGCTCCATGCTGTTCTCCAGACCATGCCGGTGCCACCAAAGAGCAGAGATCAGTGCCTGACCCTCCATTCCCCTTGGGAGGAAGCTGAAGGATGGCATGAGGAGGTTCTAGGCCTCCCCTCAGCCTCCTCTTCTCTGGGATGAACAAACCAAGCGACCTCAACCACTTCTCAGCGCACCCAACCCAGCAAAGCCAATCCGGCCATGGTGGAACCCAATGGATTAGGATGGACTCATTGCTGAACCCCTTCTCCAACCCAACCAGCCTGGTAACCCCATAAGGAAGTAACCCAGCCCTACCTGGGGTGATGCTAGCAGCACACTGCCCAGCCATGCAGCACGCAGCAGCAGCCCATTGCGGCGTCGGGCACGGGTGAAGGGCTGGAGGACGGCAGCGTGCCGGTCCAGGCTGATGACCACCAGCACCAGGGCAGCCGCATACATGGCAAAGAGCTTGAGGAAGTTGAGGAGCTTGCAGGAAAGGTCTCCACCATACCACTGCACCGTCACATTCCACACCGCGTCCAAGGGCATCACTGCCACCGTCACCAGCAGGTCGGCCAGAGCCAGGCTGAGGATCAGCGGCCGCACGTGGCACTTCCTCCTCTTCCTCAGCAGGCTGCCCAGCACTGCCACATTGCTGCAGGCTGCCAGCAAGAAGAATATGGCTGTGATGGCCACACGCACCCTTGCTGCCTGCGTGAAGCGGGGTTCGACCCAGTGCTCCGGGCAGCGAGCGGCCGAGGTGTCAGTGTCCCCCTCCGTGGTGGGGTGGTGGGGTGGTTCAGCTTCGATTAAAGCAGCTGGTAATCAGGGAAAGATCTTTAATTATTAAGGTTGGGAAGACCAACACGATCGTCCAGTCCAATCATCAACCCATGCCTGTGAGTGCTCTAGTCTACGTCACTTGGTGCAACATCTGCCCTTAGGAGGGGAGAAGGTGGGCTGTGCAGTTTGGCAGCAATCAGCCCCAGCTCCCCACTGCCATGTGTAATGCTCATTTGGGCTGCCCATGTGCCCTCCCTGGCTCTCGCCCAGCCCCCCTGTAGCTATAGCAATCGCTTGCCCAGATGTATTTTTAGCTCCTTGCAAGGCAGTAGAGCAGCTGGAGAGCGGTGGCTGTGGCCGTGGCACAGCCTGGCCTGGCATGTCCTTCCTTTGCAAGTAGATTTCATCCTTTTAAAAAAACCCTGCAGTGCTTCCCATTAGCAAGTTAACACTTAATGATCTGCCTCCATCCCCAGTGCCTGGTGCCCTGTGCCCAGCTGATGAGCACCTCTAGTTTGATCTAATTGCCCCTTTATTCCTGAGCACAACCAGTTTAGGGACAGCTCGCATTTCAAGGGCAAGTGCTCCCAGCTCTCAGGCATACAAGAATTCATGCTCCCCACTGCTGGGAGGTCTCTGAGCATCCTGAGAGCCTTGTGGTTGCCAATACCCAATAACACATTCCCCACCTTGAAATGAGCCACAGAGACTCAACCCGTTCCCCTGAGCAACCTGTCCATCCCATCCAACATTCCTGTGGGATGGAGACACTGATGCCCTCCTCCATTCCCATCACTGCATCCATCCCCTCCCTCCCCAGCGCCCAAAAAGCAAGCAGAGAAAAGAAAAAGCAGCACAAAGTCCCAAGCCATTGCTGTCCATGTGGATTAGTCTCAGCAGACAGGGACGTACCTGGCACACACATGCCCTGAAGCGAAGAGAAATGCTGCCCGTCCCCCGCAGCAAGTCAGGCAGCTCCAGTGCTGAGCATCCGTGTGTCTGCACAGCCAGCAGCTCCACTGCTATTAGCTGAGGCATACGCAGCTGCTGGCATCTGGAGAAGGCAACGCCGACGCAAACATCCCCTGCAGCAAACCTGGAGGTGGGCACCCCTGCCCTCCCAGCTCAACAAGCCGTCCGCTTTTAGTCCTAATGAGCCAGCCGTGGGAGTGCAGCTGATGGATGGCAAGAAGTGGCCAGTGCTCAGGATATTGTCTCTGGTGTTGTGGCCAAACGTGGCCCCATCGGGGACCGGTGCCAGCACGCACCGCGTCGGTTTTCTATAAATACAGAGAAATGAGTTAATTATCGCCGCGGTCGGTGATGAGCATCCTGTTGCTCAGACAACCAGAGCTCACAGCCTACATGGGCATGTGCACACAGAGATGCTCTGCGGGTCTGTGTGAGCCCAGAGGTGAGCCCAGGTGCGTGCTGGTCTGGAAATGCCATAAGGAGAGATTATACCCAGGGAGAAACTTGGGTCGTGTTGCTGACTTAATGAATAAACTCACTTCTCTCCACTTTGCCAATTCCCATCTCATTTATTTGTGGTGTTTATTTCAGCATTTTAGTGGGCTGGACAATATTAGAGGTCTTTTCCAACCTTTTCCAACCTCAGTGATTCTATGACGATTCTTTGATTAGGCAAAGCCCCAGGGTGGACAAAGAGCTCACGAGGGCATAAAAACCACGAGGTTGGGGGTTGTTTCCCCCCTCTGTGGTTTCAGAATTGTACCATGGCAGCAGGTGGCTCACCTGGGGCTTTGGGTAAAGGCAGCATGTGGCAGAGCCCTGAGAACCAAGGCAGGCACAGCCCTTATGGGACCACATCCAGCATTCTATGCCCTGCATCACTTCTGCATCCAAAGGGAAAGAGAAACGCAGAGTCACCCCAAAAATGCCAGCCCGTGGGGATGGAGGGAGCTTGTCCCCAAAGGGCCAAAGCCACAGCGGGCAGGGGGGAGGGGACATTCCCCACTGGTTTCTTAGGACATCCATGGAGAAATATCACTCCTGGGGCAGAAAAAAACACTGAAAGCACACAGGAGTTGGGTGGGAGCTCACTCGTGACAGCAGGCTTCTCTTCTAGTTAAAGCAGAGAGGAATGCAGCCCCACATCTTGATTTTTCCTTTCATTTAGCAATTTGCACCTGCACTAAGGCAATTAAATAGTGGGTCAGGAATGCGTTCCCTGTTTGTCCTCCCTCAAGGCCAGCTGCCCCTTGTCTGGAAATGTCCTCCTGACCCCAAATGCATGACGCGAGAGAGCGATGGGATTTTTCCTGGGATCTGTCTACCTCACTCATGCCACAACAAAGGCTTTGGTCCCTGTTCAGAGAGGATTTTTGCAGCATGCCATCACGCAGCCATGTCCTGGGCATGCATTACTAAGAAGACTTATTTTAAGGGTGTGGTCCCTTGTTAAAATGACTATTTTTCCCTATTTTTCTTTTTTTCAAAGTAAATCTCCTGTGTTTTCTTTTTGTTGTTGTTGCTGCTTCTCTCCCTAAAGGTCAGCTGCCTGCTGAGTGCTGGTTTAACCATCACATTGTTGGGCAGCAGGACTGGGAAGCAGTGCTGCTGGGCTGTTCCCATACAGCCTCTACTGGGCTGGGATGCTGTCCTGGGACCACGAGGAGCACAGAATCCCCTGCAGCAGAAGTGCAGCTGCAGCACGTTTTGCATTGCACATCCCATAGAGACTGGGGTCTTGCAGACCCTCATTCCCTGCCTCTGTGCAGGTGCTTCTGGCAGCTCTGAATCCCAGTTTGCTCAGAGAGCCTCACCCTTCAGGCTCTCAGATGCAGACATTTTTCTTCTGGTTCTTCTTTTCCTCCTCCAAACTTTGAATTGTCTCCGGAGCCACTTGTCCAAGGAAATTCTTGTCTCATACTGGACTCGAAACAGAAAGTCTAGTCAGGGACATCTGACATGCAGTGTTTTTGTGAGTAAATACCAGTGTCCATGAAGTCATTTCCCGGGGTTAGAGATGAGCTCAGTCCTGGAATGGCTTCTGTTCTTCCCCAAAGTCCACAGCAGACAGTGCGTGGCTCCCTGCTCTCCTCCTGCTGACTAAAAACAGCACTGGGGTTGTGCATCACACTCAGTTTGCTGAAATATTCACAGCAGAAAGCAGCCTGGGGGTTGGGAGGTGGGGGGGGACAGGACATATGTGAGCCTTTGGCTGTGGCAAAGTAGTAGAGCAAGAGGGCTGTACCCAATGGGGTGCATATGGCTGTTCCCAGGTATCTTTATGGCTTTTGGGGTGTTCTTTGTGCAATAATGCCCTGTTTCTGGATTCAGCTTAAGGTGCTGCAGCACTCAGACCCTTCTTCAAGTGTGTCGTGCCTCTAGCATTGAGAAAAACATGCTCTCATTGCTCAGACCCATCACAGTGGCTGGGTTTTGGTAGCCTGGTGCTGCTGAGCTCAGCGAGCTGTGGTCAGTCCTTCCTAGCAATGTCCACAGGGAGCTGGGAAGGATGGGATGAAGGTGAGCAGGCTGACAAGGAGGATGCTCTTCCCTCACACCCACCATTCCACATCTCTAAACTGGATGAGAGGGGTGAGTTGGTCTCCCTAGAACAAACCTTGAGGTGTAGTCCACCAGCACATGGATTTGGTGACCTGCCCAGTGACCTTGCTGCCCGACCCTGGTATTTTTCTTGAGCTGGAACAAGTGATGAAATCCAAATGTTTTCATTGTGACTAACCTAGGGAAGCGAACAATTTTGCTCTTGGTTTTGGATGGGATTTGGTGGCTCTCCTCGGCCTTGCCTTCCATGCCCTCTTTCATCTGTCCTATTTATACTCTTTGCTTTCGTCATCTCCTGGCCTTTTCCTGCTGGCCATGCACATCAAACACCCTCCTCTCTTCCACACTCCCAAGGGTATTTGGAACCATATCTGATGTTTCTTATGGGAAAAGCTGTATCCACAGGATGGAGCCGAGCCACAGAACTACCCAAGGCTTCTTCTATCCCTCCTGGGGGAGGAAGGACATGATGCTGCTTGTCTGGGGGTTGCCATCTGCAAATCCATACCCACAAGGCACTGTGGGTTACCCAGACATTGCCAAAGAGCAGACCTTGGCTTGATGCTCCAGTTCATGATATCCTGACACTGCTTTGCCAGCATCAATCAGCTGCCACCCTTCCTGCCTTGACCTGATCTAGAGGGAAAAATGGAGCAGGAAAAATTATGAGTGAAACAAAGGCCACCACCCCACCACCTTCCTCCAGCTCTGAGTACATCTGATCCTGCAGCAATCGCTTGTAAATAAGGGCAATAAACTATGGATTTCCTCAGAACTAATTAATTGCCCAAGCCAACACAGGATGGTCTTTGTCCACCAAGCAGCAAAACCAAACACCCAGAGGGCTGTGGGTTGGAGTTCTGCTGCTGCCCTTCCATTGCATGTTAAATGTCTCCATTCAGAGCCATCCAAGTGTGGTCCCATCCCACCCTGCCCAGTGTTGACCTCTGGATCACACCGACCCGGCGCCGCTCTCGCTGGAGGTGTGGGACAGGAAGGTCCTGGCTGGGACATCAAGTACTCAGAGGGCTTGGAAGGGCCATGGTTCAGTGGGCATGGTGGTGATGGGTCAATGGTTGGACTTGGTGATCTTTTCCAAGCTTAATGATTCTATGACTATGAAACAGTGGCCACGTCTTGTGGTGCTGAGATGAGCCATGCTCAGCAATGTAATTACAAAGAGATTCACTATCGAGACTTTCTGGTGCTCTTGGAGCATCCCCCATCTCATCTCTTTGGAGGTATAATGGAGAAAGAGTAAGTCCAGTGATAGCCATGACATGTGGAGAGACATACCAGGGAACCCTGTTGACTCCAGACCACCGTGTTGTGCCCATTCTGCAGTGTTTCCTACTCTTGTTTCCCAAATGTCAGTGGATACACCATCCATGGAGTCATTCAAGGTCAGGATGTACAGGGCTCCGAGCAACCTGATTGGGCTACAGATCTTACATTGGAAGGGACCTCAAAGCCCACCCTGCCCCAACCCCTGCCATGGGCTGGGTGCCCCCACCAGCTCAGGCTGCTCAGGAGCCCACCCAACCTGGCCTTGAGCACCTGCAGAGATGGGACATCCACAACTTCTTTGGGAGGCAGTTCCAGAGCTTCACTGGCCTCTAAATAATTTCTTCCTAACATCTAACCTAGATCTTCCCTCTTTTAGTTTAAAGCCATTCCCCCTTGTTCTATCGCTTTCAGACCATGTAAAAAGTTGGCTCTTCTCTTTCTTATAAGCTCCTTTCTAGCACTGGAAGGCCGTAATGAGGTCTCCCCTCATTGAGCCTTCACTTTTCCAAGCCAAACAAGACCAGCTCCCAAACTTTCTACATTTGAGAGGCGCTTCAGCCCTTTGATCATCTTTGTGTCCCTCCTCTGGACCTAAAGACATCCCTGTCATTGCAAGGGAGGTCGGACCTGATGACCTTTAAAGATCCCTTCCAACACAAACAATTCTATGACTCTATTCTATCAATGCTGCAGGTGGAGCCCACACCATGGGTTCAGCCCCTAAGCGAATCCTTCCAGGGGGAAACACCAGATTGCTCCTTCTCTCCCAGCCACAGCCCATAAATCCTCATCCGTGCAATAAAAACAAACTCCAGTAGTTCCTTCTTTGGGCTCTTTCCCAAAGCTTTTAGGCAGCTGGATTTTTTGTGCTGATGAAGCGGTGGAGGAGGGCTTAAGCGAAACAATATTGAGGCAGCTGAGAGGTTTGCTGGTGGTGGTTCAAACCTCAGCGCTAAGTCCAGGGACCCACAACACCTCCAAAATTTCTTCCAGCCCATAAACAGGGCCGGTCCAAGTCCTGGGATGTCAAAACAGGATTTAAAAACAACAGCTCCAGCTCTGCATCAGCCACCGCTGGAGCACCGCTGGGAGCCAAGTGCTTAGTGAAATCCCAGCTCCGAGAACACACAGCCTTCCCCAAAGCGCTCGGGATGGAACAAAGTCATCAATCAGTTATTTTCATTCCCATCTCCGTAAACAGGAGCAAGCCCAGAGACACAAAGCAGGGGAAAATAAGCATCAGCTCCTCCTGGTGCCACAGGCAGAGAGGAATGGAATGTGGCCCACTGGTCCCTCATGGACCTCCTAGGGTACAAACACCACTGACCCACAGTGCAGCGTGGTGATTTTGGTGATGGTCACTGTGTCGCTGTTGTATTGGACAGTGGGGGAGGCACAGCCAGCTGGGTGAGCATCACGGCCACGTTTTCCTTTGGTTCGGACAAGAGAAGAGTGATGGGCACGTCCTGTGAAGGAGCATGGAGAGGGACGTGGGGTCCTACTGTCCATATCATGGTCCCTGTGCACTACTGTAGTTTGGCACTGGGTTGGGGGAAAGCATGGCAATGTTCCCATCGATACACTATTGTTTTCTAATTACACGTGGGCAAGCAAATCACGGAAAAAGTCTGTAAGAGTTGGCGGGGCCTCCCTGAGCTCAACACAGCGTGGGGTGGGGGGGGAACACAGCTTCTCCAGCCCTTGGCTTTGCACAGAGAAATGCCAGCAATGGATAAGCAGATCAAACAATCATAGAATCATTAAGGTTGGAAAAGACCTGTAAGACCGCCCAGTCCAAACGTCCACCTAGCACCAATATTACCCACTAAACCATGTCCCCAAGTAGCACATCTACACTTCTGAGCTGCATCCTTCCCCATGGCCACAGGCAGCATGCTGCCCACCCCCAAGCATCCCTGGGCTGTGATCAGCCCAAGCTTGCACCAAGACAACCCCTGACCTGGCTGCTCCATGCCCGCTGGATAAACATTCTGCCACTTCTTGGCAAATCCCAGCTTGTTTTCTTCTTTTCTCTTATAAACAGAAACAGGAGTCAGCGCCGGGCACCACCAATTAATTTTTATGTGACACTGATCAATGTCCTCCTGCACCGCTCCCTCTGGCAGCAGGGCTGGGATTACTAAGAGGGCAGCCCGTCCTGTTCTGTCCTGTCCCCATCCTGCCCCCATCTGTAGCTGAATGCACACTCCGTGTCGTGCCGTGCTGCAGCACATATGGCCCCACGGGTGTACACACTTGCACGTGGCTCCAAATTTCCTGTTGCTGAATTCTATGGGGGATCTCAGTGGGGGCTTTGTTGGTTGTCCCCGTGGCTCAAGTGAGATGTGGGCACACTGACTTGCAAGGAAGGTGCCAGCGAGGATGGCATCCTGTCCCTGCAGCTCTGTGCTGCTCCATAGGGTCAGAGAACATCCCAAGTTGGAAATAACCCACTGTGTTCACCGAGTCCAATTTCTGTAGGCACTCAGGACCACCCCAGAACAATAGAATTAACAGTTACAGTCTTAAATAAAGACTGCTGAGACCCCCAAGTCCAGCACCTGCTCACCTCCCACCGTGCCCACTGACCGTGTCCCTCAGCATCATATCTCCACACTTCTGGAACACCTCCAGGGACAGTGACCCCACCACTCCTCGGGCAGACCGTGCCACCACATCACCTCTCTTTCCAAACCCTACTGCTGAGAGAAGTGTCCCTTCCCACAACCCCGGGGCTGTGCACACTGCCCTCTGGGGCAGAACCTTCTCCTGATACCCCAGATTTGTCCGTGTCCTGTGTCCCACGTCCCCAGGACAGCTCTGTGCACCCCAAATGCGGGAAACCCTTGGGCACTGGGGTGCACCACCTCATCCCCAACCAACCGAGAGCCCCAGAGCATCCTCACCGCAGCACCAGTGGGATATCCCACCCGACCTGCCACCGCCATTCATTCAGGGACACCAAACCCAGAGCATCCCCAACAGCACAGCCTGACGACACGGACAGAACCCCAACCCCACCGCCCCACTCCCGCAGCCCAGCCCCGTGTTTACCATCACCTCGCAGAGGGATTATTCCGCCGGCGCTCTGCTCGCCCGCCCGACCCGCTGCAGCCCGTGGCACGGTGCCATCCCGGAGCCTCACGCTGCGCTATATAAGCGCTCTCTCCGCTCGGGCTGCGGGAACCGCGCTCTCCGCAGGCAGCACTGAGCCCCGGGGAAACCACGGCTCCGCGAATCCCTTCTGCTCCCAACCCGCGAGACAACAGGAGGACGGGACTCACTCCTTCGTGCTGGGGGTTTTGATGGTTTTTGTAGGTAAGAGAAAAAAAATAATGATCATACTAAAGAACCACGCTAAGTTTTTCCTTCCTCCGCGGCTTGCATTATGTAACTTTGCTGGGTAATTAAGGCGGCGTAATTACAAGTGGCTGTGATTGAGGGCGAAGTGGGAATCATTGCTGTGGTGCGGGAAGCTGCGGGGCTGCTCGGTGACCCCAGCCATCCCGTTGCAACGTCACCAAATGGGTTTTGCACGGGGTCCAGAGCGGGGTTTGGGGAGGATGGAACTTTGTTCCTATGCTCCGTTGGGACTGAGCCCCAGGGAGGGGGGGATGTGTCCCCGCATCTGTTTGAAACCCCGGATGAGCTGCAGCCGGATCCCAAAATAGCCCACGAGTGGGAACGGGGCTTTCTGCCTGCATGCGTTTCTCCTGGTTGTTGTCTGGCTGTGAGTTCGTGACCCCACCATAAGCCCACAGAATCCAGCTCATGTGTTGCTCGTTACTTGTGCTTCACTGGGATTCGCTGAGCTGCAATCAAAGTATTTCCTATTCCCACAGCACCCGTTCTTGGGGAGGATCATTAGTTAGCAGTGGCTGCGGTTTTGATGCTCACAGCCTGGGCTTAGGGGTAAGACTAAGGCACTGAGCAGCTACGGCAGCATAGGATCACAGAGCACCCCCATTATCCCCCAAATCCATTACTCGTGGTGCACAATGCAACACCCTCATAACTGCAGCGGGGTCACTGAGCAACAGCTGCTCAAAACCTGGGGACCCCAAAGCCACAGGGCTACGTGATGGGAAAAAGGACCATTTCTGGCTGCTCACTGACAGTCACAGCATCACAGCAAGAGCTTGGCTTCTGCGTGGGGTTTTACGCTCTCGGCTTTGCTGTGAGCCTTCCCCTTCCCAGCGGCTCCGAGCCCAAGCTGTGGGCAGAGGGATGGGGGCTGAGGCTCTGCAGAAGCACTTAAAATGAAAAGGGCCGGGTAAGGAGATGTCATTACAAAGCATTCCTCTGCAGAATAGATTTGGAGCGGGAATGGGATGCCATGGCATAGAGCAGCAGGATACGGTGCCTCCACTGTGGGGGGACAAAGGGATGGGAGCTGCTGCAAGGGAATGACTTCTGAGAGAGATTGGGTGAGCAAGCAGGATGGGTTTGGGCACCTATGATCCCACTGGGAACAGCGAGCCACCCAGGCAGGGTTCAACACAGCTTGGTTTGTCCTCATAGGTCTGGGGGACGTGGGACAGCTCTGGGTCCTTGAGGAAGCTCCCAGTCACCTCTGGACACGATGCTGGTCACCGCAAGAGGATGGGCTCTGCTGCTGCTGCTGCTGCTGGGAGCCACGGCCAGTTCAGGTGAAGGCCCAACACTGGCGTCCCCAAACACGGCTTTGACGTGGCTTAGTGGGCACGGTGGTGGTGGGGTGACGGTTGGATGTGATCGTCTCAGTGATCTTCTCCAACCTTAATGACTCCATGAAACCAGAAGACATGGTGAGGGCATCTCCAGGATGTGCAGGACCCACTCTGCTTAAATGGGCTTTGCAGAGCAGGGTGTCTGCAGGTTGTTTGGATTTGTTTTGAGGCTATAGAGGAATTTTGCTCTGAAAGGCTCTGGCTATAAGCCCTGGGAGGTCCCAGCCCCCTGCCCTGCATCAGGGAGCCCTGGGCTCAGCTCTTCAGGTTAAACCAAGCTCATTCCCTCATTGGGTTTGTTCCTTCCCAATGCAGGGAGAGGGGAAACACATCTTATACCTCCAGATATAAAAAGATGTTTTGGTCACAGCTGCTCCAACGCAGAGGGCAGCCAGCCCAAAATGCAACAGCGCCAGGGGAAATCCCAGCAGGAGGGATGTGGAGCACAGCCAAACCATGCCTGACCACTCACATCCAATTATATTATTAATAATAATCTATTTTAATCTCTAATTTCTTGACCCCCTAGGTCAAAGACTTGTGAGACAAGGCCTTGGCAGGATCCAGATAGGACAGAAAACCTTCAGACCAATAGTGATGCTCAGCCTAGAGGGTGAGTTACGTTCCACCCTGATGGCTTCCCCTCACTGGGACATCTCTTATTCTTTGTGGTCTTAATTTCAAACTGAATCAATTCATTGGAGTAGAGGGGACATTGAGACAATGGAACAAATGGCGTTGACCCCGCACCCTCTGGCGGGGCTGGGGCCCTCGCTGACACACGCTGCTGGCTCCAATCCTGTGTGACCACAGCTTGTCCTTGGGGCCATAGGGTGAGGACAACGGTGCTGTGGGTTACACCCAGCAAAACAGTGAGGTTTGGGCCACAGCAATTAGAAAAAAAGACAGCTGCAATGAGCCACAAATTCAGCCTTCACCTCTGGGGGTTGGTCTATGAGACATCCACGAGCTGAGCACGCAGTCAGGGTCACACCATGCATCCTCTGCCCACAGGTACCAGGAGCAGCTCCCGCCGGATAGACCCGATCCTCACCAACGCCAGACGCAGTATGTCCTGCATCCCTGCATCTCTCCCAGTACACTCTTGGGCTTCTCCCCACCCTCTGCTTTCTGCTTTTCCCACTGTCCAAGTGCTATGCGGAGCCATGGGCCTCCCCTCCACCTTCCTTACCATCACCAGCCCTGCAGATTCAAGCAGCTGATCACAAATGAGCTAGGGAGAGCTGTGAAGGGCTGTACAGAAACCCCTCTAATCTGTTGCACACTGAATGCTGGCCTGAGGCAAAGACAGACAGCATTTCTGAGCGTGCTCCTAGAAAGAGACTGAGTCTGAGTGCACCTCCTCCCCTCTAAAGCACCCCAAATTATTAAGTAATGTCAAAACTGACATACCAGTGTGGATGTTGAACTGGAGAAGTCAATGTGCCAACACATTAAGAATTCACCCAGCTAAACCAAGCACTTGCTCTGAAGCAGACTTTGCACTGCTGCTGTTATTCAACTTTAAACACCTGCTAGTGGGATCCAGGGCTTCATTTTCAAACTCTGCTATGCCCACAGTTCAGCCACGACTCTGCCTGCCTCTAAGCAGACATAGCTTGCCCTGGCGTACAGCAATCCTGCTGGAAGTAGAGGTGTGGGAGATGGAGTGGGGCACGGCCGCGTTTCCAGGAGATCTCATTTTTAGAGCATTTAGTCACCAGCACATCTTCATAAACACTGTTAGAACACTGTCACTTCAAAACAAACCCAAACCACAGGCTGGGGGTGGATCTCACCCGTTCCAACAGCTTAAATTAATTACGTCCTGTAGACTTTTAAAGGCATTCCTTGGAAGGTCCAACCGCACGCTGAACTCCCAATAAACCTCTCTGTGTCTGACGAATCAGCAGGTCCCCAGCACGCCCAGTAGCATCTCAGCCTTCTGTTCTGCACACAGCAAAGCTGGTGCTCCCAACAGGACACACGCTTACCCTACAGAAAACATATGTTGAAACAGGGTTAAGGACACCCAGCACAACCATACAGTAGCACCCTTCTTTGTTGCTTTTTGTCTAACCACGTGCGAGCGCTGCCCCTAAGACAGCACAACGTGGGTTTGATTTCCTCTAAGCCACAGTTATTCAAGACTAAGTGTGAGATGCTGCACTCTGTCCCCTGGGCTTGCTTTAATCGTCCTGAATTCAGGGAGCGATATCCAAAGCGTTCAGGTGCTCTCAGGTGCTTTATTTCCCAGCTCCCACAGCACACTTTAAGGTGCATAGTATCCAAACACTAACACCCCAATGATGTCATTCAAGCTCTGCTGGTGCAAGATTCCAGAAAGTTCTTGTCTCCGTGGTCAAAATGGAGCGAGTGCTCAGGAAAGTGTGGCCAAACCGGTGTGCAGAAGAGGACCCGGTCCTGCTTGGCTGACCGCCTCTGGGGTGTGCACTGCAACGAAGTAATGGAGGAAGGGCGGCTCTGCATCGGACACGTTTGCTCAGGTGCTCATATAACCTCACTTATGTCCTGATCTCACCTCCCTACATCAGCTTTTTGCTCTCCTCTCAGTCACGTTCCCACCTTTCTCCTCCTTGCCAGCGCTCTGAGAGCTGCCTGCAGCCAGCCCCAGGAAGAAGTTACTGCAGCTTGTAATTAATTATATTACCCTCATACTCCCCTTTTTAAACAAATCACACAAAAATAGTCTGTGTTTTCCCCAGGAAGGTTGTTATAGGGTTTTCTCTGATTTCTTCTAATTACTTCCAGCAGTAAAAAGATTCTCACAGCTGCTGTAGAGGGAGGCTCTGTGATTACAATGGAGTGCCATTGTAAATGGAAAGAAAAAGGGATTATGTGGGATTAATTGCTATAGGTAAGAAAATGTCACAGCATCATTCTGGGAGACGATTTGTTGGACTCATCAGATAATGCTTGTTTAACAGTTTGGCTATTAGGACAGATAGCCTATGTCCTATGCAAGCTAGGGTGCCACTAAGAAAGGCAGCTTTTATGTCAAACCAATGCCACAGCATTTGGACATGGGTTGGCAACAGGAATCTACCAAGCTGAAGGCATTTGGATTTGTGATTTTGCCAGGGTTCAGCTCACATGTAGATCTGCATTGAAGCTTCCCTGAAATTTGCCCTTTGGGGACAGTAATGAAAAGTTGCTAGCTGTAGTTATACCCACGTGGCTGCTTTCTACTAATTACAAGGCTCAGCACTCCGTGTTTCTAATACACAGCTGCCGACAATCTCTAGAAATACGTTTTGGATGCAAACTATTCCTGATGCAGTATCTGCCTTATTGCATCTGAACACAAAGCAGGCACGAGGCCGTGCTGGGATCGTGGCAGGGCCTCGGGCTGCTTTCTGAGCCTCCTGCCTCCCCCAGACTGCAACATCACCTGCCCCATGGGCCGCGTGAACGCCGACTGCGACGCGTGCATGTGCGAGGATGTGACCCTGCATGGAAAGGTCTCCTTGGAGGATGGTACACCTGCAGACAACGCCCGGGTCTACCTGCAAGCCAACCATCTCAAGCTGCTGACGACAGCAGACAATAAGGGCACATTTAGGATTCCTGGGGTCTGTCCCGACGGCAGGAACACCCTCAAAATAAAGAAAGCCAAATACACAACTGCTGCCTTCACCGTGCCGGAGACCAACAGGAGGAACCTGGCCTTCCAAGTGCAGCTGAAGAGATCAGGTAGAACTAGAGAGATGGGAAAGCCCATCTAAGAGCAATTAACAAAAATAAGACTAACGAGGTGGCCTTTTCTCCTCCTGCAGGCAAACCCTATGTTTTCAAGAGTCCTGATGACAAGGCAAGGAGAGTGGGGCAGAGCGTGTCTCTCTGCTGCAATGCTGTGGGGACTCCGGCCCCAGATCGCTATCTCTGGTAAGGGATCCCACAGCACCTGGCAGGAGGGCAGAAAGCTGGAGCAGTGGGCCCAGGGGAACCTCATGAGGCTCAAGAAAGCCAAGGGCTAGGTCCTGCACCTGGGTACAGCAACAGCTGCTATCAGTACAGGCTGGACAATAGGAAAAAGGGGACAGACAGCAGGGTCTGACGTGAGAGGACAAAGGGAAATGGTTTCAAACTAAAACAGGGAAGGATTACACTGGATGTAAGGAGAAAGTTGTTTACAATAAGGGCAGTGAGGCACTGGCACAGGCTGCCCAGAGGAACAGTGTGTGTCCCAGAGGAACAGTCTCCTTACATCCAGTGCCCCATCCCTCAGGACACCAAGGTCAGGCTGGATGGGCTGTGAGCACCGATGGAGCTGTGGGTGTCCCCGTTCACTGCAGAGGAGTTAGTCCTTAAGGGTACCTTCCAACTCCATCAATTCTACGAATTTTGTTGAACACACTTGATCTATACCTCCTTACCACCTCCATAAAGCTGGGTTTTTTTTTGTTGTTTTTAAAGCTTAAACACATTGAGAACCCAGTGCTACAAACCATCATTTCCTGCACATTCACAGCGCTGGCATTTCTCACAGGTGCAGTAATACAATCTGCAGAGGGACTTAATGGAAAAAACACCCAGACAGGAGTTTCAAACACTTTGGCAGGCATGACTGACAGCTGTGTCTGGAATCAGTTTTAGGGGAAGCCCCTGCAAGAATGTGCAGCCTGACTAGCACCCCATGCAACACAGTGGGGAGATGCTTTGAAGCAGGATCACAACTCTGAAAAGGCAGCTCCTGGGATATGGCTGCTTCATTATATAAGTGGTGAAACTGAGGCAGAAGGCGTGGCAGAATCCATGCAGCTGGGATCTGGGCACTGCTCTGCCCCGGCCATGCAGTCAGCTCTCCATCCCATTAACAGCCTGCCTATTCCTGGCAGGTACCACAACGGCTCCCTGCTGGATCCTTCCATATACAGATACAAAAACAACCTGATTCTGAAGAACCTGAACAGAGCACAGGCAGGAGAGTACTTCTGCAAGGCTGTCAGCAGTGGGGGTTCAGCAAAGTCCCAACCTGCCACGCTTTCTATAATAGGTAAGAGAAAACAGCACTCAGAAATTACAACACATGTATGAAAGGGGTTCTCTCATGCAGCTGTTAGCAGATAAGCCTGAGCGTGTTGGTTATCAGCCAGAGCTACAAACCAGAGCTCTGGGTTTCAGACGATCTGCCAAACTTAATCCACCGGGCACAGTCATTTCTCACTGTAATCACTGCCCAGCGTGTGAATATTTCTGTTTCTTTTTTAAATCCTGGGACCCATTCAGGTCTGTTCATAGCCAAGAAGCCAGGTGGCTGCAGGGCATGTAGCTGCTAAGCAGGAGCTGGGACGCTCCTGCAAACAGCACTGCTCTTAATCAGGTGCCTTAAATTAAAGCTGAGCACCTGCTGCAGTGTAACAAAGGCCAGCTGAATCCAGCTAACCAAAATTCTGCAAACCATCTGTTCCGTTGCTGCAAAAACCTCCCTGTGATTGGAAGCAATGTTTAGCTCAGAGGGTTTCAGACCACATACAGATGAGTGTACAATTATTTCATGCTGCTCATTAAGAAATGCTATTCAACAGGAAAACAGGAGGCAGCCTGCAGCTCCCAGCCCCAAAGCCACCTCATTCGTCTTCCACATGACTGTTTCCAAAAAGCAACTGACTCATTCTACTATGACGTGGGCAAGTGCCCAGCCAAGACCTGTGTTGGGAAGCTGGATAAGGGGCTCCGCTGTAAGGACAACATCTCCTACTGCTGCGGGGTGTCTAAGATGGAAGTGAGAGAGATCCTGTGTGACGGGTACACGCTCCCCACTAAAGTTGCCGTAGAATGTGGCTGCAAAAAATGCACCGAGACAAAAATAACAGTGCGGGGAAGAGCTACAGCAGTGGATAATGGTGAGCCACTGAGGTTTGGCCACATCTACGTGGGGAACAAGAGAGTGAGTATGACTGGCTACAAGGGAACTTTCTCCGTCCACGTCCCACCGGATACAGAGAGACTGGTTCTAACCTTCGTTGATCGGCTGCAGAAGTTCGTGAACACAACAAAAGTTTTGCCATTCAAGGAAAACGGAGGTGCCGTGTTTCATGACATCAAGTTACTACGAAAAAAAGCCCCTGTTACACTGGAATCCACTGAAACCAGTGTAATTCCTCTGGGAGAAAAGGAAGATGATGATCCAATCGCCGAATTAGAAATCCCTCCTGATTCATTTTACAGGAAGAACGGGGAACCTTACAGAGGTAAAGTGAAAGCCAGCGTGACGTTTCTGGACCCGAGAGAACTCTCAGCAGCACCTGTGACACAAAGTGACCTGAACTTTGTAGATGATGAAGGAGATGTGTTCCCACTCCGCACATACGGCATGTTTTCCGTGGACTTCACCGACGAACAGGGCACTGAGACTCTTAATGCAGAGGATGTGAAGGTCCACTTGGACACTGCTCAGGTCAGGATGCCAGAGCACCTACAAGAGATGAAGCTTTGGTCACTGAACCCTGAGACGGGATTATGGGAGGAAGAAGGGGACTTCAACTTGGAGAAAAGCAGACGGCACAGGAGAGAGGAGAGGACTTTTTTGGTTGGGAACATGGAGATCAAGGAAAGGCGGCTTTTTAACCTGGACGTCCCAGAGAGCAGGAGGTGCTACGTCAAAATCCGAGCATACAGAAGTGAGAGGTTTCTGCCAAGCGAACAGATCCAAGGGGTGGTGATTTCTGTTATAAACACGGAGCCACAGCCAGGGTTCTCCTCCAACCCCAGAGCGTGGGGCCGTTTTGATAGCGTGGTCACCGGTCCCAATGGCGCTTGCGTGCCAGCTTTCTGTGATGAGCAGAACCCAGAGGCCTACGGAGCTTACATTTTGGCAAGCTTGGGGGGTGAAGAACTCGAAGCTGTACCCTCTGCTCCCAAACTCAATCCTAATGCTATTGGGGTCCCACAGCCCTATCTCAACAAGCTCAACTACCAGAGAACAGACCACGAGGACCCTAACACTAAGAAAACGGCATTCAGAATCAACATGGCCAAGCCAAGTCCAAATTCTGCAGATGAAAACAATGGCCCTATTTATGCCTACGAAAACCTGAAAGAATGCGAGGAAGCTCCATACAGTGCTGCTCACTTCAGGTTTTACAGGATAGAGGGAGATCGGTACGACTACAATACTGTCCCCTTCAGCGAAGATGACCTCATGAGCTGGACCGATGACTACCTGGCATGGTGGCCCAAGCCCATGGAATTTAGGGCCTGCTACATAAAAGTCAAAATTAATGGACCCCAGGAAGTGAACATAAGGTCTCGCAACATGGGCGGGACGCATCCACGTACCATTGGCAGGCTCTATGGAATCAGGGACGTCCGTAGCATTCGGGATCCTGAGCAGCGGGACGTGTCAGCAGCCTGCCTGGAGTTCAAGTGCAGTGGCATGCTCTTTGACCAAGACCGCGTGGACCGCACGCTGGTGAAAGTCATCCCACAGGGCAGCTGTCGCCGGGAGAGCGTTAACAGCATGCTCCACGAGTACCTGGTGAACCACCTTCCCATGGCTACTAACAACGACTCCAGCGAATACACGATGCTGGCACCGCTTGACCCACTGGGGCACAACTATGGCATCTACACCGTCACTGACCAGGACCCAAGGATCGCCAAGGAAATCGCTCTGGGCAGGTGCTTCGATGGCACGTCAGATGGCACCTCTAGAATCATGAAGAGCGATATCGGTGTCGCGCTGACTTTCACCTGTTCGGAGCGGAGCGCAGCAGAGCAGAGCTTATTTGAGTCCCAGAGGAACTCAGGCCAGCAGTCCATACGGGTGCCACCAAGGGAGAGTCCTGCGTACCAAAGGCCGGTGGGAAGCCGCCAGATCACCCAAAGCAGAATCTCAATGAGAGGTCAACGTCCTTCCTCGTACTAGAGCTAGAGGAGAGCCTTGGTAAAGTCACTCACGTTTGATTAAATATAAGTATCTGCCTGCAAATAGCCTAATTCAAAGCAGGCAGTTGTCAGTAATTTTGAGGCATGATGCTCAACCTCCTCTTTTTTTTTTTTTTTTAACTCTTATTTTTGCATTACACCGGAAAGATGTAAGGCCAAAATAGGGAGGCAGTACTTGTAGTGAGCTCCTGCCTTACTAAAAGTGTCAAAAATCTGATATGAAACTTCACCTGCCAGCCTAAAGGGAAGGCTGGACACACAGATCAATTAAGTCATGTACATAAGACGTTTTTCTATTCTGCATCTGCAGACTTTGCCAGCCCAAGTACCTGTACAGTAGTTGGTAACATGAAAAGGAATAAACTGATTTCCTCATATTGAAATTTAACTGCAAGGTTTTGTACTTGAAATGTAAGTATTTTATTTATTTCTAGCTTGTTTTAGAACGATGTACTCGAGCTAAACTACCATCAGCTGCATTTCCAAGAACTCACATGCTTGACAGCACAGAGAAGCCATGTGGATTTGTAGGCTCCACATGGATAAAATTAAAGCTTTCTCTTCCTTCTTGCATTTCTCAAATAGTGTTCTACAGTAGGGTAGATGAATTAAAAAAAAGTCATTTCGTAATTCTGGCAATGCTGTATTACTGTTGTGTTTGACATGCCCAAGTAAATAAACCATGCGTAGAGCTGACCAAAGAACAACCTACAAAATTTCACTTTTCAGTGTGAGACTGATGCTGGCTATGGGAAAGTGATTTGGTGGGCAGCTGCTGCTCCCCTGAGTCCAAGGCTTTGCTACAGAATGCTGCAGTCAGGGAATCTGTCCCCAGCCTGCAAGCAGCACCACATCCACAAGATGAAGAGGGGCAGCAATTAGTGGGAGATGCAGACAACAGGTCAGGGCAAGGGATGCCTAGAAAGGGGCAGTGGGGTTCCCAGAGTGGGACAGGACTGGGGAGGAAAAGGGCTGGCAACAAGTACTTTAAGGATGACAGAAAAATCACGCAACACAGATGGCCACAGAAGGGGTCAGAGAGTGACCCAATTCCAAGAGCTCTATTAAACACATTGCCCTACAAAATCCCCACAATCTCTGTGCCACTACTCATAGAGAGGCACCTGGGACCTCACCAGCACAGAGTACATCCCATGTTCACACTCAAGAACACCCCCCGACAACAAACTTTTTTGGAGCATGTAAGCCAAGAGGTCTCCAGCACTCAAATCTTCTCTGAAAGAGATCATAACAAAGGGCTCCTAAATGAAAACTGACTCGAAACACATGCCCAGCTGTGGATTTCCCTCTCTCCTACCACTCACTTCTCTCCTTCCGGTGAGGATACAGTCTTGATACAGGTCTGTGTCTTACCAAGAGCTCACAAAGGATATGGGGAATCTTTCAACAGCCTTTAGAACATCTGGAACAGGTTTTCAGGTCTGCCATGGAGCATCTTGGGTATTAAATGCAGAGCTGTGCAGGACTAAATGCCAATGAAGCCTGAACTATGACTAAAAAAACCAACAAAACACAATAACTACAAACCTTTATAATCTTCCTTCTCATGCATACTGACAACTAACAAAGAGAAACAGAAAAAGAAGAGCTGCAGAATACTCTGGCACAACCTCTTCATACCAATGAATTTAGACTGCGTGTTTTCTTTTGTGTCTAGTCTGCTGCAAGGGCTTGGCACAAGCTGGGGCCAAGGCAGCCAGTGGGGAGCATTAGCTTGGACCTTCCCACAGAGCTCTTGGCTTGCACTGCAGACTTAGAGAAACGTCTCCTCTCTCTGCAGACAGACAGCCAAATTCTGGCCCTGACTTCATCACTTCGAGAGCGAAGTAACACAAATGACTTCTCCAGATCAACCCAGGAGTTACAGGGAGGAATGCAGGCTCAGGATCTGGTCCCCATGCTACACAGGGGCTTGCCAGAGCCAAAGGGCAGAGTTTAGTGCTCTTCCTTTAGCTATTAAACAGAATTTTCTACCCAGTGAAGTGGTGACAGCCCTGAAATTCTGCCTATCCCTGAAACAGCAAGAAGCTCTCCAAGTTTCCCCAAACTGTTCCCCATTGCAGCTTGACTCCAACTTGGAGAAACAAGCTCATCTCTGCACTCACTGAGCCCCTGAGCACTCAGAAGATGCTGCTGGCAGAGCACACTGCATATAAAACAAGGCTGAGAGGTTTCAAACACGGGCACTGAAGTGCTAACAGCAGAAAAGAAGCCAGAAACTACCACTCAGAGCTAACACCTCTTCACCACTGATAAGTCACCATGTCAAATAAATCAAGAAAGTTTATCTAGCAGAAAAATTACAGGAGGTCCTAAAGTTCACCCTTGACAGCAGGGTTATGCTAGAGTTCAGTATTAATTCTGACTTTTCTAGTTCCTGAGGGCCTATGCTTATGGTCAGTGTACTGTAGCATCCCTTCTGCAACCTGAAACCTAAGGCACACTCCCACATATCAAAGAAGAGCATCAACTCCAGGAATGCAAGGGGGCTGTGACTCTGCTCCTCCCTTTGCATTAGCTTTCAGACCACCAACTTTGAGAAGCAGGCTGAAGCAAGAGGCCTTGCTCCCAAACATCCGTAGGTTTGGGGCTAATGGCAAAGAAGCTTCCATTAAGGTCACCTGGTTTCCATCCCAATGACCTATCCCTCCTCTTGTTTTTAAGAAGGGAAAAATAGTGCCTCCCAGAAGCTATCAGGCTGTCAGCAGTGAGGATAAACACAAGAAGAGATATTCTCATCTAAACTCAACCTTTGTATTATTCACTGACTTCCCCAAACAACTTCTTTAAAAGCCTCAAATATTCCTGTGATTAATCACCTACACTACTTATTTGTACTCAGTAGAAAACAGGAATAATGAAGTTGCCTAGGAAGCAGGGGGACGGGTAAGGTTTGATTATAGAACAGATGCAACCAACTGCTAGTCATCAACATACTAGAAAATATCACTCCCTGTAACATTTACTTGAAATACAAGATGAAATCATCCCTGCTGAACACCAGAGCCCTTCTAGTATCCAAAGGTTTTGCAGTTCTACCAGTAATTTGGCTTTGGTGATCTTGAACTGAGCCCTAGCGGATGTTGGGTCTATGAATACCTCTGCTGTGTTCCTCTCTCCAAGAGAACAGCTGTTTTATTTCGTTAGTATCACTTTCCAATTGCTAGGGTGGCTGTGCTTGAGCAAAACAGTAGTTCTGGGGATTGAATCACCATGCCTATGTTCCAGAGTAAACCTTGACATGCTATTCCACACCTCATCAGTGAATGCCCCATTTTTGTTTCACCTGATCTGCAAAAATAATCAGATTTTCATTACCTTCTGGGTTAAATCCCTACAGAGTCAGGTGAAGGCGTAGTTTCCAAAGAAACATTTTGGCTAACAGCTGCCTGGGGAACTCCAATTCCCTTTAAAGCTTCTCCACCACGTCAAAAATAGCACGTCAAAGATTTCCTCTGTAAAAAAAAAAAAAAAAAAAAGCATAATTCCTCCATAAAACAACTGGGGAAAGTTGTGCACATTCAAAGCCAGGACAACTAACCGTTACACTACAGCAAACTGTCTGGCATTAGGTAATCTTTTATATAGAAAGAGATTCTGAGGAGGTTAACACCAAAAGGTATAGGAACTCTGGCCACTGCACAGTTCAGACATTATTTGGTATTAAACATAACCGAAGATATTCTGAACCTGATTTTTCAAGCTCTTCTACCCGCTGACCTTGTTCTTCCCCCAAAAGTGATGCAGTGAGCACCATCTACCGGGTGTCTGAGTGCATGCCACTTCCACCTCCTTGAAAGAGGGAGGGAAACTGCTACCCTATGCTTCAAAACTGAAATCACCACCACCAACAGCAACTAACTGCAACAGATCTCACACAAGGCATAATCTCAAACTGTCAGTAGATGTGCAAAGTGTACCACGGATTCTCATTGATGCCAACATTTAATGCAGACTCTGAGAGTTGGAAGCTGGTATTCTGGCTACCAGCAATAATGGCACTCAGCAGGGTCACATCAGTTTGAAATGCTATGCTCTGACCAAATGCTCTCTGAATGTTTTAAACACAGCAGAACAGAATGGCAACTTTGGTAAATTACAAAGTAATTTCAGAGGATCTTTCCCTGGGATCCCTACACAGTTCTTTGCTACTACGATGTCACAGCAGGTTCAAGAAAAGCAAAGGGGCCTCAGTAAGTTAGAAGAGCTTCCAAGGAACTTTGTTAGGAGTTTTACAAAAAGTCTGCAGCACAAACTGCACCCTGGAGACCACAGGAAGAGACAAAGCAGTTTTCCACAGAAGCTCAACTTCTAGCCTACTGCTGCTTGCAGTTTTTGTCTCGCATTCACGAGCATGGACTTCTTGGAGGATAACATGCTCTAGACAACCTGTGAGAGATGGATTCACTGATGGACCAATGGCAGTGAAAGAAAAATACTGCAGCATCTGCTTTAACAGATGCTTCTTCAGAAGCATTTTAATTCACATTATATAACACTTTAAGATTCTGAACTCATTCAGTGAGTCACACTCAGGCATGTCATGTTCCTGTCACCTTGACATAAGCACCGTGCATGACTTCAGTTTTAACACTCAGCCACAACTGCTTGAACAGGCATGAATGGTCAGAAAAGCCTGAAGAGCCAAAGGGACAGGCAGAAGAGGATGTGGCTTGAAATTTTGTTCTTCTTTAAGGCTCACAATTTCTGTGCAAATGCTGTGAAGGTGAAGCTAACAGAACAGGGCCTCGCCAGGTCTGAGTAGCTTTAGTGACTGTTTTAATTGTAACAGTATTCAGAAGAAAAAAAAAAGGAATATACTGAGCAAATAACACTACAGCAGCTTCTATCAACTGATCTGGTCTTTATTTTGTTGTTGTCCTTATCGTGTTATTTTATTTTTCCTGTTTTAGGAACAAAGTATGAAAAACTGTCAGTTTTGGGGTTCTTTGCATGGAATGCTCTGATATCTGCCAGGAACCTCCAGGCTGAGGAAAAGCTGAAAAGCTCAGATTAGATAGCAACCCTTCATTGGGTAAAATCTTGTAACAGAGAGAAATCATGACAGCAGAACACGAGTTCCCTGAAGGGATGTAACACAGCTAAGTACAATACATTCTTGTACATGAAAACAAAAAGAAGAATGGAGAAAGGGGAATCAATATACAAAATGCTGAAGGAATGGATCAAAAAAACAAAAGGTACCAAAGAAAAACATCTACTAACCAAGATGAGAGACACTAAGGAGTCTGTGGATTAGAAAAAGAATTGCTCCACACTTTTCATTGAGGACCAAAACATCACTTAAGCATTAATTGTCATTAAGCAATGAGCTTGATAAGAGAAAATTACCAAGAACAGAGAACTAAGAAGGAATGGTTGATCACATGTAACATCACGCTGCTCAGAAAGTCCCACCTAGTCTACCAAACTGACAAAGGCATATGACCAGCTGAACATGGCTCTATGTATTCACCAAGAAACAGTCAAATTTCAGTAAGAAATATATGATGCTTCTGGGTTCTTGTGTTAAAGTCATTAACTATAAGAAAACAATCACAGACAGAAGAAGATGCTCCAGATGCTATTAGCTAAAGCACACATTATTCACCTCAATGCAGGGACAAAGAAAATAAAGTGTAAAGATCCATGAGAAAAATCAAGCTGTCAGTGAGCATTAAACTTTGAGGTAGAACAGATACATCCTCAATAAACTGCATGTTATTCTCACTAGAAAATGTCATAACTATGGCAAAGATGTAAGTAAAACACTGCAAGAATACTCACCTGCAAGAAATCCTATCAGAGGTGATAATATTGGACAATTGATTTAGCAATGAAACAGGCTTTTGTCCTGCTTTTCTGAAACTATATATGAATTACAGAGAAGCAAGGGAATGTTCCTAGATTAAAGCAACTGAGCACAGGTTAAGCTTGGAGGAAGTTATACTGAAAGTCCAAGAAAAAAAAAATACTGAAAACATTATATAAAAATAGATTTATTACCCAACAGTGCAAACACAGGTTTATTCACTGCCCTCAGTATTCACAGATTCTGTTCATGTAGTAATGATCATCATCAGAAACCCACGATGAGAACAGAATGCTTGACAGTAATGTCAAAATTTCTGGGAAGGAAAATTCTTAACCAAGTTCAGTGTCACTGTTTGGCA